>NC_061776.1:11538846-12185096 GCF_022458985.1 Mugil cephalus
GCATGGCTCATATTAAGCCTTTTTCCCCTAGTAACAAACTTCTCAGTGATCCCTACATGTAGCCCTCCTGATCCTCACTTGGTGGGCTGCAATTATGAAAATTATGAAACCTTACTGTGAAACCTTTCCAGCTCCGACTTTTACAGCTTCTTGTAGCATAAAGGTGTGTTCGTGTCTTTAAGACCAGAATAAGTCTGTTTTATAACGGTACAACAGTCCACCTGCTGCTGTATGTAAAGGCAGTAGAAGAAGGGAGGGTGTGAGGCCTTACCCAGCTCAGTGCCCAGCGTGTTGTCCACAGACGGTCCAGTGTTCCCTGTAGCATTCCTGCCTCTCACCCACTGAAACTGACCAACACTGATCTCCTCCCAGGCACAGGTGCCATTTTCAAACGAACAACCCGCAAATGAACTTGTTTCATTCACTACAAAAGAAAGAAAACAGTTTTATTTTTGTCGCTGTTAAAAAAATACCTCCTTTAGGACCAGTGGCAGTACCTTGACATGAACCCGCAGTTAGACTGATGTCATCAATGGCAATAAATCCTCCGCCGTTAGTCTCCGCCTCGATGAGCAACTGTTATTGAGAGAGTACGAAAAACATCATTGATAGATACTCTGCTCTTCTCTAAACTTTATGTTTACAGCTTTAGGTTGACCTGGAAAGGTTTGGATGTCTCTACAGACTGAGAGACGCTGCTCCAGATGCTCCCGCTGTTGTTACTGCGGAAAATCAGGTCCTTCTCAAATGGCCCCGAACTTACGAACACCCGCAGTGTCCCAGAGTCACTTTTTGTTTGATATAGGAAAAAGGAGAAACAGCTCAAGTTAGTTTGCATTTTATGACACAGATTCTTTCAAGGGATGCTACTCTGAATGTTGAACATAAATCTTTGCTTAAACAACACATGTATTTGCTTGCTGCTTATTTTATTTTTTATTTTTTTGAGAGTAAGTCTCAACTTAAACTGCGAACTCTGCCACAGAATATTCTCAGTCTTGCACAAAGTGAAGCAGGTGATTCATGTCTAAAGGACACTTGTGCACACTTCCTGAGGAAGTCAACGGGGAACCTCAACAAGATAAACAGGATAAAGTGCATCCTCCCTCACACTGCGTTGTCACATACTGTATGCAGTGAAAGAAGTGGGTATTTTTCCATTTATTTCTGCTGACCTGTCGTCCATATGGTACCAAAACTTGAGACAGGAGGAGGTGTCTGTGAGTTGGATCCACTCCGATGCTACCTGTGCTACACTGCTGTGGTTCCGGCGTGGGGATGAGCTCAACAAAAACCAGCCTGCATGCAAAAAAAGGAAACGAAAATGTCGAATATATATATATATATATATTTTACAATGGAGGACGTGATGACTGAAAAACACAGTCATTTCTAGGACGTTTTTTGTGGTGAAGGGAGGAGGTAACATGGCATATAATTTGCCATAAAAGAACTTTGTTGACGAGTTTAATCTTAAGTCTTTGTTTTTTTTTTGCTAGTTTTAGCTAGTTTGACTGATATAATTTGTGTAGACTACAGCCTATAAGGCTATATATCCATATTTTCCTCCAAAATCTATCAAATACAGCCAAACTCTTTAAAGTTAAAACCAGTTTAGCCTTTTACTCATTTTGGAGCCAATATCTTACTGAACCTAAACGTTGACATCAGCATCTTGTAAAATTCAAATAATAAGCTAAGAGGCACAAACCTAACTTTAATATTATACTGTAAATAGTCATTAACGTGTTAATATAAAATATTCAGGTTTAAATTTAGATATATTAGTGTCCATGCTGCTGTGTGTGAGTAATAAGGCCAATAACACTCATCAGTTTCAACACATTCACTGGGTTTGCGCCTATTGTTGAGCACAATCTACAGTCCAGTGTTAAAATTCATGGTCAGTTCATTTTTAAATATAATTCTTTCATGCGTCAAACAGAACTGACAGGCAGTTTCATTCAAAGAAGAACTGTACAAGTACAAGTAGTCCTGACCTTAACACCAATGAGTCAGTCTGGGATAACATAAAGACACAGAAGGAAATGATCGTACCATCTGGAGTGTGAGTGGTGTGGTCTGTCGGCGGACCCTGGGAGCCTCCGTTGGCCAGCACCCAGTCATGTCCACCTTCTCTGGGGACGTTGACCCACGTGCACTGTCCAGACTCAAAGTCACAGCTACCTGGAGGACTGCATGCTCCATTCCTCACAGAAAAATCATCTATTTTCACTGAAGAATTAGAGCCAGGAACACGGAGGGCCTCAAACACCACCTGGTAAAGAAATGCAACTATTGTAATGTAGCAGCCTTACGTGAGAGAGGGACAAGTAAACTTCAGACTTAAGTAACAAACTGTCAGAGAGATAATTTGGCAGAGAGCTGAAACCATTACACAAAACTGTTTACATGGAAGTTTGCCGGTGAGGACACGGTGACCTCTGCCACCTCCCAGCCTGTAGAGGGCGCTCCATGCCGCTGCCAAAGGGCATTACCCAGCTCCCCGTTTCTCAGCACATGGATGGAAAGGACATTAGAGGAAGTTTCGGTTAACCAGTACCTGAAAAAAAAAAAACAGCAACATTACATTAACAAAAATTAAAATGTGCACGAGACAACGGTGTGTCATAGTGTGGAATAGCAGCACTGGACTCACCAGAAGCGTACGCACATCTCCGTATCAGACCTGAGCTCTGGTGACAGGAGCTGGGCTTCCTCCGGCTGTGTAGAATTTGATATTAAATCATTCATGTAGAAACCTGCAAAAAAGGAAACTGGTTCTTATATGTGGCCATGTTTTTTTCCTCCCAGATACAATATGATATATACAATAATAGCTAAGTGTCCCCAGTCTCCTCACAATATCACAAAAATACTTGACATACAGCTGAGGTTGTACATAAGAGTTTCTCTTAACTTTGTCTCTTAGGCTATTAAAAATGTGGCCTTGTATTAACATGGTATTGACATAATCAGAGGAACATCCTGTGGAAACAATGAATACCTGCACTAAATATAAATGACACCGCATCCATTTCAGAGTCATCTCACTAACACGGCTAAAAATGTCTTGTCTGATGCTGTTAAATTACATGACATTAAAACTTTTTCAGAGACCCGCAGTGGAAAACTAGAAGACCATATTTCCTATCTTGGTGATAATCTTGCTAGTGTTGCAAATCCCAAACATGCTTGCTCTGCTTGTTCTGCAGCTGATCTGTGACCCAGTTTTGTGCTCACCATTTTCAGTTCCATAGGTGTGATCCACGTGATCCTTGGTTCCCTTTCTGCGACCCCAGCGACCCCTGTGACTGACACCGTTCTCAAAGCCACACGAGCTGGAGTCAAACCCGCACACAGCTAAAATGGTGTTAAGAAAAGAAAAAAAAGAAAAGAAAAGAGAAAAAAAGGCAAAACAGTTTTTATTTATAGCTTGTCATTCTAGCTTTTCTTGACATGTCAACACCAAGCAGTGCTGGGTCAGTGTTTCCTCACTCTGACTAGGGCAAACTCCTGCTTTCACAGTAATGTCATCGATGGCGATGAATCCTTGGCTATTGGTGTTTTTATGACCAGCAAACATGATCTGTGGATGAAGAATGGACAGTTTTACACAAAAAAAACAATGAAAATCTATATAAAGGAAATGTGTGCAAACACTTTAAAATTAGCGCCAAAAAAACTGCAGTCCTCAACTGACCACTTGAGGCTGGTTCCAAAATTAATCCCATTCACCTAAAGTGTTAAAATGACCAACGCTGCAGCAGAAATGAACTTGTTTACAACCTGGTATAAAGAAGAGGAGGTATGGTTAAGGTTGTTAATGGCTGGTTTTTGTGATAGGACAGGTGGGCAGAACCACCGCGTTGAGCATCAAAAATGATCTTTGAGTAACCTGTGTGTGATGTCACAGATTGTTCATCCATCTTTATATACAGTCAGTGGTTACAGAAACGCAGCTTTCCTGACATTGAATACCCAAGTAAACCTAACTATCAAGCACCAGCTATACTACAGAACACCTCTAAAAACGAGAATGTGTGCTTGTGTTTAAATTTACCCGTGTTGCATCATTCCTGCTGATGGTTACTTGTGCAGTCATCCACTCTGGATTCTGGGTGCCGTGACGTGTCCAAACTAACAGCTCAGATGATATCTAAAGCAAAGAATGTGAACGTACAGTAGCTCCAAAGGAAGACATTATGAAGTGTGGAAAGTTTGTAGTTGTACTAAGGTGGGTGCTTACTGTCTGAACGAGCAGATCCAGGGTTGACACTGAAGGCCCGAGCATGAAATACCAGAATCCAACACAAATCTCTGACGGAACATTGACGACAGGAACGGAGACGACTGCTCTCTTGCCATCCTTAGATCCAGATCCATTCAGCAATAAAAAGAAACCTTCGTCAAAAGAAAAAAACATCGAGATCAGATGGAAAAACATTGTGTTATTTATTGGCTCTACAAGAAACTCGTAATGTAGAAATAGTTTGTTTTGCTCTACCAACAGTCCAAGGATATACACTTTACACTGATAAAGAGATTTGCATTAATTCTTTATAAAAGTTGTTAATTAAGCTTCTGTGATAACCTCTGATTTAAATATGTTCCTATTGTGAACACCAGTGTCGCCCAGACAAATACCTTGATCGTTCCCAACAGTGTGATCATACCGAGGTCCATCCCATGGCTGGTCTGCTTCAAGTCCGACACTGAGGGTCCAGTTCAAATCATCATTCACTTCCTGGATCCAATTACACAAACCTGTTTTACAAGAAACACATTCCAGTATTAAAATACTCTATTAGTAACTCTGGAAAAGCAGACAATCCTGGACAACTCTTACTCAGTCAAAATTTCAGTTTAGATATCCAGTTAAGACATACAAACAGTTTCTTCTATTTTTTATTGAGTCATTCAGCCGCAGCAGGGAACATATTAAGCAAGATTCAACGGATCTCATCAGATTTATGTTGATGACTAAAGATCTCCTGACGAGGATTCATTTCAGTGCTGTACTTGTTAGTCTAATCAAAAATCTTTCAGTTTCCCCATAGAAACAATATTTTCCAGATGAACCTTTCTCAAAAGTGCAGTCCATAGCGGAGGCAGGAGCCGTGGTGGTTGTGGTGGTAGGGGTTGGTGTAGCTGTTGGAATGATGACCTCACAAGACCTGTTCCTCATGATGCGGACATCATCCAAGGCAAAGCTTCCTTCCGCTGAAGCAGGACACCTGGCTTCTAAAATAATCTGGAATGGAAAAGACAAGATCTCCTTTGCAACTTTGCTTTGATCCATTTGTGGGTCACTTCAAAAGAATTCATCAAGGTATGTTATGAAAGAATAAATGTTTGACCTTGTGAGGACCTGGTGAACTGTAATCCACCCGGTCTCGGATCCATGTGCTGTTTGCAAATCCACTTGTATTCCATACAGGATGCAGTCCCGCAGTGTCACTGACATATACAGTCAGTGTGATGTCCGACGGCTCTGAAAGCACCACAAATGTAGTGAGAATCTGATTTGGTTCTTTATAATACCACAGTGAAAATATAAATAAACTTTCACCCTCCACTCTTTCTAGGCGAAGTGATTCATAAAAGTGGACACCAAGTTTTGGGGAAAATGTGTCTTGGATCTTGTTTCTTCCTCTCAATTACAGCTTTGTTAATCTTTTCAGACTTTTGTTGAAACACATTTTATGCTGTTGTTTTGCCATGCCCACAGAGACTGTATTTATTCCAACCAGAGAGAACCAATGCATGATTATTAGCTACTAGTATGTTCATATTTAACATTCGTCATGTAATATTGCTCTGATTGGGCCAGTCTGTTCCTACTGAGGTCGTTACATATATTTTATTATTCAGATTGTTAGTGGGCTACTAGTTTTCTTGTACACAGAGCAACTGATAAAAGACTTTGTCTCTTTTGCTGTCTTTGTAATGAGCTCTACCTGTCTACCCATTTCCATGTTAGGTGATATTAAACCAAGCGTCACGTACACATGATCCACATGTTTGCATGTAAAACTTGAAACTGTACTCACTATTATAAACCCATGCTTGGGAGTTGTGCCAAATCTCCAGGCAAGCTTGGTCTACAGCCTCCATGGACTCACTCTCTAGTCTGGCAACTTTTTCTCTATCAGACATTCGTTTATAAGAGGCCATGAATAAGGCAAAGTGACCTGCAAACATAAAAAAAAACAAAAAAAAAAACAGTTATCAGTCCAATGCATAGACACATCTGCAGAATTTCAATTCCCATTAGCGTTATATCCACTTCTAGTCTGGGTAGTATTATAAATAAAAAAGTGTGACATCCTTAGTTTAAAAAACACCTTAGTGGACAAAAATGAGCATCTTACCCAGAAATTCGTCAGTAATCCATCAACTTTAAATTACACAATACGTGTTGACTCATTGAAATGATCTTGCAACTCTGGTACTTCAAGTATGTGATAACTCACCTAAAGGAGAATTTATGGTGTGGTCCTTTCTCGGAATAAACGTTCCCTCACTTTCAGCCGAGAGCCAGTCCCAGTCGAGTCCAGACTCTGGTGAAGGATTGTTGACCCAACCACAGAAGTCCATCTCAAAGTCACAAAATCCTGCAAGGGATAAAAATGACAATTACCCAGCAAACACACACCAATGACCATCTTTCATGCATTTGTTAAGTTCAGAGCGGTCACCAACCTGTCGGGGGACAGGCTCCGTTCAGGATGGTGAGGTCGTCAATGGCAATATCTCTCCTTGGTCCATCTCCTACTATCGCCTCAAAAATCACCTGTCAATCAGACGCACAAACTAAGTGGAACTAAGCATGTACAGCATCTCCCAAACTATTAGGTTTTGCAAGCTGAAGATAAACTGAATACAGTGTCTTAAAGTCTGATCCACACTTCACCTACCTGGTATGGCGTATCAGGGCTGAGAAGTGTCACTCTCCCATGCCTCCAATGCGTCCCCTGATCTCCTGTCCTGGTCCAGAGCTGTGTGGGATCCCGGTGGCTGTCAGGGGTTTGAAGGTAAACACCAAGTTCACCCACTCCACTTCCCTCCATGTAGTACCAAAACATCAGGCATTCTCCATCAGGAGGAGTAGCCTCCATCACTGCGGTCATCACGGCGCCTCTGGTCCCCACGGGGTGTTTCCACAACTGAGCACTCAGGTAATAACCTGCACGTAAGGTGGAGACACATGTGTATTTAGCTGGAGGCTTAGACTGATCAGCCACAACATTAAAACCACCGACAGGTGCAGTAAATAACATTAACCATCTTATGACAATTCAATGTTCTTCTAGGAAACTTTTGGACCTGACATGTGGTTGTTAGACAATGTACCACCCACCTAGACCAGACCAGGCAACCACACCCCATAGCTATGACCGTTTACACCTTAGCGAGGCTCACATAAACTTTCTCATATACCAATAGGCTGGCAATAGAGCTGTCATGCAGGTTATGACGCTAACATGCTCAACAAACAATGGAAAACAGGGTATTAGTTGAATATTAACATTTTAGCAAAGCTTTTGTTGTTGTGAGCATGCAGATTTTTGTAAAGCCTTAAAGTGCTCCTAACATGGAAGCAAACTCTTAGTCCTGAGATGCAAACCTTGTTCTGTCCCCAGAGTGTGATCCGTGACAGGGCCTGAAGAGTTGGCAGGTTGGGACGTCCCGTTGATCCGGTCCCAGCTAAAGGCAGCAGACGGCTGGGGCAGCAGCCCACAGAGGGAACCTTGGAAGGTGCACTCTCTCTCAGGAGGACACGAGCCACTCCCACTGTTGGACACCACTATGTCATCAATGGCTATGGTCCCCTGTACACCACCCACCACTGCTTCTACAATAAACTGGAGAACAGTTTGAATTATTTAAAATGCAGGTTTTACAACGTCAAGACAACAGTGAGTTTGACTTCATCATGAAATAAAATATTCCTTTTCTGCACTGGACTAAAATGGCATTGCGGCTCAATGGGGGCAAACAATGCATTTAAGCTAACATATTAAATGCAATGAGATAGTGAGATCTTAGTGATATGGCTTTACCTGTATTGGTTTGTCACTGTTGAAGGTAAGATCAGCAAATCGCCATTTGTTTCCTTGAGTGCCACTTCTCATCCATGCGACTGTCTCTGGTTCGCCAGAACGCTTTACAATAAACTTCAATGAGCCTTAAAATAAAGATTTCAACAGGACGTGAGTAAGAAAGACAAAGAAAAGAAAATCTTTAGCTTAAAGATGTTGGAAAATGGACAAAATTTGACAGAGAGTTACCTACCAATGCTGTTACCAAATATGTGGTACATGAAGCTCACACATATGACTTGTCCTGCAGGCTGAGGGTAGCTGACGAGTCTGGCTGTTGATGCGGTATCTAGGTGGTGTGATGCCGTTATGGCCATGTAGTAGCCTGAGGACCGAGACGCAGGAGTAAAAGTTGAGTGCAGTTTTTGAAGGCTCATCAAGTACGGGAACAATTTGTAAAAATAAAGTTGTGTATGAACTTCAATCTACTGTTCTAAGTGAAACTGCATATCTTGGGTAAATGGTGCCAGGTATATTAAAAACGATTACTCTAAAACAAATGCTACATTATATTGGGACTGTCTTTCTTTTCTTTTTTTATTCTTTGTTTATTCTACTCTGGCAGTGAGGATCCAAATAATTAAGTTCATCCGAGCAGAAAAAGCTGATATAGATGTATAACAACATTGAAGTTCAATTCAGTCCATTCACAACATATGAACAAAATATGGTTTATTGTGAAATATTCCTTACATTAATTGTCTACGAGTGTGGATACTAACATCTAAGGTTTGAAAAGCGTTCTCATTTTGAAGTCAAATTATGGCCTTGTGAAGCACTCTATATGTTGTAATGGCCAACCTTTACTGGTTCTTATCTGATTTCCCAGAAGTGAGATAAAAATATCTGGCATATCTGGGGTGAATGATGCCAGGTATATTAAAAACGATTACTCTAAAAACAAATGCTGTAATATACTGGGACTGCTTTTCTATTCCCTTAGCGTTTATTCTATTCTGGCAGGAACCACTGAGGATCCAAACAATTAAACTCATCTGAGCAAAAAAAGCTGATATAAATGTATAACAACATTGAGATTCAGTTCAGTTCATAACATTACCAAAGTAAGGATAGTATGTGCAATAATACAGAGAATCCAAAGCATGAACCAAGCAGCAGTGGGGAGGAAAAACTTCCTTTTGAAAGGAAGAAAGCCTCGAAACCCAGGATGAATGGCCTGGATATCCAGGGCCTCAAAACACTATTACATAATCGTGAGTCTATTTTAAAATAAACAGGGAAGGTTTTAAGGCCACTGAGTAGGTTTATGTTTCCTTAACAAGGGAGAGTGTACCAACAAATAAAACTTGATTACTGTCAGATGGATCACCGTTTCCACACTCACCAGACAGATCTTTGAACGACCCTTTAGTCCTTTTCCACAAAAGACTGGTTGTGTAGTCACGGTACCATGAACAGGTATCCATTTCAAAATCACACGAGAGGTTCTCCGATCCTGCTGGGACATCGTTCTCTGCACAGTATTCAAAGTTGATATCATCCAGCATAACATCCTTGTTTACCATAAATGGAGGGTTGAATGTAAACAGAAGCTGCACAAAGAGAAGAGCCACATTTGTTTTGGAAAATCAATGTTCTTCAACATCATTTAGGGGTTTCCTTTTCAGTCCACTATCTGTTACTCTGATAAAGCGTTTTAGTTGTGGTCAAATTAATTCACTTAAGTAAAAATTAGCTGCAGACCTCGACTGACTACCTAGTTTCTTCCACTACGTGTGCTCTTTTTGTGCACTGCTGCCTTCAAGTACAATTAACGCACAATGAGTCAAACATTAGATTTTACAATTACATCATATCCGTTTGGTGGATGCTTTTGTCCAAAATAACTTTCCAAAACTGTTAGCATGACTTTTATGATGTGTTATGAAAAGGCAGATATTGCCTTAACTTGACAATGTGTCATCACTGAAGAGCTAATTCCACCAGTGATAAAGGCAAACACTGAAACATAATGTGCTTTATTGACCTGCAAGGGTAAAATTTTATGGAAGTGCAGGAAACCAGATAAACAGCAGATAAAGATCAATAAAACCTGGAGGACAGTGTAAAATCAAATTGAATTTATTTACAGCCTCAAACTACAGACAGTAGTGAAGGTATTAAAAAAAGTTTTCTCACACCTCCTTAAACCTCTAGTTTAAGTCATGCAGGATATTCTACTAACCTTGTATCCTCCTGGCTGATTACCAATGAAGGCTGTGGCATTCTCCCAAACATCTGTCTTACTTTTAGAAATCTGCAATATTTTTTTGACATCTTGGCCTCTGACCAGTGTTAATTCAAGGGACGCTGAGTAGGATGGCGAGAACTCATGGATATGGTACCAAAAGCTAGAACACATCAACAGAGAAATCACAAAAACAGGTAGGGCGCACAGACGTGTATTCTCAGTCAAGGACTTATCTGTCAAATAATACCTGATCTGGCATCCCAGAGCCGCCAGGTGGTCAACAGAATACTCCAATTTAGCCCTTTCAAAGAGACGAGCTGAGTGATTGGCATCTACATGCATGACATGCCCTGTGTCCAGCAGCAGAAGTACAAAATCCAATCAGATTCTCACGGAAGACTAGATCGTGTAATCAAACGTAGCTGCATTCATTTCTAGTTGATCTTCAACAAAGTAATGAAAGGAAGCCGATAACACTAATTACCCCAAGGGCTTCCTGTTGTATGGTCCTGCCCAGGTATCAAGGTAATATTTGCCATCTGCCGTCTCCAGCTGTAGGTTGAATCACTGGCATTTTTCCAACCACAGGAGTGATGGTCAAAGTTGCATGAGCCTTAACGTAGATATGTAACCATATTAAATCAAATGTTAAATTCACTTTGTTGTATCTGTATTGTTTTTATGTCTAGAAACATGTGCATGCATGTGGGATAAGACAGCCCGCCTTGTCAGTTATTGTATGTTGAAAACAGTTCACACTGCAGTTTTGCCAACATACCGCAAAACTCCTCGTCTGAGCCATCTGCACAGTCACTTTTAAAATCACAGACTAGTCGAGTGGGAAGACATCCTCCAGATTTGCACTTGAACTCTCCGTCAGGACAAGAGGACACGATGACGAACAATACTGAAAAGGCAGTTTCAATACAGAGAGAAAGCAAGAAGACGCAACCCGAAGGTGACGTGATATTCTATTGTTAAAATATGTAAAAACCACATTTCAAAAACGTGAAATGCGCTTCATATTTCGCTTACCTGACAGCAGAATAAATAAATGCTTCATGTCTGGAGAGGTATGACACAACCAAGGAATCCAAATAAAAGGTAATCGCTTTAAAGCATGATGTTACCTGTCCGATTAACAGTTTGTACCTGAATTATTGGACTGCAACTTCCATTTCAACAAATGAGCCAAGGCTGGGAGTTCTTATCGGCAAACCACAGCTTAAAGTCCACGGTTAGTCACTAAATTGCTTTACATTTCTGTCCCTTGTCTTTATGGCCCTTAGACCATGCCTTACTCATTTTCTTTAAGTGAAGTAGAGGTCTGGATTATAAGAGCAACATAACGATTGATACATTGCCCAAATGATAAAACCAATCTGTTCTTCTTGGAAGCACTTCATCATAAATTGCTTAAATAAACAGTAAATGTTATTGCGGATGAACTTTAACATAACATCAAAGAAGAATGATGAACTGAAAATATGGTTTATGGTGAAATATTCGTTAAAGTAACTGTCTACAAGCATGGATATTAACCTCTAAAGGTTGAAAAGCGTTCTCATTTTGAAGTCAAATTATGGCCCTGTGAAGTACTCTATATGTTGCAATGGCCAACCTTTACTTGATCTTATCTGGTTTCCCGGCTGTGAGATAGAACTATCTAGGAATAGTAGACACGACATGTTCTTCTTCAGAATGTGAGGTCAAAGAGTTTTCTTAAGCTCAGAAAAGGAGAGAAAAGACAATGATAATGCCATTTAAATCTTATGAATCATACATTAGGATGTAATTCTCTTGATCTCCAAACAAACCCGTCTGCAATTGATCAAGTTCAAAAGCTGGGAAATTCTATGGTTTAAGTTGGTAAATTGAGTGTATGAAGGTTGTCTAGCACACTTGTTTCGTCATCCAGCAAAATACAGGTGGCATAAATCCACCTCTATATAAAAGTATCACGTTAGACCCTAAAAGTAACATGTCATCAAAATGGCAGATCAAAGAGTTTTGTTTTTTTTCGGAAACCTTGAAACAAAAGGAGAACAGAATAGATTAAGGAGTGCAAGTATGACAGTGTTATTCAAGTATTTGAACTACATGGTGATGGGTGAGGAACTGATACAGCCATTGGTGTAGAGGGGGAACAGGAAAGGGCTCAGGACACAACCTTGTGGGGCTCCAGGGTTGGTGCTGGCTGCTGGTTGAGGATGTGAGACTACCCACTCTGACTCATTGTGGTCTGTTACTGAGGAAAATGTCTACCCAGTGGATGAGAAGTGGGGGGGGTCATTGAGTTTCTTGATCATCTATTGACATTGAATTGTGTTAAAAGCAGATGTGAAGTCAATGAAGATAAGTCTGGCAAAGTCATGGGGGAATTCCAGGTGTTTTAGGAGGCCACAGCCGCCCTTTAGTCTTCATGGTGCTATATTCCTGTTTAAGCTTTTGAGTTTGGCTTTGGTAATGTCATTCTTTATGAATGTGCGCTTCATAAAGGACAATGGATAGTTTGATACTGCATAGTATGGAAGATGGAGGAGATGTAGCAGATCTTCTAGGTTAATTCACAGAAAAGCAATGACTGTGCTCCGTCTGGCCATGTTGGTTTGTTGTGCGATATGTGGTTGGAGAGGGGAGTTCCACGGGTGCTGAAGTTGCCATAGTGATAATTGTAATGGTGAATAATGGAAAATGTGCTTACAGAGACTTTACAGAGCAAAGCACAAATTCAACTTGTTCTCTAATGTGTGTCTAATTAAAATGAAATGGAAAATATGCCCAATTAGCAGAAATGCGCACATCTAGTTTTTAGAGTGTGTCCCCTGATTTTCTGTTATGGTCTCTCTTTTCCTTTCAACCTTTCATATGACCTTCCAGAGCAGAACCATTGGCCCATCAATGGTTTGGGCATATAGAACAAAGGCATCCATCATTATTACCTCTTCTAGTCTGAATTTTGTTTGTTTGGTTCCATTTATCATTTGCTTGGTCTTTAGTGGCATTCAGCGTACGGTAAAATGTCCTGACTTGAGCTTTACTGGTGGGATGGCTTCATACAGGCCTCATGAAAATAGTCATATAGTTTCAGCACAGCACATGAGTAGGAGAGGGAAAAAAGGAGAATAACCAAAGAGGAAGTGAAAATACAAAGTGCTATGATAGATGTTAAGGAAGGGATGGAGAACAAATGATGAACATCTTAACGCCTCTGCCTCAAAACAGGATATTGTGTTGCTACACTCAGGATGCACACACTGTTCTTTTCATCTTTAACGTTATATTGCTCTGGCCTCATTACCTCAGACCAAATTGCGCACGTCTTTTCTGTCTGTAACATTTCTAGAATGTCTGGGAATGTGTAACTTTCCACCATTTTTCAATAATATACAGTACAGTGTGGCTATTAAAAAAAAATTATGTTTTACCCATATAGTTGTGAATTATGTGTCAATGTTCGGTGCTTCACAAACACGATAATGAAGAACACAAAACGACGAAAGAAAAGAAGGAGACAAAAACAAGAAAATAGAGATATAAGTATAAACAGAGATATAAATTAGAAAAACACAGCTTAACAAACAAATGTCTAACACTGATCGTTGGTCTATCTGTTGTACATATGCAGTAACAAATTCAATCAGACTGAGGGTCATTTTTAGGTTCTTGTGTTCTAACGTCCACCTTCAGGACTGAATTATACTACGAGTATATAATAATGTCAATATGAATCCATGAGAATGGTGTATCAGAGCTGTTGATGGTGACTGCTGTAGTGGAACACTGGTGCTGATTCATGAGTCACGTTTAGTGGGAACATGTTATCTTTTTTTTTTTCTCAATGGACGGGAAGTGAATGAGGCCGCTTTTTTCTCGCCATCTCTGTAGTTTAACATCCGTGCAAGCGAGAATGTGTGTGTGTTTGTGTGTATGTTGCCCCTACTTCCTTCCCGACGTCTTTGTCACTAGCTGAATGTTGAAATGTGCCAGTCTGAAACATGACACTTTCTCAATGAAAAGGAGAAAAAAAAAAAGGAGGCCATGTCAGCACTATTAAGATACCCTCCTTGTCATGTCCATCCTCATAAGTCCCTCGCTTGCAATGCCTGGACGATGTCTGCTGCTCTGAGACTCATCAGAGGAATGTTGTCTCCAAGGATAACTCTAGCGGCCTTTGTGCTCTTCATCCCAGCATCGCAATGTTCAGCACCAAATGGTACAGTATAACTTTTTAAGCAACTTTTTCTTTTTCTTTTTTTTTTGTCATTGCAATGTCTAGGTTTGTCTTGTGAGGGAGTTGTTGTCAGTATATGTTGGTGCTAATTGGTAGCAACAATCCTGAATAGGTTTAATTTATTATAATGGAAATGATTAAATATAATTTTATCACAGAATGGTATTAAATATTACTCTAATTATGAAATGTGTAAAATGTAAATAACATGATCAAGTTAATACCTTCACCTTACGTGTATTTATGTTCATTTGAAAAAGTGCTTGTGTTTTGAACAGAGAGGAACTCGAAGCAGAAAACTGAAGTAGTGTTAACAATGTATTGTCTTTTGAAATAAAAATCAAACATCTGTCAGTAAACTGAATTCATGACAAAGCTGTAGCTCCCCAGAAAGTCTTACAAACAAGTGCATCAGATATCCAAAAACACTGAAAGGAGGGCAAGTGAACTTGCAGAGTTTGTCATCCAAGTAGCTTCATCAGCTCTATAGGACTAGTGAGGAGTTGGGGTTTAAATGGTCCACAATATATATACAAATGATGCAGCATAATTTAAACAGAGGTTGTTTTTCTACTCTCTCCCTGCAGATTCCTCATTTGTACTCACGAACAAGGCCACCGGTTTCTGTTTGCTGAAAAAATACAACCGCTGCCTGGACATCCGCTGGACCACCGGCAACCGTCTGTTTGTGACCACGACTAAGAAGTGCCTGGGAGCGCAGGGCAAAAGCGTGGGCAGTGAAGTGAGCTTCTACGACTGTGACGAGAAAAGTGCCCTCCAAAAGTGGGAATGCCAGAATGACACATTGCTCGCCCTCAAAGACCAGCCGCTCTACATTGAAATCAAAGCCGATGAATCGGTAGCTCTCTCCAAAACTGTTGGTCCAAATAACCATTTGACAATCACGGGGACAGCAAGTGGTGCTTGCTCAAGAACATACAGAGGTACAGTATGAAATATCTGCTTTGATAAGGTGGAAAAATACAATACATGAGCATCAGATACTGTATTGTTTGGATATTGTATATCCCTGCTGGTTGTGAGGATTTAAAATGACTTCTCTTGACAATTACCTATCAACTTTCACAATGATGCTTCTCTTTTATTCTCACATGATGTTGCCTCAGTACTCCTGAAGTAAAGTATAAAAAACAGAATTAATCTCTCTTTTCCCCTTTCTAGAGCTTTATACCATTGAGGGAAATGCATTTGGCAAGATCTGCATGTTCCCCTTCATGTACAAAGACCGGTGGTTTGCAGACTGCACCACATTTGACTCCTCAACGAAGCGTAATTGGTGTGCCATTGAAACGAAATACGAACATGAACAGTGGGGATACTGCCCGACCTCTTGTGAGTTTGCCTAATTTAAAATACACTATGGTGACTATGTTGCATGTTGCTTAGACACAATGAATCAACGTGCAGATGCCAGACTTTCATGCATCTCTTTGAGCACACTTAAATGAAAACCAGCTCTAAACCAGACGTACCGCTAGTCTAGAATATATAACTGATGTTAAACACACTGCACATAAACTGAAGCAACACAATGTCATGCGGCAGATCAAAATCTTTCAATGGCTTAACATTTCACATGTTTTGTGTATCTACCCTATCTACCTCTAACAGCCACGGATTACTGGAACAGAAACCCCATTACAGGAGCATATTACCAGCTTAACACACAGTCCGCACTAACTTGGTCCCAGGCTGACACCAGCTGCAAACAGCAGTCTGCCTCTCTGGTCAGCATTATCGACCCCAATGAGAAGGCTTACATCTCAGGTAAGGTGTCACCAGGTGGATGTTTGCTGGTAGTGCACCCATCATGTTGGTAGCACGTGTTAGAAAATCCAGAAACCTTTTTTTTTTCTTTTTTCAGTGAACTTTTGCAAATGTCAAGACTTCCCATGTCAATTTAATCATATTAGGTTAGTTTACCACCAAGCTATAATTTTACATGTGCATATGTAAAACTTTGTAGTCCTGTTTTAGTTTATAAATCATACGCCAAACAGTAATTTTAATTCATTCCTGTCCACTTAATATATTTGACCAGTGTTGCAATATACACGACAGGCTCTGGGTGTTTAAATCAGTCTTAAAAAATTACTAAATAATTTAAATAATAAAGATTATTTCATGCCAAAGTGCTCCAGAAGGTTCCTTACTCTCGGCAAGCCAGTTACTTATTACATACACTTGAGTCAACCACTAAACATTTTGAAGCCTGCTACGCTATAGAGATCTTTAGTTATGTTGTAAGATCCATAGGTCCCACAGTCAGCATATTGCTACTCTTGTGTTTTTAGTCTGTTCCTTTGTGGCTGTTTGACCGTGATTTTAGTTGTTTTTTTTTTTTTTTTTTTTGCAGAACTGTTGTTGAGCAATGAAAAACAGGAACAAAGCCTTACTCTCTTGCTTTTCTTTTTTTGTCCCCCTCTATCACAAAAACACACATCAACACAGCACTGTTGGCATCAGGGAAAAATAAACTATGGCTGGGGTTAGTTTTGGACCCAGAACATGGCTGGCAGTGGTCTGATGGGAGGCCATTTCGTTACCTGAGATGGGAAGCTGGTAAGTCTTTGGTGCAAGAATCCTCGAATATCTGAGGTAGATTTAAGTGTACCGAAAAGTAAAAATACAGTATGAAGCCCTGCCCTTAAACCATAAACCTGCTTTTGTCAGTATTTTAATATGGATCCTACCACTGCATGGATCTGAAGGGTTTCTCATAGTGACCCATAAAGACTCTTTGGGCTGCTTTAGCATCTTTCAGCTAAATGCTTTGGTTTTATGTTGCACAACTTAATGGTTTTGCTTCAGTCTCAGTTATTATCTCCGCCTGTTTTTGGAAAAAAATCTGACAAATCCATTGTGCACGTTCACAATAAACAGCAGACAAACTTAATGACTAGTTGTTAAAGACAGGTGAGGATTTGATAATTGTATCTGGATATATCCATTAGGGGCTAGTGGAAGCCAAATACAGAGCTAAAAGAAATTGTATGGAACTTAAGGATATATCTGGCATAAAACCATACAAATCCTAACAAAAAAATACCACTTGGACTCTGAAGTAATATGTTGGTATTGGTTTCAAATCAATACAGATTTGCAGTGCAAAAACAAAAACAAAACTTTGAAGATTTTCTTTTATACTATCATAATTAGTATTTAAATTTTTATCTTTCCATTAATCCCACTTCCCATGCAGTGGTATTGTATAAAATTACAGACAATGTCAAGTGTTGGGATATTTAATTACCCAGAGCAGTGCTACAAACGCTTGTTATTTTGCCTCATTCGAATCATGGAAATGTTGATGTGAAACTCTTTGCTCGGGCAGCACAGCTTGAATCTCAAGTTAAAATTATCGTTTTGTTTTAGGACATCCTCTTCCTAATCCAGGACACAACTGTGCATTTCTCAACACTGTTGGACAGTACTCTTGGCAAAGTTCATCCTGTGCCAAAAAAATGGGCTACATCTGCTACAAAGACGGGGCCCCGCCAACTCCTCCACAATGTAGAGAAAACTTTCCATTACATTTTATTCCACCCTTGACGGTGTTTGGTATGATTCATTCAGTCCAAATTTTTTTTATCTTCTTATCATCAGTTGAACAAGGATCTTGCCCAAGCCCCTGGATTCCTTACAATGGCCACTGTTTCCACCTTAACCGTAATCTTCAAACGTGGCTCAATGCTCAAACAGAGTGCCGCAAGGAAGGAGGGGAGCTTGTGAGCATTCGCAACGTGGAAGACCAAAGTTTTGTGATCTCTCAACTTGGATATGGTATGTGACAACTGTCTGCTTGAACTTCTGTTTACACACAACAAACTTACAACAGCACATATGTTTTCAGGGAAATGTAAATGAAAATGACTTCATAATCCATCTCTAGTACTACAGTATTATTAGACTTTTATCATAGATATTTTGGTTTGGTTTAATAAAAAAGATTCAAAACCCACCTCTGCTGGGAAACTTTTGGACCTAGCATTCAAGTGGATGTTACTTAGACATGTACCACCCACCTAGATCAGACCGGACTACTCCAACCCATAGCACTCACACTTCTTGATGGCAGTAGCCATCCCCAACAGGATGCAGCCTGATACAGACACACACAGGACACCCACAGGACAACCTTCAGAAGGACCATGGCCATTGACTATTTTCTGTGTCTGCAGGCGCCACTGATGAGCTCTGGATTGGACTGAATGACAGGAATATGGAGGGGCTGTTTGACTGGAGTGACCACTCTACCGTCAGCTTCACTAGCTGGGAGTATGGGAAACCAACAGTCTCCACTGAGAACGAAGACTGTGTTCTCATCAGAGGACAGGTTAGGAGCATCAGGCAGATATGAATGTCTACATTTATGTTTCTATACAGTGTACCTTGACATATCATGGGGGGTCTGATCTATTAACCATTAAGAAAAGCCAAACAGCATTAGAAGTACATGTTGATAACTTCAGGTGACCAGATTTGAGCTTGTGAAAAAGAGGACCCACAGAGTAAACCTGTTTGAGGCTCTAGTAGAAACTTTAAATTTGTTTCAAAGTTCGATTTTTTAGGTCTCAAAAAGTGGACATGTTTGTGAAAAAGAGGATGTCTGGTCATCCTGGATAACTAGCAGGTACAAGGATCGCCATCATAGCTTAGCCCATTAGCATGCTAGCATATATCAAAACACAAATTACAAGTGAAACTGGAGGGAATCTGTTTAGTTATTGGTATTTGGCCAGAAGCAAAATATTTCATTTTCTTCCTGAGGATGGTGCCATATGAAAGTAAATTTCCCCTCTGGAGACCATGAGTGCCTGTTCCAAAAATCATGGCAACCCGCCAAATAGCTCCGTGGATATTAGTAAAATAAAAACACATCAACTTCATGATGACACCAACCACCAAAGTCACTACAAAATGTTCTCAGGCTACCACAAATGTCTCAAAATCATCGCTTAGCCATTACCATTAGATAGAGACATACACCTGACTAAGCCAAAAGTTTGTTGTAAATGTATGTTTGCTGAGACCAATGAGATTTATGTATTTGCAGTTTTATCCATCTAGTTTTCTTTTTTTTCTTGTAGAATGGGAACTGGGCAGATCGCGCATGCGATGAAAAACATGGTTTTATCTGTATGAAGCAAAGTTCCACTGACAGCACGGTAGACGAAGTAACTGAGGACATTGGCTGTAAAGCTGTGAGTAAAGTGATTAATAACAATATTATACTATTATAAGTTAAAAATGAATGGATGTCAATAATTCTCAAGTTCCATGCTTGTTTTTGTACAGGGTTGGAAAAGACATGGCTCCTATTGCTACTTTGTAGGGACTGAGACTAAGACTTTTGATGAAGCTAAAGCAGATTGCGAGAGCTCATCTTCATATTTAGTTGATGTTTCAAATGGGTGAGAATTTTTATTTATTTTTTATTTTTTTTTAGAAATGTTTTAACAATTTCAGCAAGAAACTGGATAAAAATGTTATGACATTATATGTCATGTAATTGAACAAAAAATAAATAGTAATTTGTGTGAATATTTTCAGGGTGGATAACGCCTTCCTTGTCAGCTTGGTGGGTTGGAGACCAGAGAAACACTTCTGGCTAGGGCTTTCAAATCAGAAAAATGTTGACGTGTTTGTGTGGACCAACACAGACTCTGTGACATTTACTCACTGGAACGCTCAAATGCCAGGTAGAAAATTTTTTAATTCTGTCCCCAGAGAAGGGGGATACACACAGCTGCACCAAAATTGACATTTGACTATTGTTTGTCTCAACAACCTAAGGTTATGAACGAGGCTGCGTTGCTATGACGAGTGGGATTTTCGCTGGACTGTGGGATGTACTGCCCTGCACCAATAGGGAGAAATACATCTGCAAGTACTTGGCAGATGGGGCAACTGTGACTGTACCACCACCAACTGTAACTCCTCCTCAATGTGCGGATGGCTGGAATCGAGTGGGAACAAGAAATGTCTGCGTTAAGGTACAGGCACAAGTCAAACACTTGTTAATTAGAGCATGTTAGCGGGTAATGCCAACAAAACAGGAGGCCTTCAAACTGTGCAATGTCCTTCCCCAATTACCATGGTTTGTCAACTTCAAATAAGGAAATTATAAGGACTAAGTGCAGAAGACCAAACTGTGTGTTTGCACCAATTTTAATGCAAGTGAATGCACTGCAAAACAGATTGTACTTTAAAGCAGACAAAGTCTATATTGTTTAAAGGATCAATGCATCAAATGACAATGAGAAAGACATGAATCACTTGAATCAACAAAGGGAGAAGTACGACCTGAATCTCGCCTCCACCAGCTCACCTCGTCTCTTTTTGCTAGATTTTTGCATCAAGAGCTGAGGGAGACAGAAAAAGAGAGTGGTCATTGCCCAACTCTAATTATATCCGTTAACAACATCTTGTAAGAGTTATCAGAGTAATCCTGGTAATCCAGTTTGCATGTCTGGTCTTGTGTTGAAGTTTTTTACAGGGCCTCGTTCATTCGAGAAGACCTGGTTTGAGGCCAGGGATTACTGCAGGGAGATTGGAGGAGATCTGCTCAGCATCCACAATGCTCATGAGCTAAATGTGGGACGGTATGAACTGCTACAAAAAAAATACAATACTAACACACTGTTGCCAAATATCAGCTTAGCTTGTCACAGTCCTAGAAATTACATTAGAAAAAAAAGTCAGTAAAATGATTATATAATTGATTTATGGTGACATTACGACTATTCGTTCATTTTAGAGTCAAAATAAGCAGGTTTTGTTAAATTAACACGGTATTGTACTTAACACTGTTCATTTTACTCAATGCAACCAGCTGACTTTCAATGGACCCGTGGCATTTTTTGACTCTTCATTGTCAAGTTTAAAGAAAGATGAGACATTTACATACGGCCCATTTGTGTTGAATAAATTTAACTCAGTCCCATTAGGTTGGTTCAACCAGTCACTTTAATTTAAATTTAATTTAAAAATGTTAAGTCATTTTAACTTCACAATGTAGCATTTACTTCATCGATTAGATTAGCTTAAACAGTGTTTCAATGATTAATTGCTTATTATTTTTCATGTTTAAACAACCATGTTTTCTGGGACACATTGTCATAACTACACAACTTCTTTTTTTTGTTGTTAGCACAGTAGCTCTTCTCTGTGGTGGTGGATTTAACTGCACTGTCTTTGCTGTTCTCCACAGATAATTGCAAATTTAGAAAAAGGTGAAGCTTAAAGCATCAAGGGTTTGAAAACATGGAAAATTAATTTTAGTTCTTTTTTTACTTTGACAGAAGAGGTGGAAAAGGCTGGATTGGACTTCACGTCCCTGATTCAAACAGTGGTTATGTGTGGAGTGATGGAACCCCGGTTGGTTAACAGACTTCTACATTTTGTTTTTTCACATATATATTGACAAGAACAACAAAAACGAAAGTCATTTATTTATTTTCAGCTCAACTTCCAGCACTGGCAGAACGGAGAACCAAACAATTTTATGAATTCAGAGTCTTGTGCCGAGTTCGTGATACATAACCAGGATGAAGATGGGTCTTGGAACGATGTGCACTGTGAGAGTTACAATGACTGGCTGTGTCAGATCCGTGCAGGTACAGTTGGGAAAAAGTCTGTTAGGTACTTTAAAAGCTGACTTCAGCCTGCTTTAACAGTGGAGCCAATGCCTTCACTGGAGCTACAAAGCCTACGAATTTCAATTAATTGTCTTCCATTGTTCTTCTATGGCTGCAATTTTCTTTTGGAAAAAAAACTGAAACCTGTTTGTGCTCTTGCAGGAGATACTCCGAAACAACCTCCAAATAATACAGCAACGGGTGAGTTGATACTGATTAGCTAGAAACAACCAGAGTTTAGTTTTGTTACACCCTCAGAGGGCTTTGAAAATCCTACTTAAAAGAGAGAAAAGACCATTGCACGAGATGTTCACAAGACTCAAATATCAACGCAGCGTGTTTGTATTCTATTCCAGACTTTAATACCACTTCAGACGGTTGGCTTGTGTGGGGTGGGAATCAGTATTTCATCAACAAAATGTCAAAGCCCATGGAAGAAGCTCGACACTTCTGTCAGCAGAGACACGGTGAATTGGCGACGGTCAACAGTAAAAAAGAAAATATATTCTTGTGGAAACAGGTTGGTGTTTTTTTTTGTTTGCTTCAAAAAACAAATTAAATGAAATTATAGTTTATGGGCTAGAGAAGTAGATCTTAAACCTGGTTGGTATTCCTGTGTTTACAGATATCCAGAAGCTATGGGTCATATTTTATAGGTTTGTCAGTGGAACTCGATGGGTCATTCTGGTGAGTACAGTGTTACAAATGATATTTTTTTTAGACATTTAATTAATGATGTCTCTTATGGTTGTTAGAAACATAATTCATTGCAATTCTTAACTTACCATGCAACGAAGCAACAAGAAACAAAAGGCCTAACCTCACTTTACTGAATCACAGATTATAATTTAGCTTAACTGTGTGTACTTCAAGGTGGATGGATGGTACTCCAGTGTCATATCAAAGATGGGACGAAAATCAACCCAATCTTGAGGCCTATGATGAGAACTGTGTTGCTGTGTCTTATCACATGGGTGAGTAAAAATAATACACAAAATCAAAGTATCGTTGAGCCCAGATGAGATGTCCAAGGAGAACGTTACTCAGTGAAACTTTGGTGTGCTCACAGGCTTCTGGCGCACTACTAACTGTGGAAGAGAACTTCAGTCTATTTGTAAACGCAGTATCTCAGTACCTGCCAACACCACTGCAGCCCCGACAGTTCCTCCTAAAGGTGGCTGCCAATTCCCATGGATGAAATTTGGCTCAAAGGTAAGAAATGAGTGGTCAGACCTAAAAAAAAATCTTCAGTTGAGGTCACAGGTATCGGGTAGATCAGCATGCAATGTCTTGAATATTTTGTATTTCCTTTTTCTCTTGCCACTATTGCGTTGATGCATCTATGAAAATATCGATACCATACAAAATTTCCAGTGCTGAAGCAGCATTTAGTCCAAAGGACGGTGCACACAAGACATAAAAAAAAGAAAGACACCAAATATATACAATAACAACAATACAATAGCTATACAGTCGGCATGTGACCCACTAGGGGCAGGTTTAGATGTACGGCATCACAGCAGCAGGAAGGAAAGCCCAGTTCTGTGTGGAATTCATTCTACATCGGAAGATGGCCAATTGTGAAAATAAATGGGGTCCACAAGGTCAACAACAGTGCTCAGGGAAGCTGGACTGTTACCCTATCATCACTAGCCGCAGCAAAGATTGTGCCTTCACATTTCTGTTTTGCAGTGTGAATATACATTGAAGCTCCTAGATCTGCAGGACTTCAGGATTGGAGCGCTGCTGCATGGTTGTGTGATTGGATAGTAGCATGCATTAGAAGGTCCAAATAAAGTGCAGGGAGAAAGAAATGACCACAAAGAAAAAGACAAATAAACAAATTTAATGTTCTGAATGACTGACTGATTTCATCATCTCTCATCTCTTATCTAGTGTTACAATATCATCACTGACAGGAGGACCACTTGGGAAGAAGCACGTCACCAGTGCGGTGTGATGCGGAGCAAATTAGTCTCTATTACCACAAGAAATGTGCAAGGTTTGTTTTTTAAAGAGCATGTTTTGTTCCATTGTAAGTGTTGTTTTTAGTTGTTCTTCGTGCGAGTATCTTATTTTATTTTTGGTTATGTATTTTTGGATTTCAAGATTTTAATGTTCAGTTCTATGTTGTGTGTTTTTTTAGCATCATACTTAATAATTTTCATAACTTTGACCATACTGTACCTGTACTGTAATGTAATACTGAATTTCTACTATTGTCATTTTCAGCATTTCTGGTCACTAAAATGGTGGATACACCAGGTGTGAGCCTGTGGATAGGTTTGAACGCTATAAAACAAGATGGATTTTATTGGACTGATGGAAAATCAAGGAAATACACCAACTGGGGTTATTCTGTAAGTACACACAGCATCCAGTAAAAACGAAGCAAATTCATTGCTACAAGTGCTGTTTTTGTTGACCCCTTAGGGTTTTGATTTTGCTGCAGTAATGTAGCAGTGTGTTGCTCTTACTGGGAGGTTTTGGTGACAGATGGCATATAGAATACAGGAAATGTTAAAATAAAATTTTTATTCACTACAAATACTTTGCTCTGCTTGTTAGAAAGTTCAGCGGCGTCCTGGGACCTTTTATCAAAGGTGGAATGAGGTAAGATTGCTTTTACGGTAAACTACTGCTTCAATTAGGCAAAAAAAAAAAGTATTTTGTTTATTTTACATTTTAATGTCATGCTGAAATTTTCTTTAAAAAAAAAAAAATCCATTCTTGTCATTCTTAACCAGGAAAACTGTGTTCTCATGGTGAACAATTATACTTCTGGGATTGGTAAATGGATGGTCAGGAATTGCAATGACAGCTATGGATTTGTCTGTCATAGGAGTCTTGGTGAGTTTGATTTATTCCTCTTTTCCGTTTTGGAAGTTGTCAAAGGCTTACAGATAAATCATAAAATATTTTTTTTGGAGCACAGCACGTCATGCATATCAAAGTGAATGTAGTTAACATTGGGCATTCAAAATTGTTGATTCCACTTAAGATTCCAGTTACAGTTCTCCTTCTACAGCAGTAACATAGAGACATCATTTGTAAATGATAGGCTAGAAAATGAATCTATCCTTACTATTATCAAATATCTGAATGTAATCATCACTTGTTTGACATTCGTCTTGCTCTCAACAGACACAAATATCGCCGCTCAGCCTGATTCAATAGATCCTAACATCTATGTACGTATGGGGAATGACAGTATTAAGGTTGTGACTCAAAATCTGACCTGGGATCAAGCCAAACAACGTTGTGAAAGTGAGAAGGCCACCCTGGCCAATCTGCGAAATGAGTGGACACATGCCCACGTTGAACTGCTGGCTATCACTCTCCAAACTCCTCTTTGGATTGGACTTAATAAAGAACAGGTACAAGGCTGCCACAATGTAAATGACTGTGCCAAAGCTCAAAATTTAATTAACCTCTACCAGAAGAGATCAAGGAAGAAATGACTGCTTAAAATGAACTGCCGTTTCAATAATACGGACGAACTTTCCACATTAAAGGCACTGCTTGGCGCTCATTGGATTGAAACCAATGAAACCAATTGCATCACATGCAACAAAATAATATTTGATGAGTAATCAAGAAAAAAGCAAGAAGGTATTCTTAGATTTATCAAAGTAATAAAAAGGTCAATTATGTCAACAAAGCCCCCAGTTTTTAACCAACGCCCGATGAAGGAAATGTGGACAGAGTTATTGAATGACTCCTTCATCAAAACACATTGCTCGTTGAGCTGATGATTCCATATAATGTGCACTTAATCCGTTTACATTTCCCTTTGACAATGGCACGCAAACACTGATGCTGAAATGTGTTATGATCCATCCTTGCTTGCAGACTGGAGGCTACTTTCGATACATTGACGGCTGGCATCTGAGCTCAGCCTCGTGGGCTCCATCAGAACCGTTGGCGAACAAACCTTGCGTGTACCTGGACGTGGATGGGAAATGGAAGACGGCGTTCTGCAACCAGACCATGAACAGCGTTTGTATGCAGACAACAGGTACGACCATTATTATGTTGTATTTAAGTTACTATTGCGTAGTCAATTTGAATACGTAGCCCTGATTGTATGTAGCCAACACCTAATTCCCAAAGTGTTACCTTCACAAAGCATCAGTTAAGAGATATTGGAATTAAATACATAATTTTTGACTTAATGCCATGCATATCAGCCATGTCTGTAAAGTAAAAATGACACCGCAATTTTCAGGGGTGTTTAAGACTTTTGTTTTGCGTTTTTTATGCTTCTTGTCACCTAAGAATTATGGAGGATATGCGGTAAATCAAGGTTTGGACAGATGTTACGGTGAAAAGCTGAGATGTCACTGACCCATTCACCCATCTAGATGGATGAAATCATGAAGTCTAGAGCTGTCAAAATGTGTAAGAATGTGCAGCGGAAAGTAGCAGAAACATAACTATGGATAATGAATTTGGGCACAGCACAGAGTTTGCTTATCCTGTGCGAATACGCCACATGAAACACAGACAGACGTAGGCGTGGCATTTCTGAATCACATGACGTCTCCAGGTAAAAGTGTGACATGTGTTTTTCTACCCTTGTGTTGAGATTCCAGTAGTCAGATTACACAGATTTTAATTAGTATTGAATCAAAGTCACACAACACACCTCATTCAGGATTTGGATTATAGAAGGAGTCCTAGAATACAAAAGGCTCAATCAAACTTTAATTCATTGTTGTCTCTGTTCTTCACAGATGTGGCTCCGACAGACTCCAACATTTACCCTGGACACTGCCCTGAAGATTCGAACTTAGGGTACCATCAGACTTACTCCTGGCTGCCATTTAAGAGTCACTGTTATTTGTTTATCACCGATGAAATTGAATGGGCAGACGCAGCAAGCAGCTGTGTGAGACACGGTGAGAGAACCTCCAGAAACGGGCCTCCGGTTGTAATCGAATCTAGATTAGATGTGTGGTGTGTAGTGAAGGACAGTATAATATATATAGATTAAACAGCAGGCTGTATGACTTTGTGTTTGATAATTCCTACAACCTGTTTTCTGTCACACAGGCGGAACTCTGGCTAGCATTCAAGATGCGTCTGAGCAACAATTCATTAAAAGCAGCTTGGAATCACTTCAGGACAGCCACACGTCTTTCTGGATCGGCCTGTTTAAAACTCACAAAGGTTTGGCCACTATCTTCGATAAATTGTCCTGTTTTTTTTGTTTGTTTGTTTTTTCCATGTAGCCGCATCATTTTATGAACCCAATTTTTGTTTGGTTTTAGGGGACTGGTTGTGGTTGGATAAAACTGTCATGGACTACACAAACTGGGGTGTGGATGAGCCTGATTCTGACTATGGCTCAATCAGAACCTCAGATGGGTTTTGGAACTCGGGACGCAGATGGCACGACAGAGGATATATCTGTAAAACACCCAAAGGTAAGAAGGCGCTTGTGAGACGAGGTCCACTGTTTCTTACGAATTACTACTAACGGCAATTTGAGACAGGACAATAATACTTAAGTAATCCAGAAATGATACTCTCAGATTTAGTGTATTACACTTTCTAGCAGTGTGGATTCCTCATGTAGGAATCTGTTTTTACAGATGTCACATTTTTAAAGACAGGCATAAGCCAAACATTGGTCAAAATTCTACTATCACAGTTTATGTAAAATAAATTAACGACATGGAGTGAGTTTACATGCACAACTTAATCGAGCTATGCTCGAAATTCGACTTTCTTTGTCCTTGTTCACATGCAGCGGAGAAATAATCGAATAACTGACTGGAACGTGTCTTCCTCCTCCACACTAGGTGGTGATATGCGCCCCCTTTCAGGTTGACCTATTACATCGAATAATAAACAAGAGTCATTCATGCGTCAGACCGGCATTTCAAACAACAAGATGGATAATAGTACATTTTTTTAATCTCATATGTAATGTGTGCGCTACTTCTGGTGCAGATATGTGCTATCCCTCAGACGGTTCTTCTGCCGGCTTTGGCTACCTTCTTCTTCTGCGATTGTTGTAGTCTGATATAGAATAATGTGTTTACATGCACTTACTGTAAGTTGTCCAGTTAAAGTCCGATTAAGGCAATAATTTTTTTGTTTTTTCCATGTGCGTGTAAACGCACTGATGGCCTTTGTAACCAATGCCTGCACAGAAGTTTCCAACACAGAAACCTATCCAGGTCTTTTTATAGGTTTTCATAGTGTTAAACAACAATTGAAACACATCGTTAGAGAGACTGTGATTGGAGGCCGCGTTGTCCAGTTCTTCCCATTGATTGGCCATTAAAAACAAAAGAACACAAGAACTAATAAACAACAGAAAAAAATGTGTCTTTATGTTGGCCATTGGGTTCCCAGTGCAGGACGAAAGTAGTTGACTTACAACAACTCCCTGAACCACACACATGTAATCAGCTACCCAAGTCTTAGCTTGCCATCTTAGGTCATTTATTGTACCTCGTACAGTCTTCTAAGGCCTTAGACGGCAGTCGAGGTGAAAGCAATACAATTCCACATTTATATTTCTGGTAAGAGATTAACTGTCTTTCCCTTTTCTCATTCCTTGTCACCAGTGTTGTCCCAGGATCCTGAATCAAATCCTGGTAAGTTTGTATCTTTCAAAGCAGGGCAAGTCTTGAATAATTTAATAATGTATTCCATATACTTAAACATTTACAGCCAAATTAACCATTTGTTCAAAGGTTGTAACTGATCATCTACTATTTGTTCAACCCTTAGACCCTCACAGAAGTCGGGATCCTCGCAGTCGTGTCCACACAAGTGTGATAGTTGTGCTGGTCATTGCTGTCGCTTCCATACTGATGGCTGTTGGATTCTTCCTCTACAAGAAGAGTCCCCTTCCCTTGCCCACCTTTGAAAACCCTCTCTACTTCAACAGCGAGCAATCGCCGCCCGATGTGGTTGATACCAATAAAATAATAGAGAACGCGGAAAACCCCGAGCCTATTTTAACTCTGTGATTCATAAAGTGGCAGAATCTAGTCGGACATTAACTTTATCTCAGACTGATGCGAAACACTTTGTTGCTTCATTGCTTTGTTGTTTACTATATAAAGTATATATTCAGTTATTTAATGTCACTAAGTGTGAGTTTCAGTCGAGTTGGAAATGTCTACCCTCTCAGAACAGAACAATTTAGGCTCTAGGATGTCTCGATGGGAATGATTAGTACCTGATTTTTTTTTTCTTCACTCATCTATGACTATATGTATATAACTGTCACGTGTGGTGCTTATGCTCACTAGAAGCTGTTCATTGCTTGTGCCCTTAAAATGTGTAAAAACCTCAATGTGTGTCACTGTTAAATAAATATTAAACTTAAATAATAAATGTGCTTTTCGTAGTTTTTTTGTATAAAAAAAATGTAAATTCACACATTTCACATAGTTTCTTGAAATTATTTTATTGTTAACTAACATTAATATTTTCAAATAATTAAAGCTGCTTAACAAATACCAAGTCAATACATCACATTATCTTTTGAAACGGGCAACTCTGCAACACAATTTAATGTTTTCTATTTGCATACTTATTGGTCTTTAAGTGTTAACTTACTAATTACTACAACATGTGTTACTTTTAAAGTCTACATCTGCACTTCACCTGCATTTCACTGCATGCATGCTTAGATATATTCAATACAATAATTAAATATGGCTTATGTATAGATAAGTTGTTCTTGTGTGAAGTTGTATTTGAATGACTTTAGAGCGCCCCCTAGTGGTGACTGGACTGGAAATGCACAAAGGTCAAATCAAAACAATCCAATAACAGATGAAACTGATGGGAAATGTTATGAGCTATGACTTAGTGTTTTCTTTAAAATGGTGACGTATTGTAAAAAAAAAAAAAAAAAAAGCAGACCTAACCTAAAGACATCGTGACTAAGTCTGAACATGCATTATAACACCAATAACTTCAAACACAAGGCAGCGAGGCAGCATTAAAAAAATCTCCTTAGTGTTATCGCAAGTGCAACCAAACTCTTCATATAAATGGAGAGTTACCGATACAGATTTCATTCCGAATCTGATGAGCAATGGACTGAAACTGATACAGTAAAATATTTAGTAAACCAAATACTCATCAATCAATAGGCTAATTTTACCTGAACTAGCTTGCAGGTTTATTTTGCATGCCCAGGGCTGTACACTTACTTTTTTTAGGTAAAAAAAAAGGTAAAAACTTTTAGTAGCACAAAGAAAAAATTAGTAGCGCACACAGGTTAACGTGTTTACTGGCAAAATGAATTTGATACTGATAAGAAATTCAGAAATATGGTTGAACTATCTTTGAAAACACTGTCATGTTCAAATACGCAGGGCTCTCAAGTATTAAACTTAGCTTGGAGTGGATTTTTTTGGCAGGGGGTGAAAGGGTTAAGTGTGTTTGAAGCTAATGTAATAGTATATTAATTCTCATGTTACTTCCCGGAGGGAGTGTGTCATGGTGACCTGGGTCATACTGACCACAGCACGTCTGTGCCCGGCTTCGGGACTACACCCGTCCCTCAGCGACAAGGACAAGGAAATACCATGCGACGCGATCCATGCCACACCACATCACCTTGGACACTGTTTTGCCAACTACTTTTGCATATTTGTTCATAATGCTAATTCTGTAAATTTTCTTGATTAGACAGTTGACTTTACTAGATAATAATCATTTTTATTTTACTTTAATCTAATCTTATTTTATTTTATAAAAGCAGTGTTTACTTTTATGCACAACGAAGCTACGGTGACCAAGTAATTTCCCTCGTGGATCATTAAAGTCTGTCTAAGTCTAAATTACAAATTACTTTAAACCAAATAAATGGGTTTATTTACGACTTTCAGGACAAAAAAAGGCAACTACAAAAAAGACATTTGGCCAAAAGGGTCTCCTTGGACAGCACCGGTCATTGACTGCATTCACTGGCTCCTGTGTTTCTAGGAAAAGGGTCTTCAACCCCTTGCAGGCCAGGGACCCTATACTACAGGTGTTCTATATTATATACATTATCATTACTCTTATCTTGCATTCAGAAATTAAGCTTTTTAAATAATAAACATGATAACAGCGCCTCTCCTTCGGATACATATTTCTCTTGGCACATAATGCCCTGGTGCCACATTATTACAAAAAAAAAAAAAAAAAAAGTTTATGATGCCATTTTTTAACGCTACTTCATGTTGCACAACTGTTTTGCCAATAGCGCCACCCTCATTCGAGTAATGTTGACCTTTGCTTTTAAACCACCAGTGGGTTAAAAGGAGTGCACCAACACTTGACATATTCCATTAGGAAACTTCCTCTTCTTGAAGATTACTCACCAAGCCAAAAAACTTATTGTCAGCTCTGATGATCAACACAGACGGGTAGTCTAAAAGTCACTAATAGTTTAGAAGTATAGAACTACTTGCCAACTTTTCGATTAAACTGAATAAACCACAAAATCAACAGCATTACAAAGTAGAAAAAAAAAAACTAAAATGAATGTTTGATAAATGCACTAATAACCGATATAAATCTAATCCTCTATAAATCTACCTCAAAAATGCGCATTAAAACTCCTTCAGAAAATCAGTAACTTTAAAAACGTGTCTTAAAATCCACTTTTATTTATTGGCTTTCAACTCAGCATGAGACCCTGTTTGGTGCTATTGGTGTTTTTGTGTGCGTGTGTGTGTTTTTACTGTTTTATGTAATTTTTCCAGCTGTGTTGAGAAAAGGTGATGCCTTTCTCACTGTAAAATCACACTTGTGCGGGCATCTTTGGACGGTCAGAAGCGAATGCCCTCTCCTTTTCACACGGCATGCCCATAGCTGCATACGTGGAGAAAACCTTTGGTAGAACAAAAGGAGGAACCATAGTTGATGGCACCACCATGATCGACAGGACTCTATTTTTGATGACAATTCTTGTCAGGAGCACATGTTGTAAATAAAAGATAGACCAAGACCCCAAGTGTAGCTTGTCAGTCAGTTCACACCAGACATGTCAGTCGAATCAGGAACACTACCAAGCATACGTGTCTTTTGAGGTCTAATATGGAACAATGTGTCATAAACCTCAGAGTGCTATGATAACAAATCACCAGAACCTGATTAACTCAGAGTTCAATGAACTCTGAGTTATTATCATTCTAGGGAGGCTTCAGTGACATACTGAAAGCTTGGTCCCTTACTTGGAGTTACTGCACAATATTATACTCATTTAACAGACCAGGCCCTGTTCTCTAGAATCCATTTTTAATATGTTGCAGTTTGAGTGACTGCTCCTGTCCGTCTTTCAGGACGTTCTGTAAATCACAGTGTTTCAACAGGGGGTTAGGGTTAGGGTTAGGGTTTTCATCAAAAAATCTAAAGTCATTTTGAAAATTTGCAGAAAATACATCGTTTTCTCGAGCTAAAGTCTGTAAAAAAAACAAATAATCCAACGGTCTTTCCTGCTTTCAGCAAGTCCTGGCTTTATTTGCCTGCTCTCAGTGTCTTTCAGCCTTGTTTCAGGGAATAAACAACCACCAATATTTTTTTTTATGTTCCTTATGTTCCCAACCGCACTAAGAATTTCCAATTCATCTACCTCTGTCAGATCCACCATCACAGAACTGCACTGAATCTACCTGTCACCTTTTACTACCTGTCACCTTTGCACTTCAAGTATATCTTACATAGTCAAGTACTTATATGCATATACCTACACGATATATCATATTATATCCTATCTTGTGTGTGTGTATATATATATATATATATATATATATATACATACAGTACATGCATCAATACATGTTTAAATATTATATATTGTAGTTATGTACGTATACTCACCTTGCACATGACACATTTCTATGTGTATATTATTATTATTATTATTACATACTGATGCTGCTGCCATTATTAGTAATATATACTGTTGTTATTATTATTATATATTATATTATATTATATACACCTTACACTACACCTTATCTATCTATCTATCTATCTATCTATCTATCTATCTATCTATCTATCTATCTATCTATCTATCTATCATTCTTGAGGATACCTGAAAATCTGTTGTATACAATAATTCATTCAATTTTTGGATTTTTTAGAAGAAAAAAATCAGAGAAATTCAATTTCTGTCTTTCTTTTTTCTAATCATGTACAGCTTTTAGAAATTGATACATTGCATGGAGATATAATTGAGTAACAGCAGCCTATAGCCCTGTGTGTCCCGAAGCTATGGAGGTGCAGGACTTCACTGTGCACGGAAAAATGAGACCACAGTGAGTAAAAATGTACGATAAATGACAGATACATAAAATGGGTTGGGATTCTGTAAATCACAGGGAAGGTAGGAAAGGGTAGGTAGGTAGGAAGGTAGCTATAGATACACTCAGTAATCACAAAAAGACTGAACAGTTTATGCTTTCAATGAGCAACACCTATACTGTTTAATGTTACAGGTTATGCATGTGATATTTTCCTCAAAACAAACACTAGCTGTGTTTCCATTACAGTTTTTTGAAAGATAAAAGCAATTTTTCTGAAATTTTGATAAAGTACACTTTCCACTGAAAGGTGTTTTGCTGTAACTCTCGCGAAATCCCACAATGTCCTTTAACTCTCGCAACGCAAGACTTCACTTTCAGGAGGAGGGACTTTGAATGAACTGGTCACATGAACCCCTGCATCATTATGGTGACGCAGGATACGGGAAATAAAAAATAAAAAAAAGTGTTTTGTTTGCACTTTTGCGCTAAACTTTTATATCAATGTGTCTGAAAAAAAAAAAAAAAACACCTCATGAGAGCGTAAAGGCGTTTCAGTGTTATCTGAGATGTTTTTCAAAATGTAGGAGTTTCCATTACCAGTTTTTTAATATTGGAATGGAAATGCAGCAAATTAAATATTTCCCTGATACATATTTTAATTACAAGGGCGTTCGAGTGAAGGAAACTTCAATCATTACAGTTAGCCTTTAGCTGCAGGTGGCAAATCTTCAGATGACTCACACTGAGATTGATTCACCACATCTGATGATCAGAACAGATTAAGAAATGTCCTGATGCTTATAAATTCTAGTTTTCCTCAAAATCACACTCAACCACACCATCCTCCCACATCCATCATAAAACTTAGTCAGAGTTCAGTGATGATAGCAGACGGATGGCCAGCGCCATAGTATGTGTTCTTCCCTTTTCCTCAGAAATATAATCATTCTCAGACGTGTTCAGATTAACTTAAAAAATATTGCTGATGTGGCAGGATGTGACAAGACTATTAAGATCCCTTCCCTGCACAGTAACACTTTCATATTCTCTGCAAACAATGCAGGGGTGAGGTCTTTGAGAAGATTTCAGAAGAACGCCAACCATGAGGGCTGCATGCACAGTCTTTGTGCTCCTCTTGAAAACATTACAATGTTTGACTTTAGATGGTAAAGTATCCCGCCTTTAATCTGAATATTAATTAATATTAATTTAAAGTTTCTGATGTTTTTACTGAACAGGTCATGCGTGTTTCATGATACACTGAGAGGTTGTGTGTTTTACATCCTGTTTTTTCAGATGTTTAATATTGAGAATTATTTGCAGCATTGTTCTTGCAGCCAAATCTACAGAGAATGTACCATTGATATTTTCATCAATGTAGTTCATCGCTAACAAAAATATGTTAATATTCTTTCTCTGCAGATTCCCCCTTTCTGTTAAACAACAAAGAAACAGGTTTTTGTTTGGTTCGAACTTATGGCCACTGCAGTACGGTCCGCTGGACAACCGCCGACCGAATTCTACATGGCTGGTCACCTAAGTGCCTGGGAGCCCAGGGGAAAAGTGTGGGGAGTGAAATAAGCCTCTACGATTGTGACGAAACCAGTTACCTCCAGAAGTGGGAATGCAAAAATGAAACACTTCTTGCCCTGAAAGGCCAAGACCTTTACATTGAGCTCACTGCAGACGGCACAGCCGTTCTCTCCAGGACTGTAGGACCCAATAACCACCTCACCATCCAAGGGACGAACCAGGGTGCCTGCACAAGAACGTACAGAGGTATAACACACAGATGTTTAGAGTAAATAATGAGCATTCTCATGAAATTTAAACTTCAAATGGTTATAAAGATGATAGATTAGGGGTTGTTGTGTGGATTTAAATGTTGCACCAGCAACAGAAGGTCAAACTGCTACTCATGCACTGGAAATGAGCACATGCGTGTTCAAACTGATCAGGCTCTCATTTGTCTTGGTCTTTCAAGAGCTTTACACCATCGGAGGAAATGCAGCTGGGAGGCCTTGCGCGTTTCCTTTTCTGTACAATGACCAGTGGTACTCAGAATGCACTACGAAAGACTCTAACCAACTTCTTTGGTGTGCGGTTGAAACTAAATATGAACATCAACTCTGGGGCTACTGCCCAACTAATAGTAAGTACTGCCCGTATGAACCATGCTTTGCTAAAGTGCAGTGAGAGAAAGACACAAAAATAGAATAATTTGATTTAACCCACTGCAGATTTACATTGGCCTGACATGAAAATATTACACTTCTAAATGCATGTTTACTTCACAGCTAAAGTAGGCTGGAACAAACACCCCGCAACAGGAGCTGTTTACCAGCTCAACACACAATCAGCTCTGACGTGGGCTCAGGCTGATGCCAGCTGCAAACAGCAGATTGCTTCCCTGCTCAGTATAACAGATCCTCACGAGCAGGGTTACATTACAGGTAAGGTAACACAGACTCTATATTGATAGCAAACGGGTGTATACGGACTAAGAAGTGTTTCAAGAATGGCTAAAATCTATTAATCGCCGAACTTCAGTGGTTTACAATTTAATGATAAAGATGCTACTCAAGTTGATGATTATGTTTTGCAACCTACACATGATCACTTTTTGTTTCCCCACTCCTTTTTTAAACACTCATGAAGCACTACTAGGGGACCAGGGATACAAGCTTTGGACTGGACTGACATTGAATCTAGAACATGGCTGGCAGTGGTCTAATGGGAATCCTTACCGTTACCTGAACTGGGACTCGGGTAAGTTTTCTTTCTGGTTCAGAACTTTGTGAAGATAAGAGGCTAAGATGAATGTGTTTTCTTTGTCTGCATGTCACAAGTATTACCAGTCAGTTGTACAAAAAACACTGATGAAAAGCCGAGCAAAGTCCAAGGAACGCAGCCAATATCTCTGGAAGTGGGGGACGTCTGACTGTTCATATTTCAGTCTCACACCACACTAAAATTAGCTGCTGCTGTTGCCATGAAAATCTTGTCACCTATATGTACAAATTACAGGTGTGCACTTAGACTACCTCTAGATCTTAGCTTAGAACAGTATATAATTTAAAAAAATAAAATAAACACTGAGATACATGAAGCCTGTGTCATTATATCTCATTTTAACCATCATTTTGTTTTAGGACATCCACTTTCTAACCCAGGAGATAACTGTGGTGTCATCGATGGAGAAGTACAGTACTCCTGGCAAAGTTCAAAATGTGATAAGAAGCTGGGTTACATCTGCTACAGTGAAGGAGTTTTGGCTCCCCCAACTGAAGGTAGAGAGAACTTCTTTTCTCTTCTCATAGTTTACTATGAGGACATTGGTGACTGTACTTCTGTTTCTTCGTCAGCTGCTGAGACAGGCTTTTGTTCACAACCCTGGATTCCATACAATGGCCACTGCTTCCATCTTAATCGTAGCCAGAAAACATGGTCCGATGCTCGGTTGGCTTGCCGTAAGGAAGGAGGGGACCTAGTGAGCATCCGAAATTTGGAGGACCAAAGCTTTGTCATTTCTCAGCTTGGATATGGTACGGTACCTAGCAATGTTTGGCACCATCATGAGGCAAGACTGAAACATTTCTTTTGACATTCCTATGTGCTAGGTATTCAGTGAGAACTTTGTTCCATCTTTTCCCAACGAACAAGAGCACTGAAATCTACAAGAAATTTTCCGATTTAAGTTACTTGAAACTTAAGAAGTATCCTGATTATACATCACTTCACTCCTCTGACAGATTATCTACTATTAAAAATGCAGTCATGGCACGCTGATGAAGATTAAACTAGTGTTTACCAGCTTTTTCAGGAAGAAATTCCTTTTCAAAAAAGCTCAAATTGTGTCTGCTGAGTCACGTTTCAGATATTGGAATTTTAGTTCAAGTAATTAAAGAGTCATCTTGTGTAGAGCCTTATAAACATTAGCAATATTATTAGAACAAACGCAGAGTAACAATGTTAAAGTTGCTGCTATTTCAGTGCAGCATCTACCCCCTCCCACGTAAAATCCATGGCTCTGACAAGACCACTGGAGATTTTGGATATCTATATGTTCAGAGCTAAAAGGCATGTCCCTTGGGATAATAAATGCTTTGCACTGACACTGACAAATACTAGACACGCATTATAAATTGATGTCGGATGTTTTTTTCCCCCCTGTTCACAGCCTCTACTGATGAGCTTTGGATAGGACTGAATGACAGGAAAAGAGAAGGACTGTTTGACTGGAGTGATCACTCTACTGTCAGATTCACTAGCTGGGAGTATGGGAAACCAGCTATAACCACTGAAAAAGAAGACTGTGTTGTCATTAGAGGGGAGGTAAGGAGCAGCATGGGGGTAGAGTGCATATACCTAAAAACAAATAAGCTTCCTCCATTGATTTGTAAAAGTAAAAGTCCTGTTTTCCATGAGTGTATTTCTACGCATTTTGCCCACAAATGTTTGTTCTGGGAAAGGCTTTCATGGTTTAGGCAAGGACCTTTGTTCTAAGCCAGTGAAAAACTGATGACAAAGCACATTACATAAGTGTCACGAATGTGGCAACAGTCTGGGGAAGGTCGTTTCCTGTTTCAACATAATAACGCTCCTCACAGTGAGGTCAGAAAGACGAGCTTTTTTCCCTCCCCAGTTTCATGTAGAAGAAGTGATATGTCCAAAGCGTCATCATCCCACCACCTTGTTCTTGGAACTGAATGGGGTATTATCCTTCAGCCAAGTTGAAAAATCTTACAGAAAACCTATAACAGATACCGTTTTTAATTTAGATAATCAACTATTACAAATGAGAACAAAGTTTCAGTGTCTACACTTTGGGCTGTTCAGCCTACTTTGCGTACAATTTTTTACAAGGCTATTGTTTGGTGATATGAACAGGTTTGAGTATCTGTTGTTAAATTACTTTCCACATAGATAAATGTTAAGGTATCTCTTTCTTGCAGAATGGAAACTGGGCCGACCGTAGGTGCGAGGAGAAACATGGCTTCATTTGTATGAAGACGAGTGCCTCTGAACCATCTGGAGATGAAGTGGAGCAGAATTTAGGCTGCAAAACTGTGAGTGAACTTATTGCCTGTCTCTGCTCTAAAAGTATTTCTTTCTTAATCTAAATTCTAAATACTTCGCAGTCAATTGATGTCCACAGACGTTGGGTAGTCAGAGTTGTCTCTGAATGCTTAATTACACTCCTACCTTGCACAGTTTAAAAGGGACGTAAATTTACTAGATTCCAACAGGGCGCCTAGCAGTGTTACTTTTCATTCGAGAAGATGAGACTTTGACGCGCTAAAACTAACAGCTGATGATAAAATATTGACTTGACTTGCTTGCTGTAAATATCTGGGGAGTTATGCGTTTGTGTCATTGGTCGTTGCCTCAATCACATTGCCACGAAATACAGGTTAGTTCAGACTGTTTATGTATGCTACTTTGCTACAACTCTGTCAGTCTCTTTAATAGTCCCTGTTCTCTCTATCATCACATCAGTCAGTCCATTATATGACAGCAAGCTAAATAAGTCTTCCCACTTTTGTTTGTCTACAATCCAGGGTTGGAAAAAACATGGCTCCTACTGCTACTATGTAGGTACTGAGACAAAGACCTTTGATGAAGCGAAAGACCACTGTAAGAGCTCAGGCTCCTACTTGGCTGATGTTTCAACTGGGTAAAACTTTTATCATATAGCTGCTAAGATTCTGAATGAGCTTAACAGGAACATGCACAATAACGCCACTGTAAAATCTTGTGATCCTACTTGATACTTCCAGAGTGGATAACGCCTTCCTTGTCAGCTTGGTGGGACTGAGACCAGAGAAGCACTTCTGGCTAGGGCTTTCAAATCAGAAAAACATTGACTTTTTTGTGTGGACCAACACAGACTCTGTGAGATTTACACACTGGAATGCCCTAATGCCAGGTATTGAAAAGTTTTTATTTCTCTCTGTAAGATGTTTCTGAAAGCAGGTTAACACATGACAGCTGACAATTTCTTTTACGACGAAAACAAGGCCACCAACAGGGTTGTGTTGCTATGGCAACTGGGAGTTTTGCTGGCCTCTGGGATGTGCTGCCTTGTACCAGTACGGAGAAGTACATCTGCAAACACCTGGCAGAGGGGGCGGTTTCAACCCCTGTTCCACCAACGGTTCCATCCCCTAAGTGCGCAGAAGGCTGGAATCCCATGGAAACGAGAAATATCTGCTATAAGGTAAAATCCAATAAAGGTTATTCTGACGCCATCTGGATACTGTGATGGAAAATTACATTTTTATTCTTACTTCTCTCATATACGCTGTCTGTATTTGCGTAAGTGACCTTTTAGCCTACATGAGTTCATAACAAGTTAAAATAAGTTCAGCAGAAGTTCATCGAAAGTTCATAATAAGTGAAACATCACGTCAGATTTTCTATGCGTACATGTGTAGACTGACGACCTGTTACTGTCTTGTTTGACTTCGCTTACACTTCCTCTCGATCATATCACCTCCTGTCAAAGGAGAAGTAAGACTCGAGGTCTTAGGTGGAGAGTTCATGGAAAGGATGCGCTCACATTTTCTGTATAATCATCATTTTAAGATGTTTGTGCACTGCTATAAAGAGATGTGAATATCGAGGATAGTCAGAGTTGTTTGCTGTTGTACACAGAGCTGCTCTCCTCGGGTAAGAATAAAACTTGCTTCGCATATAGAACAACTGACTGGACAGCCGTCATTTGAACAACACTTTATAGAGAAAAACAAGAATTACCATCACAATACTGTGAAAACACCACATTTAATGCTGATTGAACAACGCATTTGTCAGCCTTAAAAAGCATAGTATGAAAACATACCACACAGACCTCAACTCATGACCAAGAATATGTAGTATATGCAGGCAATTGTGATATCTTCTCCAGCTCCATCACAATCTTCTCACATGCTTAGCTGGACACATAGGGCAACGCTACCTACACAAAATATCAGCAGCTTGAAGGAATAATGTTAACGTTTTATTCCTTTTATTGGTGCCGTGTCGTTAGCTACGTTTTAGTTGTGGAACGCAGTCGGAAGCTACCACGGCTCTGTGGTGCAGATATGTTTAGTATTAATAACCTTTTAAGAATACACACCTGTTTTTTGACTGTTTTGGACACTGCAAAACAAAATGTGAAAGTGACAACTTCAGGTTGCCTTAGGTTGCCTTCAGCAGCAGCCAATACTGTAGGTCATGGTGCACTAGTAAAACAACGCTGAAATTATGACAGCCTACATCACTTGTCAGTATTTGGGTGAGAGAAGGAGAAATAATCTCAATGATGCGATTTAGGCATTTGTCATATTGATCCAAAGCATAAACTGAATCAAATGAATGCAATATATCACCTAGTACTTAGTAGGCTTGTGCCAGTTAACAATTATCAGTTTGATAAATGTAAATGTTCATCTCCTTTTCTTACCTAGCAATGCGTATTCATTTTGACAAATGCTACTTAATTTAAGATCTGTCATCTATTTTCCATCTAAAAATACAGAACTTCTTGCTTCATGTTTAAGAATTTTATAGAGGGCCCAAAGAAGACGTGGTATGAGGCTAGGGATTACTGCAGAGCCGTCGGAGGAGATCTCCTTAGCATCCACAGCACAGCTGAGCAACGAATATCAGTGAGGTATAGTATGATCTAGTTAAATATTTAATATCTTTTCTTTTATAAATGCCCCTTTTTGTAATCTAATCCACATAATTGAATATCATATTGGGTCACAAAATTTATCTGTTAGAGAACATCTTTGTAGTGTGTAGGCAATTGCAAATTGTAAAACTGAGATTCAAGGGAATAAAACTAATCCATACAACAGTTATTATGCAAGAAACAGATTTAAATCATGAATATGAAACTGTCTATTACAGCCATCACACTGTCTGGATTGGACTGAGCGCCCCTGACCCAGCCACCGGTTATGAATGGAGTGATGGAACCCCAGTAGGTTTTCTGTCACTACTTCTGTTACCGTAAACCAGTTGTTGTTTACGCAACACAAATTACAATAAATTATATTAACACATGTATTGTTGGCTTTTATTTATAGGTCAACTTCCAACACTGGAGTGATGGAGAGCCAAATAATAGGAACAATGCAGAATCATGTGTTGAAGATATTGGATATTACTGGTGGTCAAGTGGGTCATGGAATGATGCGCAGTGTGAAGAGTACAACAACTGGGTTTGTCAGATGCGTCCAGGTAAGGCATGGTGAAGTGGTTACTATAGTAACAACTGTTTAAAGTTGTCTTCTAGTGTGCTCAAATGCTCCCAACTTGTAGCAGCAAAGTTTGTCACTGTCACCTCAACGATGAAATTAATTAATTGTTTCCGTGTCCATACAGGTATCACTCCAAAGCCGCCTCCGGACCCTGTTGCACCTGGTAAGTATGACTTTATGGACAAATATGCATGGGATTAGAAGAACTGGTTACTTGATTTTTTCTGCCACTCAAGTGAAGCAGAGGTAATTGAAATTTATTCTCAAGGTACTCAAACATTACATGTATATGGTCAACAATATGCCCTCCTAGCTTCTTTGGATGAACCTGGTAAAAGGCTATTTGGATTACATTATAGGGTGTGTTTCAGCACACATACAGAGAAAAAAAAACCTCTACATGCAATTAGATAGCCTGCAACCAATCAGAACCATTTGGTCGTAAACAAATTCAATACCAGGTGACATGACTAATCAGTGTTAGCCTTCTGCCTATCACTGAATAAAGCCTAAAAACCCCTTGATTGACACTTGGTGGAGCATGAGTTCCCAAGGGAGTGACTCCAGCCCAATTTTCTGCCACAAAACATGTGTGACAGTGGTCAACTACAACTAAAATCCATTTCGGAAAGGACTGTCCCAGTCTTGTTACAAAAGACTTTCCTCATAAATGGTTCTTGTAAGGATTATTTCATTATGGAAGACAAAGACAGTTCCAACATTTATCTGTTGTTTAAGCATGAGGCAATTCTGAAATTAACAAAATACATGTGTTTAAACACACCATCTGAAATTCCATATACAGTATACTGAAGCTATATTAACTATTTCTGCACATTTTCAGATTATAACACAACCTCTGATGGGTGGCTAGAATGGAATGGGAATCAGTATTACATTAACAACAATCGAATGGCCATGGAAGACGCTCGTCACGTATGCCAACAGAAACATGGTGATCTCGTAACCATCAACAGCGTGGCTGAAAGTGTGTTTTTATGGAAACAGGTGAGCGCTTTGAAAAAGAAAAATATAAATAAATAAAGCACAAAGCATTTTAAAGTACAGTAGGCAAAGCTTTTCACTTCAGCACTAAAAGAATAAAATACATTTATTTCTATACATACATTTATTGGCTTTTAACGTAATCATTGTATGTCTGTTTGTAGATATCAAGAAGTTACATAAACGTCTGGATAGGCCTGACGTTAGATCTTGACGGAACATCTCAGTGAGTATCAATATAATGCAAAAAATAGCACAAATGTATATACACAAATGTCACGTCACCAGTTAATAATACTGCAAAATATGTACAGTAAAAATGTTAAACAATTTTGGTATGAATGGGATATTTGTTTGATTGCTCATACTGGACTGCTTTGTATATCTCTTTCAGATTTTGCATTTCTACTAAAATTTAGTTTTTGTTGATGTCTTATTACATTAAGGTGGGTGGATGGTTCTCAAGTGGTGTTTGAAAGATGGGATGAAGGTCAGCCTGATTTCAAGAATTATGATGAAAACTGTGCAGCTATGATGTATTATGGTGAGTAAACTGAAATATGATTCACTTCCACTAACATATAAATAGTAAATAAAAGTATAAAAAGTGTAATCTTACTTTGTCAGAACTAGAAAAAGAAGAGACTGAAGTTGACTAATAAATACACACTGTTTTAATATATATATATGTATGTATATATATATATATGTATATATATATGTATGTATGTGTATATATATATATGTATATATATATGTATGTATGTGTATATATATATATACATACATATATATAAAGCCAATCTCAGATTTCAGGCTTTGCACAACACAACAATAGAAACGTGGCCTTTAAATTAAAAATGATTTACAATGTGCTGTGAAAACAGTCACTGGCTTATTTTATAGATTTGTGACAAGAAATGTCAAGCAGTTCAAACTGAAGATATTGATATAAGGAGTTATTAAGACACGAAGTCTTACAGCTGACAAGGCATAGAGTAAACAATTGATATCAAGGCTATTAATATTGATAAAAACGGCACTGGATCACACAATTGTACAGCGTCCTGTCAATCACTTGTTCTAAGGTCAACAATTTGTGTCCAAAATACTAAGGCTAAATACAGTGAAGGAATAATGACTGGATGTGGATACACCGCATGTCTAGAGACCATAAGTCAGATCAAAAATGGGTGTGATTTCATTAATATCTCAGGGACAATAGCTTGAATCCATATTTGATATTGAAAGAAGTGCAGACTGTGTTGGGTGCTGATTATAATGTACAGTGATTTTCATATCTTGAACTGGTTCACAGGATTTTGGCACAATCACAACTGCGGTTTGGAGTTCCAGTCTATTTGCAAGCGCAGTGGCTCACCACCTGCTAACACCACAGTGGCACCTACAGTGGCCCCTAAAGGTGGCTGCCAAGACCCCTGGAAGAAATTCAACTCCAAGGTCAGCCAGTACTTAAGATTCAAAATCATGTAGAATGTAAGGGGTGGGAAGGAAACTATGGAATATACATTCTTGGAGCTTGGCACTGTCTTTTAAATATTCATCTTTTAAGGTGTAAGTTTTTTTCTCTGAGATTTTGCATTAAGCGGTTTTGTCACATCAAGTGGGATACCGATATTTGGTATATTTTCCAGAGCTGTAATATGCATTGTGTGTTAAAATTCTAGTGTTACAGCATCTTCAACAACCAGAATTTAACATGGAATGGAGCAAGGAAACAATGCAGAGACATGGGTGGAGACTTGGCCTCTATTGACTCAAGACATGCAGAAGGTTTGCTTCATTTTTCCCACAGAAAAATAGTCATATTTTCTAAATGTTTTTATGTCCACTTGAAGTAGAATCATGTGATTCAGCTAATGAAACTTCTGTTAGCTTTTACTTTTTTATATAAGGCCTTTGACAATTGGATGGAGTTCAATACTGACTTAATCACTAATTTTAACCCTTTAAATGATTTATGTTTCAATGCAAAAAAGCTGCTACCGATAAAGTTTTAGGTTTTAAGCGGACGACTGGTTATGTACTCTTCTTACTTATATCTGAATTTCCAGTGTTTCTGATGTCACAAATGGCTGACGCAAATGCTAGAGACCTGTGGATTGGTCTCCGTAGTTTCGAAGGTAAGGAGTTTTACTGGACTGATGGGCGACCGAGGTCATATGTCAACTTCGGTTTGGTAAGTGGACACATCTGGATTAATATCGTGCAGACTGGGTAGCACATTTGTTTAAAAGTGTGACACTTTGTTTCTCCATTGCAGAGGAAGGACAGCGATGATTTTTTTTTGGTAATGTGGTCAAGTTTCAATATACTTCAGCTATTACTCTGTATAAAAGTGTGCCATGCTTTGTTGGAGTGAAATGCATTTGCATTGTTTATAACCATATCTGTAATCTGTGGGTTTCCATTGCAGCCTTTCATGCACTGGTGGCTTAAGAGACAATTTGAGCAAGAGGTCAGTAGTTAATTAAAACTAAAATGTTGGTATAGTAAAATTATCTTTGCGGGAACCTCTCCATCTCCATCTGTCCATCCTTTTATCCGTATTTTAAATGTTTGCGGACACACATAATCAATTTAATGATCATATTACATTGAAGCTAACTTGGAAAACAAAGTCTATGTATGTCAACTAAGACACAATGCTTATCTTAAAAAAGTTGTGATTATAGTATAGCAGACCCTCACACTGAACATCATAACTACTGTATTCCTGCTGGGAAAGCAAACAGCAGGATAATGGGACTTAAGGATAAGAATGAACAGTATTCTCTCTTCATACTGCTTCTTCTGCTTATCTCAAAGTCTGTTTTCACAGACATTGACAACGTTTTTTTTTTTTTTTTTTTTTTTTAGATTAGAGTCTTTATTGTCATTGCACCGCAGCATATAACAATATATACTGCACAACAAAGTTGAGGTACAGCTCTCCCGTCAGTGCAAAAGATAAATATTCAATAAATAACTAAACTAGACAAGGCATGTACAACGACAAACTAAAAAGGACACTATATACAAATTAGAATGTAAATAGGACTGGATAATATTGCACTTGTTTGAGGAAAAGGAAAAAACTTGCACAGTCATTTTTTTCATGAAAGTAAAACGTTGTGGCTCAAATGACATGATTGTGACAGCTGTTTTTATTCAGCAGGGCTATGACCTTGTTGTAGAAACTGTCCCTCAGTCTGTTTGTCCTTGTTTTCAGCATCCTGAAATGTCACCATACAATAAGTGTGTTGTGATTAACACCAATACTTTGGCTGGTATTGGTAAATGGATACATAAGCCCTGCAATCAGACCTATGGATTTGTCTGTCTTCGGAATGTTGGTGAGCCCATTTTTGTTTTTTGTTTTTTAAATAAAGCCGTAATTCCTACTGCATATGTCTCTATTTCATCCCACACATATCTGCCTTTCCGCTACTACGGTTGCAGTACTGCTGTACGGTATCTAATAAATGTATTTCCATTCTTGTTCTAAACAGACACAACTTTGCCAGATGTCCCTGAACCACAAACTCCTACCATTTATATCAAAATTCTTAATGACTCCTTCAAGGTTGCACCTCAGCAAATGAATTGGGATGCGTCCAAGAAGCACTGCGAGGGGGATGGTGCCAACCTAGCTAGCCTGCGGAATGAGTGGGCGCAGGCTTATGTTGAGCTGCAGGCTTTGAATCTCAAGGCTCCTCTATGGATTGGACTAAACAAAGTGCAGGTACACTGCTGAAAGCCTTTTAAACAGAGCATAACAAAATTAAGTGGCTAACTTGTTCCATATTTTAAAAATAAAAATAAAAAACTGCTAAACCAACTTGTTCCAAATAAGGTCTTTGCCCGCCCACATGGTGTTTAGTTATTATTAGCAAACAATAATCTATTGGTTCTACTGTTGTACAGGCCACCTATAAGAAGGTGTAACATTTACCCTCATAGCTTATTAAGTTATAATTGCTAAATAAAACTCAATATATATAAATGCTAAATACTGTAAACTTACAACAATCTCATTACATTATGAAACGTATGGCAAGTAGGAATCTGACCCACACTTAATCAAATCAACTGTGAGACCATTTGTGCAACCTCACTTCTTGAAATTATAACAATGGTGAATTTGATTAATCTTTGCTTTCAGACCAATGGTTACTTCAGATATACTGATGGGTGGCGTATGAGATTTACTCGCTGGGGTAAAGATGAACCAAGCCCAGATCGAGCTTGTGTCTACATGGATGTGGATGGAAAGTGGAAGACTGCTCACTGCAATGAGACCTTTTGGGGTGTTTGCATGAAGTCTACTGGTATGACAGAAAACAATAGCAAATGTTCATTTAAATATGCTGACATGAAACTCATCCTAAACTTTAGCATGTCTCGTGCCTTTAAGTCAATACCCCATAAACTTGAACATCTCCTGCATTTATCTGACTGAAAAAATCTGGACGCAGTATTTTATTGAAGTGTTTTCAATGCACTGGGTTTGTAAGAATAACACATATAATTAGCTGATTCTAGTGATCTCATCATTGTCTCCCTCATTCACAGATGTGCCACCTACAGAGTCCACTGGTTTTCCAGGAGTCTGCCCTCAAGACCCAGATACATCAAGCGAAGAGCGCAGTTCTCTCTGGCTGCCATTTAGGGGTTACTGTTATGCATTTTTCACTATGGAAAAAGACTGGTCAGGAGCATCTGCTAGTTGCGTTAAACATGGTAGGCATTTTCTATGAAAGATTTTTTCATGCAATAAACCACCTGTAATTTGTTTTACTAAAAAAAGGCTGTGTTCTGTGTAGGTGCAAATCTTGCCAGCATTGAAGATCCCTCTGAGCAAGACTTTATAACAACACATGTGATCACATTCAAAGACAGCTACACATCTTTCTGGATCGGCCTGTATAAAACTCACAGAGGTATGCTCCTATTTGAAAAGTACTATTGAAGGAGGAAGGATTGTTGTATTGTAGTTTTTTTTTAGATCATAGCACAAACGCATGAGTTATTTGCCTATTTGTTTCCAGGGGAGTGGAAGTGGTTGGACAAGACTGTAATGGATTACACAAACTGGGGTGAGGATCAACCGAGTGGATACATTAATGGAGAAATTAGTACAACTAATGGGACGTGGAGGACAAGCAGGAACGTGTATAACAGACCATACATCTGCAAAACATCCAAAGGTAAAGTATTCCATAAATAGCTCAGATGAAACCGGTAAGAGGATATATAATAACACTGTTGTCTCCTGAGATAACTGACAGTCAGGGACTACATCAGTCAGTGAATGCTATAATAGAAGAACAAAAGGTAAACCAAGGCTATTGACAGAGGTAAACCATCGTATTAACCTAGCTGTCAGCCATCACTCCTAATAAACCACTCGCCAAACACCAACAAATAAGGAAGTACTAAAGGTTTTGATTCCTGGAAGCTGCTGCACACTGATCTTCAAAACCGTTCTTCAGGAATCCTCTGGGTGTCACCTAGGTTAAGTGAACGAATTCATGTAAAATCAATGCTTCATAAGCGCATTAGATGCTGCACTGGTTCGTTTGTTTAATCGCGAGTTAAGACAAGTAGCTACTTTCTAATTTCTCTCCAATTTCCCTTTACAGTAATACCAACAAAGCCACCGCCACCAACAACAACAACTAGTAAGCAACTCCTCTTATCTTCATTATTTCACTGTGACATTTGTTACAGCTTTCTATTGTGTGATCATCATCTACTTTTTTTCCTCCCCGTCTGTGCAGATGTTGGATCAGCTCATCATCATCGTGGTTACATAATTTCGGCAGTGGTGCTGATCATTGCCGGGATTGCGGTGGGGGCATGCATCGCTTTCTTCCGCTTCAAGAAGATGGGCTATCACATCACATTCCCCCCTGAGAATTATTCTGCTTTTGAGAACCCAATCTTCTTCGGTAATAAGCAGCTTGATTCAGCCACTGACAAGACCCAGCCTGCTCCGGTCGACACCAATACACAAGTAGACAATGCAGACGACACTGAAGTCTTGATAACTATGTAATTTGAAAAACAATCAAAAGAGTCTGATCTGAAATACTATGTTATTAAGGTCCACTGTTGCTGGCCCATTGGGACAATTCAGTGGTGAAATCATGTTTCATGTATGTTCTTTATGTTTGACCAGAGCAGGCAGTACGGTGATATAACAGCATATTTTGAATGACAGTGTAAGAGGAATCTCTCCTGCAAGATGAAAATATTGTAATAACCTTTTGACTACATTGTTTTACTACAAAATTCTGTATAGGTTACAGATAAATATGTACACTTGGTACAGACTGGCCACACTATCACTTCTGTTCACATTTCTGTACTGTATATACCTTGGTTTTTGGGGTGAAAGTTTGGGAAATTGTTGGAGTTTCATTTTGGGATTTGTTGATAATTCCTTGTTCTCTGATTCTGTTGATGAACTAAATAGTATAGGAATGTACATATATAACAGTGGGCTAATTTCCCTGTTTCAGTGCATTCATTCTTACATGTTGACATTTTTGTTATACTGCATGTTATGTATAAGAGAATACAATAAAAAGGTTGAAATGAAGAAGGTTGTGACCAAAAGGCTACAGAAGTTCAGAGTACAGATGGTGATTTAGGGTGTGTTCACACCAGGCTCGTTTAGTCCACTTGAAACCCTATGCGAACCTGTTGGATAGGTGTGAATACAAATCAGCGGACTCTGGTGCAGACCAAACATGTGAACCGAGACCACCTCTGCAGCTGGGACTCGGTTCACTTGTTTGGTCCGCACCAGAGTCCGTAACGAACCCTGGTATACTTCGCTTGTCCTGTGAATGCAAGTTCCGAACCAAATGCAAAACCCGAGCGCCTTCTTGGATTAAACGGGCTTCCGTTTGTAACAACTCACCATACACACAAGGGGGATCTTTTCAGGACAACAGTACCTTTTAATGTAATTAATATCTTACGGAAAAACCGACCCCGCCTTTGAAACCACCAATACAACACACAAAAGGCCGACATGAGTGTAGGGTGTCCCGCATTTAATTAACAGAATAATTCCAAATCTAACGAAAAAATTTTAAGTTGCCCTATTCAACCCACTCTTAAATGTTTAATGTTTAAATGATATTAAGTTTGTTTAATTTCACGGCATTGGTGGCCGTGAAGTTAAACAAAGGAAAAATAAGCGACAGTTTCCTCCATAAAAAACAAGAAAAAAACTAAAATCTGTGATCCATCGCCAACTGGTATACCAGGAACAAAAAAGTTACAAATGTTGTGATCGGTCATCGGTCGTTTCATTCATTCACTCGTTTCTATTTAATACCAAGAATGAGCCGTCGGTCAATGTGGGGCACAGAAGAGACGCACTGCCTCAGCATGTATCAGCTGCTTGACGCACAAAATTGCTGACGTCCAAATCGCCAAGAGAATGTGCGAGGCAGGCTTTACCCAGACTCCGACGCAGTGTCCAAAACTTCGCAAAGATCTCGCCAATAATTTTTATCCAGTGACTGAGCGGCTACCGGACACACGTGGGTTTGTTTACAATGTTGGTGCGCTTGTCAAAAAATGCAATGTGAATACAAACTGAACCAAGTTTTTTTTTTTTTTTTTTAAAGGTCTGCATCAAAGCAAGACTTTCCTGGTGTGAATACACCCTTAATCTCCGCAATAAAGCAAAGAGTTTAGTTAAAGAGGAGACAAATTATTCATTATGGATGACAGAAGAAAGATATGTTTTGCAGGAAGTCTCTCATGCAATTGACACATTTAATGTCAAGTTCTGCTTTTTGTTACCACGACTATGACCAAACTTGAAAAACTACTTAATCAACTTTGAAAAAATGCAACGACTCAGTTCTTATTCTTTGATTTCATTCACAGAAACACGTTGGATTTTCTTAGGTTTTTAGGTTTAGTTGACCATTTTTCCTGTGTGGTTTTCCTGGGTATTGTGACTGCTTCGCTGGTTTGTGATTTGGCACAACATGTCATTTTGATGTTGCTCAACTTTTAGACAGTTTGTACTAGCACGTCTCACCTGCTGTTCTTACTCATCACCAGCAGTGACCAACTCTTTGTAAATGACATAATCAAGAATAATTATGATTTAGATTACAGTGAGTATTTCAACATCAAATGCCTACTTTAATTAAACTCGTATTATCCTGTCATCCATGTCCATGCTCATGCAAGCCAAGGGTTATGGGTGTGGACCACAAAGAACAAATGTTCAGCATTTAATCCTCCCACTGACTAACTTGTAATTATGTTTTTTTCTTTTTAGATTTTTTTGGCTGTCTTAAACTGATTCTCAACAGCATAGTGTTCAAGCATTTACCTCAGATAATCTAATCTAATATAATCTAATATAATCCCAGGTACAATAAGATATTAATATGGTAAGAGACACATGGCATTAAACTTCCACATTTTTGCAGAAAGGGTTCAAGTTTTATGTCTGCCTATTTTACTTGGGATGGGAAGGAGACAAATTCTGACCGAAGGCTTTTCGGTGACATTTGGCACTCCATTGCTCTGTGCTCCCCAATCTGTAACTAGCTTCTATGCTTTCTGAAAATAAGCTAAAAAGTGCAAAGTTACAACCAGCCTTTCAGAAACTTTCATGGGAGATTGTATTTTTCTATGTTTAATGTGATACTTCAATCCTTAGAACAATATAATAATACAGAAGCGAAAGCCAAGTATTGGTCTTGATTGTGTGAGAAGTACAAGTGTACCTTATACACAGTAACTGAAAATATTCTTATTTTTTCTATTCCTAAGAATGTCCAATACAAAAATATAAAGTCAGCATTATAGCTTCCTTGTAGTGGATGTTGCACAATGTCTACAGTAAGTTAAAACTAATGTGAATCATGCTTGGCTGCACCAACCCGCCGACCACAATCTGAATCACATCTGCTTCTCTGTCCCTACATGCATATGTGTCAAAAACAGATTTAAAAAACTGGAAATATATATTCAAGAATGTTACTATAGAACACATTGCAGTCGCCCTAATGGCCAACAGTGGGTTCTTAATAAGAAACTGAAAAATAAACACACCATCAAAAAGAAAATTGCTTGCCCTAGTTAATGTGCATGGTATCTGGGCGAATTGTCATTTCACTGGACTACAACACTTCCTGGTTTCCACATCAGTCTGTTTGTTGTGCAATGTTGTTCGTAAAAGCACTATTCCGGATACAAGTGTGCAAGTGTGTTCCGATTAAAAAAAAAAAAAAAAAAAGGATGTCTCCGTGCTACAAAGACTGCTGTTCAACGATCATTCACACAGCTCCTAAATCCTCAGCAAGGATGCATGAATAAAGTCTTTTGCTGTCAGACACAAGTACGCTAACAATGGAAAGGATAACTTGTACTGCTTTCATGCTCCTCATACAAACATTCCAATGCTTGGCTTCGGATGGTAAAGTATTGTCATTTGTCAAATTTCTATTATTAGTTACCAGTATTATTGTTCAGGAAATATAACATCTAATTTGACTCTGCAAAAATAATCCTAATGATGAGATCCTGCAAGTGCGTTTATATGAATTCTTTCCCTACAGATTCACCATTTCAATTAACGAACAAGGCCACAGGTTTTTGTTTGGTGAAAACAAATAACCACTGCAATGACTTACGCTGGACAACCGGCGATCGACTCCTGGTCCAGCAGAGGAATAAGTGCCTGGGAACCCAGGGGAAAAGTGTGGGGAGTGAAATAAGCCTCTACGACTGTGATGAAACCAGCGAACTCCAAAAGTGGGAATGCAGGAACGAAACAGTGCTCGCCCTCAAAGGCCAAGAGCTTTACATTAACCTCACAGCAGATAACACAGCCGTTCTCTCCAAGACGACAGGACCCAATAACCACCTCACCATTTCAGGGACGTCCAGCGGTGCTTGCACAAGAACGTACAGAGGTACAGTACTGTGTGACATTAACAGAGTTGTGATGAACTTTACACAAGAACAAATCATTTCCAAAAAACTACAAAGCAAAGCTAAAATGATGAAGATTTTTTAGAGGCAGTTTTCAAGTTGAAAGGTTTGAAGTCAAATGTGTTTACATATAACCTTCACCCATCAGAAAGGCAAATTTATCTCAGTCTGCATTTAAAATGGGGCACATGCACAATTTTCATTAATTTGGCTTTTTACAATAAAAAAAATAAACAAAAATACAGTTATACAATGAACATGGACTTTGAGTGGAGACTATTTTAATCCAAGGGGATTTAGTAATTATAACTTTGATAATTTCTTCACTCCATTTTCAGAGTATATAATGAAACATTCGGACAAATTAATATTATTGGGGTAAAAAACACTCGATTGGTTGAGATCAAAATCTCAAATTTGTGCTTTGAGTTGTTGCCCATGTGTATAGTAAAGCACTGTCCAAACAACTTTCCATATCAATAAACACTAGTCACCCAAAGCCACTGAAAGTCATGCCTACCATTCCCAAGATTTTTTTTTTCCCACAATCCTGGTGCAGGTTAGAGTCTTCAGTATAAAAAAAAATGTTGTTTGAGAAGTGGCATGGCTTTTTTAGATATTTATTGGCAAAGTCTGGTCTTTTTATTCTGAGAGGGTTCTCGCTAGGTACGACATGTCACTTGACACATCCAACCAAGGTTCTCTGTCTAAAAAATAAACTCGACAACCAGAATCCAACTATGAAAAAGATTAACAGCGAGGAGACACACAGAACACCGGTTGTCTGGGTTTGAGCATACAGAAAGAAGAAGAATGTAGACTGGGCGTACGTCATGCATGCTCTCACTTCCAGTATCTTTGTACCTTAAAGCTGTACGTCATATTTTCTCATGAAAATAAGTGATGCAGATATTCCAATGAACTGCTCAATAACCAGTCTCTTTTTTTTTGTGCTTGATACCTTTTAGAACTTTTTGCCTTAGGTGGAAATGCAGCTGGAAAGACCTGCATGTTTCCCTTTCTGTACAAAGACCAGTGGTACTCAAACTGCACTACATTTGACTCGTCAGAAAAGCGCCTCTGGTGTGCGGTTGAGACAAAATATGAAAGTGAACGCTGGGGCTACTGCCCGACTACATGTGAGTACTGCCTCACTCAAGTTCAGGTGCTGATCTGGTTTAGGACTAAATTACACTTAAGACAACACTCATGATTAACTGGCAAAAAATACGCACATAAGGCTTGTCTTAACGTGAATGAAAGTGTCACTTAACATATATATTTTTTTTGTTTAACAGCCAAAGAACACTGGAATGTAAACCCAATAACAAACGTGTATTACCAGTTGAACACACAGGCAGCTCTGACTTGGCCGCAGGCAGAAATCAGCTGCAAACAGCAAGGTGCCTCCCTGCTTAGCGTCAATGATCCTCATGAGCATGCTTATATCACAGGTAAGGAGACAGTGACTCTGTGCTCAATGCAGTGGAAAATGTGGGCACAGACATTAGCAACAGTATGTATCAATATCGATTACTGAGAAGATAACTTTCTCTATTCCTGGAGGCTCTATTTACATAGTCAAATCATAATGCTTACAATCAAAATCCAATGACAAAGGGAATGACCATTTTTCCATTTGTGTTGCCCATGGCCCACACAGCACTACTAGGAAGAGGGGGTAATACACTTTGGATTGGGCTGTTCCTGGATTCAGAGCATGGTTGGAAATGGAGCAGTGGAAGGCCTTACCGTTATCTGAATTGGGACTCAGGTAGGTTCAACCTCAAATTATGTACGCCATTAAAAATATATTAAACGGAAATGTGTTTAAAGTCTTTACCAATACTCAATCAAGCTCATAGAGTGGGAAGCTGTGTGGTTACCAGTTGTTTAGCTGAGAAGCAAAATGATACAAACACAAATGTAAGCAAAGCAACAGGGAAGTGATATGAAGCCTTCTATAATGCTAACAGTAAACATGATTATTGTCTTGTTTTAGGGCATCCACTTCCAAATCCAGGTCACAATTGTGCAGTTGTTGATCCTTCTGTACAGTACTCCTGGCAAAGTTCATCTTGCAGCAGGAAACTGGGCTATATTTGCTCCAGTAATGGAGCTGAGGAGACTCCCACCCAAAGTAACAAAAACTATCTCTAGTATTCTAGACATTCCCTTGTTACACTTTAACTATCCTGTATGTCTGTAATTCGGTGCTTAAATAACTTTGTTCTGCCTCATCAGCTCCTTGGACAGGATTTTGCCCAAGTCCATGGATTCCCTACAATGGCCACTGCTTCCATCTTAACAGAACTGAGAAAACATGGTCTGATGCTCAGAAAGGATGCCGTGGGGTAGGAGGGGACCTTGTGAGCATCCGCAATGTGGAGGATCAAAGTTTTGTCATCTCTCAACTTGGATATGGTATGTGCTTACACGCTTACAGCCTTTTATTACTGGCGCCTTTCTTCTATTTGGTTTTCTTTTTTTTTGCAATTTTGCAGCTGAATGAAGTTATCTGACAACTGTTTATGAATGTTGGCAGGATCCACAGATGAGCTTTGGATTGGACTAAATGACAAGAAGACAGAGAGGTTATTTGAGTGGAGTGACCACTCCATCGTCAGCTACACTAGCTGGGAATATGGAAAACCAACTGTTTTGGGGGATATAAAGGACTGTGTTCTCATCAGAGGGGAGGTAAGGTTTGGACCATCGTGTGGTTGTGGTGAACATATTATTTCTATGTACACTGACGAGCCACAACATTAAAACCACTGACAGGAAATGTTAACAACACTGACCATGTTGTAACAATTCAATGTTCTGCTGGGAAACCTTTGGACCTGGCATCTGTGTGAATGTTACTTAGACATGTACAACCCACCTAGACTCGACGAAGGCACCCCCACCCCATAGCAATGACATTCCTTGATGGCACACACAGGCACACACACAAAAATGGCTTAGGAACAGCACAAGGCTTTGACCTGGCCTCCAGATTCACTAGATCCCAAACCGATCAAGTATCTGCGGGATGTCTGTGAAGGTTCTCGGTTATCCAAGTCATGGTAATCCATGGATTATCTGTGGGATGCACTGGAACAAGTCTGACGCGCAAAGGCACACACAAACAACATTGTGTTGCAAAAAACCACAGGACTCCCTCAGAAGGCCCTTGTCTGAGTCACAACTGTTTGGAGGCACAAGGGAGATTTACACAATGTTAGAAATGTCATAATGTTAGGCCTGATCAGTATATATGCACAGAAAAATTTGTAGTATATATTTTTGTTTTGTTTGTTTGTATGACATTAAATTTGTATTTATTTTTTTGGTAACATTGCCTTTTAGACGTAATCTACGCATAAACACGTTTTGGTATTGTGTTGCAGAATGGAAATTGGGCCGACCGCGTGTGTGAGGAGAAACATGGCTTCATTTGTATGACAACAAGTGTTTCAACACCCACCGGAGATGAAGTAGATCAGGACGTAGGCTGCAAAAAGGTGTGTTGCATTTCCTTGCTGTTATTAATTTTGGTTTGCCTTTTTAATAAAGCGTTCATTTTGTGTTCATATTGTATAATTACATGTGGACAGTAACACAGTGCTAAATGAATACTAGTGTCACTACTTGATATAATGATATGGTTTTTATTTTTTAACTCATTTTATTTTTTAATAAGTGGTCAAAAAATTATTATGCAGAATTAAACAAAAACTATGACATTATGAAATTATGTATTACTTAAGGCAGTAATTTAATTTTGTCTGATATGATACCAATTCTGCTAAAATAAGACGCATAAGTGTGACTATGTTGTTTTCAGTCCATTCATTGACATTCTCTGTAATATTAAGCAACCACATCAAACTTCTTCACTGTGTTTTCCGCCAATGCAGGGATGGAGGCGTCATGGCTCATACTGCTACTTCATAGGAAAACAGACCAAAACTTTTGACGAAGCTAAAGACGATTGCAAGAGCTCGGACTCTTATTTAGCTGATGTTTCAACCGGGTGAGAACAATTCCAATGAATTCAAGTGTTGTTGGCACACTACATTTACACATGAGATTTAACACATACGTTGAGCAAAACAAGAAGCAAAAAACGTTTAGTTTCACCAGATAACCTGTGATCCATGAAAATAATTCCAGGGTGGATAATGCATTCCTTGTGAGTTTGGTTGGGAGCAGACCAGAGAAACATTTCTGGCTAGGGCTCTCAAATCAGGACAATGCAGAGAAATTTGTATGGACCAACACAGAAACAGTAAGATTTACTCACTGGAATGCTCAAATGCCAGGTACGTTGAAATACTTAAGTCCATCATTGACAGGTTGTGAAACAGTAGCTTCACAATTAACAATTCACTATTTCTCTTTTGATAACGTAAGGTCACACACAGGGCTGCGTCGCCATGAAAACTGGGGTTTTTGCTGGCCTTTGGGACGTACTGCCTTGCACCAATAGGGAAAAATACATCTGTAAGCATCGAGCAGACGGGGCAACTGTAACCCCTGCCCCACCGACTGTCAACCCTCCAGACTGTCCACTGGGGTGGACTCCATTAAGATCAAGAAACCAGTGCTATAAGGTACAAACTTGTGGGAGGTACTGCAGCTTAGAGAATACTTTAGTTTTGATAGGATTCACCATCATTCACAAACATGTTAACTAGCCAATATCGAAAAACATACCTTTGAGGCCACACATAAATGTCTAAATTATGCACTTCAGGTTCAATGGTTCACACAATTTGCACCATTAGTCCCAAAACAAAGACTGAGATTACTAGGGTTTCAATGAGAACTTAAAAGGCAATGTTTTTTTTTAAAAATGTTACCACCTACAGAGACGTTTCCTTGTGAATGGCATGAAGTGATATTATCAAACAATGCTGAACATCTTGTTTGGTTTGCAGTTGTTTGGAGAGTATTCGGAAACAAAGAGGACCTGGTATGAGGCCAGAAATTACTGCAGAGCTATTGGAGGAGACCTGCTCAGCATCCACAGTGATGCTGAACAACAAGTTCTACCAGAACGGTACAGTGAGAAATGACAAATTATGTATCATATTTCCAGAGCAGCAGCACATCACTGAGTCTACTAAGTTGGGAAAATTTTTACAAAAATGTGTTATATTTAAACCATTCATTCAAATTTGTCCATGACAGCTATGAAGTAGTATGGATTGGACTAAGTGCCCCTGATCCCAATGCTGGTTATGTATGGAGTGATGAGTCTCCAGTAAGTAAATACTTTTCCGTATAGTTTTTAGTAAGGAACACAAGTATTTACTAATCCACTGTTGTTGTTTTTTTGTATTATTTACAGCTGAATTTCCAACACTGGGAGGAAGGAGAACCAAACAATAAAAATAATGTTGAATCTTGTGCGCAAATCAAACTACACCGAGGGTCCCAAAGTGGATCTTGGAACGACGTGCACTGTGAGACATTCTTAGGATGGCTCTGCCAGATTCGCTTAGGTAAAACATTGACAAACTGGACAGGTTTTCTTTCACATGAGCGTGGCCACCTACACTTGATGCATTTCAAATACACTTTTTGCAAAAGCAATATTTCTGAAATTTCAAAAAAGTGCAATTGCTCTTTGCAAGTGTTAGGGTTAGGGGTTAGGAAAACTGAAAACTGTTTTGTGTCTCATCAGTAAATAACTCTCAAGTGTTGTCTCACAATATCCAACAATTCTTTTAAATTTGCGTGAGACTTCACTTTGAGGAAGATGGACTTCAAATGAACTGGTCATATCCTGTATCATATCTGGCGACGGGGAATTGCGAAAAAAAGTGTTTCCTTTGCACTTTTGCGATAAACTTATATCAATACGTCTGAAAAAACACAAATAGTTTTAGCCACATTTGAGAGGTTTTTTGAAATGTAGGTGTTTCCATTACCAGTTTTTTATTACAATATTTAGGTTTTGCGCATTTGTAAGGGTAATGGAAATGCCGCAACTGTCTGAACGTCACCACTGAAGTTTGACTCAAGTGCTGGGTGTCCTCGTCTATGACGTTCAAAAGTTGACCGGTTTAAAAAACAGCAAGAATAACAAAAAACATGACTGGTTGACATGTCTCCGTGTCACTGGAGCGTCGAAAAAAGTGAATGGAGTGAAGTGATATTATCAAACAATGCAACAACTGTTGGGCATCCCTTGTTTTTTTTTTTTGTTTTGTTTTTTATATTGCCATCTTGAAACATGATCTATAGCTTGTAGCTCTTTGAAGGATTCAGCATTTATTCAGACTTTAATTATCTTTTTTCCTAACAGGAGTGACCCCAAGTCCATCTCCAAGCCCAGTGACTCCAGGTAAGTCATTTCTCAATGTAACCACACAGAAAATGGCAAGATTCAATTTGGCCTCAAAATATTTAATTATACTGCATTCAAACTACACACCAACATTTACAGTTTCATTTGTAAGAATAATTTAAATATATTCACTTTAACTGGAAAAAGGTTGGGATTCTATTATGAAATCAAATCTGAATCATGTAACTTCAAGTATCAAATAAAAACTTGCAACTAATAACTATAACTGAAGTCATAAAATAATTACAAGTGAAAGACCTCCTGCTAGAAGAGGTGGTCAATACTAAAGAGGTAGCAACTAAATTAACCAACATTAAAACTAATTAAGATCAATGGGGATTTGGGTTTGGAATTTCTGGTGGGGCCATGCAGGAAAATTTTACAATGCAATCCAGAAATACCATAATAAATACCCTCACAACAAAAACACAAAAGCCAGAATACCCAGAGAAAACCCACGCAAAATGCAATGCATGGCACACGACGCACACCCAATACACAGCAAGCAATATACAAAGTCACCACACACAATTTACTGTGGCCAAACAGCCATTTCAGTTCCACAGATAGGTAAACAGCTCCGTAAGGTTGTGCCCCCCCACTCACACACCCACACACGTATTGCTAGTTATGGATTACACAAATTCCATTATAATTGAAACAATATGTAAACTACATTATCGATTCCATTTAGAATGGTAAATTAGAGTAACCAAGCGACATTTTATGACTGCCTGGTTAACCAAGTTGTCTGTTTAAAAAACTGCTGGTTGAATGACTTAGTTTTGTCTTGAGAAATTATGTCTTTTGTCTTAAATAAATATAAATTATTTTATCTCCAACTTCTGCTCCAGTCCCAAATCGCACTGGCCAGGTTGTCAACTCGATTTATCATGCAGTGAATGAATGAAACATGAATTAGCTATGTTACGTTACATACATTAGCTGAGCTAGCCAGACCTGTGCAGTCCCCGCCCTTGCTTCAAATAAGCCAATCGGAATCGCTCTGGGGCCCTGAACCTCAGGCTCTACTACGCAAACTGGGTGGCTATGCTCCACCGATCGTAAACAGAGACGCAGCATCAGACACAACAAACTGTATTCACCCACAACTACCACTACAAGAAGTGTCTACAGAGGAAACTGTGTTCAAAGACGCCACTGATTAAGGTCACCTAATTAATTTCCACAACGTGGACCAATATTTGATCTACTCATAAATTTGGAGAAAACTGATTAAAACACCAGTGACTATGAAAAAATAAATAAATAAAAAAATCAAAAGCTACACTTGAACAGCACATATAATGACCTGTTTGTGCTGTGTTTTCAGACTACAATAGAACCTCAGATTGGTGGCTAGAATGGAAAGGGAATCAGTATTATTTTAACAGAGATTCAATGTCCATGGAGGAAGCTCGCCACTTCTGCCAACAGCGGCACGGTGACTTGGCGACTATAAACAGTGAAGCTGAAAGTGTCTTTATCTGGAAACAGGTGAGCCACAATGTTACCTTAAACTACGCTACTAACAATCAATCGCCACAGTATTTAAGCTCAGAACATACGGAAATTTAAGTACTGGTAATTTTACTGCATTCCTCCCGTCTCTGTGTGCAGATATCTGAAGATTACGGCCAATATTGGATAGGCCTGATCGTAGATCTTGATGGATCATTTGCGTGGGTATTAATGAAATAGTGAAGAATGGATTCAAAACTAAATATTAAACAAGAAAATTATGTGAAACTTGTGACACATTTCTGATGTGAACTATGTTGACCTAAATATATAAATTTGTTTATGAAAAGTAAATATTACTGTTGCAAAACTAACTTCTTAAACATGACCACAGTAATTAGCAACATACATTTTATAAAATCAGTCAAGATGAAAGTAAATGAATGAGTCTTTTCTTGTAATTTTGCTTTGCTACAAAAAGGTGGATGGATGATTCACCAGTTGAGTTTGAAAGGTGGAATGAAAATCAACCTGATTTCAAGAACAATGATGAGAATTGTGTTGCCATTACTTCTTCAATGGGTGAGTGGCTTTAAATTAATTAATCCTGACTAATCTATGGTGGCTTTTCATGTAATTAATGTAATAAAAACATTTTAAAAAACATCATTCAATTTTAACAGCCAAGATGAAAAATGTATTCTAAATTCTGGTTTGGGTCACAGGATTCTGGCATGATTATAATTGTGGCTTGGACTACAGATCAATTTGTAAACGCAGTGGCTCACCACCCGCCAATGCTACTGTAGCACCAACTGTTCCCCCAAAAGGTGGCTGCCCACAAAGCTGGAAAAAAATTAATTCAAAGGTAAGAGTTAAGTCTTGTATTACCACCGAGGTGGTAATACAACTGATACAGCACTAATTACATGTTTAAAATGAGCAACTGCTGATCTAGAAAATATCACACAAAGCTGTTGATTTTTCAACCAGTGTTACAGCATCATTAACAACGAGAAGGAGACGTGGGAGGGAGCGAGGACAAAATGCAAAAGCATGGGAGGAAATCTGGCCTCAATTACCACAAGACATGTTCAAGGTTTGTTTTATGTTTGATATCGTTAGCCTAGTCATAGTCAGATTTGAATGTTTTCGGAAAACAAGAAAAAAAAAACACAATTTTTAGTTGTACAGTTAGTCAAAAAATTACTTAGGCTATTATACTATAGTATATTATAACAATATATAGTACTATGGTCTGCTTTTTTCTTAATTTGTAACATAGAATGTAAATGATAACACCAGCATCATCCCCTGTGCTGTGGGTGGTACTGAATATTCAAAATAGTAATAATGAAAATAGCCAGCACCCTTTGGGCTTCAAGTGATTGTCAATAACATTTCAGGTCTATTTAGGCATTCAGACTGGAGAAAACATCCCCAGACTTGAATATTCTGATCCATAGTCTCACTGGGGTTTAAAACCATAACCCTCTCTCTTCTGTTCGTTTCCCTAAAAATACCATCCAGTGTTGGCCACAAATGTCAAACTTATATTGGTAAAGAAAAACTTTTCCAAGTCATCAATAAGAAAGGTTTCCACCCCAAGCCTTTAGGATTGTTTGTCAGTGGTGAACAGACACTACTCATGCTTTGAGCCGACGACTACTACTAAAGCCATGTTTGACAGTCTTTTTACTTACTAGAAAAATTCTGTGCCACTGATAAAATTGTTCTTCTGTTTCTCAGTGAATCTGAGTGTTGCTTCAATGGAAGGATAAAATTCCAAGGTTAAAAAAAAAAAAAAAAAGAGATTTATTTAAATTTGATTGACGATGATGATAGCAAAACACTAGAAAACTTGTTTAAACTGTTGGATTTCTTACACTGCAATGCTTAGGCTGCAATATTAACAAACTTTTGTTTTTTTGCAATAAACAATAACCAAGTCTTAAATATTTGTTACATTTTTAGTGTTTTTGACAAATAAAATGGTTGAAGCGCCTACTACGAACCTATGGATTGGTTTACATAATACGCATGATTCTTCATACTACTGGACTGATGGGCAACCAAGGCGATACAACAATTGGGGGTTTGAAGTAAGTGGACAATGTAATTTCTATATTATGATGATAAGTGCTTTAGTTGTGTAGAATCACATTTTAGTGTGTGTTTTAAAAAAAGATTTTTATGTTGTTGTTTTTTTTTAATTATTATTTCTGTTGTTGCAGCGATACACTTCCCATATCATATATGGCGATACTCAATGGGTAACACATTTATATTTTTCTGTTATAATTTTGGCCATGGCAGCTTAGGATATAGAAAAACTGACGTGTGTCAAGTACCAACAATCTTTTTTATAAGTTGCACTTGTTGCTTAACATTGCTAATACCAATTTGCTTTTGCAGAGGCATCCATACGGCCCCCAAATGACAGATGATCTGGTAAAACACAAGTTATATGAATCTGTATTGTTAATGATGCTGTATATTTTCTTCTTACATTTTTGAAATCCTGATTTTTCATTCCAGATGTCTTATCCTCACCTTTTGCATTTGAATGAAGAGGTAATGCTTTACTTGTACTGTAATGTAAAAAATTTCAATTTGCCTTGAAACATTCACAAGTTCCCCTCTCTTTAGCACAATGTGCTAACAAAAAAATCTTTTCGTCATTATTCTTGTTCTGTGCCTTAAAAGGGAACATGTGTGGCGATGACTACTGATCCCAAAATTGGTACTGGGAAATGGATAAAAAGGTCCTGCAATGACACCAATGGATATGTCTGTATGCGAAATGTTGGTGAGTCAACAATTTACATTCAAATAATGACTATAATTGCTTTCATTATTGAATAATCTGTTAGTTATTTTTGATCAATCTTCAGATCACCTTGTCTAGAAAAAAAACAGTGTAACTAAACTTATCTCCAAATTCCTTCACTTGACAAAATACGATTGAACCAATTAACAGATATTATTTTTCAATTTATTAGAATGTGTTTGTCTGATCTGACAGACAACATACAGCCTGGCTCAGTGTTCTCCAATTAGTTATACTGTATGTCACAAGTAAATAGCCCCTCAAACTACCAATTGTGCTACTTTGTGATTTGTTGTGAGTGCCCTCTAATTGGCACTACTTTCAAATAATCAACATAAAACACTTTTAACAAAAGTGTGCTTGGTGAATATGTAATTTAATGTTTCTAAGGAAAACATATAGTAACCCTAAGCATGTGCAGAAGAGAGCTGTTCACCTTAAAATGAAAAGAAATTTGTCTTTTTTTCTAACCACTAATAGATGAAACTTTCCCGGACTCCTCTGATCCAACTCCTACTGGCTATGTCAGTATATTCAATGACTCCATCAAGGTTGTTACTCAACAAATGAACTGGTATGCAGCCCAGAAGAACTGCGAATATGATGGCGCCAACCTGGCAAGTCTGCGTACTGAGGGGGCACAGGTCTATGTCGAGCTGATGGCTTTGGATCTGAAAGCTCCTATGTGGATTGGACTGAACAGAAACATGGTAAAATTAAGTGTTTCAGAACGCAAATTTAAAAATACTAGTTAACCTGCTGAAATATTTTGTTGACTATTGTATATGTTGAAAGAAACCCATGGCCATAATTAGGGATGTGCCTATCAAGTTCCCTTTCCCCGATTCGATATTAATTGTTATAATGTTTCTCCCCTGGAGATTCCTAAAGGATTTTCTTCTCTTGTCTTCTCCTGGATTTCAGACCAATAAATAGAGGTGCCAAAGTCAATGTAGTGTGGAAAAGGTAGCTCATAACTTAACTCCAGAAAATCCAGGGCTAATATGGTAGACCAAAACTTTGCTCTATTTTTGATCTGCTTGCAGCCCTGGAGCTTATACAATGACACAGTCTGACAGGCCCTCTAGTAATAAAATCAGAATGTGACAGGCACGTACATCAGCGTCATTGTGTAAATTAGCGGGTCAACGCGGCATTCCTGTTCACATTGAAAATCCCGGGTTATTCGACCCGAGTCGACAAAACAAAAAGACAGGGGTGAAGGCAAGTATGCTGTAAAGAGTGACAAGGCAGTCTATTCTGATCAAAAGACTTTAATTTATTTACTTTTTTACAATAAAATTACAAAAGATTTCTTGAAAAAAAATATGATTTTTTTTTCTTTTTCAATGAGTGATGCTGAATATATCTACATCCGTGTTTTCAGACTGGTGGATATTTCAGATATGTTGCTGGTTGGAGTATGACCATATCAAACTGGGATATATTTGAGCCAAGAATGGGCAATCCTTGCGTGTATGTGGATGAGGATGGAAAATGGAAGACAGCTGACTGCAGTCAGAACATGACCAGTGTTTGCATGAAGTCAGCAGGTATGGCACACATACATTTGAATACATTTTTCTATCTCTTCTTAATTACAAAATGTTGGAAAATCCCCTGCCTTCTCCAGTTAGTAACATTGTTTTAGTCCGTTTAAGATTACTGTTCACTACTATGGAGCATGCTGATTTTATGGTGACACTTTTGTAATATAGCCAGTTTAGATGTGACATAGTTTAAGTAACCACTGCTTGCTCTTTTATTCACAGATGTCCCTCCAACTCAATCGACTGAGTTCCCAGGAATCTGCCCTGAAGACACAGAAAGCCCCAGATACGCAATCCAGGAAAATAGCTGGATACCATTTAGGGGTTACTGTTACCTCTTTATTACACAAAGGATTGAGTGGCCAGATGCATCTGCTAGCTGTGCAAGACACGGTAAGGATTTGTGAATGGTATTATGATAACAACAATAATAATAATTTCACAGCCACTGACAGTTTTATTCGGATATTACTAAGAGGCTTTTGTTGTTGTTTTAACTGTATGAAAAGGTGGAACTCTTGCCAGCATTGAAACTCCAGAGGAGCAAAATTTCATTGAAAGCAATGTGAACATGTATAAAGACAGTCAGCCCACTTTCTGGATTGGCCTGTACAAAACTCACAAAGGTACAGTCCCATTTTCTTTCTTTCCTCATCAACTACACTTTGTTAAACATAAAGAAGGAAACAGTCTTTGCAAAAACATATTCCCTGAAACTAAAAAGTAAAATAATTACAGAAGTTAAACTATTTTTTTCATCTGGACAGAGAACTGAAACTATGTCTGGCCAACAACAAGCTGAAAAAAAAACATATAGTTGTATCAATTCATATTTTTATATCAAATAGATGTGGATTAAATAACTATGGCCTGATAAACATTTGAGAAACTAAAAAAACTAAATATATTTGTAATCTATTTCGCTCATCTCATTGAGAGTTTGCTACACATCTAACCAAAACATTTTTAAAACAAATACTGTATGTCAGTCTTGTTCCTCTGCTGCCCTCAAGTGGCAACTCCATTTTCAGTTTTGTCATTTAAATTATTCCTTTTCATAAATTCTTTACAAGTGTTCAGTAAAACAACTGTTTTCTATTGACATGGAAAGAAAGTATGCCAAAGAAGACCTGGTAAAAAAAAAATGAAACTGTGTTGGAAAAAAAATATATATATATATATATATATATATATATACAGTTTACATTTCTCTTTGTTCCTAGGCTCGTGGAAATGGTTGGATAAAACAGTCATGGACTACAATAACTGGGGTCCAGGTCAGCCTGACAGCAATTATGGAACCTATGCAGCAATTACAACTTTAGACGGAAGATGGAGGATAGGCAACCGTTGGCATGACAGAGGGTATATTTGTAAAACACACAAAGGTGAGTATATTAAAATTTATTTGATTTATAGGAATGTGTGGCTCATACAACAATGAATCAAAAAAGAAAGAACTCAAACAATAATTACTGTAAATTATGCTGTCATTTTTATTATAATAAGATACTCAAATAAACATTCTAGTATATTTGTCTTTTTTTCTAGTGCTAAAACAAATTCCACCAAAGCCTGGTAAGTAGTGGTTCTTTATAATTGTCATGATCGCATCACAATTGTAATTTGTGGCTCATTATCTATGTGTTGAATGTGTACAGGGGTTTCTAAGGAGGACTCTCAAACACGTGGCCACATCATTTTGGCTGTGGTACTTGTGATTGCCGTGATTGCTATAGGCACAGTCACCGTCCTCTTTTTCTTGAAGAAATCGGGAGTCCGAATAGCTATTCCAGAAAAGTTAACAACCTTTGACAACCCACTCTTCTTCAGCAATGAGCGGCACCAGGCTGGTCAGGTGGACACCAATAAACTGGTCGGAAATGCAGAGGAGGATGACTCTGGCACTGTTAGAACTGTTTAATGTAAATACACACAGAAAATAGTGTTTCCTTGTTTGAACATACGGTGAAATGTTTCATTTAACAATAATATGTCAGTCTATGTCTATGAAGAAGAGACAGCGTTGTGTTGGGATTTTTGCATTTGCTCCATTATTTCAGTTGTACTTGTTGGTTTTAAATAAGGCAAAAATGTAAAAAAAAATTGTAAGATGGAAGAATTAAAACTTCTTTATAAAAAGGTGTTCTGAGTAACACAGTCATGCAATGTGAATGTTACGTTTGGCTTTTGCTTGTGCTAATCTACACTTAGCTTAAAAGGGCATTGCTTCTGGTAGCATCTTGAGTACTTACACATTTAGTCCACTGCTTTTTTATCCACTACATTTATTTGCTGTTTGTGATTCTACTTATTGTTAAATGACTTACATAATTTCACTTACATGTTAATAATTAATTCATTTAGAGAAATATCTAAGTCCAGGCATCGTGAAAAAAAAAAATGCAATAGAAATAATTATATTTTTGGAAACATCCACTCTCTCCTAACCGCTCTATTTTAAAGGGTATCTTTAGCTTGCTAATTGTGTTACTTGGATGTTAAGTTGATAGGTTGATCATTTGAGAAATGATCTCAGTTATATATCAATAGCCGCTTTCACAACTTTGTTGTGGCATGTCTGGTGTTGGAGAGGCGTGTTTAACTTGAAAAATTACCATTGAAAGAAACACAGAAATTTAAGAAATAAAGGACATTGTGATTTACTGAGAAAGCATGTGTTGAGTGTTTCTTCCATGGTAAAATAAGCTTGAAAATATACGAAACATACTGGGGAGCAAAAAAGACAGTAGAAAGTGTATCTGACTTACGTAGTTCGACGCAAAAGTAGATAATCCTTTACTCTGTGGGGATGATTAGCTTGCTGTGTTGGTAACTCTGGTTCCCGTAAGCTAGCCAAAACACGTAGCTAACATATCACTAGCACTCTCGAGTTTCGTTCCGTCCCCAGCGCAATACCACCTTTGACCACAGGCTAGAACATTGTCCACCCGCTGCGTCTAGGGGGGCGCTGTTTCGTACATTTAAAGACATCTAACAACAAATACGGGAGGAGCTTATCATTGAGTCCTGCTTGGGTCGGTCTGTTTCACAGAACTACTGCATTTCAGTCTGATCTTTACTGTTCAACTAGTCCACATTTTGCTGTGTTACAGCAGTTGACAAGTCAAATCATTTTAAGCCTAAAAAGTAACTCAGTGCTTCACAAAGATAGACTTGACTATGACTGCTGACTATGGCCAATATGGCCGCAACGCGTAGGCCCATTTGTTTCTTCTCAGACTTGAATATAGCTTCGAACAGCCAGATTTTAGTTGCCATTGCCCCAGGATTTGGCAGAGGTAATTTGCTATTGATTTGGGTAAATAAATGATAAATAATGGAAAATAAACTTAGAATAATGATAATCAAATGTGGCCACCAAAAAAGTGCATCAAACTGCTAAGCTATCTTCACTTCAAAAAACATATACATCCTTGTAGAATTTAACCATTACATTGTGCATATTCAGGTCTAAAATAAGTAAATCCGTGAATGCACAAGATTAATCCTATTTATCATAGTTATTTTGGCTGCGAAATGCAATTTCCTAAAGGTAACCGGGGTCTGTATAAACTATTACCATTCTCCTTACACCACATTATTATCAACAAAGTGCAAATTAAGAACCTTGCTGGTCTTAATTCTGAATTAGTTTGGGTATATTTACAGTGATACAAGAATTTTAATTCAGTGTCTGTTTAGTGTGTTTATACATTAATCTGAGCTAAACTGAAGCAGCGTCAGATGTGAGCATGATTAATGCAATTAATGTTTAAATCAAAGTTATGCAAAATTTGTGAAAAACAAAAGGGTTAAGTAAGCAACAATAAAAGTCCATCCACGTTCTAATCCACATTCTCATTCTTTAAAATGTATTTTTAATGGACAAACACTGAAACTGAAATGAAATTTAAAAAAATACTAGTTAGTGATATAGATAGTAATAAGAGACAGAGTTGCTGAATTTTGATTTTTAAATAAAAAATATCCCTTTACATGTTATATATATATATATATATAATATATATATTATATATATTATATATATATATATATATATTATATATATATTTTACATTTTAATGGTTTTCAACAACTGAATGCATATTTGTCAAAATTAACTTCAGACTTCTGTACAAAACAAAAACCATCAAAACAAACCTTGAAAGGAATCAGTCTTCTTACAGCAAATCATACACATAAGTTCAAGTTCTGCCAAACAGTGCAACAGGCTCTCTGGTTGTCCTTACATATACCTAACAAGGCATTTATGAAGTATGTACAAATGCATAGAGATTGTATTCAAGCAGTATATTTTATCACAAGAGGATGCATAGAGTATCCAGCATGTAGCACAGGTCAGTGTCATCAAAATATTATTCATGCTTCCAGATAAAGCAAATGCAATGTTTCCAGTCAGTAAATATGCTTGAACATTGTTTTCAAAAGTAGGAAGCAACGTATGATTTCCCTTTGGAATCATGTAGAAAAATAGTTTGACTTTTCATACTCATGTTAGAAATAAATCACTGGCTTTTGAAGGTACACAGATTTAAACACATGGGGGCAGAGGAAGACGTGACATAGAAACTACACAACCTGTTCCCAGCAATCATTTGAACATTTGTGCAACGTATAAATGTAAAATTAACACAGCTATTGATTTAGTAGTTTAGTTTTATCTCATGGTCACTTCTGAGATGACCTCTTTTGGGCTACAGCAAATTCATTTTTATTTTATTTTTCTGTGTGATTATTGATTAACCTTATATTCTCATCAGTCAATTACTTACAGAATACAATTTCGCAAAAGTCAAGGTGTCATCTTCACTTACGTCGTTTAGCCCACAGATAAAGTGGAAAATTCATAAATCTGAGATGATGAAACTAAACTATGTTTGTAATGTGCGTTACAGAGAATTTCATTCAATTCATCAAACAATTGTATGCATTACTTTTTGGGACATGTTGCAAAACAACGTTCTTTTTATTAAAATTGAAAATTTTTATCATGTTATCAGATTAGCATGTAACTACTTTTATAGTTTTTATTTTTTTTTAATAGTTAGTTTCCCTTTGAATGGAAGTAAAGAGTGTATCTTTTGATTTTAGTCGAAGCCATTTTTTGAGTTGTGATGCGAGACTATGGAAGCTATAAAAGCCATCTGTCCCTACTGTCTGGTGTTTCATTCACATATGAGTTATAAGGACCATATCAGTGCATTTTACTCTTGTTTGTGCAAAGCACACACACAGGATTGGGTGAAAACATGACACACAGAAATGTGTCCTACAAACGCTAAAATACCTTTCGGTAAAGAATAATAAAGAGGAACACTGTGAAAAAAAAATGGCAAACATGAGGAGAAACACTGTCTACCAAGAAGACACACTCACCCCGACCACAAGTGCATTATAAAATGAGCAGCATACAACCATGCACCAACCCTCAGTAGAAACAACAGTCACTGATGTATATAGGAATCTCTGTGCCACTGTCGTGCATCTCTGTCTCGATCTCTACCATGATCTCTATCTCTGTCCCTTTCCCTGTCCTTGTGTCTTTCTCTGTCTCTATCTCTGTGTCTGTCTCGGTCTCGGTCTCTGTCCCTGTCTCTGCCGTGGTAGTTGTGATGGTTGTGTACAGGATAGTGATCCACGTTGTGTGTCCGTGGTGGAATATGCTGGTGATGCCTGTGCTGCCGGTTGCGTTCATTGTGCGCCTGCTCATAGTCCTCCACGACGTGCGGCTGGCTGTTCCCACGGTGATGGTGGTGATGGTGGTGGTGGTGGTTGCTGTTATGGTGATGGTGGTTACTGCCCCGGTGGTTATAGTGAGCCTCCTCCTCGTCCGCTTCCACCACGTCCTCCACCTTGGCGTCCCTCTCCTCGGGCAGGTGCCTTCGGGGGAGCCTCTGGCTGTGATCCCTGCTCGACTGTATGTCCATGCCGCCGGACGTTTGGCTGTGCTGGGTGTGACTGTGGTGCTCCATCCGGCGGTGGTGGTGGTGGTGGTGTTGGCGGGTGTGCTGGGGTTTCTTTGGTTCGGTCCTCAGGAGCCGCTCTTCTTCTTCTCTTTGGCCCTCCTCAGCCCCCTCCTCCTGGTCTGGGGCTGAAGGGGGCTCCTGGTCAAGGTGGTTCTCACGGGAGCCCTTCCTCTTGGGGGCAGCTGACTTTTTACTTTTCTGCTCATCCTGGGAGGAAAAAAAGAAAAGAAAAGAAACAAAAAGCATAATTTAATTTGTCATTCCCTGCACTATGATACAATGTGTCTTCAAATTGAGGCCACAGAGGATTTATAGAGGGATTGGGGGCGTAAATGGGAGGAAAAATGTTAAATACGGTAAAATGGAAACCATTTCAGATCAGAATGAGGAGTTGAATAAGTTAGTATACAGACTTGGGGTTTTAAAATAAGACACCTCACACTGTTCAACCTGTGAAGTTCCTTTTCTCCTCAGTTTCAACAGTTAAACAGTTAAATCAGCAAACAACAAATATGGCCCCATTAGTCTTTGAGTATTGTTGTTCAATCAGTTATGCAACAGTCGGGTTCAGTGATCTACTGTAAGCATTTCAGTTTAGAGATTCTCTGTGTGACATTAACATCTCCTTTGTTTGAGAAATACTTTTTAGAGTGTATCTTCAAAAAGAGACATCCAAAATCCTGGATGTAGCAACATTTGACACTGGTGTGTCAACAAAATTAAGCAAGAATTTTAAAATTTTTGTTCTGGAAATGTATAAAAATTAGTGCACATTTAACAGATAAGAAGTTATTTCCATGTCTAAATACAACAACATTGGGAAACGTAGTCCTGTCCTGTCCGTAAAAAAATTAGCTTGTGCCACAGTCAAACATAACCAAAAGCAGCAGCCTGGAAATCCACATTGGGAGGATTGTAAATTATTCTGATCATTACAGACGTTTCTTTTTTTGAGCAACAGCAGTTCTGTTAATAAATTGATTGCACCTTTTCAACTGAACAGATGCTCTGGTTTACAACGTAACTCATTTTCCTGCAGGGAATCTAATTCTGTTTCTACGCTACACTCCTTACTGGAAATGAAATGGTGAAATGGCTCTACAGTAGAATTTGAATGCATCTCACTCACCAGAGATTTCTCTCATTTCTTCGGCTTTCCAGTGGAGTGGGATGAGAAGACATGAAATGAAAATGTTAGATGAATTCATGGGAAGAAACACTGATGCAGTTCGCGCAGCGTGAAGCTCCACAATAAACAAACAATAACAGTCCCGCTGCACTTTAATTAACAGTTACTGCAGCTTTTCCACATTCAGCCGTCGTTCGGTGCTCATGAGATGTGTGGGATGAGATGAGATGAGATGAGAAGGAGACTTTAAATTTAATCATTTATTTTGTTGAGGCATGTTTTTTCCCCCAGACGTGTCTGTGTGCTTATTTTAAGTACCGGTATTGCTCTAGGACTCATAGGCAGTGTATTCTCAGCCAGCTGCGACACCAGAGCGTTGGCAGGCTCCATCTCTGGTGGATGAGTCGCTCTCCAGTAGGACTCCAGATAATCAGCAATGTGCTCACAGGCATCTGTTAGCTGGTTCTCATCTAAGATGACATCAAACATTTCCTGCAGGAGATTCGAAATAAGAAACAGCCCAACAGTAAGAAACAAACCATCGGTAACTGGGAAATGCCATCTGTGGCACCACTAAAGGTAGGGCAGACATGTGGTAATTAGCCAGGTGAGTCTGTGGTTAGGTGCTGTGATTCAGCCAAGGTAGTGAAAGGAAACAAGGCCATCACAAAAACTGACACAATTGTGAACAGTGAAATGAACATATGGTGATTGTTAAAATTTTATTCGCAACATAAAATTCTAGATAACCACATCATGACCTAAAGTAAAGGAACCAGTCTATAGAGATATCACGTTGCTGCGCAAATGAGGAAATGGCCCCACACTCTTTAGCAGTTCCTGCAGAAAAGTTGGGTTTTACCAGTTTAAATTCAGACCTACATTCTATTCATTCTTCTATTAGGGCCAGGAGTCTTCAATGTTCTTCAGGCCAAGGACCTCAAACTGATGGGGAGGTTAAGTAGGGACCCCCCATGTTCTATATTAAACTCAATATTTACAAATATACAGCATTATTATCATTTTAAATTCAATATTAAGTTTTTCAAATAATACACAAGTTAATTTTTTTTATTTATTTTTTTTTCAAACATGTGCAATAGTAGGATGACGTTTTTCTGACCCCCATTTATTTCTTTACTAAAATATGTGGGATTCATGTTAATGTGTATTTAAAGAAATTCTAACTTGTGCAGGAAAATTAAAAAAAAAAAAAAGTACATATATATAGAAATGTCTAATCAATAAAAAAAATATGCAACCCCCCTTGCAGTGCCTCAGCGGACCCCCTAGGGGTTGCGGACCCCCTGTTGAAGACCTATATATTAGAGATAAAATGTAGTGATATCGTACAGTAACTAACACTGCACCAATTTCTGACAGTTGCCACTAGATGGCACTCACCGGCGGACATTGGGCAAGCTTGTCTGCAGCCACAAGCTGAACATTGAGGTGTTTGGTCTGAGACTTCCCTCTGGTCTTGATGAGCCTCGTTAACACCTGCACAACAGGAGTTGAGATGAATGAGGATTTAAAAAGCAGAGTAAAGCAGAAAAGTGGTAGCTGCTGGCATTTCTCAACACAGACGTTCTTCTACACTGATCAGAGCTCAGGATACATTTTATCCAGTAGTACAGTTCTCTCTGATGAAGCTTACTTTTGGTGAGGAGATCTTGACGTAGACGAGGATCGGAGCCAGGGAGGTCTTGGACACCTGCAGAGGGTGGTTGACTGTGTCTGCGTCTAAAACCACCAGCTGCAGGCTGCGGGCGAGCTCGAATATACGCTCCACCTCCCCCTGGATCTGGGCTGCAAGAGGAGACAGTGAAAACAAGACAAGTGAGATCCAGAAAATCCACGCACACACTGGATTTCTTTGTTGACATTTAAAACAAGAGGCTGCATCTCAGGTAACTTGTGAAAATGTTGTTTTGGAGCGTCCTAGACCTGAGGATCCATAGATTTTATTTATTTAATTTTACTGCATATAAAGTAGTAGAAGAAAATAATATATAGCAATATGCTGCAGTGAAATCTCCCCCAAAAAGATAAAGTTTACTTAGAAATACATTATTAGCATATAGGCTATCTCATGATCCAGAGCAGGTTGAGTCCCAGAAATGCAAACAAACTGAATCATATTACTAAATGTCTAATGCAGGAAACAAATCAGTATTGAGGGAAAAGTACAGACCTGTCAGCAATTTACAGAATGAAGAGTTAACGTAAATCACAAAACAGATATAAAAAAAAAATAAAAAAAATCTGTGACTGGGCTTGTGCCTGCTTAATGAGGCTGTCTTGTAAAGCGGTATATTTTTATTGTCTTCCTTCACTAAACCACGGAGTGATTCAAGACGTTACACTCATGGTAGTAATTTAAAGGATGGCCGCTAGAGGGATAGCAGGAAAGGAGAGAGCGAGGAGGAAGCCGATTCTGCCCTTCAGCAAGTCATACAACTCACAGATGACAGTAAATGGCATTTATCCCACTTCCACAAATCTATCTCCACAAATAATCATCTTAAGAGTGAAAGAACAGTGGGGGTTGATACAGATGTGAAGCAATGAAAGAAAGAAAGGAAGGGAGGTGGAAAAATAAAAACACAAGGACTACCAGTGCTTTCAGTTATACATACCGGCAGCATCTGGGATGAGAGCAATGAGAGAGACAAGAGTAGAGAAAACCATGTAAATCTTGTCCCCCATTCCAATATCATTTTTTTTTTCTTCTTCTTCTTAATAAGTGGGGGAGGATTTTGACTGTTCTACTGTGCCGAGGCAAAGAAAGTAATTTCCCAGCAAATATAAAGTGGAAGTGTTGTGATTAGGTGTATGTTTATTTGATGTTGAAAACTCGCACCAAGAGATGTCAATTTGTGTATTTGATACTTTTGGTTACAACAACTAACAGATGCATCAGTAAAACTGTGCATACATTCTTGCCCCCTTACACTTTAAACTGTTAAACTCACTTTGTTAATTTGATATTTCCTCTAGTGCTATCATCATCACTGTGACTGCTTTTAATTGGTCATGACCTCAGCTGTTCTATAGTCTTTTAGTATGCTGACACAATAAACTAAAAACGAACATGCTAAACACTACTTGCTAGATTGTTAGCATTGTCCCGTGAGCATGTTAGTGATAGCATTTAACACAAAGCCCTGTTGTGCCCAAGTTCGGCCTCACAGCTGCTAGCATTGTTGTCAGTTTTCCCATGTTTCCAGGCTTGGTCATATAAGATAAGATAAGAAGCTTCAATTCTCATTGTAGTAAATGTTACGACAAGACTGTGAGTTTCCATCAGAACGGTGCTTTAAAACAAATCTAAAAGTCCAGCACAGTGTATCCTGAATGCAGAACTGTTAATATCAAGGTTGGTTGCACAGTCACAGACTGTTTATTTAAAGGGACCATATGGTCTTGGGAAAAAGAAACTGTTATACTATAGATACATATACAATAAAATAGCCAAAATAAAAATGCTGTGGCTGCATTTAGTGCACCGACATGAGAATGATATCAATCTCCTCATCTGATTCTTTTAAAGAAAGCTACTGCCCCAAAACTATTGTCATTGCTGTGGACACAGCAACGTCAGGTAATATCTGTTTATCTATACAACATACAGCGTACACAAGAAAACCCTGAGAGCGTAAACTAATATTTTAGAGAGATAAAGAAAAAGTAAATTTTCAGACCTGGGTCAGGTTGCATCAGTTTCTTGTTTTAACCTAAATATGGTTCCCAGTGGTTGCGGTTTGCCAACAGGGACATAACAGTGAGTGCCAGAAAGCAATTAAAGAAGTTATTTAAAAAAAACTGATGTAGTGTTCATTTCTGTGACTGGTACTATTTGCGATGTCCTGATGCGGGAAGCTCCAAACAGATAAGAGAAACCCCAGGGATAATTTGTCTCGTCTACTGCAGGACGATAACCCACATACCTAAATTGGATCGGGTGTTGGACCGATCCATTAAGGCCTTTTTGCCAGGGTTATTGAGGATGGACCGTTTAGCCAGAGAGATGTCTGCCGTGACCCGTGTGATAGTGATTCTGGGGATGAGACAAAACAACAGGAGTTATAATCGCAGCAACATCTGTAATGATGTTTTTATGCCCACAAAAAGCAACAACCGCGTGACAACTGAGAGTTAAATCAGAACTTACCTGCCTTCAAATCGATGTTTTAAAAAGTCAAACAGTGCTTTTTGCATCATATCTGTAACCTGGAATTAAACATAAACATATTAAGATTCAGAAAATACAATCGCTGTTGGAAATAAACATTGTGAGTGAAGTGAAACTCACCTCTAAGCCCTTCAGTGATGGTCCCATTAGAACCACAGGACGCATTGTAGGCACTACATCATACATAGCCACCTGCTCCCCCTATAGTCAGTGGATGAGAGAAAATATCTATGACTTAGGGATGGCTAGTGTCTTCACCAGCCCCATTTTGCCAGCTCTCTACTCCCTGCCTACCTGTTTCTATTTTCACCTCAACAGGACAACAGGCCACCACCCTAAAGTCTGACATTGTCTCACTAATTGAAACGCAAAGTCTGAGTTCACTCACTCCTTTCTTATTAAACATCTGTCAAACACAAGGCCTTCTCTGCTGGCCTACAAAATATCTGAATAACAGACTTAATTATATTTTCCATGAATATTAAATTATTCCTAAAGGTCTGTTCACTTCCTTTCATAGCTTTTCCCCTGGCTGTGCTGCTTCCAAACGTCTATTTTCATATAAATTCTCTTATCCAATCACATTTCAGCATTCGTTTGTTGCTAGGGTCAAAGAAATCTGCCTGGAGGCCTTCAGAATCAGTTCTGCATGCCCTGCAGCATAAGATAAGGGTTGATGAGATCACTGTTGCTGTTGAGTTGACGACACCAGGGTTTGCTAGCAGATGACTGCAGCAGGTAGCTGCAGTCTTCACACTTAGGGTAGCGTTTTGCGCTAACTAGAATGCGGGGGATGCTAAATTACCTGCTAGCATTACCTGTGCTGTGAGTATATTAATGAACTAGCGGCAACACATGTATGGGTGGCACTTTAGGTATCAATCTCCTCGTCTGATTCTCTAAAAGAAAGCTAACGCCCCAAAACATCATTGACGTGGACACGTCATTGACGTGGGTGGCACTTTAGATAGTCGTTGTCTGGACCAAAGATACTCAGCTAAGCTAAAAAGCTGCGTTTATTATCTGGATTTGTCTTGCATGAACCAATTAGATCAGAGGCATTTTGTGCTGTGTCATTTTTGACAAATGCAAATCAATTAAGGAACCACGCTTTTATTTTAACAAAAGCAAAAATACTACACAAAGCAAAACTGAAGCTTGTGAAAATGTGCAAACCTTCAGTCACTCACCGGTTTCTTTTTCACTTGCTGATTGGCTGTTCATATAGAAGGAGAAAATAGAGAGCCACTGTTACAGGACTAGTCGCCATAAATCAAGCAATATTAAACTATGTAACATACATGAAGTACATGCATGAAGTACTAACCTTGTGATGGAGGAGTATATTTCTTCGAGTTCATATCTTGAGTTGCTTGTGTTGCCGCTTTGCTGAAATTGAGAGAAAAATTCTTAATTAGCTCTCGTGTCTCATCTGTTTCATTGCATTTCTACATTTCAGTTCTTCAGCCATCATGAAATTAGGTCCTCATGCGTTTATGCAGCAAAAGACTCTGTTTCTGTCACACCAGCTGGGTCAAGTTAAATCGGTCAGTAATGTCATTACTCGGTGACGACTTTCTCTGTTATCGCAACTCGCAAATGCTTTTTGCATCTTTTGATTCTTTCCAATCAGGATTTTTCACCAGCTCTTCCCTACAAACGGAGCCATTGTTTACGGTCAAGAACTGTGCAATAGCTACAACTTGTTTTTCCCTTTTGAAGGAGTCCTATGATTTGTTGAAGCCAAAATCATTTCTGTTTCAGTTGATATTTTCATCCAGAGTTTGCAAATATTTAGTGGAATCCTTCTAACCTTGATATACGAAATGTTCCCAAGGTATTATTTTCTTTTTTTTCCATGTTGCCTCTTCATGTAAACCTTTGTTGATTGTGGCCAAAGAGCTTTTTAGTGTTTTCTATTTTTTAGCCTAATGAAATTCAAAGTAAAACTGCATTTATTTATTTTTCTGAAATCAATGTCTGCATTCATGGACATATAAAACCCCCTTGTATAGAGGCGAGTGAAAAGAGCAGCATGAAGTACATACTTGGCTAAGGCCTTGGCAGCCTTCCTCGCTTGGACTTCTCTTCTGATGAGAATGGTTTCCAGATTGACGGGACTGGGGATGAAGCCAACCACACCATCCTCCTTCACTGGCCGTCCGATCCACCATTCATTGTTGAACTTCTGATCATCGAAAAGAGGGAAAAGGGTGTGAATTTAAAGCCTTTGCCACTGCGGTCATTCTGTGTCTTCCTTATGTCTTGCGTGTGTTTGCTTCAAACCTCTTTGACATGTAGGAAGTCCCTGGCCTCAAAGGTGACGGCCTGTCCTGGTACGGGGACGTTGTCGTCGTCTGCTGGCGTGTAAGAGAAGTTGCAACGTACAGCAAATGCCACAGGCTTGTACTGAGGAAACAGAACGGGTATTCATTTGTATACATCTTGTGCTACTGTTTACAGTGGTAAATAATCATTTATCTGCTTCACGCTTCACTGTCAAGGGTCACTGCTGAGACAACACAGGCGTTCTGTTCCTAATATAACAAACCAATACGCCTGCTGTGGTAATAACAGCATCCTCCTCTCTGTGGCGTGGTAGCTACAGTAGATACCTGACTGCATGCCTGTTGGTGCTGTAACTCCCATCAGAGTCAAATGTCAGTAGCATGCCGTTCAGGCTGCTAATTACTCCACTTTGGAGAGGTGAGGCTGTGGGGGAGGCTGTGGGGTCAGCAGGGGACAGGCAGAGTCTGTCCACCACCTTAATTACAGAGCACCACCGGGAGCACATTATATCTGTGGGGAAGGATTTAATTCAGCATGCAGTAGGACATGCATCAGCAGGAGATGCTTATACAGGCAAAGAAAGGGCAGGTTTGATATCAGCTGGTGTTTTTTTTTTTTTTTTTTTTTCATATTGTCTAGACCTTGGCTGTCATGCCCGCTGAAAAATATTCACTTTTTCTAAACACGCGTTAATTTAGCAATAGATCAAATTCGTTTTTTAAATGTCACCTTGCTACATTACCATAGAGAGCAAAACTAAATTGAAATGTCATAAAACTAAAGAAAAGCGAATAAAAAACTTTTTCGGCTCGCACTGCCAGAAAGCTCATAGAGAACTTGTCAGGCCTGCGGAGTGGCTTAAAGCACCAGTCAGGTGGAAATCTACAGAGGAGGTGTGGGTTCGAATCCGTTATATTCGTACATAAGTTATGTCTGTATTATATCCAATGACAATGAAGTTTAATCTAAAGTATAGTGAAATACGATACATTCTGCTCCATTTAAAACAACAGTCTCCTGAGGCAGCTAAAAAAAAGATGAATAAACTAGTTATTAGTATATAATTAGTGAATTTGGTTGGCTAGTACCTAAGATAAGAAAAAAAAACATACAGTTGAGGTGTTTTATTGGACATTGAGTAACAGTCCTGAGTTTGCTTGTGTTTGATGAAAACATTTTGAGTATAATAATGAATATTTTTCAAAATCTTTTCCTCCCTCAATGAGTCAAGTTTCAGGTTACATCCCTCTGCACCCTCAGCGGCAGCGCAGGGGTCTCTGGACGGTTCATGAGCTTAATTATTCTGATCAGCCAAACCTGACGAGTTATGGATAAAATCATGGCTGAAGACTGAAATGACACCATTCTTTGGATGCATGTGTCATCTTCCTTGTCTTTTTTTTAATGTAAATTATTCAAAGGAGCAATTTTATTTTGTAGTTCTGACATCTTTGTTTGTACATAGGCAAATGCAGACTGTGCTGTGAGTTCACATAGTTGTAAAAAGTCTGTGTTAAGCAAGTGTACCAGAATAAGGCAATAATGTGTCTTTTACTGCATAACCTTGAGCAGCATGGTCATTTCTCACATTGTAAATTTCACAAGTTGCTCCATTTAAAAGTAATTTAAAAGGTTTCATTAAGTGAAAAATGATCAGCAATAATTGATATTCACATCATATACTATATATAAGATATTCACATCATATACTGTATATAAAATATTAATATATATCATTATTATCCTCCTCCAGATACTAATCACATAAAGTCATGACATGGATGAGGCCTTTTTGTAATAGCAGAATATTGCTCCGCTAATCTGGTGTCTGTGTTTTACTGTCTGTGATACAGTGATGTCCTTGAGAGCAGCCTTTTCGAAAGATGAGCCCTCAAAGGGCCGCGGTGGGTCGGGTCACGTGACTCTGTGACGCAACAGAGCAAAAGTACCTTGGCCTTCTCCAGCTGCACCTGGGCGTTTCTCTCCTCAACGACGTCCGAGTCCTGACGCTCTCCCTGCAGGGGACGGACAAGAATCGATATGTGGTCAAACCATCTGACTCATAGCAACGTGGAAGCAGTGAGTTACAGCCAGAAAAAAAAAAAAAAAAAAATCACATTTTTTAAAACAACAGCTTAAGTGAATATATTCTGATCCCAAAACATTACAAACAAGACAAGAAAGCAGAGTTTCTGCAGACGTTATTTTAAAAGAGTACTCCAGATATTTAATGCTACGCATCCATAAAGTCTCAACAATATAAAAACAATGTCAGAATCAATGCAGAACAGGGTCCTTAGTATGGCTGCAGTACTAGAGTGCACCTACAGTCAGTAACATAGGCTCTATTTTAAAATTCCCCAAGTCTTCAAACTAAATGCAAGAAAACTCAAGTGATGCATGAGTGATAATTTCCTGAGACTCGACATTGCTTCCTTAGCCTGAGTGGAAACCTCTTGCCTGTGAAATGAAGCCAATGCTGAAAAAACTGCAGTTCCACAAATGGTCACTTGAGGCTGCGTCCAAAAGCGAGTCAACCCCCCCCCCCCCCCCATAAACTCTCATGTGAAAATTTCCGACTCTTACAGAAGAAATAAAAACGTGTAAAAAACAAAAATATTTGCTGTTCATTCTTAATTCTTGACAAATGTGAGGGGAGTGAAATCTTATTTTTGTTGTTATGCATAACTGAGGGAGTCGCCACTTTTAGCTCTGTATCTATCCAACCCACCCGTCTCCAGCTCCACCCACACTCAACCACTTTGAATTAGCCAAGAGTAAGACGGAGTCAGCCACTGTGACCACCAAATCCAGCCACACTGAGCTCCAAAACCACTCTTCAGGTATCCCGTACCTCACTGAGGGTTCATCTATCTTCCTATGCTGTCAATTACCCGCAAGACGTCGTGTAACTTCATTTGGAGTTTTTCTCCGATGTGACTAAAGAAATGGAAAATGCCAATGAAGTTGCAAATGGTTTCAGGAAGATGGAGCAGCTCTTTTATCGCATACAACATATTCTCCAGTGCTGTAAGATTATATTCCTTTATTTATCCCAAGGGAAATTGAGGGTCCAGTAGCTTCATCACATGGAAACAGATAAAAACATATAATGGTGTGTAAAAATTAGACAGCATTGGTTGGTGGACATTGTTCACGATAGACCAGAGTTTGTTCAAGGTACTTCCCTCTGCCACTGATGTCAGGGACAGTTTGCGTATTAGAGGGCACTAGTGAGGAAAGTCTGGTAGAACATGTCCAGCAGCTTCCACCAGATATTAAACGACCTTAGCCTCCTGGGGAAATCTATGTCTGTGTTCCAGCTGTTGAATTCCTGTTGTTGGTTGATGGTCATAGAAGTCTGAAACTACATTTTATTAACTAAACTCGAAATGTCTTATAGTTTCAGGCGTATTCAAAAGGATTATACTGTTTAGCTTCTGAGCTAATAAGTACTCCTTGATATGCTTTCTCATTTACTGCTCCTTTTCCGGGAAACCTCCTGTTTCTAATTGTCAGGAAGTGTTGCGGCAAATCCCTCCCGGGACGCTCAGGTTTTATGTGCAATGTGTTTCAGAGATTAGATTGTCCCCTCAAAGACATGGGAATTAATGCCCTCTCTGTGTCATACCCAGGAAGTGGCAGAGCCCCCCCCCAAACGTGGACAGTTTACTCATTCTGATGCATTTTAACAAGACAGCGATCCTGAGTCCTTGGTGTGACAAAGTCAATATTCTCAGATCTAATCTTGAGCTCGTTGTTGCGTCGACAGCAATGACATTAAACTTTAAAAACACCTTCAACAATTTATATCGTATTCTGCTCGACTTGGATTCCAAAATTGTAGCTTAATTATTTTGGCAATATGGCTATTTGGTGTGTTGCTCTCTGGCACAGAGAAGTTGAGAATTCCGACCCACTGTACAATTTTCTTGATAAACTGCAAGTAATAAGAGCCCTTTTCTCATTGTGGAGTATTAAAAACAGACTTCTGGTGTAAGTGAAGCATGGCAGAGTTAACTGCACTCTACTGTAGCTGAGCCAGGACAACAGAGCGAGGATATTATCATATTGAATGTATCGACAAAAGATCATCACTTAGATTTTTTTTTCTACATGTGCTCCAAAAGGAACAAAGGACGGATTAATGTTTATATTTAGGTCACTCAGATTCTAAAATTATGTCCACACATATAGCATTTTACTTTGTGAAATGGGGGGGGTACACACCGAGAGACTAGCAGCAATTTGGCAACAAGAAACCACAGAAGCAACGACAGCCGAAATAATCTTTTGCAGTGCTGTGACGTGGTTACGGCAACGACCAATGAGAGCGGTCGATGTGGTCAAAGGACATATGACTCAAACACAGAGTTCGATGAAAGGCTGTTGCCAAAAACAGATCCTACCCCTGTGTCAGACGGAACGTCAGCATAGTCACTCCCATTGGTCGTTGGCTCAAAGATGAGATTGGCTCTGCTTGGCACTCGCCTCCGTCATACTTTTTCTAAAGATTTCTCCATCTAAAGATCATCTTTAAATTGCTTCTACATTGCTTCTAGTCAAGCTTGCTTTGCAAAGCGTAGATTTTAATTTAACACATAACCCAAACCACAGTCTGATCTGAACAGCCCATCCTGGCTCATACGTTCTGCAACCGGCACGAAGCTTTGTTCACTGGAATGCAATCAAACAAAACATGATGTTGCACTCAGAAATCATAATTCCTCCATCGTCTATGTGCTCCTCATCAAACTTGAATTTGAAATTGATACGTACTGAGAGCCGAGGCGCTTTTTTATGTTCCCGAGGAGACTAATGAGAATACACTGTGCGAATGTGAATGTCAATCCAGACGGTGTTCAATGCTCAAACACAATAGTGTCGCTAGCGCTTTTTCACCCCATTACTTGCTCCCACTGTAATTCCAAATGAGTGCACACTGTGCTGCCTGACACCAGCGAGACACTGACGATGATGGATGATGCAGCAACGTCATTACTGTAGGCCGACTGTTGAGATGGACTCATCTTCAACACCAAGAGACTCTGCTCTAATAGCCTTTGTGCTGGTGAAGAAGGGAGGAAGTGCCAAGACAAGGTTTTAGTTATAGCATAAAAGGACCAAATGGACGCCTTTCTAAGGAGTAGAAGTAGTTTAAATTTGAGTGGAACGTTTTGTATTTAGGAACCTGTGTCATTAGCATGCGGAGGCAAGAGCAGAAATTAGAGCAAAAAGAGAAACTACAGAGATTGTGATGAGGTTCAGGAGTTCAGGCTGGGCACAAAAGCACAAGCACATCTGGAGCATCAGTTGCCAGCTTGGTTAATGTCTGCACAGTGGGTGCATTGGCTACGCATCGGAGTGACTCAACACACACAAAGGATGCACCAAAAGTAAAATGTGTGTTCGTAAGACGAAGCAACTTTGAAATAGAGTCTACGGCCCTACTGGTTGATCTATGATGCCGAAGACATTTTCACCAACTTAAGGAAGACACATGCAATGGACAGCTGGTTGATAGGGATGTTTACAGGCATTAGGTCATAACTAAAATACTGAATAATTGATGACAATGGAGCAAGATAAAAAAGCGAAGGGTCATTAAAAATATTTTACGCTGAAGCATTTCACTCAAAACTGTGTCCACGTGGTAGATAAACCACACGGTGGAACCAAAAATATCCATGTGATCACCAAGTCATTATCATTTGGGGAATATGAAGTTTTATCGCAATCCATCACACAGAAGGGCAGACACTGCCATCCCCAGAGCCACGCAGCTAGTGGTGCACAAACACTATTTGTTTCCCCGCAGCCATGTTCATTGACTTGAGCAGGAAGAAACAAATGCAATGTCAAACAGCAACAGAGGAATTCAAAGAGAAAGGTGTCAACATCACACACAACACGAGAAATAAGGTGCTATATTTAGAGACAAATAAATAAATTGGACACAAAATTCAAAATAGATAAATTGCAAATTCAGATTGCATTTCAGAAAGCTAAAGTAAAACATAATGCTCTTACAATAGGAAAGAACATAAAAAAAAAACAACAACCTGAGAAGTAGATAACACCTCAGATGTGTCAAGAGAAGGATTAGGACATGATGCAGTAACAAGGCAGAACAGTGCTGGTAATTAGAGAATACATTGTTGAAAGGATGCAGTGGAGCCGGTGTCAAGACGAAGGATTCAACATGAGGAGGAAACAAATCTCCGCGGGGCGCAATTATGCCCAGGCATGGGATTTTTGTTTACCCATGCCTGGCGTAGACATCTGTTCGCACAGCACCCGCCTCTCCTGCGAGCCAATGTCACCCAGCCAAAAGTAGAAAACGCCCCCGCTGAATTATTAAACAATGCCGAGCTTCTGCAGGTGACTTAGAGATGTCTGGGAGAAAGGATGGACGAAACGCGTAAATTCTATGAATTATTGAAAGGATTTAGACCATTTAGTCACTAGAATAAATTGTTAGAATTCGCAAATCTTAATTTATTGCTGCAGGTTCAACTATTTTGATGGACGTGTTTATGATCTGTGGCAGTTACATAGCTTGTAGCTTAACCTTTTTTCTAGTAGTTATTTTCACAGACTTTACAGCTTCAATCTTACGTCAACTATTGAATGTCATGGAAATCTTTCTTTCTTATCTTATGATGTAATCTCCCTGTTCATATGCATCCCCACTAGAGAAGCCACAAAAGTAGTACAGGAAAGATTATGAAAGAACCCTAACCCCGACGTCTCGTAACAACAACAATGGTGAACTACAGGCTTGTGACGGTGCTGCATCGGATATCGGTCATTGTCAGTCACATGAATGACACACCCCCTTCACCATTTTTAATGGTTACCAGAGTATAAACAAAATGTGAGCATACGGCAGGAGAGGTTTAACTGGAGTTGGAAAATGGAAAAACAAAAGAAAAAAAAAAAAAACAAGTGGATACCGAGACAAAATCACAAGAGATTCCAGGTACAGGTACTTGGCCAAGTTGGTCACTATAAATAATATCAATCCGATCCGAGCACCAACACGGAACTGCTGCCTCCAACATCTTCCTTGGACATCACCAACTACATGACATAAGTGCTTACACCTTCGAGGAGTTTAGAAATTATAAATCCCTTGAAGCTCATAGACACTTCTCCAACGGCTGAGTGTAGGATCTGTTCTTATTTCGAGTGGAAGTGAAAACACACAAAACCATTGACACAGCACCAAAGTGCAGGGAAATGAAAACAAGTCTGCCTTGCCTGCATCATAAACCAGAGAGCAAGGGCAACAAAAGTTGATGCTTATCATCATCATGTAATCATCCGCAATAATCACGGCATAATTTTCAGTTTGCACTATTTTCTTATTGTTTGTTCTCTAAATCTTACATTAATTTTATTTATATCCACTGTTGGTATGTCAGCGTGTTTAAGAACAGTAGTCAATAACACCAGAGTTATGAAAAATTTCACAATTGCACTATTATTAAAATGGGTTCAAAGCATTAAAAATTCTGACATTGCAGTTGTAAAGTACAAAGCTAAACAACATCACTTAACATGTCAATTTACTATTCTACATTCTACAGAATAAAGCTGGAAACTCGATCAGCTGGCATATATTTAAACTATAACTAGACATTGATTTGCGAGCAATTTTTCTAATTTCTAGACAACAACATCTGGAACAGCAGATTGAGGAGACGCCAAAAAAAGTAAAGAAGAAATCTCTGAAGAAGCGATTCGTCAACTTTTTCAGAAGAACTTGAGAGACCCAGCCTCAGTCTGACCTCTGTCATAACCGCTGTCCTATCACCCACTCCCCGACCAAAACCCCCATTTTTGTTTATTGTTGTGTGAATGTGAGTGTGAATGGTTGTTTGTCTCTGTGTGTTTGTCCTGTGATGGAGCCCTGTCCAGAGTGGCCTGGTGTCTCTCTGTGTTAATCCTGTGATGTACTGGCGGCCTGTCCTTACGGTATTGGACAAAAACATCATTTGTCCATTGCCTGCTGGAAGAAGCTCCAGACATCAACAGGAATATGCTCTAACATCTACGGACAATGAATGAATGAGTGAATGAATTAATGTTTTCATTAACAGCATAAAAATAAAATAATAATAATAAAAAACAATATATTAATGTCTACACATCTCTTATATAGCTGAGTTTTGAGTTGGACAATATTTAACGGTCTAAATTTTCAAAATGAAATGACAGAATTTCTACAAGAAAAAACAAAGCTGTATTTGTGCAAGTTATCAATCACAGGTTTATTCTTTTGCCATATGGTTTTGTTCTTCTTCCAAAGAAGTAAAAAGTGATGTACATGTAACTCACCTTGCTATAGATTTATGAAGATTATTACAGAAGTGCAATACCTTCCTCACAGTGTTGCTGCTCGTCTTGTGTCTCTATTTTAATTGTGTGTCTCTTTACTTTTTTATTAATGTTTTTGGACATAACGAGACCCCAATATCTGAATTCAAGCCATTGTTTTCTTATTGATAACACTAAACCTGTTTGACTTCAATAACACTACGTTTCACTTTTACTTCAGGTAAAATAAAAAACTGAATTTACTACACAGACTGATGGTAACTAAATTATCTATTGGTGCATGAAAAGTCAAAGTAATACTTCGAAAACATTGTCCTTGCATTGACATACTTTTGAGAAAAGAGAATGTTATTGCTAGTTTTTCTTAGAGAACACAGAACTGTTATATTGTATCACAAAGTGTCTCAATCATGTTTAAATAAGCAAATAAGGTGTAAATATTAAAACTATGCACAAACTATTATTAATTTCAAATAACTGTAATAAAAACCCTTATGTTTGTTGTGTTTTTTTTTTGGTTCTGTCGGTTCACTATTCTAAAAGTAGACAAAACAAAGAACCTGCATAATTAAAATTAATGTAACATTCTTCCTGTGGTTAAAACATATTGTCTTAGCTTTTGCTTCATCAGATCATCAACAGATTAAACTTTCCCCATTTTTCTTCTTCTTATCAGAACCTTGAAGGTCATGAAACATTAACATTAACCATGATGATTACCATCATCATGGTTTAATATTTGATCAGGTGGTTAAACAGCAGTGGCAGTTTTATCAATAGTCAACTGCTAAGAAAGACTAACACAGAGGACCCTCTCCTCAACCCACAGGTCCCAAGGGCCCCCACTAACAACATTCAGGACACTCTCATAAGGCCCGTGTCCATTCTCTGATGAGTCACAACTGTTTTGGAGGCACAAGGGAGACCTACACAATGTTAGGAAGGTGGTCATAATGTTGTGGCTGATATTTTATAGTGGTTAAGTTTCATATAGTCATCATATTAATTGATACGGAGGATCATTAGCTGCTAAATAGCTTAAAGATTTCTTGTTCTACTACAACTCTTCTTAATTCATCTCCCATTTTTCACCAACCTCTTTCCTCACTGTGTTTCCCCCCCTTGTCTCTCTCAGCCCATTAAGGTGATTACGAGGTTTAAAGGGTGGGCTAAGGAAGTTGGAGGACAAGTAAAGCCACACTCTCTCATGTGCTACCTGAAGGTGACTTCTTTCCCGCTCAAAAGCGTCTACACAGCTGTTTTGACACACGCCAGGGGAGTGCATTAGGGAAGCAGCGTCTGATTGGGGAGATGGACTCTATCCCTGATCTGAAATAATCAGAGCCATCGAGTCACGAGGAGCCAGCTGGCTGGCCGCGAGCACTGCGATTCCCCAGAGGTCAAACTCAACTCTGCAAAGGATCTTAAAGAGATGCTGAGATGGAGCTCTGGCTCACATTAAAGATATTTCATCTGACTGCATCTCTAACACTAAGAGGTAAGTCAACTTCTACAGGTCAATCTCATAGAGTTACGGGATACAGTAATGAGCGACTCTTGACTGTGCAAGAAAAACTACTGTTTACCGATTTTCTCAAATATTCAAATATTTCTGCTGTCAAAATGTGCACAGTCCGATTCAGATTTCTAACCAAGTTCAATGAAAGTATACTAAAGCAAGATTGTTGAGTGCAATTAACGGAGAAACTTTCCCTTATACAGCACAGAACAAATGCATTTCACCAGCCTGATCTCATAAATCCCTGCTGTAACACTCTGGAACAACCCTCAGGTCTTATCATCTGTACAGTGGATTAAAACAAAATTCATTCCACTCCTGTTCAAAGAGCAGGTTTTTGTGATATAAAAGAATCGAACAAGGACAATTAATTGATATAAAAACGTCCAACTTTCATTTTAGAAATTACAACCCCTCATAACCAATATGACACATTTAACATATCGCCTGATCTGTTAAAAGGTTTAACACTTGCTACTGAACTACAACTTGGTTTTAATAAATCAGCCATTTAATCCTAAATCTATGCAGTCTTCTCTTGTTATCACTTCTAGTGAGTTAGCTGGTGTCTTATTGTTGGTTGCTAGCTGGTAGCTGACTGCTAGCCTGCTGGTCGGTTTTTCAGGATTTCTGGGCTTCTAAATGTGTTTTGCCTCGGATATTGGCACAAGGGATTGTAACTTCTCATCCTGTGTAATACTGAATGCTATAAAAAAATAAATAAAAAAAAATCTCTCATTCTTTATTGGAAAAAATGCCCATGGTCAACTCCCTCAAAGTCGAGGACAGTTTATAGTGGATCAGTCAGAAGGCAAATGAAGCCACATGTCAGCCATTTTATCTAAAGTGAGTGATTGGGCAGCCTAATCTAAAGTAAAAATGGTTTGCATTTTTCTTACAGACAGTAAATCTGTGGCAGTGGTGAATCACAAAATGCCTCCTCACTGTGGCAGACATGCTTTATTAGCACTAGCGGCATGTATCCCCGGTGTAGCAGACACTATACAGTTGTGTCTGTAAAGATGCCATTCTCTCTGCGTACTCACCCAACAGATGGAGAGCCGTTTCCATGGCAACTATTGAGCGAAAAGTGCAACCTAAGCATAAATGACTCCCAACGGAGGAAGATACTCGTAAGACACAATCATCAGGAAAACGCACCCCTAAACCTGAGACTGATTAAAGACATTAATTTAACAGAACATTAAAATCGATGAGAGCTTTTGAACTGACTGTTGGATCTCAGTATAATTAGATGTCAGTATAATTAAGTCAGCTTGGAAGTTCTGAAGACTCATCTCTGCTACTGTACTTATCAAACACTGACGACATCTAACGACTGTCACTCCATGACGGCTTCATGCCATACGTCAATAAAACACACCCAAAAAGATGTTTTCATGCATACATTGCATAATTCTTTTATGGTAAAATAGAGGAACAGGGAACAGGGAGGGAGGTATACTAGAAACACAGCAGCAGATTATCTCCTATGTGGAGTACTGCATCAGGACAGAATTTAAGAAGCAGTGGTGACGTGAAGTTGGAAAATCTTTGGTTGATTAGACATTTTTTTGTATATTTATATATTTATAGAAATAAATTTTTAAAAAATCTTAATAATATATATAATTTTTTCCCCACAAATTTAAATGTCTTTAAATACACATGAGTCCACACAAATACATAAATAACATGAGTCCAACATACTGCAGTAAAAGCATCAATGGAGGCAGAAAACGTTATCTTTCTTTCAGCACTTTGCTCATTCAGCGATACAGGAGCTGCCTCGACACTGCACTGTTTCACACAGAGCGCCACACTAGCTGAGACCTGTCGATTTAAGCCTCCTAACACATTAGGCGTTGCCCTGATAGCTGCTGAGCCAATCACATGGCCGCAATTGGCCGAGAGCCTATTCAGTCCCCAGGTGAAATCCCAAACGCAGGCTGCAATATTTGTGTCAGGTGTGTTTATGTTTACGGCAGTTGGACACTCTACTGTTGCACATGTTTGAAATAAATAAAAATATATATATATGAATATGAGAACCTGTGTATTATTTGAATAGCTTAAGACTGAATGATAATAGTGATGTATATTTATAAATATACATTACATCCTATTTATTTGGGGTCCTTGACCTGAAAAACATGTTTTGGAGGCACAAGAGAGACCTACACAATATTAGTGGTCATAATGTTATGCCTGATCGGTGTATATTGGCTTGATGATTTAGTTTTTTTTCCACTAGTCTAGTATTATGTTAGTCAAACTACCAAAAGTTTGAACACCCTATCTAACTGGTATATGCTGAACATGTGCGTTAGCTGTGTAAACACCTGCTGACAACTGGGAGGTGTAAAAATATCTTCAGTGCAGCCTGAAACGTGTCCTGAAGAAGTGTTTGGTGTAACCCACGCATTAAGAGGGATGGCGGCTTAGCGGTTGATCTGTGCTTACATTAGAAGCTGTCCATGCAGATACTCATATCTCAGGAATTTAATATGCAGATACAGTCTAGTAGTAGGCCGATGCCTCATTAAAACCTTGCAGATTAATAGAGAGTAATGCATCAAAAAAGAGAGCACAGCCCGCTCCCCAAACACCGTGCGCTACAGTTCATAGCTGTCTGTGCAGCAGGTCACTAATCTAATTGTGACTAATTTCCTGTCAGCCCACCAATGAGCAGCTGGCTCTGAGCCCAGGTGTTCATGGGAAGACATTAACTCATGTTTGCCTGTGAATGTTTTCTTATTTTGGAAGCCGAGGAGCTGAGGGATAGTGACATTTCTGCTGAATTAATCAATCCCCTTTCAGTTAATTTACTGTGCGTGTACGTTTATGTATTGTTCTTGAAACTGTGACGATTTCCGTGTTACTCTACTCTACCTCTTGGGCATTCACAGCATTTGCATGCGGTGTGTGTTCCAATCCAGTTTTTTCCCCAAAGCCCCGTCTAATCAGCTGCTTTGCATCATCTGTCTGAAGGAGACTGGCTCCATGCCCTCGGCCTGACGCTACCGTGGAGCAGATATGGTCGAGCTGGCACTGCCATCTTTACTTTGGCACGGGTCTTTTAAGGCTGCATCACAACCCTTTCAGCTCCAATTATAGATCAAAAGAGGCAGCAAATCTCTATCGTTAATGTAATTCATGTCATACAGTACTTTCAAATGGATTTTATCTCTATTACAAACGTTCCCGGATTGTGTTAAAGTGACTTCAATTAAATTACTGTTTGCTGACCTATGTCCACCATTTTTTACTCTTGCCGCGCCTCTCGTTCTGTCAGATGCAGTCATTTGCAATTAATGACACCCATGTCAAAGACTTTAATCTAAATTATTTGCAAATTTTGAAACGACAGTGGTCTTCAGTATGCACCTCGAGGTTGGATACGTGCAGAAGTTGACAGTTTCAGGCAAATACATTGCATTTTCTGACAATCCATGTGGACGATAAGGTAAAGAAGAGGTAATGAAGACGTCTCCCTTGTGCCTCCAAAACAGTTGCGACTCATAAGATAATGTTCTTCTGAAGGGGGTCCTGTGGTGTCTGGTAACAGGATGTCATTAGTGGGGAGTTTTTGGGGCCTATGGGTTGAGGGGAGGGGCCTCTGTGGATCATGTCACAGATACTTGAATTTTGGGTACACAGCTTTTACTTCTCTATGTTGTAAGAGTTTTATTGGAAGGCAGCACTGATCTACATCCACATAATAGAGATATGGGAACACCACAGTGAATGTCCTAGTTCTTAAAAGAGGCTTTTGTTTGGCATGCATCTTAATTTCTTTAAGGTAAGATTAACATCTTTAGGTATTTGTGATTAGTAGGACCTAAGAAGTCTAATACATATGTATTATTTCTAATTTAAGTCCCCGGTGTGTACCAAAATATAAAACTGTTTATTTTAATGCAAAGGAAAAACTGGAAACTATGAATTCCCAATGTCCTCAAACGAGTACTTGTAAATTTGTTCAATATGCATGTGACATCAAACTAGAAAAGTTAATCAGCATAAATGAATGTGTGCATTGAGCCTTTGCTACCAGTACATGGCAGACAAAAGTGTCTTCTTATGAAAACAACAGGCAGAATAAGCTGCCACAAACATAAAACCCAATGTCCCCATATGAGGACGCCAGGTCTCACGTTTTACAAGCCGGCATGCTTACTTTGATTAAACCACATTCACTTTTGTTTGTTTTTGTTTTGTTGATTTCTGTAACTCCCTACAAAGAGATATTACCTTTAGGCCTGAAACTGTCTTACAGGTTGGAGAAGTTTCATAACGTTTGACAAAAACAGTCAAAAGTATATAAAATATATTCAGTACTTGGGTGACAGAGAAAAACTGGGAATGATTGTTTTACCATATTTAAATGCCATTTGAAATAAAACATGGAAAGAAATAAGGCGCAGACTCAGAAAAAGCAACTTTAAATGAGAATTCACATTTTTAAACATACTGACTCATGATGGAGAGGTTGCGCTTTGGGGATATTTCAGCATTGCTCCAATCTCCTGCATTACCAGTGTTTGCGTTATAAATTTTTATCTTAATATCCTACCCAAACATGGACTGGCCGGCTGTGCCCACCTAAGATTTCTAGAGTTCCTCTGGGTAACAGGATGGATGTTAAAAATTCCTCTTTAATTCATTCTTTTTAATGTGGGATCAGAATATTAAAGCACCGCGCTTCCATTTCATCATCATTTGGCAGTAAATGTCCACTCATTCATGAAAGAACATCGCGGAGAAATAAAAAATGTCTTCTCCAAGAAAATTAAAGCCACAAATTGGGAGGAGGGGTGGGGGAGAAAAAAAAAAAAGAAGACGGATCGTTACAGAAGGAAAAGGCAATCTATCTGGATCCTTCTCTTTCTCCCTCGGTCTCTCTGGGTCATGATTGTCTCTGAGTAAGGAGATTAAGATAGCATGCGTCAATCCAGGATTTAGAGACAGAGAGACAAAATGCAAACTCCCCACCGGTGGCCAATACGACCGCTCGGAGTGCATTTGCTCAAGCTCATCGACGGTCATCAGATAGAGACACAATGGCTGCATTAATTTTATCTGAATGACTTAATCCAGACTCGCGTGGCTCCTGTAACAGATACTTTCCATCTATAGGTCACTGAAATCTTTCTGCTCTCCGCACTGCACGGCGTTATGATGCAACGTGATTAGAATTGGTATAAGGAGGGGCGTGTGTGTGTGAGTGTGAGGGAGTGTGGGGGATTATGAAAAAATCCTTTTGCCGGCCATTCCCCGTTATGATCATTTCTCACTTACTGCACAATTATTAAACCGCCACTATCGATGGACCTGCCTGACACTGCCTGCCTGCTGGAAAAGCTTTTAAAACTTATAATAAAACAAGCAGCGTGTGGAGAAAATGTAATATATATATATATATATATATATATATATAATTGTAAACTTGGAAAGAGGTCAAGCCAGAGTTCTTCTGGAAGTTTCCAGACATCTCTTATTGCCCCACTTCCTGCCTGGAAGGAGAGCAGGTACCTGCTTGTAATGCCCCAGGAACAAATACTAAGAGGCTTTTCCTATTCTAGGTAACAAGCAGTGGGGCAGCACTAACCAGCGCACCACAATCCAAGACAGCTTCCTCCAGCCAGTTCCTACTTCTGCTGCATTACATTTCTGATACGAAGTTATCAACCTTTTTTTTTTTTCTGAAAAATAAATACCCAGAGATCTTTTCAAAACATCTTTCACCTCTATTCTTGACATGTTTGAAAATATTTTTTGGCAACTGGGCCCATCTGAAACAAAGCCAGTGCCTTTCAGCTGCTCTGGCTGACATGTTTGGAAAACCAGCGCTTATTCACACACCCTGCAGATACAGAGCGGCATCAGTATTTATTTGAAGTCCCATTTCAGGCCATCCGGGCGATTGTACCCGACTTTTATTTAGCGTTTTTTTTCCCTCCCTCCCTTCTCCAAAGAAAAGCTGTTCACTGTAGCTTTTCCTTAAATTTGTCTTCCTTTCGGTGCCCACTTCATTAAAAATGGTAAGAATGAACCCAAGCAGTAAAGCTACAGGGATCTTTTTTTCATTATAGCTCCTCCAAGCTGCATGTAATGAAAAATTAAATAAAACAAAAATAGAAACATTAATAAAGATATGACTGATGATATAACCTGTTGGTTTAGGTTCGCTCGGCCCAAACTAAATCAGTCTTCAAGTCTTCATTAAGCAAGTATTTAGGGTTAGGGTGACCAAAACGAAATTCTCTGAGTGTGTCTGCAAGGTGGCATTTGCTTTACAGCCATAAGTATTACATTATTCATTCAAGCAAATTATGACAGGATGCATTATTAAAACACTACAATAATACGGCAAGCCTTTGTATCGGTGGACCTATAGATTGCACAGAATGGGTTCCACCTACTGCTGTTAATGTAAAACTTCTGCCACACACAAACTGTGACTAAATCCAAACGGTGTCGGTTCGCAGCGCGGCCATGGAGTGAGCGAGAAAGCAAGAAAATAGATTTAATCCATCTGATTTTCAGACCCTTGCTTATGTAACACTCCCTTATTCAGCTGGACACATGGCATGATACAAGCATGTGGATATTCGTCTCCATCGGCCCTGCGCATTGTGACTGTCACAGTGAGCGCAGTGATGTGGAAAGGCCTCGCACAAGGATTAACGCTCAGTGCAACAGATGGCGTGCGCTCCTACCCTTCCTGTTCAGCGCGCGCGCGCGCGCACGAAACGCGAACACACACCGCGACAGACAAGATATTTTACCTTCTTTTTGGGCGGCATGCTGACCCAAGGTGTCCACTATAGCGACGTTCCACGGCTGTAACGACCGGTTCAAATTACCGCTCTCCTGGCTCCAGTGACTGAGACATGGACAAGCATGTCACGAGGCTCGAGTCACCTCTGAAACACTCCCGGTGGATAAATCCGTGGATGCCGTTAACGGAAACGCCGTTCTTTGAGCGTCCTCTCCGTGCGTAAAGGTGAGATGTCTCCGAGAGAACCGCGACGCACGGAGCCCGGATGAGTTGCGCGAGGGGTTTCACTCAAGTCTGAATTGTGAGTTGAGAATAGTTACCCTCTCCCGAGTCCTGGGGGGTATTAAAGGCTTATTTCTCGGCGCGGCATCTGTTGCGCCGCACACCGCTGACCTCGAGCACCGAGCAAACCCAGAAGGTGTCCAACCCCGTCTGAGCTTCCTGCGCGTCCAGAAACGCTGCTGACCACACTCCGTCCTCGGCGCGTGTGTTGCCGTGATTGTTGCGCTTGTGTGGGTGCATCCAAGCAACTCCCTAGGGTTCTGGCATCGCAAGTGTGAGTGTTATTATAGTGGCCCGGCTCCAAAATAGAGAGATGAAATTAAAAAAGCGAGCGGTGTTTAATTCCTTTGTGCGCCCGATTTACAGAACAGAACTACAGGCAAACCCAGAATTCATCATCGGGAGAGCGTAATCATGAGATCCTTTCATCACATTGGTCCAGTGTCATTATGTCACCACTAAAACTCTGTGCTATCCGACACACACACACACACACACACACACACACACACACACACACACACACACACACACACACACACACACAGGCTCTCCATACCACACAGAGCATCATAATGTTTGGGACATAGTGCACAGGTTATTTTGAAGTGCCAACTTAATTGAAGATGTTTTTTGTTTTGTTTTGTTTTGTTTAGTTTTTATTAAATACTGGATGAGTTCACCTCATCCTTATCAGGGGAAGGGCCACAAGCAAGGACAGTGGGGATGGGGTAGAAGGAGAATACAAAGGACTTAGATGAGACCTTATAGCCTGGTGTCAGAAAAACTTCCCTCCAGTTGAATGTGCGTAAAACCACGGAGCTGGTGGTGGAGTTCCACAGGCACAAACACAACACATACACACACACACACGCCAGTACAACCAGGGAATGGACACAGATATATTGGACTCTCATAAGCACCTGGGTGTTCGCCTGAACAAAACACTGGGCTGGACTGACCACATTAGTGCACTTTATAAGAAAGGACAGAGCAGACTCTGCAAAAGTGCAAAGCGTGGGATAAATAAAGGATTAATAATAGTTTTTGTTTATACAGAATCAAATATATCCCTCCACTCCGACTCCAATTTAACTGCAACTTCAGTTGTTCAGTTATTTTTAGTTCATCCAAACACATCTCTGCCTCCAGCATCTAGTTATGAACACATTCTTTTTTCCATCCTAGAACATATACACACACACTAGGTTAAGTATATAAAATTGTCGCTCTGTCTTTCAGACAAAATGAGGTTTCAGATTTAACGAACTGGGGTAAGATGTGGAAATAACATTTAGACCATAATGTAAGAAGATGGCAAGAAATTTTAGTTTCTAGTTAAATCTGGGGGAAAATGCTTCAAATGTTTCTCACAGTGAACAGATTTCTCCAGACGATTCCAAAAAAAAATGTAAATCAGAAGTGGTAAGTGTGAAAACTTTACTGTTTGTAACTTGGGTGAACTGACCTTTAAAAATAACAGTGACGCTCTTGAGTGTTTTTTTCTGCTAATAACGCCACTATCCTCAGTGAAGCTTTGCATGCGGACCGTTCCATATTTCTACATTATAGTGTTTCTTAAAATAAAGGATTTGGAATTACATAACGCTGCCTTGCACATGCACTGAAAAGCCAGGCGGAGGACATCAGCAGATGGTCGATCCGATGAGGTACCAAAATCTACAAGGAGCACTTTGGGTCAGCGAGGGGGGGTCAGCTGATAGAGAAGTTACATAACAGAGAATGGAAAAGAAACCACAACGCTGTAGTGGGAGTGAGCTGAGTGTGACACTGACCTCTGGGTCAGACACACACCTGGACCTGCTCACAGACACTACCTGCCCTCATCAGCATCTCTAGTCAGACACCAGCCTCCAAAACGATGTGATCACACTTAAAGGCTTCACTAGAACTGCCCCGGTGAGAATAAGCTGCCTCAAAGAAAACGTTCAAGCCGACTCTGCGCTCGCTTCATCTCCCTTTAACCATAACTGTGAAATTGTTACGCAAGCTTTCGAGAAAGAGTGTCTGCATTTATTCCTGGATTAAGGGTTTAATAAAGCCTGTTGAAGAGCTTCACACACACATCGCTCCGGCTGGTTTGAACGAAGCTAATATTTGGTTCACTCTCTGATCACAAACACGCACCATGAAGCGTCCTACCTACACAGCAGACGGACTGCACCAGCTGTTCAGAAAACGATCTCAGTAACAGTCACAGTGATGCGACACGATCTTCATCAGCAGATGGAGTTTTCACGTAATCCTGGATGTTATCATTTTAAATACACTCAGTGTTTTCTTCAACTCGCCAGCTTAAAAGGTTTAAGGAATACAAACTGCATCTGGTGATGAAAATGACCCCTTCCCCCCACATACACACACACATGTAATGTGCTTTAGTGATTGTTAGCTTCATTTAAAAGTCACTGAGAGAGTGCAGAAGAACCGTGGTGAGGCGTGTTTTCAAACCAAATACCCCGTACCAGCTTTTATTTTAGCTCACCTCTTCCAGATCTCCAACCACCGTTCACAAACTATTCCTCAAACGTGCAAAGAAATAAGAACCTGAGGCAGACCACAGAGCATGTCACACCTTCCCACTCAGAAACACTTGAGGTCAACTTCCTTTAATGCTGGCTTCTCCATTACCCAAAACAAGACGGCGCCACTTGGTGGTCGGAGTTCGCCAAACAACACAATGTGCACTGAACATCTAAAAATGTCTCCTGAAGGCACCATGAAGCGTCAGTGTCCATGTAGTTAGCACACTCTGCTGTACTTTTGGGCTGAAAACTTGTTTACAGACTCATACAAAGAAAGTTAAAAGCTGTGGTCTCTTTAAGTTACAGGAACTGATCAAAGATTCATTTTCAAATTCACTCTGGGGAATTATTCTTATTGTACCTTAGCATCTCGTTTTTTTTCGGCTACTAGATTTGAGCCTTTATCAAGCCGAAATACTTTGGTTAATTGGACCACCATGTGCATTAAGAAACACCAAACATGCATCGATCAGGCTTAACATTATGACCACCTTTCTAATATTGTGTGTATTGTGGGTAAAAGGGAGGGGCCCCTGTGGATCATCCTGCAGATACTTGATACAGATCTAGTGAATTTGGAGGCCAGGTCAACACCTTGTGCTGTTTTTTCAAGTTTTTTGAGTTGTTCTTAAACTGTTTTTCGTCCTGCTGGGGACGGCTGCTGCCGTCAAGGTGTGTCACTGCTACGAGGTGGGGGGGCCTGGTCTGGTCATACATACCAGGTCCAAAACTTTCCCATTCTTTGACATTGTATTGTCAAAGAATAGTGGTCGCCTTTTTATCAGACAGCTCATTTCTTGTCCTTTATATTCTTCTCTGGCTGCCTGACTCAATTGAATTACTTTTCCTTAAGAATTTCATTAATCTGCTGATAGGGGCCGTGTGATCTCAAAGTCACTACTGCATCTCCGCACAAAGTGAACGTCTCTCATGTCGCCCCAGCCCCCTCCCACGTGTTCCTGTGCACATGTGCTCTCACACGTACATAAACAAACATCCGTCCTTAAGCTTCTTACAACCAGAGAGCGAGTGTGTATGTGTGTGCGTGTGTGTGTGCTGTCAAGCTGGGGCTAGTAGTGCAAGGCAGGACAGTCGGGGCCAAAGATGGATGGCACGCACAATTTCAGGCAACACTCCAGACCTCGGCCTCCTGCTCTGCCCTCCTCTGTGTCCACACAGCTAGAAACTGTGCTCACATCTGCCCCTGTCCGAACACACCACAACCCTTTGTTGATGGTGAGCACTAAGGAGTTTAAGTGTTAAAATGATTTCCATTAAATTTGAAATTACAGCTATGGCGCCGTTTAGTGATTTTTGATCCTGACATGTTTTCTTTGGTGTGGTTTTTAGTTTTCTGCTGGTGCGAAGCAGCCTGGCTCTAGGAGAGTTTGGGCTGCGCAGATGTCGGACACGTCAAGGCAGACGTTCAAAAGAGAGTTAAATGAGAAAGGTTTTTATCTGTTTTGTCCGTTTTGTCAGAATCCCTAAACCCTTAATTAAGTCTATGAAACTTGCTGCTTCCTCGGCTCTGACACAGATTTAATGCTCTGAAAGTCAAAAATGCAGCCAAAGATAACACATTTGAAAGCAGACGAGGTCGTATGTGGAGTGTTATAATCCACCAAAGGCCCTCCCCTCCCCTCCATCCCCTCCATCCCCTCTATCTCTGCTCCTCCCCCCACCGAAACCTACCAGCCTACATTAACACTCACCCAGGAGACATTTTTGGTCCCTTTTGACATGACTCGCACACGCAGATCCCATTTTGTGGAACGCACTTCCACTGTTTCCACCAAACAACCTTCACCAGGTCCTACATCCACCTGGAGCGTCTCCCTTTCACTCACACCCACAAACTCAGCCGAGGAGGAAGAGGAGGAGTGTGAAAGAAGCAAAGACAACTCCAAAAGTGTTTCTAAGAGGTGGAGAAAGTTCCACCTGTATCCTCCAGTTTGCCTCCTCATTGGTGGCCGCCTGCTCTCTATGTGCATTCAGAAACCCTGTATGAATATGCAGCTATATGTGAGGGAAAGGAAGAAGGATAGAAAGGAGAAGTGCTGTGACAGATGGGAAGGACATGGTGATGGTGTCGAAGAGGAACGACCAATGACTGCAAAGAGCAGGTGGCTGATCCCTAAAAACACGAGATTTTTTAAAAAACCGAAACAAAAGCTGAACAAAACTGGTTGTAGCCAAATGCAACATTTCCTTAGCTGTAGCTTGTTCCTTAATTTCCATCAGAGACAGAGAAGAGGCAGGCTGCACCTGTACTGTTATATATCCTGTGTGACTGTGTTATCTCGCTTGTGTGATTGTGATGGTAATCTGGCCGGTGAGCTGATGACTGGTCAGAGGGCGAAAGGCAAGGATTGACAGAATCGGAGATTGATGGCATTATAGATGATTGTCTCTCTCTGCCAATCCCAAATCTCTGTATTTTTTTCCCCCCAGGGAACCCCTCGCAGGGCTGCATGAATGTAATGGTTTCAGCCGAGTTACTTAGAAGTTAAGAGTAAGTATTGAAAGTACGACCGTTTTGAAGTGCTAGTTCACTTTAAACCCTGGCTAGTTTTCTGATGGAAGAACGTAACGCGTGGGAACAGTGCAGAAGGCCGATGGTAGGGCAGCAAACATGAAACTTTCATTTGACTAATTTGAGTGCATCTTGACAGCTATAAGAGGGACTGTCTAACAGGGGCCACCAGCTGGAGGGGTGACAAGGGTGGAGGAAAGTCTCGGGAATAAATTTCAGATATAAACGTTTACACACTGATCAGCCACAACATTAAAACCACTGACAGGATAAGTAACATTGACCATGTTGTGATAATTCAGTGTTCTGCTGGGAAACTTTTGTACCTTTGTACATTCATTCATGTGGATGTTACTTAGACATGTAGCACCCACCTAGACCAGACCAGACACCCTACTACCCCATAGCAATGACATTCCTTGATGGCAGCAGCCATCCTCCAGCAGGATGCAGCCTGTCACAGACACAAAAACTGTTTAGGAACAACTAAAAAAAAACAAAAACATGAAAAACAGCACAAAGTGTTGACTTGGCCTCCAAATTCACTAGATCCCAAACTGATCTGGTATTTGTGGGATGCACTGGAACCCCCCAGTCACCTTCCCCTTGTGGGTTGGTGGTTAGAGACGGCCACTGATTCCATCCCCACATTCAGGTCTCAACCACAGACACTCTACCTATGTAGATTCAGCGTAGGGCTCATTGTAAGCAGTTTAGTTCTCAACAAATCCCAGTTACATGTCATAACTCACAATGAATGATCTTCTGACTGGGGTTCCCTAAAATTTTAACATGGAGTAAGTTTATTATGTGAATAAAAAAAAGTTACATCTAACTTTAAACATTTAAATACCATGGTATATAATCACTACTTAACATTGGTTTTACACTTCGACTTGCATACATCGAGGTGCTGGGTGGTAGAAATATTTTATCTGGAGAGAGCCAGGTTAGATGTTGCAGCGGCATTCGGCTCTATATTCTATAATTTTCTAAATTTATAATCAAAGTGATCTTCTTCCGCCGCCTATTAAACATTTGTTCACCGAAATTACTACCGGGGAAGCGTTAGGGATTTCTTTATGCAACCACCCTATACTACGGAAAAACAATATTTCTGAGACCAAATAAATAAATAAGCAGCTGAGGCTAACCACCTCTGAAGTTTTCTGGCCGACAGAGATACTCGTCTGTGATCTAAAATCCCATCGCCTCCGGTGAAGTAGGAAATAGCAGCGTTGTGCTGAATGTGGAAACAAGTCAATACCGACTCCAGCTTGCAGCATGTTCTCCAAATCTCCACATCGTTCTGAGTGAGGCGCTGTGATCAATGTCCACCCCAACACTGTATAGATTTAGTGGTTCTAACATAGTCGTCTTTACAGTGTATACAATGCAAGAGAGGGCCGAGGTGCATCCTGAACATGCATGAAACAAGAAGGCAATACCAAAACTGAAAATGTCCAAGACATTTGTACAATGTACTATAATGAATTATTTCTATATTTCTATTTAAATTTACTGCAAGGTGTAATATCTGTTATGTTTCTCTTGCTTAAAAATCATCATGACTGTGCATACAACTCTGATTATGACAAATTTATTTTATTATTTAAGGTTTTATAACTGTAATGGGGATAACTGATTCCCGCCTGTCATCTCAGCTGAACTGTCCCAGCACTCAGCGTTATGAAAAAGGGCAGCAGCTAAGCAGAAAAACAGTTTGAAGTCCAAAAAAAAAAAAAAAACACTTCCTTGGTGCCAGGTGAGCACTTAATCTAATCCAGCTCCAGTTTACATAGCAAAGGACACACCTGGAGGAGCAGAGTGAAATATAAGACTCTTAAAATTTCTTAAAAATCAACAGATCAGCCACAACATTAAAACCACTGACGGGAGAAGTAAATTGAGCATCTTGTGACAATTCAGTGTTCTGCTGGGAAACGTTTGGACCTGGCATTCATTCGTTCACCTAGACCAGACCAGACACCCCCACCCCATAGCAATGACACTCCTCGATGGCAGCAGCCATCACACAAAGACACACATACACAAAAGCGGTTTAGGATTAACTCAAAAAAAGATGAGCATAAGGTGTTGACCCGGCCTCCAAATTCACCAGATCCCAAACTGATCAAGCATCTGTAGGACGATCCACTATAGAGACCCCTCCTCTTAGGGACCCCATAGAAACGACCCACGACTAGACACAGCAGGACACCGAAGAAGACCCATGTCCATCCTCTGATGAGACACAACCGTTTTGAAGACACAAGGAAGACCTACACAGTACTACGACAGTGGTCATTATGTTATGCCGGACCAGTGTATAAACTCTTTATGTGCGTCATGTATTGCACAACGAATGTGTCTTAGTCCACCCTCATCGTCCCTGACATTTGTGGCTTTTAATACAGCTCTTTTAGCCTCTCTAGGGGTTGCATAAATAAGCGAGCTGCGAGTAGTTGAAGCAAAGAGTGATGTTTCCCTCTCAGGCTGTGTATTTTTGTGTGTTTTTAGAGCACCAAGAAAGAAAACTAGTATTTATTATAATAAAGAAGCCAAGATTAGAAATAAATCTGAAAAAAAAAAAACAATAAAAATAAAAACTCAAACTGTCCCATCTCCACCCTTTACCGGCCTCACAGCCTGGACTGTATTTAAAGACTTGAATTCATCTTTTTTAAATGTCACCGGTGACAATGGATAAATGTCAACACAACGCATAACATATTGTAGGATTACTAAAAAAAATAATGGATGGAAAAATATGCTTTCAGGGTATTAGACAGGAAGGCAGAGTTCTTTTTTTATCGTGCATTTCTTCAGATCTGGTGTTTCACTTGTGCAAAACTAAGCACACACACACAGACGCACACACACACACACACACGCACCGACGAGACTACGCGTGCACCAGGTCCCGCTTCTCGGCGTGTCAATGCCTCTGATTCTTTAAGCTCCTGTTTTTTTTCCCCTGGCTTGTTGCTGAGGTGGGCACACGCGTTTCATGCAGCGGTACAGTGTGTGGTAATCTGCGAGGACTCCGCGCCGACATCCCATTGAGCGCCGCGGGGGCTGACAGTAAGCCTATTTCATGTGGCTGCGCGGTTATGATATGGCTCCTCTGCAGTCAGCGCCATCGCACAATGCACAGCTCCGCGCTCCGTGGAATCGGCCACGGCGGAGTCTTAACAGAAGCAGGGACGCGCACGTGCAAAAAAAAATGAAATTAATAAATAAATAAAGCAAGGAGAAGGAAAAAAACGAGATGAGACAGGAAAGGGGGGAGAGAGAGAAGAAATGAGAAGTGAGATCTTGTCATTGAGAGGACAGTAAACCTCTTCTGTGATGGGATAACTGCACCCGCCTGTTCTCGCCCGCTCAGCCAGCACTGAGGAGGAAAGAAGCTTTTTTTTTTTTTTTTTGCACCCCCTCTCTAAGCAGCCGTCGTGTCATTTAAAAATCTTAAACAGTTCACTTTCTCCAAACTGTTGCCTCAAGAGGAAAACAAACACATCCCGATAAACTGCAGCTCAGTTGGGAATAAGGGAGCGCCCACAGGAGCCGCTCGTGTTACTCTCAGGTGTCAGCAGAGCATGCTCACATACTGCAGATGAAACAGACGCGCGGATGGAAACGGGACTGAATCATGAGCCTTATTGTGTTATTCCGTTTTTAGATGCACCGCCCCCTCCCCCCCGTCCCCTCCACCAAACAACTCCGCTGTTGCTAGGGGGATCTAAAGCGTGGTCACTTACATAGGTGGACTGCACTCTCCGCCAGTGTCCCAGCCCACAGCAATACATCAAGACATCTAGTTGGAGGGAGAAGAGGGGACAGGCCGACAGAGCCTCCGGGATGGGGTGTGTGTGTGTGTGTGTGTGGAGGGTGGGGGGAGGAGGTGAAGTGGGGTGGTTGGCGTGGGGTCGTTTCAGGACAGGCTCGGCGACAGGATCCTCATGGCAGTGGTCGTCCACCTGAGCTCACCGTGGAGTTCCTGCGAAAAGATAAAGAAAAAGAAAATCCGATCTCCTGCGTCCACAGGTTGTCGCATAGAGGAGTTTTTTTTTTTAGCGGACGATTCTTTTCCCCCCAAGTTCCGTCCTCAGGTGAGTCCAGGTGATCCAGACGTCTCACAGCATCTCCAAAGTCACGCGCTCTGTGGGGAGCCCGGGGTCCAGTCTGCTGCAAAGTCCGACGACCGTCCCAAAGTCTGATGTGCGGAGTGTGTGACGTTTGCGCGTGTGCTTGAGTTAATGTGCTCACCTCGCCTCTGGAAGCACAGGTGGTTCACGTCCCATTCTCTCTCTCTGTGTGTGTCTGTGTGTGTGTGTGCCCTCCCATTCCCCCACCTCCTCACCCCTCTGCCTGTCCTGACTCCCAGTGTCGGAAAAAAGCCTCCCCTCCAGTCTCCTCCGGCTTAGGTCCCCCGAATTGTCTTGCTGTAACAACTAAATGTCATTTTGTCTGTCTGTGAATTTCTCGGAGCCCTGTGCTCTCTCTCATCCGACTGAGCAGAGGAGCGCCCTTGCATCACTCCACGTCCATTTCGCTTGTTTTTCTCTGTGTGTCCCTTTCTCGTAGCCCGAGTCAAGATTCAGCGCGATTCCTTTTCCTCCTCAAAAGGAGAAAAAAAAAGAAAAAATCCCAGCTCTGTAGCTCCTCCTCCAGAATCTCTCCCTCCACGAGCTGCTTCCCTCTCTTGGGGGTCCTCTCTCTCCCATCAGGGGCGTTCCTCCTTACCTGAGTCACTCTTTGCACTCCTGTGGTGACCGTGGCTGCACATGTGTGCGCGTGCACGTGTGTGTGAGTGTTTGTGTGCGCGTGAGTGGAGGCTGCAGCTGAAGCCTCCCCGCGCTCCCCCCTCTCTCTGTTGCCATGCTAGAGCAGGTAACATTCGGCTAGCGCAGGAGACACACAGCCTGAATTTAAATGCGCCTCCAGCCTCCCACATTTACTAAAGCCTCCACCCCTCCTCACCCACCCCCACCATCCCCCGCCCACCACCACCTCTCCTCCTCCTCCTCCTCCTCCTCCACTGTCATCTCTCTATCTGTCCACTCGTTTTTCTCCCCTCTATCTCATTCTCCTCATCTCCGTCTGCTGTTGCTTCCCTTTTCTTCTCGGCAGGAAACATGACAAACAAGGCAGTGGCCTGAGGAAGCATTGGGGGATTATTCTGAAATAGATATGTTCTTGTATCTTTTCATTTTCCTTTATAATTGAGGGTAAAAACCTCTAGTTCAGGGGTCTTCAACGTTTTTCTGGCCAATGACCCCCAAACCGATGGAGAGATTAAGTAGGGACCCCCTACCTACTACATGTGTTCTATATTAAACTCGGCCTAGTGCTATTTATAAATATACATTATTATTATTATCGTTTTGCATTCAGTATTAAGCTATTCAAATACACAGTAAACATTAACATACGCATGTATATATGTACACATATACTGTATATAAATTAAAAAAACTAAAGAAAATAAAACAATAAAACATTTTGGGCTCAGCAGTTGGCTAATTGGAACAAGCTGCACCGTTAGCTTCTCTTCTGCTAATAGCTGCTGAATTTCACTTGGGGCCCAATGGAGGGGAAACCTGATAGAGTCAGCGTGTAATATGCGGCCTCGTGATTGGCTCAGCAGCGACAGGGGCGGGGCCTACTGTGTACAGGAAGCTTATATTGATAAGTCTGGAGCAGCTCTCTGTGTGAAGCAGTGAGCTGTTGAAGTGAAGTGTTGACTGAAAGATAACGTCTTCAACCTCCCTTTGTCCCTTTACCAAAATATGTAAATTTATGGGGGGAAATAAAAAAAAAAACTAAATATATACAAAAAATGTCATCAACCAAAGATTTGGGGAACCCCCTAAATTACCTCCAGGTGCTTCCTAGAGGCCACGGACCCCCTGTTGAAGACCTATGCTCTTGATGCAAACGGTGAAATTCTGCAAGTGTTCCACAATAGACAATATTTTAGCAAAACCACGAGTCGACAGGCATGTGAGCATGCTAACACCTTGGTCTAAGACATTTGGTATTAAACCTGAAGGACAGCTGAGCCTGATGGAAATGGAAACTGCTACATTAAAAAAAAAGAAAGAAAAAGTCACAAAAAATCACCTTCTGGGGACTATGAATGTCTTGGCCAGACAGTTGATCCTGATCTCGAGCTACAACTCGCTGAATGAGTGAAAACGTCACACTACTAGAAGACTACGACTAGAAGCACTAGAAAAAAAAAAGAAAACCACGAGACATCATCTCACCGTGATGGATGTGTTTATTAAATGACAATGGACGTAAGTGTTCCTGCAATGTCTGATCACAACTCAAAAATGTCTGCATCATGGAGGCAGTGGTGCCAAAAAATCTGAAGAAGAAGAAGCGAAGCGGCACTCAAAATGCTCGACTGCAGGCCAAAATGCAGGAAATGTTTAGCAGAGGACGAGCTGAGCATGAACCCAACAGTGAATGAGTTAAATGTAAAGCTTCTCTCTGCATGCATGGGAGGTTCATTTGATGGCAAGAAAAGCATAAACGAAAGCCTCTGGATCTCGGAGTCTTGGATAGAGATGGATAGATGGATGCAGGCTGTGGCATTTTACTCCAATTTCCTTTGATCGTTGAGTCTGTGACAAAAATGAGAGAAAGTGCTCTTCGTCCCACCAACATGACGCACTGCAAAATAGACATAATAACTTGAGCAGCCCTAATGCGTCCCTGCAGATTATAGTATGAATCATTAAGGAGGGGGAGGAGGAGGAGCAGCAGCAGGAGGAGGAGGATCATGGCTGTGGGGAAATTAAGAGGAGTTAATTTTAGTTTTCATACGAGGCCAGCTTTGGTCTGTGAATTACAGCTGTTTGTCTTGTGTCCTGTCACAGTCACTAAAAACACCTCAAAATCTTCCCTCTAAAGTGTGGCAAGAGATTTGAAGCCGATATAAATTTCTGTCTGATATTCAGTAAATTTTTGGCCAAGAATTCATCAGCATGTTTGCTGTGATTTTTCAAATTCCTTTACTTCTTCCTTTTTTTATATATATATATAAAGAGAGAGTTTGGCAGTCCCTTTAAACGATTTGTCCCGAAGGCCCAGCTCATCCATCACATGGAACAAGGACCAAGTGCACCGGTGGTGTAATTCTGTCAGACTTGTCCTGGTGGAGGACTGCCGATTACACCGGCATCGCTGTGTTGTCACTGGAGCATTCTGCATTGATACATACACTCGCACATCCCAAGGTTACAGTTCAGTGACTTATATGGACCTAGAACCACATAAACCACCGTGTGCCCGAGCCACGGTCCAAAGACGAGGGTAAGAAACTCATTAGCAACCCGAGAGGCGAAAGAAAATCTATTTCTGTATTGTCTCTGTTTCCTGAAGCTGAAGAAAATTACAATGGAAATGTTGTCTCCAGTGAGATCTATACAAAGTAACTGTCTTCTTTTATATGTAAAGATCAGAGCTAAAGTCTAGAATTTCCTTTCCACTGTAACGTTACGTTTGTTCTTAGGAATGTGAACTGGGGACAAACTAGAAGAAAGAAACTGCAGATGTTTCCACAAGTGTTTATGGTTGAGGTCTACTTGCTCTGTAATAGCAAGTTCTTCTCAGATGTGAATGATTTTTTCCACAGGGATGAGTTGCTAATCAACTAATCAATCTGTGTTCTCCACAGTCACAACATTATACCCAAATCAAACACTACCCCATTTAGAATATCAAATATGAGTGTTCATTTCTTTCACTTCAATTCAGTTCGACACTTTTGAGAATCTAAGCCAGAAGAAAAACACCGTTTTGTAAGTTTGCAGTTGTACTGGTGCATTACTGAAATGCTTTATTCTAGTTTTCCTTAATATTGCATGACTTTAAGCCCCACCTACTTTAATGGGGGAGTTAATAGCTGGCAAAGGTTGGACATTTAGGTTGCGGTCAGGTAACCTCTAGGCAACCTTGACTCAAGGGATAACCAAACCCTAACCCTGGGGGCTGACCTAACCCTAACTTTGGGGCTGACTTAACCCTAGCCCTAACCCTGGAGATAACCTTACCCTGACCCTAGGGATGACTTAAGGGATGACTTAAGGCTAACCCTAGGGATGACCTAACCATGACCACACCAGGCTACAATTTATTGTCACTTCCACTTTTTGTTTCCAAAAGTTTCCACTTGTCATTAACAGCGTGGCAGAAACAGCACATGCAGATTTCACCTGTTAATACTGTGGTAATATTGAAAAGCGAAACTTGTCACAATATTCATACCAGTGGTAAAATAAAAGACTTTTATTTTGTAAAGTTAATGTTGAAACAGGCTTAAAATATTTATTCTTATTCCTCTTTGTGGCATTTTAAATAATGTACAGAGAGAAAAATTTAAAATAAAGCAGGTGACCATAATTTAAATCATCAGTACCAACCTTGTCTGGTGCTGCTCTGTGAACATGATCACCAGCTGTTTAACCGTCCACAGTCCAAGTGGCTAAAGCACAATGTGCCACTCCTCCTCAAAACAAGCTCTGCAGCCCAAATATCCGCAGGTGGGCCAGGAATGTAAAATAGATAAAAGTCACGCTAACCACTATGTTTTTCACCATGTACAACACAGGCGTGACAAAACCAAACGTGGCAGCCAGAGCAAGTCGAAGGACAAAGAAGGGAAAGTCCTGCAGAGCAACTCCAAAAAAAGACAACAAGGGGCTGTGTGGAGTGATGATAACGCGGAGAGTGGACAGGAAGGTGAAGACGTAGACTGGAAACACCCAGACGGAGTAGAAGACTGACGGCTCTCCTGCCACTCGCAGCATCTCCACAGTGTCTAACCAGAAGAGGAAAGTATCCACAAACACCTCTGACCTTTCGTCCCTCCTCCACAGAAAGCCTTTGTGATCTGAATAGGACCAGCGGCGTGACACCGACGAGTACAGGTAAGTGGTGCTGTGTGCTTGTGGGCTGGCTGGAGGCTGCCTGGGGGAGTCAGCAGGGTCCTGCCACCTGCCCAAGCTGCTGCCGATCCTGGGCTCTTGGGTCAGGCCGTTCTGGCCTGCGTCAGAGTGCAGCTGGCTTGATATGGTGCTCACCTGTTCCAGGTGGGTGAGGAGGGGGCCTGGAAAGTCAAAGTCAGAATCCAGGCCGTCTGCTGCAAATGGGAAGAGCAAGGTGATATGCAACACACTGTACATGAATGGTTACCCTAAATATCACGATTAATGTGTCATTGTCTGTTTCCAGACAATGACATCTTCCTAATATTGTGTAGGTCTCCCTTGTGCCTCCAAAACAGTTGGGTCCTATGGGTTGAGGGGAGCGGCCTCTGTGGATCATCCCACAGACACTTTGTCAGTTTGGGATCTAGTGAATCTGAAGGTTTTTCACATTTTTTTGAGTTACTCCTAAACTGTTTTTATGTGTGATGGCTGCTGCCATCAAGGAGTGTCATTGCCCAGGGTGTTCCTGGTCTGGTCTAGGTGGGTGGTACATGTCTAAGTAACATCCAAATGAATGCCAGGTCCTAAAGTTCCCCAGCAGGACACTGAATTGTCCCAAGATGGTAGATGTTATTTATTTATCTACTTCAGCTGTGATAATGTTCTGCCTGATTGGTGTAAAGTATATTTTTATATAAGAAGTGTCAGTGTGGCCTTCAGGGGGCAACTCTGGTGCAGCTATTTGTAATTATACTGAGCAACATAAATCCTGATGAGAAGCCTTTTGTTTATTCTTGATAATTTCCTAGAAGGAGTTACGGAAAGATGCAGAGCGTAATTTGACACAAATTAAAAGTTAAAGACAGTTATTACACATTTAATTCATTCTAAACAAGAAGTCTTTTAATTGTCAGGTAGGACGTTGGTTTATCATGAACAATGTGAAATGTGAAAACTGTCTCCAGGTGTTCATGAACACACTCGAAGTTTCTTAAATTCATTTTTTTCCTTCCTAGGACTTTATAACCAAATGATAAACCACTGAGAGCGTCTACTTCCTTACATTTTCCTCTGAGCCTGAACAGGCGAATCCTCTCGACGATATCCACACAGATGAGGGAGACGAGCACCAAGGAAACAGGCAGCTCGACGAAATGGTCGAACTTCAGTCCGTTGTCCACCTGCACCTGGATGTGAAACAATGAGCCCAAAAAAATAAAATTAAATAAATAAAGTGAGAACGGCAGAACAAATTGATCTGACACTTAGAAACCCGTGAGAGATAAGGCCAGAACAAATTATCCAACAGGAACTTCAAGCTTTATGGCCCTATCTGATTTTACTACCTCATCATTACAGAGATGCTGCTGAACGCCCTTAACATAAGAAGAAACATTAGACTTATAATAAGCATGTCTGACGAGTCTTCTTGTTTTGCCATGAGTTAAAGTAGTTAGTGACACAGAGTAGCACGTGAGTAAAAGTAAAAGTCTAAGACGTGGATGGAGTTAAAGTTTGGGTTAATGGGCAACTTGTTTTGTTCACCGTGGGTTACTGAATACCTCACAGTCTCGTGACGGAGGACTCACTGTTTCCTCCTCCTGACTGGGAGGGTGCTAAAGTCCTAAAGTCCAGTGGTGGAAAGTAAATACATTTACTCAAGATGATGTCTTTTTTTAATTTATTCTTTTGGCTTCTATACTACAACTCGGTGGCAGTTATTGTTCCTTAAACTGCACTACAACTACTTAACCAATGACTTCTTCCTTTTCTGGACAATGCATGCACAAAATATTACTATTTAGGGTATTTATTGATTTTGCTTTCGATTCCTTAAAGAATTTAAGTTGCGTAGTTGTGTGTCCTTATCACCAGATTTTTGCATCATAACTTTGCCTTCTCTTCCTCCCATTAATCCTCTCTCAATCCTTCACATTCATCTAGTGACTCCCTGTTTTGGGAACCCCTGAGGAAGTGATAATACAATAATGTCAAACATAAAAATGTGCAGACACAACGACACGGTTTCTAATAAATGTCTGTGGTTTAACTACCAAAGGTTTCTGAAAGACGGCCTCATGGCTGATTGACAATAATAAATCAGCACGCCCGGATCTAAACTCTTCCCCCACTCAGAGTACGGAGAGAAAATCTTTGGATGAGAGAAAATTAACCTCGAGAGAGACAGAGAGAGAGCGTGGAGATGCTTCTCTTCCTCCGTGGAGTAATGTGCCGTGTCGGCCGTCACTCAGTGAATAATTACGGCGCATTCTGTTACACAGGGGGGTTCGTAAAGCGAAGCTTGTGCCACAAATGGGCTGTTTACAACAAATATGCGTCTTTCGAGGACCCCGGCGGAGCATGACGGGATAACAGGTGCTCCCCCGGTGACTAGATCAATCAGTGTGGGTGACTTTACCTTGGAGCTGGCTATTAAAACACCGAAGCACGGTAATGTGCTCAAGACGAGATAAGCCAGCGCCGTCGGCCTCCTGAAAGTAAAACAAGTGATTTCAGTTCACATTTGCAGAATGATCCTCCCACTGTGATGCAGTTTAACCCGTTCCTCAATGCTTCCACCACCGTTAGGGTTAACTCTAACTGTTTTATGCCACTTGATGATTTTACTCTGTTAAGCTGCTGTGAGACTTGACAACCACAGTCACGAAAATGTGTGTCATCCAATTAAAGAGCGACTAACATCGGCCACTATAATTTATTGGCCATAACAGATGACGGTGGAATGTCGTAGCAGTAAATTCCAGCTTCTGTTTACAAGGAAGTCAACTTTTCATGTTTAAGATGTTGCTTCAAAAGGCAGGTTTAAAATTATACATAGAAAACATGATAAACTCAAACACAGTTAAAAGAAAAGTTAGAGACGAGCATTATCACTTCTGATACTTCAGAGAATGTTTCTCTAGCGCTTCACATGCATCTCACATTTATCACGCTACAACTGAACGGCTTGGACTCACCACTGCGTGATCTCAGTGATGAACCTCCGTCGCCTCAGGATCAGATATTTGAGAGGAGCCCACACCAGGAGGGTGGCAGAGGTCATGTAGGCGATGGAGGCCGCCACCACCAGCCAGTAAGCCGTGTGATCCCCTCCTTTCAGGTGACTCATGAGCCTGGCGAACCTCTCCATGGTTACGAAGACGGGCACGATGAGAGCTGCAAACTGCAGCAGCTCGTACGCGACGAGCTTGATCGTCTTCCCCGAGGGCATGGTCCCTGAGAGGCGGCTTCTGGTCTGAACGTGGAGCCGAACGGTTTGACAATCATGTCCCGCAAACGGAGCCGGTGGAGCCGTTGGACTCTGCACACTGACAGTGCTTACACTGCACTGGAGGCTGTATTCTTTTATTGCTGAGGTAATGAGGTGGTCACGCTGGTCTTTTTTATGGGAATACAAAGAAGAGCTCAAGGAGAAAATGACACTGAGCCTAAACGGCACCTGTCCTGAAACGAGACGTTTGAACAGATACTCACATATGGATCATATATTATGTACATGACTTGTTTTTTCCTATATCATTAAGTGTGTTTCTGTATGTAGCTGACATGCTTAAAAGGTAATAATAGTTCTCCCGCCCCAAAATTTATTGGACGCGCAATTATAAAGCCATCCCACACACTGCAATCATGCTATAACAGGACATAACTCACCCGCTCAGCTGCCCACTTCACTGCTGTGACCTGTGCGTGCAGGTACAGGAGCCTCCGCTGGAGAAAGGCTCGCTACGGCCAAATCCTGATACCAGCAATTGCTGCAGCACTAAAAAACATTTGAGAAAAAAAAAAAAAAAGGTGAGTAGCCACGTATTTCATTCATTCGTGTTATGTTGTAGCTCTGTGACCCTCCAGAGGACAAGAGGTTACAGAAAATGAAGCAATGAATGAATGCCCTGTTGTACCTTGTGGAGAGAAATGTTGCTGTGCTACTGTGATGTCACAGTTAATCATCATCAATCATGTTGAGATGCAATGTCAGTGTACACGCCGGTAAAAGGGATTTCCCCTCAGAAATTCGCTTTCGAAATCTTTATAATTTTCTCCACCTGGTAAAAGAGAATCATGGTAACAGGTAATTTTGTATTATGCTGATGTCAACACTGCAACAACATTAAAAGTGAAGATATACCCTATGAAAATTATTTTACACCTATCTGGGTATAACATTATGACCACCTTCCTAATACTGAGGCCTTCTGAGGGTGTCCTGTGGTGTCTGGCAACAAAATTTTAGGGGGAATTAGTGGGCATGTGGGAGGGGTCTCCGTAGATCATCCCACAGATACTTGATCAGTTTGGGATCTAGTGAATTTGGAGGCCAAGTCAACACCTTGTGCTGTTTTACATGTTTTTTTTTCTTTTTTTTTCAGTTGTTCCTAAATTGCTTGCGTGTGTCGGTCTCAGGCTGTGTCCTGCTGGGGATGGTTGCTGCCATAAAGGAGTGTCATTGCTACAGGGTGGGTGGTCCATGTCTGCCATGTCCAAAAGTTTCCCAACAGAACACTGAATTGTCACAAGATGGTCAATTTTATGAACTTCGTTTTGATGTTGTGGCTGATCTGTGTATAATTCACACATACAAGTCTCCATCTAGTGGTACGGTACGGAAACTTTTAAAATCTTGGAAATACAATAAAGTTCAGGAAACAACGTCTTAGTTATTAACTTAAAGATCTTCATGTATAGAGGTTGTTTTCACACTTCACTGCTTAAGTTTAGCTGCAGTCCAACTTACACTAGTGTGAACGTTAGTGGCTTTATTGGATAATCATCAGTGGAGAGAGACAATAAGTAACTGGACTTAAAGCATCAAGTAAGCTGTGGGGACCTCTTGTGAAAACTTCTCCATGTCCCTAGATTTTTGGAGCAACAAAATATGCGACCAGACATGTTCCTCTCCATCTCGCACTTAAACCGGTTGAAGAAAAGAAGTCGTCATGACCCGACGACGCCCTGATCTCTTTGACCAAACTGAAAAAATAACCAAAACGAAGCCACAAAAATGTTATTCTGTACATTTGGCCTGGTTTTATTGTGAATACCAATTAATAAGTATGGTTAAAAGAATACATACAAACAGCAGGGTACAAGTTAAGACAGAACCTTTACAATAATGTCGGGTTTAAAACTTAAAAATCAGGCAGCATCTCAATCCTATACAAAAAAAAAAAAAAAAACTTTACCCCGGGGCTGCAGTCCAATGCTGCGCTGCAATAAAGTGTTACATCCGAGCGATGTGTGGCGATGATGAACTGGCTCCTGGTCCCAGAGTAGCTGCTGCTTTAAATACTTCCCGCTCAATTTGAACATCGTATCCTTCTCACTCGTGCTTTTAGTTGAAGGCGGCAAAATAAATAAATGAATTCCTCCTCCACCGGACACGAATCTTTAAAAAAAATCCAGTTAAATGTGAAGTCGCATGTGAAGTCAAGTCGAGGGGGCGGCACATTTTAAACACACCTTTATCAGGTCGACACGCAAAATATGCTCAGAAAACCTAGTGATTTAAAAACTTCATATTTCCTTCATGTAGCTTTATTTAATACTAAACACAACAGATAAATGTTCTCTTCAGGGGTTCTGAATATCCAGCCAGTTTTTGTAAACGTCAGCTCTTTCCAAACACTGCGAACATGTAGAAATGCAGAAAGTACTTAACATATGTTAGGCATAATGAGGTATGAGAAGTACCTACTTGATCGTGAATGTGTCCCTCTGGTTAGTTTAACCCAGAGCTGTTTACAAATCCTGACTGGATCATATTAAAAAAAAAAAGAAAAAAAATCAAAAACAACAACAACAAAACACGTTTGAGTTTCGCTTCAGGTAGAACTTGTTTTAGTGTTAACACAGCTCTGAGAAAGGACAGCTTTAAAATGCACAGGGGTGGTGGTTCAGTCAGTTTTTCACATTTGACCCTACAGTACGATAAGCATGTATCAAACACCGAGAGAAATGTTCTCATGTGAGCGATTTAAATATACAACTAAGTCAGGCAGAATATCACACATCCCGCTCTGTTCTCTGAATACGTACATCCTGCCCTGCTTCTCCATTTAAAATATAATAACAATCAAAACATAAATTAAAATGCACTACAAAAATGTGTTTGTTTTGTTTTTTTTCCCAACACTGACTAAAAGAGATGCTTGAAAGACGCTGGGGGGGGGGGTTCAGAGAGTCTTCCCCTTTAGTAGCCGTGTCCGCGGTGCGAGTACGTTAGTACAGACCCCGATGGAGACGGGGGAACGGGAAAACTCTGCAGGGTGAAGTCCATTACTGTTTCCCCTTCACTTACACCTCTTTGGCTTTTACACCTTTAATTCACCGCGACTGCAGAGTTCACCCACGGGGGTGGGGGGGGAACTCGGAGAACACCTGGAGCTGTGCTAGCGCAGCCGCACCCATGAGGTCGTCACGAGGCGTCGCTACCGGTTCAGTACAGTATAATATACAAGAGTCATGTGCATGCTTCAGGTCCTCTTGTTTCTTTCCCCTTTCAAAAGAAATAAATCAAAGTGGCTTCAGTTTTCAGTACTTCTAAAAGTCGACGACCTACACAGAATGTAGTAGTAGTAGTATTAGCCTAATGTTTCCAGCAGAGCTAAAAGTCCTTTTTACTAAAAAAAAAAAATAATAATAATAAAAAAAAAAGACGAAAATCGGCGCCCCTCTCTCGTGACACGATTAGCACAGCAGTTGCGTATCGATCGGTTTCTGTGTGAGTGTGCGAATGAAGGTAAATTAACATGCGCTGCTGAGGGCGCGTGAACGGAGTAGTGCAGATGTAGTGTGTGTGCGAGCGGAGGGTGGTGGTCGGGGAAAGCCCGTGTGTGTTTCACACTTGATCAAATAGTAATCGCGTGGTTAAGTTCATGTGGCTGCACTTCCACCTGTTCACTCTAATTCATTTGGCTTTTTTTTCTTTTTTCTTTTTTTAAAACAAGTCTGACATTTCATAATAACTTTCCAAGTTATCACGTGAAACCTATGAAATCTGGCACTAATCACGACAGATTATCTTTTTTGCTGTAGACACAATTGCTGTTTTAGCATAACCTATGGGTTTTTTAGTTAAAGGTTAATAAATCTAGACCTGAAATTAATTTTTTTTAACACGAGTTGTGGATCTACTTCCAGGACATAATCTAGGATTTTTTAATTTTAAATTTTTTATTTTAAATCCAGACCCATAAAATAAAGCTTGAAGGGAATTTCTTGGCGGTCCTATCGTAAAAGGAAGCAAGAAATGTCAGGTCTCGTACATAAAAATAGATAATGCATATATTGCTGTCAGATCTAAGTTTGGAAGTGATCCGACCTGAACGATGTGAATGACATAAAGTGAATTCATGGAAGGGAGTGGAAAGAAAATGGAGAAACATGATCAATTAACGAAAAAAAAAAGTCTCCACTTTAACACTCTCCACGTCTACACCTCATGATCACTTCCAAACCTGGAGTGAAATCTGCCAAATAAAACCAAAATGTGACACTGTATGATCTTCTTTTTTTTTTTTCATGCAACTGGTGCTCGATGATAAAAACTAACTTATAAAACGTAATGAAAAAACATTTCTATCACAACTATTTGATCAGGTCTGGCGCAGGTGTGTTTGTGTGTGTGTGCGGTAGGATAACGGTGAGATCTGGGGGGTCGGGGGTGAGGGGGTGTGGGGGGCCTATAGCAACGCTTTCTCCGAGTAGGGGGCCTGTGGGGCGTCTGAGGAAGGTGCTATGCTCGGGCCGGAGGGGGCGCTGTAGTTCGCCGTCTGCGTCATGCCGGCAGGATTCGTGCACGGCGCGGGGCCGGGGCCGCTGGCCGGGTTCTGGTAGGACTGGACCTCTGAGGGCATGCCGCCCGGAGCTGCAGTGTAGACCGGCGGCTGGCCCATGTACATGTGGACGTCGCTGCGGAAAGGGTGCGGGGAAAAGTTGTTACTACACGCAGCAAAAAACGGAGCAACGTCTGTTCTGATCTGCCTTTCAAATAACGCCTGAAACTCGAGCCCCGAGCAGCAAAAACAAAATACAATGAGTCGCTAATAAGGCTCCAGAGAACAGTTGCAGCCACTGTTGTTGATAGCTTTGAATGTGTCCCGTGTTGCCACTATTCTCTCGGGCCAGTCAGCGCTCTGCAGTGCTCGCACGTCATCTTTTAGTGTCGGCTCAAGGCACTCGGAGCTTAAGAGGCGAGCTGCATCGTTCGGATTCAGTGAAAATATGATTTGCACTCGACAATCCACGGCTCCACTTCCATTTGTTAAGTCGCAAATCGCTGCTCTCTGCTGGCTTTGAGCTTTTGTCAATTTAAGTTGTTTCAATTTGCAAAGCCGATAAGGACTGTGAGGGATCTTGTTAGCTGTGAGTTTAGTTTTAAACATATATTGCATATAAAAAGCCCGATGGCTTGATGGTTGTATGGGGAGGAATCCTTCCTTTAAGCTACCAGTATTCTGACTGATGAACGTAGAAGATGGTTTGAGTTTGCACTGACCCCAAGAGACAACAGATCATAAAACAATCGTACATAAATGTGTTATCCTTTTATAACATGACGAATCAAGAGGGAAACGCCCGTCTCTTTTATACGAGTCTGGGAATAGTTAAGGTTTCTATCTGAACTTGAGTAAAGTAAAAGCCCCGGGGAGAACTACTGGAGAATTTACACTATTCACATATCTATGTTGCTGCTTTAAATCTGTCTGACAGGTTTCTTCCTCAATAAATAAATCACAGACAGACAGTGAATATTGAAACTCTTACAGCAAAACCTAATAACGTACAAACAACTTGTGACAGGGCTTTAGTGTACCAGTGTAAAGAAACTGACCTGGGAGGTGGCTGACCAGGAATGGGGGCTCCTGCAGGAAGCTGCTCAATGGGAACGGAGTAACCTTGAACCCCAGTGCCGCTCATGGCATAGGAGCCTGATGCAGGCTGACCAGGGTAGACCTGTGGACGGAAACATACACATAGATTTAGATGTAATGAGCCGCTGGGTCGTTTAAAAGGCAAATAGTAACAGAGTAAGGTGAATTTCTTTGATTTGAGTATTAAGATTTATAGTTTTCTTTCTATCATATACAAAAAAAAAAAACCTTGATTCACTGTAACATGTATGAAAAACACAGCAGCAATAGAGTTTTTTTCTAATTTCTGAGATGTGAGAAAACATATGGAGTTCATAGTTAGTGGTGTCAAACGATTATTATTTTTAATCAGATTAATCACAGGGATGCTGTGGATTAATTTAGATTAATCACGATTAAATATCATTAATTTTGCATGAGCAAACAGACTGAAGAAAGAAGGGAATATATGTGTTTAACATGTTGATTAAACACCTTCAGCAATATACTTATACCCTGTGCCTGAGATCGTTCACCCACTCCCTAACCCCTACTCCCTATGTAGGGTTGTACTATATAGCGCACTGTATACTGAGCCCAGTCCCAACAGCTTTCAGACTCTACATGTGTCATCGTTTGACACGCAGTGAATGAAGGTAAAACAAAAAAGTCAAGTAAGTTCCTGTCAACACGTCAAGGTGGTATCTGAGATGTGACTCCACCTGCTGTGCTGCGTTGGCAGGCTGCTGCATGTAGTACTGCTGGCTCTGCAGCTTGGCATACATGGCGTAGACGGGATCTTCATTCATCAGCTTGGCGTACAAAGACAGAGCTTCCATCACCTTCACGTTCAGCTCCGACAGCTCCGAGTGCTTCCTGATGTCACAAAGCCACGCGATCAAAGAGTTAAACTCACGTCAATAAATATTTAACGAATGCCTGAACCACGCCTTGCTACAAGCCTTCTGTCTGCCAACTTTATCTTTAAATCCTTCACATTTCTTCAGTAACTTTCTACAAGGAACAAAAATGTCACATAGACACAATGTACCTGTCTATATCCTCCAGCTTCTGGTCAATGAGGGGTCCCATCTGATTACAAGCACCTAATGAAAATAATAAATAGTTTATGGTTTCTAGCCAACAATAATTCATCTTTACAAACACACAGAAGATAATTAATAGTCATTTTTATTCCAGTTTACCTTCCAACTGTAGTAACTCGACGCTGTCCGACTGGTTGTCTGTTGGATCAGCACTTTGAATCATCTGTAGTAGCTGGTCCATTTTATCCTGAGGAGGTAATGATTGAAAATGCTACACCGAAACAAAGCACTTTATTTATTGAACATGAAATTGCAAAGTGGCTGAACAAGCTTGGTGAGCGCACGGGAAGGAAACTTACCTCATCTATATAAACAGGCTCCTGCTCTGGCTCTATAGTCTCCACCTGGACGTCCTCACTGAACTGTACCGTCTTCTTCTCCGTCTTCACTGTGGATTTCAACGAAGCAAAGCAAAACGTACCAGCAATCAAAAACACATACATCACAGAGTGGGGTAAACTGACTCAATGATCAGTACGACACAACACAAGAAACAATGAACCTGACATAAGCTTTCATTCAAGTATGTGTTTAGTTATTCTTAGTGCCACCTGGTATGAAAAAGAAAAAATGATCAATGCAAATGTTCAATCAATGATGTGCTCTCATCAGACTTTCTGAGTAAAAGTAAAACTGCATAAAGCTTGGGAACATATGAATGTTTTGGGGGAATGAAAATGCAGAAACACAATGTAAAAAACAAAAAAATAAATAAATAAAAAATACAATGAGAAAAATGCAACAAAAATACAAACAAAGATGAAAACTCCCACTAGGTGGCAGCAAAGCAGTGAAAATCTTCAACTCTAACTAAGTTAAGAGGTTAAATTTATCAATGAAAGGATTTAATTAGTTAAAAATGTGTAATTAAGATTACCAATAATATGGAAGCTGCACCTTAATTTTTTTAATTATATTTATTACCCAAACTACCTCTAGAATGACAAGTAAATATATAATTTTTAAGTGCAAAATATTAATAATTTAATCGCTATTTCTGTTCAAATTTTCACTTTACTCTTCCTTCATGGACAGTTTTTGGATAGTCCACACATTTATGGCATTGTTTTTTTTTGGATATACTTTGTATTGTTCTATTTGTTTGTGTTTTTTGTTCCATAAAAGTGTCTCGTGCTTACACATCATGCTGCTCACTTGCGACCTAAATTAACCCCTCGGGACAAATAAAAGTTTTCTGAATCTGAGCGCCTCATTAACAGCTGAATAATAACAGAAGAAAATAGATCCTGCACTAACACGACATATATGAGCATCAGACATGACGATGAGGTGTTATTCAATAGGAGGAAAAGTGTCCAAATGCAACGAGACACTCCTTGAATGACTTCACATGGTGTAATAACCCATTTATCTATTTCTGTTTTTTTGCAGCCACATCTTGACGGTACCGTCTCTGTAACAGCACAGTAGGATCGATACAACCACTATTGCTAATGGACCAAACGGGCGATCGAAAAATTAGGGATGCTGCAAGTGAAGAAAGCTTTTGTGTTCTCCGTACGAGTGTCATGTACTCACTCATCTCAGGCTCTGCAGTGAGGTCAGCAGTGACAAAGTTAGAGGGGAACAAACCCACTCCCTGGTACGTTTCCCCTTTCCACCAGTTAGGATCACTAAGAGAGAGAAAAATGCAAATATGAAACCGAACTAGCAACACTGGATTCAACCTCGTTATAGTAGTGATGCAGATGCAGATTTTTATTTAATTTGTCGATTTGACACTGCAGAGAGATTTAAAGAGTCATAAAGCGACAGAGATGCCCTTTAGATCGTGATAATACCTGTCGTCCAGGATAGTGATGATCTCTCCTGACTTAAAGGTGAGCTCGTTGTCCTCCGCGGCCTCGAAGTCGTAGATGGCGCGGACCTTTCTGCCGTCGGACTTGTGCGAGGAGAGCAGGCCGGTTGTGTTTGGGTAGAGGCCCGACAAGGAGGTCTGCGGCTGCTGACGTTGCTCCTTCAGCGACAACTCAATAGCTGAGCACAGCAGAGACAAATACGTGTGTCTGCGTGTTTGCCCTTGATAAGTCTTACACTTTGCTAAACATTTCATTAATCGGATGTAAACTGAAGCCACTGAAGGATTATTAAGGTGTTAACGTGCATGATTTCAGAACCATGTTCCTTTTCATACATTTTAGACTGATGTCTGAATAATGAAACATCTCACATACACTGTTCAGTCATTTGCAGAAATACTACGAATGCGAGTTTAAAGGCTCTTTACCTTTGGCCAAGTCTTCTTCTTCTTTTTTGTTAGTTGAGGTGGAGGGATCCTTTGCCACTAAAGCTGGACTTGCTTTCGCCTGCTCTGCAGCCTGTGAGAAAAAAAACAACCACACTCAAGATTTGAGCAGCATAATAACCTTAAATTCTCAGATTTTAATTAAATGTCATTAATTATTAGACGCACTGGGCATTCTGACGTTTGAGAGTAACGATATACACTGATCAGCCACAACATTATGACCACCGTAAAATAAGTAAATAACATTTAAACCATCTTATGACAATTCAGTGTTTCCACTGGGAAACTTTAGGACGGAAAACCATGTGGATGGACATGTACCACCCACCTAGACCAGACCAGACACCTCCACCCCATAACAATGAGTCTTTGGTGGCAATGGCCATCCCCAGCAGGACACACACAAAAACGGTTTAGGAACAACTCAAAAGACATGAAGAACAGCACAAGGTGTTGACCTGGCCTCCAAATTCACTAGACACCAAACTGATCAAGTATCTGTGGCCCCTCCCCTCAACCCAAAGGACTCAAAGGCCTACACTAACACACTAACAACATCCAAAGCCCTCAGAAGGGCCATGTCCATTCTCTGATGAGAGGGAGACCTACACAATATTAGGAAGGTGGTCATAATGTTATGTCTGATTGTGGTGGTGTATATTCTAGTATCATTCTTGGAATCAGCCTGAATCAAATGAGATGTTTCAGCTCCTTCTGACCTTAACCACCGTGTTAAAGCTAAATTACTACATTACCTACCTGGGAGCCCACAGCGGGGAACGTGACACCCTGCTCGCGCAAGTTCTTGATCATCGCTGAGATCAGACTGAGTTGTGGATCATTGCGGAAGTCCTCCGCCCACTCCACCATCAGGGCCTTCAGCTTCTCACAGACCTTGGGGTGACCCTGGAGACACACACACATAAAACACATGAGAGAAATCTGTTCCCTGTACGAGGCGACACTAAATGACACAGGGAGCAAAAATGGCCGCATACCTTGTTTAAGACATTACTGACTTCGCTGGCAAACTCTCTGGAGCACACCTCCAAGTGGAATATTTTCCCACAGTTTGAGACACAAGCACCGAGAAGCTGTGAAGACGCAGCGCACACATTTACATTCACAAATTACAGGACGCAGTGTGTAGCACATATAATGACAACCTCTCACAGACTCATTTTAGTGGCTCCACAAGGCCACAGCTCAAGAAAAGGGGTTAATTAAGGTAGGATTTACAGTTATTGTTTATATTCTGCTTACAGTCAGCGCTTGCATGGCTACATGGGGATCCTTGTGGTTCACTCTTCTCATTATAGAGCGGAGACATTCTTTAGGCCTGCAACAAAACAGTAGAAGTCAAAGGTTTCAGGAAATTAGCTGTAAGAAAAAAATTAAACGTCTCTTGAAGTCGGTTTCCCTGGAGTTAATCACAAGCCGTTGAGTGCATATATTCACAGCAGAAAACTAGAAAAGCCTCTGATAAAAGCGTCGGAGCGGCTTAGAATGAGCCAAGTGAACTCACCCAGTGCGTGACTGCCCTATCTTATCACATATGTCCAGAATGAGGCCCCAGTCCTCAGCTGTGTTCATCTCACTGGTTGCTTTCTCTGCAGGAGAGATGCACAACGGCCATCATAAGCAGTAATCTTAAAGAACTGGAAAAGCAATCATTTCATAATATATTACACTTAAGAGAAGGAGACAAAGAAGAGACGTGAGGGTTCTCATCCGAAAACAATAAAACGCATTGTATTGGTTGAAAGTTGTGTGTGAAAGTCATCTTCTTGTGACTATATTTTGATCTAGATAGACTCCTGAAACTAAAATGCCTGGTAACAATTGAGCATAAACATCACAACACAACAACACTACAGTAAATACTAATCTAATAAAGCTCATATGTTCAAATAGTTAATGTGCTGGTTTAACCTGGATTTTATCTGAGACGGTAACTTGTGGGATTAAGAAAATCTACCAATTAGTGTAGTGATTTCCAGAGTTTCACTTTCTTTGGAATTTTTTTTTAAGGACTTCTCACACAATCAAATGACACTTGTTTTGCGGTGTTTAATATAGCAGCTGTTCAAGCAGTAAGTACAGCCTCCAGTCTCTGTACATTTGACTCGTAGGTTACCTAACGTCTCCATAAAAGTGTATCATTAAAAGAGATAGCGAGCAAAACCTCGTGCAAAGTGGAAACATACTACCTTCTAGACGTATGAAATAAGAGTCGAAAAATAATTATACTATGTAAAACTGCACTGAGATCAACAACGTGGGGCAGATGGGCGATAACGTGCATTACAATTTGGACGACTGCATCTGTGTGTTCCACAGCTTTTCACACTGTGATTAACTGATGAAATATGAATGCATTTAATTTGCTGACTTCCCATCTCAGACATTCCCCTCAGGTTATTTAGTAATTAACAGGTTTACAACAGGTTTGCAAGTGCTGAAAAAGCCTCTATATAGAGAAGTAGATCCAAAAAGCATCTTAAATAAAGTACAGAAGTAGATAATTCACAAAAAACATTAAAAAAAAAAAAAAAAAAAGCTAATTTAGTAAAGTCACATCACTTTATTTCATTATAATAAGTTTGGGTTCGGACTGTTGGTCAGACTAAACACACATGTAAACTCACTTGCCTGTTCTGCAATCCGCAGACGTTCCTAATAACCACTTAAACTCCCAAACAGTCATTTAGAAGTGAAGAAGCCGCTTGGATGAGCAGTGAAACATCTTAAAGAAACAAGTCGAATTGAATTCATTTAAGTGCTTGTTTTTTGTTTAAACCCTGACTCAGATGACTGAGAGTCTTCGAGAAGTGGTGAAAATAAACTCATTCTAATGTAAGAGTCCTGCACTACATCCACCTCTCATGAATGTGATAACGTTCAGTTTATGTTGACAATGTAACTGACAATGTTGTTACGCTGCACTGAAATTAAACGCAAACCCAAATGGGGCTGTCAAAATAATAGAAACATGGGTGCAACACAATAGAATTCAGTAGTACAACAACACACAGCTTCCAAAATGTTGAGTTGAGTCAACAGCTCTCTCTGTTATATTAAACAAATGCAGAGTACATCAACATTGACCAGGTTAAGATTTAGTGCAGGACCGTTATATTAGAATGCATTCATTTCCACTAATGTACCTAATAAACTGGCAAGTGCGTGTTTAACTGGGCAATACAATGGTTTAATACTAATAGCTTAAGCTTCACCTCTTTTTATATTAAGTTTTATGGACTTCTTCTATGTTATACAGTTGTATATGTCTTTTTTTCAATATAATTGTGTGCCTTCCTGTGTCTTTTTGTCTGACTCTCTGGGCGACCGTATGGGAGTTCTTATGTGTCAATGCACAGATGGCAAATACAATATCTTGAATCTTTATACATGTTACAAAACTGGGACATAATGTTTTACAGTTGCCTAAAAGATAAATGAGATTAATCATTATCCTCCTTTGTAGTTTTTTGCGTAAATAATGTAACAGGCTCACATGCAGGAGTATCTTATCTTGCAAATGGCTTTACATCGCATTACATCACAACGCACTGATGCGTTTGTGTACTTTGTTTAACCCTGGTCACTTTCCATAACAGTGAAGTGGTTAACCGCTGGACACACAACAAAGAGAGGAGAGGAAACGCAGCGTGAATTTATGGTTTCACACAACACCGCATCCTCTTTCACTTCCACATACAGCAACTATGTAATCCTCGTCACACTGGTTAGTTGGGTTAAAGTTAGATAATGACAATCACTGTATCAGATGTTAATCAGAGACCTTCAGCAGTCTCCTATAGGAATAACTTATATAATGATATAGATCGGAAAAACACGAAGGTCTTGTCAAGAATATGTATTATTACATATAAGATAAGAGATTAGTTTTAAAACACGTGACAAGATACACGCTTGTTTTGTTGCATTATAGATGATTTATTCTGGGAATGTATTTACATTCATACTTTTTGAGTTGACCTTTATATAGATAGATTGATAGATTATTTTTATTATTCCAAAGTTGATTCTTCATTTAAATTAAATACTCAGTATGTACTATTTGGCTGGTTGGGAAATGAAAAATTAAGCCTATAGATAAAATCTATGTAATCAACCTTGTCATAATTATAGTCAAATTTACTAACCACCGACCAAATATTATTGTTTTTTTAAGCAATATCAATGTCCTATTTGGAAAAATTTACTTCCAGTATACTAATAATATTATACTATACTATACTAAAAATATACTAATAATGTTATTGAATATATTAATGAAATAAAGTTTAAACCCCAAAGTGACCAAAACAAGATGTAATATTGTTTGAACTGTATTCAACCTCGAGCCCTTTTATTTTGTTGCATTTGTGTTTTATTCCTATTAGTTTTGCAACTGCATTTCATCCTGACCATATTTGCACCTTCTCTATGTAATATATTTTGTCAATAATAATAATAATGATAATAAAAAGGTAGCTAATGACGAGGCTGCTGCTTCAGTTAGCTGATGACAGCATCTCTCCTTCACGTCTACAGCAGTTAGCCTAACACACACACACACACACAAACAACTATACATATATTATGACTTGGAAAAACATCGTAAACATTTTAAGTAATGCTATGGGCAACTTGTTAGTTGCTGGCACCGAGCTAAACATCCTTAAAAGTGAGATAATGCTGTAATAAGCTAGCCAACTGAGCTATTTTGGCTAAGAGGGCGAATCACAACAAACACAGACAAAACAGAAGTTCAAAGAAATATAACAGGAATTGTAGATTTCTTGTCGGTTTATACACTAGATCCCGTGTACACGCAATGTCGTCATGTTAAAATAAAATTTAAATATGAAGCCAGAGAGCTGGAGAACACAAACAAAGCTGTTACTTTAGCCAGCATGCTAGCAGCAGCAGCAGCCCCCCGCCTCCTCCTCCACCTCCTCCTCCTCCCAGGTCTGATTACTCACCAACATCTTGGTCAAAGGGGTTGGTCGCGAAGAGAGGCATCGCTGGCGTGTGGACAACAACGGATTTTCGCCTTCTCTGGTTATTTTCTTTTCCCCCTTCGTCTTACTTCTTGCAATAAAACTGCATAGTAACGACAGCCTGGTGGGTGTCTAACTGACGCTGCTAGGCTAGCCGAGTCTTTTCTACAGAGTCACTCCTTCTTCCACAGCGAGGCATTCTGGGTAACCAGCAGACAGGAGCCGTGGTAAATAAACAGCTGTCATCGACAATAGTTCAACTGCTGGTTGACACGTCTGGTCTGCAGCATAAAATGATTCAAAAGAGATAAATTACCTTTGTGGTTCAAAATAAAAAAAAATATTTATATATATGTGTGTGTGTGTATATATATATGTGACATGTCATCGTCATGTGACAGTGATCATGTGACGTTTTTTCATCAAGTGTGGGAAGAAATTTTAAATCCAGCTGTGCAACAATTCACCTTTCTGTACCAGATATTAATTATGTTAATATTATTGCAGCTTATCATTTATCCTACCTATGTGTATTCAGTATACATTTACTTCTATTTCTATTTCTATGCATACATATGCAAATCTGTTTTGTTTTTTTCTGTTTTTATGAGCAACTTCACCTGTGTGCATCAATAAAGTCTCAATAATTCCATTGGAGATAAATCAGTAAATTAAGCTCATAAACTCCTGAGTTGTGGAAAATGTGTATTTGAATCTAAATTGTCTCTTATTTTCTCCACGTCATTAACAATCACAAGCATGTTGTAACTTTTATTTGGTCAGTCAAGTTAATTGGTAAATTCTCATTCTCGTGTTTGCTTCTTGCTTTGTGAGGCATCGGTGCTAACCACCATATGTCACTGTGGCCCCCAGAAAATGATTCACAAGAGACAAATTGCCCTTGCCATAAAAAAAAACAAAAAACGTCACGTCTTCCTCAGGTGACAGTGATCACATGACGTTTTCTCTCAAGTAATAGAAGAAATTTTCAATCCAGTTGTGCAACAATTTCACCTTTCTGTACCAGACATTAACATATATCCATGTTAATACTATTGCACCTTATCATTTATCCTACCTCTGTGTATTTTACTTATATTTCTATTTCTTGTAGGTTTGTACATATGCAGGTCTTGTATATTTCAATACTGCTTTTGCATCTAAACTTATGAATACATCTTTTTATTTAATACTGAACAATACATGTATATGTATAAAACAAAAAGATCCAAATAATTAACAAACGAGTTTCTGAAAGTGAACTAGTAAACATTTACATTATTCTTTACATTTAATTACAGATATATCTACTGCAATAATGGAAAAAAAATCACAGACTCTACACACGGTTTGTTTCACATTTTATTGTGGTACGTGACCTGACTTGATCCACAAGAACTTAATGAAAGCATAATCAGCCTTAAGCCTGACTACAAACTTCTACTCAGTCCTTAAGCATTACATGACCTGGCAAAGGTCAATCACAGAACAATAACAACTGATTATGCAAATTATAAACATGTAAAATGGTTCACATATTGTATTTGGCATAATGAATAAAACATCTTATGATGGCTACATTACAAAACATTTACATATCGTTAATGTGTACCTCATATAAAACTCATACTGGCAGCCTAAAGTCTAAGAAATTACTGTCCCTTCATAACAGCAGCAACGCTCTATTCTCAAGGAAATACTGACGCCGAGATTTCAGTTTTAGAAAAGTTAAAATTTACATTTACTTATTCTGTCCTTTTTTGTCTGAGGTTGCAGTTGTTTGCTGGTGGAGAGTGGAGCTCATTTTTAATTACAGTGCTGAATCTGTGATTAGATTTACTTTACAGAATACAAAATAGGACCACCTCATAACAACAGAATTTTGTCAAGTGTAAATATCTAAAAAAGCAGTCAACAAATGAAACGATATGAAATTCAATCCCAGCCAACAACAACTTTGTTTTTTGTTTGTTTTTTTAGTCAAATATTATTTACACATACACATGTACAACAGTGGCTGCACCAAATGGGGACTTTTAGTATAGCCTAAATGAATGACTACATTCTCATGTATGATAAACCAATGCAATAGTGGGGTGACTCTGGGCTTGACCTGTCTTTCGCACCATACTGAGTTGTAAAGTGCCTTTTAATTTCAGTCCAAGTGTCAGTGACACTTGATTGGGCTGGCTTTATCCGAGGCCTCTAGTCCATCTAGGGCTCCTCCTCATGTCCTTCACTATCGACGCATCTTCAGCCTCAACTTCAACTTCTTCATCTTTGCTTCAGAGGCAGCTCCCACTGCCTTAAATGGATGCTATAAGGCTGGAACGTCCACTATGAAGAGAACAAACATAACATATAAGGTACATTTAATTGATGGACGACTGAAATATTTATCTTAGAGTGACAGTAATATATCTTCATCGTTTCAGACTTGTCATAGCAAAACACTGATATATTAATGATGCTACATTCCACTCAGCAGTTTCTGTAACTTCATTAAAGTTTCCATCTATTCCACCTGTGCTTTTTCTGTCCAAATGTCTGCAAAATTAAACATACTGATTTATGATGATAACGAAAGTGTATATAATGTAATGTAATGTAATATAAAACATATAATGATTCAATGACATTTTAGATTTGAATTTTATCTCATAATCAAATCCCCCTGGATCTCTCTGTGAAGAACCATGTTACAACTGAAAACAAAACTGGCACTTATATTTATTAAAGGCTGGTGGTTTTCTTTATTTTATTGTGAACAGTGAATTGAAACTGTACTATAGTTAAAGTCAGCATGAGGTGATATTTAGAAATTCCCCAGAGATCAGTTTGCTAATGGGCAGTGCATGCATTCAATAGTGCAGAAAAAAAAATACAAGCTTCCAAAACTGAGATAATGCTTGATATTTAGAAGGTACTGACAGTCAGAGGCACGTTCACAGATGAAACCGATGCGGTCAGTGCAGTAGAAATCATTCCAGTTGGCATTATGGATAAGGCCAGCACAATCCTCGCCGTCCTCATGACCGTGAGTCCAGTTATCAGGCTGGCCAGGTTTCCACTTCCTGATAGCAACCACAAGGACAACGTGTTAGACAGCTCATAGATGCATGCTGAGTTGAACTGAATAAAGAAAAGGGCCTGGTCATATATATCACTATAATAGATTTAAACATTCATAACTCACGTGAAAACTGGAATGGTTCCATCCATCCACTTCCAGACATTTTCTTCCTCCTTGTCAGTGAGTCCCATCCAGAAATAACCTTTCCCTGCGATTGCATCTTTGATGAATTGCTGCAGACAGAAAAGCAACAAATGATTTACAAGTCAGTTAGTTCACATTACCATTTAACATCAGCTTAAATTGTTATATTACACATAATACCTGGTTGTCACTGAACTGACCTGTTCCTCATTGTCATTGATAAAGAGCATATGAGATGATATGTTGGTGCAAAAATGGTTGGCCTCTTCAAAGTTGAGTCTCTGAGCCCCAGAGGAGAAGTAGTAACAGCTGCTTCCAAACTTTCTGAACTCAGGTGGGCAGCCTGTAACAATTCATTGCCAGGAATATAAAACTATAAAAGTAAAATCGGTGGAGACGTCCTTTGGCTCATCCCACATACAAATATTTGTAAAATGGACTGGTTATGAGCTACATCAATCATTTTCCTACATTTATGGAGTCATTTAACTCACCAGGCACTGGGGTGGTGGCCGGCAGCTGAGACACACGGTCTTGTGGCTCTTCTGCTGGTTTAGGAGGTTGAGTGGGTTTGGGGAGCTCCTGAGTGGGCTGAATTTGGGGAGGTGGTGGATTCACATGAAGTGGAGGTGCTAGTGCAGGCAACCCTGGTAAACCTGGAGGACCAGGAGGGCCAATGGGCCCAACTGGCCCTCGAGGCCCCTCTTGACCTGCCGGTCCTGCTGCTCCTCTGGGCCCCTGTGGCCCTTGTGGTCCTGGTATCCCAGTCTGTCCATCCCTACCCGGAAGCCCTGTAGCCCCAGGGTCACCTTTCTCACCAGGGTTTCCAGGTCGACCTCCCGCCCCTCTCGATCCTTTAGCTCCTGGAAGACCACGAGGCCCCGCTGCGCCTTTTGGACCTGTCGGACCTGGCGGTCCGACAGCACCTTTCTCTCCCTTAGGTCCCACCAGTCCCGGCATCCCTTTGTCCCCTTTATCACCCTTTGGTCCCGTCTGGCCCATTGGCCCCTGAGGACCTCTGTCACCCCTGAGGCCTCTTGGACCTGGTGGACCTGAACCATGAAAAGAGCAGACACATGGGCTACAATATATGTCACATGGATGAGGTCTTAGCACTAGACAGTATCAGATATAAAATCCAAGGATTTAGTCAAAAGTCCCTAAAATTTCATAGACACAATTTATTCAAAACCAAATTATATTTAATCGTGTGTTAAATACACTTGCTACTAACAATAACTGCATCTATAATGCACAATTTGCAGAAATAACTGGACATACTAAATATTCCTTCTTTTCTTACCCTGCAGGATAGTGAAGTTGGTGATAAGTTGTGAATGCTTGCTGTCCACCAGCTTCATCTCCTCCATCACCATCGACAATTTGTCAACTTCTCTGTCCAGCCTGGCTGACAGATCATCCTGCTGGGCACGCAGATCTTTGCTGTCTTCTTTGGCCTCCGTCACACTTCCATTCAATCCCAGTAAAAGGTCTGAATGTCGCATCACAGTCTCAGCGCAAGACCTTAGGCCATTCAGGTCGGAGCTGATCACACCTAAAATCTGTGCAGCAAAGCTCACATTTCCAGTCACGCGGTCCATGTCGTTCTCTTGTTTGTCCAATCGTGCTTCCATCTCATCAAACTTAAATGAGGTGAGGTTATCGTGGTCTCTCTGGTGGTCCATGAGTTCCCGCAATCTCTGGTCAAGCCCTTCGGTGAGGGTTGAGGTGTTCTGGATTTGGCTGCCTAGGCTGTTGAGTTGAATTCCCAGGTCATCCAGAGACTCTCCATTGGACTTGGCCAGGGCCGTGTTGTTGACAGCCAAAATCTGAATGTTCTGGACCTTTTCTTTTAGCCACTCTGTATCAGCCCGAGTCTGTCTGGCTGTTTGCTGCAGAATCTGATAGTCATTCCTGAGCTTCTGTACTGCCTGACCAGCGTCTTCAACCGTCTTCTGCAGTGTGCTGAGGAGGTTGCGCTGCTGGGCCTGCGTGATGTTCAGTGCTCTGATACTAACCTGGGACTGGCTCTGCTCTTTGACCTGGCTCTGTATTTCTGACTGGAGCCGAGCAGTGTTTGTCTGGAGGTCATCAATCATTCCACTGTAGGAGGCCAAGGTCTGGTTGACCCCACGCAGGGAGGCAGTGTTGCCTTCCAGAAAACTCTTCAGTGAGACATGACCATTTTGCATGCCATCTCCTGTGACCCGCAGTTCTTCCAGCATGTCCCTGTTGCTGGTTGCCCTGCGGTCGATGTCTTTTAGCTGGCTCTGTAATGCTTCCAGATTGGACTTGAAAGTCATGATGTCACTTGTGGCATTGACTGAATTCTCTCCTGCTTGGTCATCTGTAAAGATGACACACACAGAAAAAAAAAATTAAATAAGAAGAAAATCCAAATACTTGTACGGTAAAATGTCACAGCTAAAACACTTCTTCCTGTAGACAACACCCAAACAGCCGTTAAGTTAAAGGTTACAGCTGATAATGTGCGACATAATGAGTTAATGAAACTTACCTAGTTTCTTTATGTCTGTCTCCACAGCATCGATCTTGCCTCCATAATTCTGCATGCCCTCTGTGACATTGTCCATTCTCTGGACCACTAAAAGAAGAGGAAATTTGAAAGAACCCTTAGATAGATAGATAGATAGATAGATAGATAGATAGATAGATAGATAGATAGATAGATAGATAGATAGATAGATAGATAGATAGATAGATAGATACTCTAATTTCTGAACAGCAGAGGGCGCTGCTGCATTCGCACCTCTCCTCCACTAACAGAAAAGTCCAACAGCATTACTGACACACGCTTTTAAACTAAGAGAAGAGTTTCGTAAGATTTGTGTCACCAGGCAACTGTCCCATATGTTGATCAAAATAGCTAATTTTCTGAGTACATTCACAAATTCCACTTCATGAGTATAAACGATGTCAGACCCATAATAAATAACAGACCCTGGTTCCCCTCTCCCTCTCTCACTCTGTCCTTACATGTGCAGCAGGAGTCCATCTCTCCTCCAGGCTTTGTTTTTCTGTCAGTATGTGGGCGCCTAAAAACTGAACTGGGAAACATCCCAAGCTTCCACTGTTATCATTCCAGGAGTGACAAAAACACGCAACAATAACATGTACTTGGGACAAACAAAGGCACAAGGGCCCAGTTTTGGGGAGTTGTTGGTCAAGTGCTGAGTGCCGGAGTATGCAACTTGTATGCTTCCTGTTTCTTCTAAAACACCAATTTATTTTCATTCTTAAATGCTGCACGCACTCATTGAATTGCAGAGCACTGCAATCATGACAACAGTGTAGTACAGAACGGACACATTTCCCAACAATCGTGAACACTTCTTTCCATTCTCCCCACATTCCAGCACCGGAAAAGCATTATGAGTTATGCAAGGTTGCTAATTTAAGTGCAGCTTACAGGCGGCCTATTGAGATAAGTTATGTTAGGCTGTTACCCAACCTGAGGCCTTGCAGATTAACACTGATCAATGCCGCTGCAACAAACACCTAGTGACACAGCAGGTAACACAAACAATGCTTCAGCAGAAAGGGTCATTTGAGGGCCAACAGTTTATGCAAAGTTGGAAAAGTACGTAGCAGAGAAAACCCCAATGTGGAATCCAGCACACGTTGGTTTCTTGCAAACTATTTTGGACATTTGTAGTCATTTGTGAGTCAACCTGTGGTTCATGAGACAACAAATTGCTACCAAGCCATAAAATCTCCTCTGGGTTGTTGAGCCAGGGTACTCACTACACAGTCATCTGGTAGACATTATAGAGCCAACCATCAAGATCACATGGTCCCCACGCTGACACAGAGGCAAAGTTGGAAAACCAAAACAATCCTGACAGTCCTTTAAAAATGTAACACAGATTTCAATCTAAACTCGCTGACAGCCCTTCCCAATTGAGCGAATGTGCTATTTGTTGCCTGTGGAGCAGATGGAGTTTGTCGATATTTTGCTCAGGGACATTTTGACAGGTTTTGTCTGGCTGATCTGGGCTACAAATGTGTAAGATTGGACAATACACAAAGTGCATTCCATACTGATGGCGCCAGAGATAACAGGAATCTCTTTCTGTTTCTATTTAAAATAATTTCTCCAGTTCAAACAGAGTGAAATTGAAAGAAGAAATTGTAGTAACAAGAAAAATGTTGCACAATGTGTTTCTAACTTTCTCAAGTTGGGCCAAATCTCTGAAAGAAAGCAGTTCCATGGAGGCTAAACAATGGACCCTGACTCTTCTAGTTGTAAATCTACAACTCTCGAACATAGCTGTTGCTTTGTGACAGCTCCATTTGAACTTTTTCAGACACCAGCAATAAAGACATAGAGCGAGTGCACATGGCGGAACAGAGATAAAGGGAGAGTAAAAATTTATTAATAACTGACTTTTCAAATGTGATATTTCACTTGTGACAAATAAACACATCAATTCATGATAAACACTAGAACAGTTAAACTTGAGTCTTGACCATTTCACCAGGTGGGCATTTTGAAGTTTGTCTACTCATTCTACCAATTAAAAACAAGACAGGTAGTTGGCGCCTAATGTCACAAAGCTAAACATGCTTACAACCCCAATGCTTGCATGCTAACTCTGCCTTCAAATGGGGTCACGTTTCTTGTGTTCACAAGAGGAGATCATATGAACTGCCCCTGAGTTGTGATGTGTTTTGATGACGTTTTTAAAAATGGCCGATGGTTAGTATGTAGTTTTTTAATATCTCTATCATCATGCCCTTGTGTTTCCTATATTATGGGTTAGGGTTAGGGTTATCCAGTTGTTAACTTGCTAAACTAGCTGTTAAGGGTTGCCCAGCAGCAATGTTCTCACAATTACAGTTCAGTCAGTGTAAGTTAAGGCATAGCTACGTCATAGCCTGACATTTATCTCCCAATACATGTAGCTACACCTCACGCTGTTGCGGACAGCAAAAACTGCAAAATGCCTTGTCCCATCCACATCTCTCTGGGACATGCACATAAAATTCACCCTTCTACAAATCATCTGCTCATATGTCTTTTCACTTTTCTCAGTTGCAGTAATTTCAGTGGAAGCAAATACTATTAGCTTAACGTATTAGCCCCAACTCAACACACCAGCGTATGGCACAGCATAGACTTTGTGTAGAGCTGTCATGGGAGTGTAAATGGAGCTTTGCAGCTGATGTTATCACTTATACGCCAAGCGTTTTGTGCACATGATTTCCCATGTCGTAATCACAAACTCATGAGTTCTGTTTGAGGGCAGCCTAGTTTTCTTTCCAGAGTGCTACATGAAAGGTCAAGGCCTCACAGCACATCTAACACCTCAGACCTGCACAACAATCCCTTTTTATAGGAGTCATTTTTATAAATCAAATTTTGATCCTGCGCCATTGAGGTTGGCCAGAGCCTTGTGTTTTTTGAAGTGTGTCTCACTTGCTTTGACAAGCGGGCGGCTACGGCTCAGTAAGTAGAGCGGATTGTCCATGAACCGAAGGGTTAGCGGTTCGATACCCCGAGTGTGCCATATGCCACATATGAATGTGTGTGTGCTTGTGTGAGTGAATGGGTGGATGTGTCTCTGACTGTAAAAGCGCTTTGAGTACCCTTGAGTAGGTAGAAAAGCGCTATATAAGAGCAAGACCATTTACAAACTAGACAGAACAGGACGAAAACTCATTCTATCCATTACACCTGTGTAACACACAAGTCAAACGTCTATTGTGAAAGAAACACACACTTATTATTTGTGTGTTTTTGGTGTTGGAGTTGTGTATTTCAACCACAAATTTAAAATTTGGTGAATTGATGCAGGTTTGCAGCGGAATGATGGAAAATTACAGTGCTAAAAAGGTACGACCTACCTTTGTATCCGAGGACAGCCACTGCTATGGTGAGTAGGGCACAGAGCACGTAGAGGAGTGCAATGGCTGCCCGTAATGCCCAGTCATTTTTACACTTGGTGCACTCTGTACCCTCCTGAATACCTGGAACATACAACAGAAACTGTGTCACAAATTATTGAAAGCCTGCCACTAGTAAAGGAATATAATACTGGGAAGTGGCACTAACTCATACATACATACATACATACAGTATATATTTGGACACTGACACAAGTTTTGTTATTTTAGCTGTTTACCAAAACATGTTCAAGATACAGTTACATATGTAATCAATGTGGGCTTAAAGTGCAGAATCTCAGCTGTCATGCAATTAGAATCAAATCCAAATTGGAGGAAAGGTTTAGGAATTAAAGCTCTTCAATATCTACCCACTTCTTTTTCAAGGGACCAACAGTAATTGGGCGGTTGACTCAAAAGCTATTTCATGGGCTGCATGAATAATCCTTCATGCTTTAAGCAGGTAAAAGGTCTGGAGTTGATTTCAGGTGTGGTATTTGCATTTGGAAGCTGCTGCTGTGAACCCACTACATGCAGTCAAAGGAGATCTGGAAGTGAAACAGACCACCCCCAGGCTACAAAAAAGGTAAACTCCATCAGAGAGATGATGGAAATGCTGGGACTGGTCAAATCATCACTTTGACACATTCTGAGAAAAAAAAAAAAAAAAAAAAAAACGGAAAAAAAACAAACACACTTGTGAGTTTAGGAACTCAAAAATGTCTGGAAGTTAATGGAAAATAACAGTGGTGGATGATCGCAGGATCCTTTCCATGGTGAAAAAAAAAAAAAACACTTCATAACATCCAACAAACACTCCAGAAAGTAGGGTGTATCGGCATCTAAGTCTATAATAAACAGAAGACTTAATGGCAGTAAATAGGTGCAAACCATTAATCAGCCTCAAAAATACAAATGTCGGATTATAGTTTTCCAAAAAACACAATAAAACAGCCCAGTTCTGGAACATAATTCTTTGGACAGATGAAACGTGATCCAAAGCACACCACATGTTCTCTAAAACATGGTGGTGGCAGTGCAATGCATGGGCATGCAGGGCTTCCAACACTGGGTCATTAGTGTTTCTTGATGATGTGACGGAAGACAGAAGCAGCCAGATGAATTCTGAAGTGTATGGGGATATATTTGTGGCTCAAATTCTGCCAAATGCTGAGTAATGTTTATTGGACAGTGCTTCACAGTACAGATGAACAATGACCCAAAACACACTGCAAAAGTAATCCGGGAGTTGTTTTTTTAAGGCAAAGAAGTGGAGTATTCTGCAATCCCAAAGTTAATCACCATAGCTCAACCTGATTGAGCATGCATTTCACTTCCTTAAGACAAAACTTAGGGCAAAAAGACCCACAAACAAGCAACAACTAAAGACAGCTGCAGTAAAGGCCTGGCAAAGCATCACAAAGCAGGAAACCCAGCATTAGGTGATGTCCATGGGTTCCAGACTTCAGACAGTCATTGCCTGCAAAGGATTCTCAACAATACTTAAAAATTAAGATTGCATTCATGTTAATGTTAATTTGTCCAGTTACTTCTGAGCCCCTGAAATGAGGAGGCTTTGTATAAAAATGGTTGCTATTCCTAAACGTTTCATAGGGTATTTGTTTATTTGTAACTTAAAAATTTCATTGAATCTCAGTTGTCTCATTTGAAATGCCATGTTAGTGGCACACAGAGCCCAAATCATAAGGATTGTGTCACTGTCCAAATAATCCTGGGTCTAACTGTAGACTGTGCAACTGCAGAAGGGAGTTAATAAAAAAATGAGCTGACTTTTGAGGTTTTCATTCAAAAGTGAAATCACATGGCTGACGTTTTATCCATTTCATAACCCAGTTCGGTCCTGCATGTCTGCAGTGGAACACGCTGTGCCTGTCCGCAGCCAAGCACCAATTGAAAACACTTGGGCTCATGAATAGACGAGAAGACTCACTACGAAACTTTGGAAACACTGCACATGTGTTATCCATACGGCGGAGAAACCGAAACAAAACAAAACCATTCCCCTTGTGCTCCATTCCTCATTGCCACCCGACCTAAAACAACAGGGCAGTGAAAGTTTTGGTCGTATACGTCACAGAAATCCACCACTGCTTTCTGAAAATCAACGAGACTAAATGACACAATGCTAAACGTTGTAGACAGGATGTTTGCTTGACTCCACTTGAACTGACCAAGTAGCCTCTGGCAAGCAGAGCAAGGGGGCAGCTGGTGTATAACAAGCAAATAATGTCTTTATGTTGATGGAACAAGCTTTAAATGAGATTATAGAGGAAGAGGGAATGTATGGAAACGCTTTTCAAACAGGAAGTTTTTAAAATATAATTCCTGAGCATGATCAACAGCAAGCAGATTGTAACACAATTTTACCAAATGTGCTCATCATGTAGACAACTGAAAATGAGAAAATGATCAGTAATTACAACTTTTATTTTCACTCTGCACATTGGTATATGAATTGTCTTTGTGCTGGAAAGACTGGCATCTGATTGGGCATAAAATTTAGACGACTATACAGCGCAAACTAACTGTTTAGGTGGAGTGGCTATTTATGAGGAGGTCGAAGGTCAACCAAGAATTTTGTGAGAGACATGGTGTGTTCTTTTTACCTCGCAGGGAGGAAGTCGGCTCTGGCGATGACGTCACACCTGAGTTATCGGCGTTCCAGTTACAGAAGTCGGAAAACTACTTGGCCATGAAAGCCCTCGCCGTATCTGAATATAACTCAGTGTGTTCAACAATGACATGTTACAAGTTTTAAAAACATTCTTGATATTATTGCTAGAATGTAAAACTAAATTCAGGCTATTTAAGCTACACAAATTGTAAATCAAAACTTGAACCAACTCATGAGTTTTCCATTAGAATTATTTACAGTGATGAAATTTACAGGACCACACAAGGCAGAAATTCATAAAAATATTCAAAAGTTTTAATTGTTTAATTTAAAAGTACAAAAAAAATACACTATGACTACACACAGTTGCCACGATGGTGTTTGGTACTGCTTTGATTTTAGCAGGCTATTGTTTTAGCCATTGTTAGCGCAACATGGGCTTTTACATTACACTGTAACAGCATTTCAACATACGTATGTGGAAAAATACTGTCTGTACGACCGATTTAATGCAACAAAAACTAAACAGAAGTGCTAATAAACAGGATATTACTGGAGCCTCTAATTACTGTTTACACTACTGTTTGGGCGGCCATCTTGGAAACTCAGCTCTCTGGGGTAGCGAATCTTCTACGATTTTCTGAGTAGAAAATCCAACTTCTGGGTACAAGTGCAAGGCACCACAACTCAATAAAATAAATAAAATTTAATTAAATATATGGTCATACGTTGTAATAAATCCTGATTTGCATTTAAAGATCCAGAGGAATTATATGAATTATCCAACTGTAATGTAATTCCTGCTGGTACAACTAAAGATCTGAAATCACTCTCTTATATTCATCGATAAATGTTGTTCCTTTTGCTTTTAAATCTGACCTTACACATAAGTAATCAATTACAGTTTTGTTGGGTCAGAATGTCCTCTGGTCCTCTTGGCATTATGGGTAAGTTGACTGTGCAGCTGGACCGACATCTTCGCATGACTCCCTTCCTCAAACAGAACCAGAGGTGTAGCTCTCCGCCTTTAGGTCACGTCGCCCATGATGGGACTGAATATGAAGCCATCCTTCCCAGTCAGTGGTGGGCCAGGACCACCAGAGGGGTACTGGGGGGTTTCGGACCCACACATCTGTGCAAACATCACTTCTGACCACCTCAAAGAAGGGGCCCCTAGCGTGGGCCTAGACATGGATATGCAGGCCACTGATGTCCTTATGTGTACCAAGAGCCTCACGTTGGGAGCGAGCGTGGAGAACTTCATCAGAGAATCCCCCACTGGTCCTCACCACACGCTGCTTAAAGGACAACATCACACCATGTAAACAAGCAGCCAAATGTCTGCAGGTTCTGGGTCAAGAGCGAGTCACAGGTGGTATTTCTGTGTTTATTAGACTTTGAAGTACCGATGCAGTCAATGGATTTCAAATACTTCCGTGCACCCAAAACATTTCTCCTCACTCAGCTTTTTTATACAGAATAAAACAATAATGCTTCAATTATTAACTTTTCCTCAATCTCTCTCTACTAACAAACACATTCTTTTAGGTACAATGCCCCCGCATACAGTTGCTGATTAAATTGCAGTGTTATTACTGCACCTTAATGGTTAACAGTCTTATTTACTGTATTCTAAAATATGCAGTATAATTTAGTAATATTCCAACAACATATCCGGGTATTTGGAATTCAAGAGAGCCGAAAAACAACAACCAATATGCATTTTAATTTTTCAAAATAAAGTCAAGACAGAACAGGACTGTTACAATCTGTTCCATAGTGAGGGGGCAGCGACGGAAAACGCTCGGTCACCTTTGGATACCGTCCTGGAACGTTAACGCTATTTTTTACTCATCGTGGGGGAGAAAAAAAAATGTCTACAATTATAAAATCTTAACCAAAAAGAAGGACTTGAACCAACAGGACAGTACGTACAATTGTGGCCTCCCTACATTAACGTTTCAGCTGCAGTTAACACAAACATTACTTAGCTTATACTGTGTTGTGTAACCTGGCTGGGACAGTTTATAAATGTTCTCCCCACACCGATGCTTCCCGCAGAATGAACAAGGAAATTCATTCTGGGCAGGGCAGCTGGTGACTGCGTCCAGGGTTGCAACATTTTCCCACTGGGTCCACTCCAGAGGGTTCATGCTTAAATATGAATTCTGCCTGATGCAGTGCACAGTAATCACGGAGAGAGTACACTTCCAATGTAGCTGTGGTATTCCTGTTGCATAGAAATCAGAAAAAAAAGAGAAAATCCACTGCGTTTGACAGTAAAATACACAGAGAACGCTACGGTATGTAAGGTTAATCATCCTGATGATGACTATCCAACCACTCTACAGCAGTGTCTTAAATAATAAATAAAACATGTCATGTGCAATTTATACTAACTGGGAATGAAAGATCCAAAGGTCAGAAAACTGGATTTTGAATTTTTTTTCACAGCCGTCACAGCCGTGCACATAGTAGTCAGCAAGTTTCATTTAGTGCCGGTGTGACTTATAGCTTTCAAGCGTAAACGTCCGCTGCACATAAACATGCTGACACACGCATGTCACGAGCTGACTGAAAACACATTGAGAGCTCAGAAGAAGCTGGACAGAAGCCAGGACGTCCCAATCTACAGGCTGGACATGAGCCATAAAATCCCCAAGAGGTAAATAAATGCCAGAGAAGCCTAGAAAAGGCAGCAGTATGGTGGGGGGATACTGTGTCTTATTATTGCTGTCAAGTAAAAAAACGTCTACCTCTATTTTTTTTTTATTTTTTTATTTTTTTATGGGTTGAGATCATGGGCTGAGAAAAAAATAAATACATATATTCCAAAAAAAAAAAAAAAAAAGATTTACATTTATGTTTTGCCACGCTAGCAGTGGTCGAGGCATATTCCAGCTATATGATGGATTACAGATTTGCTACAAATGTCCTGATGCCTTCTCCTCTTGTGGAGCCATGAGTTGAATTATGCTCTCGGGTGAAATGTCTCAAAGAGAAACGACTGAAAGGATTCCTACGGTTTCTAATCATTCATTTACATTTTGTAACAAATTCACATGACATTTCAATTTTTTATTTTTTTTTTGGTTAGAATTCTGCAAAACCAATGGTGTTCCCACCAGCCATGCGTAATTTGAGTTTAGTGTTCATTTCCAGATGTCGCAGTTCTGACAGTAAACATGTTAAGCACAGGCCCAACACCAGCATGTTAGAATTATAATTAATATTCAGCAGTGCACCGCTCATGGACTCTGTTTAAAAGAAAGAAGCAAGGAACAGTTTGTCATTTGCGCGACCCTCTCGACTGCCTTGATCCTTCGCAGTAGATGCTCCCTAGTGAATTTTGCTGGCACTGATCCTCAGAAGGCTTCGTGCTCGGCTGTGGGCCGGTTTTAATCGTTGCTAATTGCTTCACTGTTGTTGTTAAACTGCAGAGGAAAGACAGAAGCAGATTGGGAGAGAGGGAAAGAAGGAAGGAAGGAGAGAAGGATGGGGCAGTCCAGCACGGTGTCTGTAAAACAGCTGTATTTCATTTGGACTGAGTAAGAAAAAAAAAAAAAAAAAAAAAAAAATCAACGTTTTCCATGTACCTGCCATTAGACGTGCCTGAATGCCTCATCTCACTCCTGGCTGGCAGTGGAAATTTCCATAGCAACACAAAGAAAGCCTGTACAGACGAGAGCCTTTTTGTGTGAAGAGTCTTTGTGCAAAGTGTTAATACTATACTTCTACTTCCTTCAACCACAGGAATCCTTTGACTTCTATTTTGTGTTATATGAAAACTGGATATGATCACAAGCCAAACACCAGCACAGGCTGCGCTTTTCTTCCCCACCTTGATGGAATCTGACAGAGTACAATCCTGCCAATGCTGAATTTTTTATATATATATATATTTATTTTTTTTATTATTTTTTTGTGTGTCTCACATTCCAAGAGGGAACACAAATGTTTTTCTTTTAAGTGCTTGTGGTATCCATCCACAAATGTACAAACTGTCAGAGCTACCATTACATCTAATTGTGGTTTTATGTTACAGTTTGTAATTCACAGACCTGCATTGAAGCAGTTTGGTTCAAGAAAAAAAAAAAAAGCTCCGACAAACCAAGACACACACAAGTAGATTCACAAAAATGCTTATCAAACAAACATGTACCACAACTGACAACTGAAGACGGATTGCTAAACACAGAGTACGGCTGAGGTTGACTTTCATTTAAATTCGACTGAACTTTATTTTTATAGCATCAATAACAATACAAACTGTCGCAGGGCGCGTTGCAGCAACCTCCACAGCGAGCTCTAAGACTGGCCAGGAAAAAGTCATCTTCAACAGGAGGAAACCTGGAACAGAAGTCACGTCGTTCTGGGGTAAACATCTGACTGAGACTGAGAGACAGAAAAGCAGGGGGAACTAGTAGAAGGTTAACCCTAGCACCCCAATGAAACTGACATGTGGCACTACTGAGGAGTTAGGATATTGCATTGTTTTGTATTTCATCCCAAGGGAGAAAATCCATCCAACAACATTTCTCCTTCAACCTCACAGCAATCATCGTCAGGAACACCAAAGAAATAGAGGGTGTGCACGTGACGTCACAGCAAGCGGAGATTAGCAGCATTAGCCTGAATTACAGGCTTTAATCGTCTAAATTGTAAAATTAATTTTAAAAAATGGGGAAGAGCTGCTGCGCGATTGACTGAACCAGCAGACTTGAAAAGCAGTCAGAGATATATTTTTACAGATTGCTCCCACTGCCAAAGAAGAGAGAAGTAAATGGATCGCTGCATTGCAACGAAACAACTGGAATCTAAGCAGCGAACCCTGGTGTTGTGGTTTTTTGATGAAGTCACAACTTAAGTCGCTTATTATGTTACGTTCTGAAATGTGTCGATGTTGTTGTTTTGTTGTAGTCACGGCCGACAGTAACTATTTCAGTTCAAACAATAGATAACAACAAAATAATACACTGAATATCTGTGATTGCTCCTTGTCATCTTTTTAATGTCTGGTCAGACGCTACAGTATTGTATGGCTAACGTTACTTCTTAGCGTTAGCATCTTTTATTTAGCTACATTTATCATAACTGAAATTACCTTAAGCTGGCTGAAAGTGAGGCTAATCCACTTTTTCCATACTAGTACATGTGAATCATAGTCGAGTCCAGTTGTCCTTGATTTGATCTGATAATCCACATTTTGGATTATCAGATCAAATCAAGGACCCTGTATTTACTGATAGATTTCACATTGTTTTTGCCACTCAGGGGGGCAGCAGTGACATCAATGCATGCCGTCTATTTCTCTTCATCTCCTGGTGAGAATGATTGCCTTCAGAACATGTCATAGTAATTCATCCAAAAGGAGTTGAGTTATTTCCATCTGGACCAAACCAGCTCAACTCATTGAACCAACCAAAAACACATTTTTCCCATTTCATAGCCATCTTCAGCCTTGGACTACACAACAAATGGTTGTATTTGTGTTAATGAATCATGTGTGGCGCAGATGAAGAAAAGAGTGATGACTGATTCCATTCTTGGGATCATGTTCAGCGTTTAACTGGGCTAACAGGGTGCGCTGCGGTCGTGGTGTCCCCCTCCTCCCCTCCTCCCCTCCCCCCTGCCCTTACAGCTAGTAGTCGCCAACTGGAATGTTAACAAGTAGGCACTATCCAACTGAGGAAGTTACTACTGAGACAAATTACTGAGACATTAAGTTCCCTGAATTGCTGAGCCAGCCTATCGTGGACTATTTTTTTTTTTAAACTCCATGCTAACAGGTTTACGACGCTTTAAATTGGGCCCGGGTCTTCTTGCACATCTGTACCTTGTTACACTGGAGCCAAATCAAAGGACGCATGCAAACATTTGATACATCGCCCCTTCATGCCAAGCATCACAAGAATAAGCGGCCATGTTTCTCAGCTGTGCCATGTTTGTTTTGGAGGTTTTCATAAGATGCGCTTTCGGTGGCGGTCGCTTCCTTCATTTGATTGATGATTAAGGAAAAATAACATATGGATGGCTGCATGTCTGAACAGGATGCGCTCATTACACACACACACACACACACATACACACAAACATGTTGCCTAAAGCTGAAGAAGCTGAATGAAGCTCTTTGAAGGCTTTGACCAAAGACCATAGCATAAATACCATTCTGGGATATACAATGTGAATGGGCGTCCTCTTTGACACTCCCTTCAGCCACTGAGTCCTAGACTATAAAGGCCTTCTCATCCTATATCTGTAACTTGTAAACAACTAAACCAGAAGGACACGATTTTAAAGAGCTGTCTGGTAGAAATTATATTGTAATCGCTGAATTCATACCTGATACCAGTCCAATACCATTTTGTTCCACCTCCTGAACAACTACCTCTCATGTTTATTTATACTTGTCTGAATGCACTAATATCAGCGGTGCTTCTGCAAGCGTTCAACTTTGCCAAGCGTTTGTCAAGTTGACAATTCCACCGCCTCTGCTCATAACACATTGTATTAATTACACTTGATTATTTGTTCTTCTTTGAACTTAAATTAACTCCAGCTTATCTGTATACCTCATACAGTCCGATGTTCAACGCAGCAATTTTGTCTGGTATCAGGCCGATACCGACACTGATTATCAGTAAAAACAAAAAAAAATGAAGATGAAGATTAATTACACTGGAAAGATCTTCCTTAAAATAATAACAATAACTTATACTATTAACCAATGATTTTATCACAGTCCCTTTATATATGATTCTTTACTTCTAGTTTTCAAATGCTGTGAAGCAGAACATACATAACATTTATTTACTAAAAAGCCGTTGCAGTCTTTTCAAAAGCCACCTGCATCCATAGTACTCCAGCAAGTTTTTGGACATATGCAAGTTTTATTGAAGTTTTGCAACAAGAGAGAAACAAAGAAGAAAGAATTGTGCTAAAATAGCAGAACACAAGTTATTAAAGAGTCTCAGGGTCAATGACGCAGTGAACGTGGAGTTGATTAGACCTCTTTTTGTCATCCCATCTGTGCTCGGTTAGAAGAAGACAAACTATGACAAATGGGCTATACACACACACACACACATATATATATATAAATTGTAATCCAAAGACAAAGACTTTAAAGCACGCAAGTGTGACTCATAAACAGAGCTGGACCACTGTATTGGGGATACTTGGTGAGGTAGGATTGTGTTGTAGTCAGCAGTTTCCATTAAAACCAACGCTCACCTCTTCGGATCTGACAGCTTATGATGAGATTTGGACAGTTCATCACATCACATGTGCTGCCACAAGTTTCATGGGAAAAAATACCAACTACTCACTGTGCTATAAAACATAGTTTGTGATGTGGGTCCACCACGAGCTGGCAAGCAGTGGGAGAGTTGGCAGGCGGGACCATTTGATGTAATTGAAACTTAACATTCCCAGGGAAGGCAGTAAAGTGCAACTCAAATAGCACCTGCATCTACACTATTAAGAAGGAATGCTTTAAAAGACGATACATGCATAATGTGCACTTGTTAGCTCACATTTTAACTTTGCTACTCATTCGAGCATGAAGCTAAATGTGTGAATTCCTGCTTTAAAAGGCCGATTACACTTTACTTAATATCCCTGTGCTCTAAAAACCAAGCGTACACTCTGTGAACCATTTGCTGTTTACTTCTGCTGAACAGGGAGCACTGGTTTCATTGGACAAGGTTTAAGATATTTGCCAAAGTCATATAATTAATTAGAGCACTGAACACTATGGTGCAGGATGTTTACACATGAAAGAACGTCTGCAACAATCAGGGTCTTGCTATATTAGTTCACGCAATCCTGATTAAGCTAAAGTTACTCTCTTTGTGTATTCTGCAGCATACATGATTGACATTCCTATGCTTGCTTGCATTGTTTAGCAATTTATTCTACATCAATCAGTAATAATTATTTGCCAGAGCTGAAAAAGAGGGAAGTCAACAGCATTTAGAAATATGTTGGCAAAATGAGAGTTACAAATGTAACTACGGTTTCTCTGAGTGCATGGTTTCTGGCACTCAGGAAGATTGAAATCCGAGCTAGGAGGCAACCAAGAAAATATTATGATGCTCCTAACAAAACACAAACTCATCATTCAGAGGAAAGATTCAAATATATATATATAAAAACACACTTTTCTGTTTGTGTAATTTCTCTCTCTGTTAGAAGGGAAAATCAGACATTTGGCATTTTAAGCAGCTAAGAAACAAAATGATGCGTAAGGGTCCAGAAAAAGACAGACAGTAAATTCCAGACAGTCTTCCACGCACAACCTTCTGTTGCAAACGCTGCACAATATATTCAGTAGTAAAAACAGTTCTTTAAGACGGACATTTAACCACCACAATTCACATGCATGATTGTAGAAAAACGTGGAAGCCATAAACCAAATTTATTGGCTTGAGTGGAGAACAAGAGACCCCCTGGCTCCTCCTGCTCATGTTCCAGCGTTGGCATGTTGGAATGAGGTCATTTCACGTAAAACAGGACCATGTGAACCTCAGAGCGAAGGAGGAAAGAGGGTTGATCGCCGATCTCTTTCACCATGTCAAGCCTCACCAGATGGGTATCATTCTTTAGGCTTTGACTTATGACTTGTTTGAATGGAGATACATGTGCTCTTGCCTTTACTATGGGTGTTGGCACGCAGCCATGTTTACAATGAAGGTTGAAGTTACTGCAAAAACTTTGTATGACAGCAATAACAAATCAGGAAAGGATGAGCTACTATAAACAAGGGTTTGAGCACAGACACCGTAAGCATGAAAAATATATAAAATATAACCACGATAAAAGAAGACACAATTGACCTGCATAAGTATAGAAGAAACTAGGAGTTGAACCGAGGACACTGACAGTGGGAGCTGACATGTTTGTGTTGCTAAAGGTGGACTCCCTCCATCTGATGATGTTGTGGTGTGTGGAAAACATTGTTCCTAAATTGACCGTCTTTTAAATTCAGTCCTGATGTGAACGGGCTGTTGTGTAGGTATTTTAACTAACAGGAATTTTAGTTTCTAAAACATTTCAGCCAGCAAATATACAATAAACTAACAAGAGGCGCGCAAGTTGGATGGGTCAACCCTCTGATCTGGGAAAAAAAAAGAGAAAGAAATTGTGGTTGAAGCAGCTGAGCAAAGTCCAGGAAAAAAAAAAAAAACTTCTTCTCCTTCTTTTTATTTTTTTTTATTTTACTTTGACATCTAAACAAACACTCAGGTCCTTACCCCGGGAGCTCACGCAAAGATGAGTGGATGGTTGCCAGGAGCTCCTTGTAAGGTTGAGTTGGCAACACATTCGCTTCAGACAGCTAGTACCATAGCAGTGAACCGATTACATTAAAATGAACATGATTAACAAAGTGACTGTTAGTAGTTAGTATCAGGGCTAAGCTAATCTTTCGGTTAAAAGTCACACGGTTGTGCGGTGGCAGCATGGAGGGGGGTGACTCCAGGAGGCTGGGACTCACTGTTAAGCCTTCTTGAGGCATCATGGGTGTAACTTAATGAAACATCGGTGAAGGGAGGTGCCCACTTGAAAACCCCTTGATGTGCCACATACTGCCTACTGCTGTTAGCTAGGCTAGCTAGCTGGTGTCTCCTTGTTGGCTGCTAGCTGGTAGCTGACTGCTAGCCCACTGGTCAGTTTTACCGTTGGACTGAGCTTCTACATGTGTTTTGCCTCGGATCTTGGCACGAGGGATTGTAACACCTTATCCTGTGAATTAATGAATAGTTCAACTTGTGATTCAGTACAGGTTGCTATAGCAACGCAATATCCAGCTAAAGCTAACTGCAGCGTGAAAGAAGCTTCATAGTAGATTCTGTGCTTCAGAAGTTATTATAAAAGAAACCACATGCATTGGCCTCTTCAGTAAAAGAAAAAAAAAACACACACACACACATCATATATAAACCCATTTCTGTCACTGGTTTATGTCACTGACAGCGTTAACTCAAGCGAACAAGCGTGCCTTATAAAACAAGAACTTAAATGACGTTCCATGTTGCTACGTGCCGTCACTGATCTTGTTGTTGCACAAGAAACACACAATTTCAGCTAATTCCTGGGTAAAAAAAAACAAAAAAACAACAACCCCTGCAGCACTTTGTTTGTAAAATGTGGAACATTACACAAGTGTGATAAATATCAAACCATTCTGTAATTGCAACCATGTTATTATGGAAAAAAGTCATCTAAGAATTTATAATGACTGAGAACTATCTGTGTCTTGGAAGACATTTAAAAGTCACACGCAGTGAGATCAGTCACAAAACCCACATCTAACCACCACTACAACATGAACACAAACAAACTGAGGCACATTTTGTCACACAGGTTAAAAATATTATATTACTCTCTCGTGTGAGCCCAAAACCACCGCTCTGGTGCTGAGCCGAACGCTGGAATTAACTCCGAGGACCATCTGCGCAGTTGGGTTTTTGTGCGGTCGCACCCGCTGGGTGGCCCGCCGCGGAGGCACTTATGATACTGAATCAGCAACAATCATCACTGAGCCTGATGTTCACCAGCCTGAGTCTGGCTGAGTCCGTGCTGTACTCCATCCCGTCACATCCCACATCGCACTTTCAAGCTTCATCGCCCATAGAGCCAATAAAACCGCAGTGTGGACGCAGTCGGAGATCCAGCCAAGTCTGGCTTTACTTGTAGAGGAAAGATGCCGACCACAGAGAAGATGGCATCTTACTGCCTTTACAGGCTCCCGTAGTTCTTCTCTGGCCCCCATCAAAACTAGCGGAACAGTTGTGTAATGTGTTATTATTCTTGCTATCAAATGAAGCCAGGAAGCAGATTGTCACAACAACAAAATTAAACACTTTATCCATTTCTGTAAGTGCTATCTAGTCCTTGCATCTCTAAATGCATCATTGAGGTTTTGTGACATCACCTCTGAGATTTATTCTGCAAGGGCTCAAAACATTGAGATTATCTTGGTTAAAGGGCTGAACCAGTTAATTCAAATAGTTTTGTGTTGTGCCCATCAATGGCCGATGGGCATTATAACTAACAGAAATAACTTAAGAGATAAGTTAAGATAGAGGACATTGTTTTTTTGGCAGCGCAAAAAACTTTGTGAGAGCAGGATAGGAACAAAAGCTGCTCCTAGTTATCTCTAACTATCTCTGGAGTAACTGAAAACGATAACAGAGATGTCTAACATAATCCAATGAACACAGGTACTTAGATAATAATAAGAATTAGGGACCATTTGGAACAGACTGGCAAAATTCAGTTAAGATAAAGGATATGGTTGGTACAGTCCCATCAGATCATTTTAGAGTTTTATGACACGGACAGAAACAACTAAATTTGAAAGATTCAAATCTCCACAGACAGAAAAACCTCATATTCTGATGTTTTGAGGCAGGGAAACACTCAGACTGCATCCTGCTGGATTATTTTATTTTTGCGTCCGTGTAAACACTTAAATTGGAATCTATAATCGAGATTGTTTCAGATGCTTTAGAGAGAGACTGTCCATTTAAAAATGTAGCCGATATCTGACAAAGTAACATAAAGAAAAAAACATTTTTAAGTTAATCAAGATTTGTAAATGATTTAAATTTCACTTCATGGTAACAACATTACTTTTCAGCATCCTCACTAGTCTGATCCAACCATTTTCAGACTTTCTAAAAAAGCTCAGATCAAAACTCCTGGACACCGTTTTAGTGATGACAGTCCATTCCACAGCTCGTCACATTCAAGCAATGTTTTTCCACCAAAGCTGTTCCAGTATAAATTAAACAATCTGAAACGCGTTCTTTCTGTCATTTCACATTTTTCAGCTTTTTCCTTTTTTTAACGCATTCAGCTCCAGATATTCTTCTCATCTCTACTGACTGCTAAGCACGACAAATATCAGTACCTGAAAGTATTTTACAAGGTAAGTGAGAAAATCTGATTTAGAGTAATGTTGGGTGAATTGACACAGCACTACTATGTTCCAGCAGACCGAGCGGTTCTGATACTTTCCTTTGCAGCAGATGTACAGATCTGAACACACAAACCAATGTCTGGCTTCAAACAGTCATTTTAAACACCTGTGAGCTGAATAAATGGAAAAAAAAAAAAAAAAACTATGTGGCTTTTTTTCTTTGTATAAAACGCAGGTATTTTTTCTCTATCTCCAAAAAAAGAGTATTAAAGCATAAACAAGAAATACGCTGAGCAGCAGTGTCGCTGGTTTGGGGCCAAGGTAAGAGCAGCCAGAGCAACAACAGCCCCACGGGCAGGTCTGAGAGTCAGCTAGTGAGCAGCACCGTGACTCACTGCACCACGAAGAAAAGTACACACTTTTCATTTGAGCTTTCTGCTGTTTTTCAAAGAGAGGAAACAGCGAAGTTGATGCTGGACACTCGTTGGGGGCCCTCCATTGAGGACGACACCGGTGCCGAGACGCAGACACTTGACAGAAAATGGAGCCAGACGCTTGAAGACACTGCTATTCTTGCGCCTGCGCCAAAAAGCTGCTGTGAAGTGCAGAACTCGACAAACATCCATCATGTGTGAGAAGACACCATGTCACATGACAGTCGGTTGCAGGCGCTGGTGAGCGGTGTGAGGAGGTTTTACGGGGCGGTTAGGTTGATTTTGGACAAAAACAACAACGTCTATATATAGAACCAGACAGACAAAGCTAACTGCAACTACAGAGACTCCAGGAGGTACCTTTTCACCGACATGCGAGTTAATGCCTGGAACCTCCTCCTAAGTAATGTACCCCCTGCTTTATAGATAAGATGGAAGTCAGGGCAGCTGGAAGACATTTTGATCTCCAGGCTTGATAAACAAACAACAACAAAAAAAATAAATGAAGCCATGTCAGAGTTTAAGCAGGAACAGAAGTCGCCTCATAGTCACATCTAACATACTGTACGTCCATTCTGGACGTCCATTTCAGTCCATATAATCAATTTGACACCATCATCATCTGAGTCGCCTTCAGATTCCTGCATACATCCTACATATCTACCAATTTGTGTCCGTTTAAAAGTTTCACACTGTTCTCTCAGATGTGTGAGCAAAGGCCAGAAACCAAGGAATGATTCAGCTAAGATATAGTTACCGTGGTGACTGAGGTTAGGCTACTGAAATTATGGTAAGGTTGGAGGAAAGAAAAAAAAAAAAAATCCACCAGTATTGGTCGGTGTGCGACATAGCACCAGCTCTGGTTTCCACACCCATCCTCCACCCCCGGCGTGCTTTCACACATTTTGAACTCAGACACGACCGCTCAGTCAAAGTCAGGGAAGGTTCAACCATATGCAGACGGCAACGACGACTTGGCAACCAGCTGGAGCACGTGCTTTAATTCCCTTGTGAATCTGAAGCACATAATTGCCTACTCAGCTACACTTCATTAAATATCTTAATATAGCTTAAGATCCAAAATAAGAACATGCTTGGAGGGTTATTTGGGTGGAGGCGATTTGAGCATCGACTGAGAGAGTCCGTCAGTGGGAAATAACGTTTGTGAAGAAGCAGAGCCAGTGAACAACTAAGGATGTAAAACGAAACCAATGTCATGACTCATATTAGATGTATGAATGAACTGTAAGACATGTTGATGAGGAGGCCTGACTGATTACACTCTAAAAAGAGAAAAAACGCAACAAAGAAAATCAACGCAACACATTCCTTCCTGTTCTGTCGTCTTGAGTTCCGAGAACTTCTCATGAAATTACTTAGAACCAAGAAAAAATACTGAGTTATTTATACATTATTCATCTACTCACATACTCACACAGTCACACCCTGGTGGTGGAGAACTACCTCAGCAGTCATAGCTGCCCTGGCTGCCAATTCACCGCCTCTCGGACCACCACAGTCATCACAATCATACAGGGGAGCAAGGTGGGTTAAATGTCTTGTCCAAAAAACGACGGACAGACTGGGGACAGGGTGGGATCGAAACTGCCAACCTTTCGGTTATTGGACTGCACCTCCTGAGCTACTGCCGTCCATTGGCTTAGTTTTTGATCGTGCAGCAACGGTGATGGAAAACACATTTCAAAGTGAGTGTGATTTCATTTATGAAGATTGGTACATTCTCTGGAACATTCTCAGTTGCGTTATGACTGAGAGTGGACTAGGCTGAGTTGCCCATAATTAAAAACACTGTTGATTGCAGAATAAAAAATAATTCCGGTAAAAGTCATTTCATGAGAAGTTGAGAAGAACTGAAAAAGACAAATGGAAATTATTGCGTTGCTTTTCTTTGTTGAGCCAAAATATTTGTTTTTTAGAGTGCAGACTGAGACTTGGTGACATTAGTCATCATCAGGTCAATTTTTATTAAGTTCCCAGAATTTGAAACCAGCTCAAAGCCAAGTGAAGCAGAAATATCAGTTTAGACTCCGCACAATATTAAGTTGATCTTAGCATCAAAAATCAAGAGTTAAGTCAACTGAGACAACTGAGGCATCTGACACTGTTTGTAATCTAAATCAATTTTTTTTTTTGTTTTTTTGTATTGCGACAGTGCATTTAATTATGTGGTTGTACCAGGTCCTCTGAATTGCTATTTAGAGTGATACGTTCACCACCGTCTGCGTTTGTCTTTATCTGCAGACTCTTGGTTGCAGGGGTCTGTTCTGCTGACCTGCGACTGACCCACGTCTGCAACGCTTTGAGCCGCAATCCCCGTGGCATGCCTCTTTACCCTGGCCCCCACTAGGACACAGTGATTTCTGCACTGTCTGGGATCCATTCCAGTCTGCCTGTCATTGGTCAATCCAGGATTGACCCACCGCACCGTGACCATTCACGCACTGACCCTGCGGACTTTGCAGGTCTGCGGTAAGATCAGCGACAAGTCAGTGAAGCAGCGGTCTGCGCAGTTTTATCTGTCACCGACTCCCCAACGTTAAATTGTTTTCCTACTTCTATGTAATCCTTTAATGTTTTCTCCCTCTTTCTCCTCCCATGGCTCGCTCCGCTCTTTATTGAAAACACAAGTGGGTAATCTTTCATTAGGACAACAGCACACAAACGGCATGCATGCATGTCCTGGAGGGGGTTGTAAGTAACAGGCTGGCATTCTGAAAACATTCTTTTCTGGTAATAAAGTCCCCGTAAATTAAAACCACTTGCTGTTTTGCTCCCAAAAATAAGTCAGACGAGGAATGCGATTCTCAGCTCAAAATAAAACTGTTGACAAATGTTTCCCTGTTGAATCAGACACAAAAATAAAAGCAGATTACCGAAAGCAAAAGCTGACATGGAGGGACGCGAGAATAAAGAAAACAACAGTGGAGCAATTAATAAATATTTTTTGGTGAAATTATCTCCACATTTTTCTCCTTTTCCACCCCCCCCCTTCCCTCTCTTTCTCCTGCTGCTGACACAGCACAACCCGTCATGCTGCGTTCTCCACCTCTCGCTCTGCCTTTCTTTCTAAGTATAAACTGTAGGTTTGCTCTGAATAAACTTCCAGTCTGGACACAGGAAGTGGCTCAGCAACTTCTCAGGTTTGGACACACTCTCAGTGGGATAATAGACCTCTTGTGGAAAGCAGATGTCAAAATGAGCCCTGGACCTCATTCCTCTCTTCGGAGAAAGACTCGGGAGACCCACGACAACATAGTTTCCCGTCATTGCTCAAGTATGTGTAGCGAAGATAGGTTAAAGGAACAGCTCAACTGTTCATTTTGTCCTTTTTATTGGTAGAAGGTGAATTTACAGTTAACCAGTACACATCTAAAGGTAACTGATATGTTTTATGATCTTTGTTTAGTCAGTACACAAAGTAAATTTGAACTGGTTTGAAGAGACGCAGTAAGTATTAAGAGCACTGATCTCTCGGAGTCACGGGTGGTAACACTCTGTTTATGCAAAGCTAGGCTAATTGCCTCTTAGCACCAGCATAAGAAAAGTTTCAATCTTCGTATCTGACTCCCGATAATCTATTATCTGTCATATGTCTGAATGCTGAACTTTGGATCACCATTTGACAATAGCTGACGGGATCAGAGATCGCTGCTAACGCAATCCAAATATTTCCTACTGATGCAACTTCACATTAAAAGCACTGATCTGGCAAAAGGCAAGTTGACTTGTACCAGGAAGGAGTCATTTTTTATATCCACATCATTAATCAATGATGCAGCTGTACAAAAAAAAAAAAAAAAAAAAACAACATAAAAAAGACAAAGATGACGGCCATTTTTAGAACCAGAAGAAGAAAAAACGTCAGTGAGCTGTTGGATGAAGAGCTGCAGAATTCTCTAACCTCTCCAGCCAGGTAACTGATTCCTTGCAACATCAATTTATTCTGCCACAACGAGAATTTTCAGACCTGTACTAAGTATGGTACAGCTGCAGCGACAACTAGCGGCTTCAGGTGTTACCACATCAGCCGGGTCTGAAATGTTCAAGATTGCCACTCTACATATATGAAGAGATGCAACAAATGCAGACACATCCTCCCAAGGTGTAGGTGAACATTTTGGATGAAAATAAGTTAGACATGCAGTAACTGTACTGTACATCTTTGGAAGGTTTTGGAGCTACAAGTAGGACAGTGATCTTCAGCATTATCGTCAACTTCAAATATTTTCCTGAGGGCTTCTCTCTTCAAAAATATTCCCAAGACACAAACTCTATCTTGTATTGTACTTTTTAGTATATCCAAAAAGCATTAAAAAGCTTTTTGGATATTATCTTGTCTTATATTTGTGTTGATTTACTTGTGTTTTAACATCTTTCAATAATACAAACAGTGGACATTTGATACTCAAAAGATGGCTTTGTGTGTTCCTTTCTGCTGCACAGCTGCTTAATACCACGGGCTGACCAGCTGGGTAAAAAATACAGATGCTCTGATTAAATAATGTGCAGTGTAAATATTGTCTAGAATGATAAATGAACACATGCATAACAAGAAGATTGATGTTTGGTTTGGTATCCAAGAAAGTCAAACTGTCTCCTGTTAAAGGAGCTGGATCAACACATACAGGAAGTGAGGCGTGTGCACACGAGTAAACTGATTGTGATTCCTACTGCATTCACACTCCTTGACAAAAAAGCTGCTGAGTGCTTGGATGACATGTGCACTGAAGCGTGTCTTAAAACCAGAAGACCAAAACTCCCGTAACTCGCTCCCTGTCCTGGGACAGAAGCAGAAAAATGGCGTGAGTAGGCACAAATGCATCAAACTGAAGTTATACACCAGTGTAAAGGTGTCAGACATACAGACCACACCAAAACTGGTCCGCCAGGGGGCCCAGTCTGGCCCGCAGGACGAATTTGCAAAGTATGAAAATTACATAGAAGACATTGATTGTCAATAAAAAATTAGCTGCTATTCCTGATTTGTCCACTAGGGATACACTGTTTACGTAAAAATAGTGGTTATAACACAACACTAGAGCCCAGAACTATACAACAGATGGGTGGTAGCTATAGCTTAAAGCAATGATTCGTTGCGGCATTCAAATACACAAAGACTTTCACAATGATATTTGTTCATTTACTCATTCATTTTCTGTAACTGCCTGGGTTGCGAGTGTGGTTGCTGGTAATAGGTGGGGTAAACTCTGCACAGTCTGTAGTCTAACGTAGGGCCAACACAAAGAGACCGTTCATGCTCACATCTATGGTAATATTAGAATCACCAATTAACCTAGCAACCACATCTATTAAGTATGAGGAAGCCAGAGAACCCTAAGAGATCTCAGGGACTTAATCATCTATAATGAATAAACTGTAGACAAACAGATTGGTCGGAAAGAGAAGGCTTTGCGGAACGATTGGCAGCTCGTCCTAGCCTCACAGCTAATATGAGGATAAGGATAGGGACGACTGCCACCGAGAGTTAGCTAAAGCACTTCACAGTCTACCCACTCATACGTTTACACACCAGTGTCAAACACTCTGAGCAACTTCAGTGTCTAGTTACTTTGGCATGTATCAGTGGTCAAACCACTAACCCTCTGGTTCCCTCTGGCAACTTGCTCTACCTACTGAGCCACAGCCACCCACAGACCATATATGTTTGCTGGCTGTTGTTTGTAATCTTTGTGGTGCGTTCAAGCGCAACATTTTGGTTTCATGAGGTGACATCGGTTGACTTTTGTTGATGCTGGTCAGGTGTGTCCAAGCCTTAAGGCTTTGACTAGAAATTCCCATTTCTTTGTCTTGGCAAATCCTTTTAGAAGTTAATGAAATTCTTATTATACCATGTGCTGGATCAGCCTAAATCTCAAATATGTTGCTGCAGAAAGCTCTGTTGACTGGATATAATCCATATTTAGGCAGCTTTAACACACACTTAATCAAGGGCTGCAGAAAGAACTAACATGAAGGAGGCCAGATAAAATGCCGCATATAGATTTTGCATATTTTTTAATTTGTTTCACACAGTTTAGAGTCTCTATCATCTGGTGTCTGGGTGCAGTTTTTTTTACCTATTGACTGGGTGCGATTATAAACCTGTTCCCTGACAATTTAACTCTGAGAACCAAATATATTCAAGGGAAAGTATATCTGAGTCACTTGGAGACTGAATGTTTTTTTGTTTTTTTCTTGGTGGGTGAAACACAAACACGATGATGCTGATAAGGTTGCAAAGTCATCAGCTGGAACACCCAGGACGCTGCGGTTTCCCTTTTGTACCCCAACTGTTGTTACTCCAGAGAAATAAATATGAACACGGCAGCCAAAAGTGAGTTCCTTTACGGGAAACGAGGTGTGGACACTGTTTAACCTCAAGAATTATTGTATGCGGGCCACAGCCAAGCAAAAGACTATATTCTTTAATCTGGACTGACATCACTGGAGGATTAAGAACCTGTGTAGGCGGACACAGCTGGAATGCTGGGAGTCACTTGATACTTACCAAACCTCTTGTAGCCAAAGGACTGCACCTCCTCTTCATCAGCAAAGTCGTCTGGTGGGAGAACACAGAAATATATTAGATCAAATGTGAACATTAACCATATTAGTCATGAAAATGCTCTTACAAGAAAATTTTCAAGTCAAGGTTCACTTAAGGTTTTTTTTCCTGGAGACTACTCGTGTAAAATCATGTACAATAGTGGGGACAAACTGAAACAGGACATAGTTGAGTCTGTACATAGAGCTTATTGAATTAATGTATTGTGTTGCTCTTCACATCTGAGCAACAGATTTTTTCTGCATGGGATCTCTCTCCATCAGAGTGACTGGAAGACGTCCTAACAAAGGGAGAAAGAAAGAGGGTATTTTTGTCTTGTTAGCCTGATGTTGATTTATCCACTGAATGGGACACCTAAGACATCAGAGCAGAATTTGCCTAACAGTAAGTTTGTATGCACACAGAAATTATTGCCTTAATCCAACTTTAATCGGACAATTTAAGCTCATGTAAAGGCGTAACTCCGACTAATATCCAATCCAACACTCAGGTAATGCGATTGGAAACCGATTTTCTCCAGCATGTATACGCTTAATTGGACTTTAACTAGACAACGTGTGTGCACATGCTCCACAGCCGCTGTGCTGCCGTGTGACACCAGGACAAAAACATCTAAGAAAGTCATTCGCAGAAGAAGAAGGTAAACAGAGTAGGTAGAAGAACCACCTGAGGGACAGGGCGCATTTTATCTGCACCAGAAGTAGCGCGCACATTACGTCCGAGATTAAAAAAGTGGCACTGTTATCCATCTTGTTGTTGTTTGAAATGTCGGTCTGCTGCATTAGACTCCAGTTGTTTATTATATGACGTAATAAGTCAACCAGAATGACCCTGCTGAAAAGACACATATCGCCACCTAGTGTGGAGGAGGAGGATATGTTCCCGTCCGTTATTCGATTTTCTCCATTGCATGTAAACTGGGACAAGGACCACATTCAGAAAGTCGAATTTTGACTCAGATAAGGTCCTTTAAGTAAAGCAACATTGTCATATTATGCCCATCACCCGTGTCCTGACGGCACCTGGGGTTTTGTCTCCTTTTAAGCACCGCTTACGTCTGTGAGAAAATACTTTGCTTTAATGTTTGTTTGTTTTTTCTGTCATCCCCTTTACCAATGAAAATAAAGAAACACAACCTATCCCGAAGATCTCTTATAGTCGAGTCTAAAGCATCTATAGGTGTCTAAAGCAGTGAAAGGACTACCTCTGTTTCATCTGTTGCAAACTGAGAATTATCAAATGCATGATGGGACCCTCTACGTACAGTAGCTCTAGAGAACTGGTCTTGAAACAAATCCCAGTGACCTCTGAGCAAACCCTGTGATGGATGAATAAAGTTAAGAGGTAACAAGAACAATATAAAAACAAACTCTCAATCCCCATCTTACTTGAGGAATGTGCCTTTCCCAATACCCCCCAACAATTTGTTTCCTGTTTATGTATCCAAGCAACATGTTTGTGTCCCATTACAATGCTGATGTTACTGTAAGTGTACTTGGAATCATTCTGGGAAACGGATTTTCAGTTTTAGCCAACGCGCTGGTTTCATAATAGACGTGAAGTCAAAGTGAGAGTAATTAGGAGGATTGTGGATATATATTCATGTGTGCAGTCATAATACTTGGGAAAAAAGCTGAGCACCACAGCAGCAGCAATAGATCTACGACTGATTTAGTGATTGTCCAGTCAAGCATTTTTTTTTTTTTTTTAAGAATTCTTGTGCTTTGACTAAAAAGTAAAAGCATTAAATGACTGCATTGTTACTGTAGGACCTGTTGCAAACTGAAATAAAACCATTTCATGTAGGATGCATATAAAACACAGTTTCAAATGATTATGCGAAAAACGAAATGACAACTGTGAGTTAAGATATTTTGGAGTTGTGAGGCATCAGAGAATGGACATGAGAGTGTACTCTGTTGTTTGGTAACAGGATGTTGTTAGTGCGTCCTATGTGTTGAGGGGAGGGGCCTCTGTGGATCATCCCACAGATACTTGATCAGTTTGGGATCTAGTGAATTTGGAGGACAGAACCTTATGTTGTCCTTCATATTTGTTTGTTTTTTTAGTTGTTCCTAAACCATTTGTGTGTGTGTGTGTGTGTGTGTGTGTCTGCATCAGGCTGCATCCTGCTGGGGGTGGCTGCTGCCCCATTGTTACGGGGGTGGGGGTGCCTGGTCTGGTCTAGGTGGGTGGTACATGTCTATGTAACATCCTCACAAATACCAAGTTCAGATGTTTCCCGGTAGAACACTGAAGTTACTGCTCCTGACAAATCTTTAAACAGAGGTTTTTCCCAGTCATATTCCAATATTATGGTTAAGAGTAAAACTTACTGCAATATAGATTGGGGCTGCTGTTGCGTTGGGCCGAAAAATGTGTTCGTTCCATGTGAAATCCTACCTCTTCTCACTGCAATGACAGGAGCTGTAGGGGGCAGCCAATACAACCCAATAACATCCAGGATTTACTGTATGGGTTTGCTCATAATTGTGCTCACAACTCGGAGCTCTTCTAACACTGACCGCGAGGTGACAGGAGTCGTGCAGTGTTTATCCTTTGCAACGGGAGAGCAGCTTGCTGAACTTTCCAGCCTTTGTTTGCCAGTGAACGTGACGTGCGTAAGCTTAATTTAGTCCAAAAACATCAGGGAACCACATGATGATCCGGGAAAACTAAATATAAACCTTTGTTTGAAACCATAACCTAAACCCCACTGACCACAGTGATTCGTGCACTTTCCTTCAGTTTTATTTCATTTTATGTGTTCATTAGGCAGCAGGTTTTGAGTGCGGGGCGCACGGAGCAACACCACAATAAAGCGTTTCATGCACGAGTTGAGTGTGACTCAGAGCTTCCTTCGGTACCTTTGATTTCTTAAAGCCAAGAAAAACTCCAAACACGAGTCTGCAGGCGCAACATGTGGATTAAACATAAAGTAAAAGAACTACCGATTTTATCACTAAAACGCCACAGTAACTCATCGGGTGATTGCGCTTTGCCTCCGTTTGGAATACTGCTCTTATTGTAGGTTAGTGTTTGATGTGCGGCAGCGGACAGATGCAAAACAATCCAAAACAGAGTGTTTTAATGGAAACCAGATGTCAGACGCGAGTTGTAGCCCACGCATTCCTCCTCCTCTCCTCAAGTCCCAGACTTGAGAGAAAGAGCGCAGAAAAGTGACAAAGAAACATCATGAGGAATGAGCAGAAAATAGATCGCACTGTCATCAATGACGTATGTGCGTATCGGATATTTTCAATTATTATTATTATTTTTTTAAGTGTCTCTTAATTGATCCTACCTTTCATTGTGGTTTACGGAGCACTGACGTTGTAAAGCTGCTGTTTGAAATCACATCCACAGCATCGCAATGGCATTTGCCCGAAAGCTCCCGTTGAGCGCCACAGTTCCTCCTCAGAATCTCAGAGTTGACCCGAATATCCCGTTTCTTGAGAGATGGGTCAGTAAAACCTCCTTCAGCGCAGGTAACTTCGGTGCTGCAGCAAAAAAAAAAAAAAAAAAAAAAAAGTTGTGTGAACTTTGCTGAGGGCAGGACACTGGATGCAAGCAGGAGCTGCAAGAGCAAGAGAAGGAAAAAAAATATATCTTCTTATTTGTCAGGTTGTTTGGAAGGATGCTGAGCTGAGGGTGTATCCTGGTCCAGCTCAGAAGTGAAGTGATGCCCGCAGCAGGGAGAGGACAAACTCAAAAAGAGAAGGAATCCTAACGTGAGAGGAAGTGGTGCGCCCGTAGGACTGCTTGGAGAAACCACGTGCTCCTCACATCTGTGCGCACCGTCTGCACCCCTGCATGCTCAATGTCGCTGTGTGTGTGTGTGTGTGTGTGTGTGCGCGCACAATGTGTTTTTACTACTGCACACAATTACGCTGAATAAGGACTGGTGATCGTATCAGTTAACACCACTTAAACTTGCACAAGTGCACGCATGCGGTCCGCTTACGGATACGTGCGAAGGGTTTGAGGATTCCTCGCGTTTAGACACATGTTGTGACCAAATGTCCCATCTCAGCAACTACCGCAGGTCTGCCTATGTCTTTGCTCCCCACATTCAAGTTCGGTTACTCTGGGTCACAGTGAAGATGAAAACGCACCCCCTTTGCGGATGTAATTTGGATTTTTTTTTTTAAAAGATGCGTAGAGTTGGAACTTATTGTAGAAAATTGGTAGTGAGTGCGTATTGTGATATGACTATTTCGGGCAAACTTTCCTTTGCTTTTGAAATTCATCCAAAATAAGTTTTGTGTTTGAATTAAGACGATGATCATTAAAAAAGAAAAGAAAAGTGAAAAGAAAGAAAAGCAAAATTGTTAAAAAAATTCCCAGAAGTGGATAAACTTTAACTGTGTTAATGTTTAGTTTTGGCCACTTGGGGGCAGCAACATAATTGATATGAATAAGAAGTTGGTCAGACTTGTACTTCCCTTTGTGACAACAATATTAATTTAAAGTCGATTATGGCCACCTGGTGAATATAAGTTATTCGTTTCTTTAACGTTTGTTTTAGTTTCCATCAGCTGTGGAATTAACCACAACAGCAAACTTGCGGGTTGTAAAATGAAAACAAAGAGCTGGAACAAATTTTTCTCATTACCTTTGCCAGTTTGCCAAACTAACTCATCTTCCTAGATGACTGCTTGCTTTTTCACAACCGTGTTTTATGACCGTGAAAACACACCGATCAGGCATAACATTATGACCGATGATATTGCACAGGTCCCCCTTGATTATTTGTTCCTAAACCGTTTTGTGTGTGTGTGTGTGTGTGTGTGTGTGTGTGTGTCAGGCTGCATCCTGCTGGGGATGGCTGCTGCCATGAAGGAGTGTCATTGCTGTGGGGTGGGGGTGTTTGGTCTGGTCTAGGTAGATGGTACATGTATCCACATGAACGAATGCCAGGTCTAAAAGTTTCCCATCAGAACATTGACTGTCAGTGGTCATAATGTTGTGGCTTATCAGTGTATCTGCTACATTTTCCCTTTTTTTTTTTTTTTTTTGACGTTTAATGAGTTATTTACACTGATCCTATTACTTCAAACGACACAGCTTTCAACCGTTCCACCCATTCCACCTCAGCTCCCTGTAAAGCCGTTTATCCTCAGCACCTGTTTATCTCTTCAGTCTGGGACTTTGATCGGTGCCACAAAACTCAGACCACACCATGAGCCTCTTACATGAACCTGCCGTCACACTTCGGAGGAGTTCATAAATCTCTCCAAACAATTTGGAAACACTTGCACGAGAAGTGACAACGCCAGATTAACGACGAACAAATAAAAACCAGGGATCGCTTCCTTAAATTTCCAGTTGTAGGAACTCCTGGAATAACAGCATTCTTGTATTCTTGGAGCTCCCCTTTTCTTTTTTTTTTTTACTGCCGACTGTTTCAAGTGTAGGGCCAACCGTGGGAGAACATGGGAAGAGCGTTTCACCCCGCGGTGTTATAGGGACCAGGTGCTGAATGTGTCAGAGAGGCTGAAGCGCTGCATGTTTCTGATTATTATCCAGCAAGGATTCTGTTTTCTGGGTCACAGCGTGCGAGAAAAAGGGCACACTTCTGAGGGAGATGAGTCAGCAGTGAAGGGACGGGCACGGGGGAGACCTCTGACCTCCCCCGAGTCCCTCACATTTCATCAGGTGAGGAGACGGGAGACGGCTTCCTGCTGAGAGGAATACTTCCTTTACCTAAAAATACTCCAGATTCTTCTTATAGATCTAAAAATAACTGGTGGTCAATTTTATATAAGCGACTTTGGCCGTCACTTGACAGTCAGGACTTAATGTGAATGTATTTAGTGCAGTGTAAAAGGTAAAGAAGATGTATTTCCAACTTAAATTTTAATTTGATCTCTTATAAATAATTGAAGCTAATTCTGACAAATCAAAGATCAACTTCCTGGTAGTGGTAAATAACTACAGCTTCTCAAGTACTGAACTGTACTGAAGTACAATTTTGAGGTACTTGTACTGTGCTTGAGTATTTCCATGTTATGCCACTTTATACTTCACTCCACGTTATTTATTTTACGTCCTTCATTACTTTTGAGATTGAGATTTTACACAAGGTGTGATATAAAACACACTGAAAATACATCACATACATATCAGGGCCACCGATGAGAAAAAAAAAAGAAAATAGGAGGTAGATTATTTTTCATCAAGTCGAAATTTTGAGAAAAAAGTTGAAAGTAGAAAGTAGACCTTCAAACCAGCAGTACCGTATGTGATACTCAGCGGAAGAGTTTTGGGGCTTAATTAATATTTAAAATTTAAAATTGAAGTGCAATTATTTTTTCAGATATACTGCTGATATATTATACTGGACTGTTGCATGTAAACAGCGGTGTGGATATTGTCACTCACGCCATAGAGTCCTGATGCTCGTCTTTTCTTTTTTTCAACTTTTTTCTCAAAGTACATGATGAAAAAAAAATCTACCTCCTCTAAGTTTTAATTTTTCTCATGGGTGGCCCTAATACTGTACCTTATAAAGGCTTGTTAATGTGTAAGCGAGGTCTTCATCTACCAGACAGTACATTTTTTCCCCTCCTCTGGAAACATTCCTATAAATACCAGGCTCTCCTCTCTTATCCATCACATGCTGTAGCCTCAGTTTCATCCTCGGTTTTTGTGTCTGTGTATGAAACTGCAAAAAGTAAAAAACAAACAAACAAAACAACTTTCTCTGCCTGCAGCAGCTACAACGTTAACCTGCTGCTTCACTATTAATCCATTTATCCAGTTAGGTCCAATTTACCAAACCAGTACTTTTAGTTTAGCGCGTCACTCAAGTAAAGGATGCGATTACTTCATGAACCGCTTCAAATGCCAGAAACATAGCCATTAAAAAGAAGAAGAAAAAAAAGAAAGAAACATCATTGAGACTGAAAGGAGCTGCTGTAGTTTCAAATTTAAACACTGAACTAAGAACATTTTGTCTATTTGTGTGTGTGTGTTCTTGTACAGGCATCTTCCTGAGGACCAGGTACAGTTAATCGCAGTGAGGATGTTTGTGCAAAGTGAGGACATTTTGGCTGGTCCTCACTTCTTTACAAGGTTGTTTCAGTGTTAAGAGTCGGTTTTAGTGTAAATGTGAACAGGTTATTGTTGTGGGTTGGGTGGAGATTTAGTGGAGATGGTTGGGGTTGGGGCCTGGGGAAGGCATTATGTCACTGATAGTCCTCACAAAGACAGCTATAGAAACGTGTGTGTGTGTTAAAAACTGGTTGCAGAACATAAAGAGAGGTTTTGTCAAATTTAATATATTTCTTAATATAATTTAATGAAATGGATAATTAGAAATTATTATGTTTTGCTGTACCTCAAATAAAATTACACGACAGACTCATGCCCCTCCTCTAGCCTTTCTCCTCCTCAGCCTAACAATTATATATCATGTTATTAAAGCCTAATTTGAATAACTAATCAATTGGTCTAATAGTCAACAGTGTTTTTGACATGAATCAGCAGTCTCTCCTGCAGAACACTCCTCCAGCGTGACGAACGCAGGATTAATGGGCATCAACATCAACCAAAGTCAGTAAGAGGATAAAGCTCAAGTGGAAAGAGCACAAATAGACGTGGTCAAGAGCACCTGCCGTCCACACGGAGCATTTCATTTGTTTGTGTCTGCAGAGAAGCAGCTTCTGTCGTCTGCCGGTGAGTTTACTCTGCTGTGAAGGTTCTCGTCACCTTGTGTTAATGACAGTGTGGTACTGTATGCAACTTCTGCTGAGTCTTATAGTCGGTTGATGAACACGTTTTAATAATCAGAGCATAATACGTCACAGTGGCACAGGAGCAGCAGCTCTAATTGTTTAACCATCACTTCTTATTACTAATAATTAAACACGTATGTTGCATTGTTGATTAAAATTAGACATTTCATCAACAGGATAAAATAGGGCATTCATTCTTTTAGCAGTGGCTTAAACCAATAATGTATCAATTTGAGTTTACTGTAAATCCCTGCTGGATGCCAAATTGTGTAACTCCTCTCATGGCTGAATCGGGGCAGACCAGCACGTTAGCAGTTAGGAAAGCAGTTTTTTGTGTGTTTGTATATTTTTGTGACTTGATGGAGCCCGGCCTCGGGGCACAGCAGATGATCTGAGACGTAAACACGGACTCGCCACGTCGCCCTCTGCTGAGATGGAGTTTAGGTTTGGTGCTCACATGTCGACTGCTGACACATCGATGGCACGGATTACAGCGAAAACAAAAACTCAGCTTGAATGATTGTAATCAAACAACAAGACAGGACCTGGCTTTGTTTAAACACAGAACTCATCACTTGTCTTGAGCAGGAACCTGACTTGGACAAAAGAGACTTCCGGTCACTAGCATAGGAACCCCGGTTTCTAATTTCAGAAGATGACATTTGCATAACTGCATCAGGGATTACGCCTACAACCTAGACGTGATTTTCGACTTAGAACAGTCTTGATTTGTCCGACGTCAGAACTTTGTAGACGCTTCAAGTTTTTATGCACTTGAATGCATCTGCACGCATTCATCTCATCACACTTGGACCAGCGCCGCTCCCCATGTTTAGGCTTCAGCATGTGAACCATGTCATCACCCTCAACGTACCGGGATTCGCTTTGATTTGAAACTTTTGCTAACTACTTTAAAAGCTTTGCTCCTTCCTGCGTCATAAATCTACTCAAGCCCAATGAGCCTTACTTCCCTCCTACTGTGTTCCAAACTATTTACCTGAAGGACCTTCTTTTAAATCACGCTTCCAAACTTACCTTAACTTTTATTTTAGTTCAGTTTTTTTTTTTTTCATGATCTCACTTAGTTTTGCTGTGGGGAATGTGTTGTACAACCAACTAAATCTGGACAGTTCTATCCCACCTATGAAGAACAGATGATAGCAGGACTGGAGGTCCAGATAGGTGAGCAACACCACCTAGTGGCAGGCCGGCACATAACCATGCATGGTGCTGATGTTCAAGCTCAAGCTCAAGCTCAAATCCTATTACCTTTCTGGGTCAGACTAAATTAAACCTGTTGTTCTTTTTTAAACTGGAACATGTGTTTATGCATGCATGTGTACACACAGAGTTGTGTATGCAAGCTGTTAATCTGCGAGCGTGTTGCCAAGCGTCGAGTCTGCACTTTCACGCAAAACCTCTGTTCACGCACGTGTTCCGTCTTTTAGATTTCAAAAACTGTGACTGAACCCGAGAATGAAGCTCCTGCTTGGTTTGACACTTCTGGCGGCGACGCTGAGCGTCTTCAACTCCGCTCCGGCCGATGAGTCCAAGGCCGTCTCCGATGACACCTTAAAACGTGAGTCGGCAGAGCAGGATCGCTTCCAGCACTCCAGAGGGGCTTGTTCAGTCCATTCTAGATATTTTGATGCGTACCTACTCTCTCCCCCAGAGTTGTCCGTGGATGGCGAGAGGCTCGTGGATAAGGAGGTGAGGAGAGCTCTGTACGGGGTGAAGCAGATGAAGGAGGTGCTGTGGAGGAACGGGCAGAAGCACGAACACCTCATGAAGTCGCTGAGACACAGCAGCGACAAGAAGAAAGTAAGGTTCACTTTCCTGAGCAAGAAAAAAAAAGAAAAGCTTCAGCTGATGATGAAAATATCCAAGTGGTTTCATTTCCACCACTAGGGAGCAGAACAGCTGGCTAAGGAGGTGACGGAGAAGCTGGAGGAGGCGGAGGAGCAGTGCAAAGACTCCCTGCAGTCTGAGTGGGAGGAGTGCAGACCCTGTCTGGAGGACGCGTGTAAAAGCTTCTATACCTCCACCTGCCGCAGGGGCTTTGCTACTTTCCACACTAAGGTATGAAAAATGCAGCTGCTCCTCTTCTAACCTTCAAACTCCATCCTCCTACAGGGGATACAGAAATAAAAATGCACGTTTGTCGGCTGAAATCTCACCTTGTGTTCTGCATTGCCTCAAATCGCAGCTAAGTAAATGCACTTTTTATGAATTCTGTTTTGAAGGTGGAAACCTTTTTCCAAAGAGTCTCTAGGCGCTTCGGCCGCCGCGAGCCCCGCACGGAGGCCGGGGACATCCTGGTGAACCAGGGCCCGGACACCACGGACTCCGAGGTCACCCGCGTCGAGGACTCCTTCAACCGCCTGGTCAGCAGAGTGGGGACGCTGGTGAACCGCAGCATCACCCTGGCGTCCAGCGTGAGCGGCAGGCTCGACAAAGTCCTCCAGACAGCCTTGCTGAACGGCTCCGACGTCCCGGTAGAGGAAGCCACCTCGGATCCCTTCTACCCCGGCCGGGACTCGGGCTTCCTGCAGGGCGTGGGGCTGGAGGAGGTGCTGGAGTCCTTCTTCGATTTTGGCAAGAGCGTGGTGGAGGAGTTCGGAGCCGTGGTGACTCAGGCGTTGGACGACGTCCACGAGGCAGTGGAGGAGGAGAAGAAAGGCGGTGAGGGGATCGATGGAGCTGCCGTGGCTCAGTCTAGGCGAAATGAAAGTGTGCATCAGGTGTAACAATGATCGTCTAAACTCTATGTTTCCATTTGCTGTAGGAAAGAAAAGTTTCCCTCGTTTCCTGCAGAACATGAAATTGTGCCGAGACCTTCGCAGACAGACATCAGAGTGCTGGCAACTGCAAAACCAGTGCGAGGCCTGTCAGGGAGCTCTGCTCTCAGGTGAAGCACCAACTTTGCAGCTTGTGTTTATTCCAGTGCCATAATTAAAATAAAAATAAAAGTGGAGCTCATCTTCTTTCTCGTCTCCACAGAGTGTCCCAGCGTCCGGGATCTGCACGTGGAGCTGGACCAAGTGTCTCAGCTGCTGGACGTTTCCAGAGAGCAGTATGAAGAGATCTTGTCCATCGTCCAACAGCACACCGACGAAACGGTCAACTGGCTCAGCAACATGGCGGCCGAGTTCAGCTGGGTTGGTCAGGCCGCGAGCAACGGAAGCACTCCCCAAAATATCTTCCGCATCACCATGGTGAGCAGGGACACATAAAACTAAAAGTGCTTAAAGCATCACTTTCGGATAACTAATAGAAAATCTTTTAAAATGCCACATAAATGAGTGCATGTGGATGCTACTTAGTCATGTAGCACCCACCTAGACCAGACCAGACACCCCCACTACCCCATAGCAATGACATCCCTTAACGGCAGCAGCCTTACACAGGCACACACAAAAAATGGTTTCGGAACAACTAAATATAAAGCATGAAAAACCAGCACAAGGTGTTGACCTGGCCTCCAAATTCACCAGATCCCAAACTGACCAAGTATCTGTGGGATGATCCACAGGACCCACAGACCCCCCCTCACTAACAACACCCTGAAACCAGACACAACCGGACACCCTCACAGGGGAGACATACACAATATTAGGAAAGTGGTCACAAAGTTCTGAGTTCATAATCATGACTTCCCCTCCAGGTGGCGCCAGAGAGCCACAGCGAGCAGAACATGTCTGTGACCGACACCAAGGTGGAGGTGAACATCCTGAACTCCCCCCCACTCATCCTCACCGTTCCCGGGGAGCTGGACCTGCAGGACGACGCCTTCATCCAGTACGTGACGCAGGAGGCTCTGGACAAGTACAAGGAGATGGTCAGGTGAGACCATACATTTAGTTTGTCATTTTCCAGATTCCTTTAAAGAGAAGAAGGACGTTGTGATCAGACATGAGGCTTCAGGCAAAAACAATGCTCTCAGACTTTTCAGAAACCTTTCATGTGTAAATGACTCAAATAATGTTTCTTTCTCTGTTAGCAGGTTTGAGGAGAAGTAAAACTTCTGAAGCGTCTTTTCATGCAGAACTTTAACTGTGGGCAGAATTAGATCGTGTTTGTGAAGTAGGCAGAATCATCTTGCTGAAACATAATAAATCAGTGCACTTAAATGAACGTAAAAAGGAAGTAAATGTACCACGTACCTGTCGTCAACCAATGGCAGTAAATAAAAACTTGTGTCATGTGTCTCTGAGTCTTCCTGGTTTTGTCGATCGAGCGTCAAGAACGTGAGCGTTAAATGACAGCTTTGGGAAAAACTTTTATTTTTTTTGTCTGTACAAAAATCATATTAGTTACCATTCTCATTAATTTCATTATTCACGTCTCCACTAGCTTTTTTTTCTCCCTCTCTTCGAGGAACGATCACACATTTGTGAGTGAAGTGGAGCACGGAAAGAAATACAAAACAAAAAAAAAGAAAAAAAGAAAAGTTCACATCTTTGTGGCATCTTTCGTACTGAATCGTCTGAAATTTCCCACACCTGCACACACCTGAACAGAACGTACCTTTAAGAAGTGAATATTTTAATACCTATAAAAGCCTAAGGTGTTGGTTTAGTTTGTCTGGTCCTAGTTAACCCACCCGAGAAGAGATCCACCCTTTCTGGAAATAAGAAAATGAAAACTGGATGAGTTGTAGCTTCGGGTAAAACGTTCCCGTCCTGAAGACACGAGTGAGGAAGGTTTGTGCGATTTAACCGAGAAGAAATTAAAACATCTTAACAGCACCTAAGCGACGGGACGACGCGCCCACTGCATCATTGAGCTGTGTGGATGTGCGCCACAGAAAGACAAACACATTTAAATGGCCAATTTTCCCCAAACAGAAATGAACTCGATTAAAATTTCACAGCTGAAATTTTTAAAACATTTATAAAATGTTAATCAGAAAAAAAAAACATAAAACAGTCGCACATGTGAATCGGGAAAATACCTCTTTGTGATTTCAAGTCCCAGATTAAATGAAAGAAAACTAATAGTAATATGCCTTTCAAGTGACTGTGTTAAAAAAAAAGAATCATACAAACCGCCTCTCAATCGTCCACCTCGTCAAACCTGCTAAAATACATTTTCTTTAAATATGTACATCTGCTTTGATCTCTCAGTACATTCGTTCATCCTTTTTTTTTTCTTCCTCCAACCGACTTCCCTTCGCAACTCGCAATCAAAGCTCAACAGTCGCAGCACATACTTGACATTTCAAACCACAGTTATCGGTCACTTTTTAAAAACAAACAACCTTACACGTTCAAACCAAACTCATGTACATATAAAAAAAGATCTGGACTCTAATATTAAAGACTCAAGTTGTAAAATAAAAATAAAAAGTAGGGAATTGGAGAAGAGAGGGAGCATTTATAATTAAAAAACTAAAAAAAAACAAAAAGAAGAAGAGGAAAAGCTGTGCGTCCGCGAGTTAATCTGAAACCTTTTTGATCACAGTGTTGTGGCCAGCCCGTGTGGATTATTCTGATTAGCAGAGTTCCCGGAGCTTAACGTACCGGCACCGATCTGCACGCTCGGGGCGCTTTCCCCCCCAAAACTTTTGGTCCTCAGGGGACGAGCTTCAGTTTTCAGGTATGTCAGGCCGGTGTCATTGTGAGCTAGTTCGTTAAAAAAAAAAAAGAAAAACAAAAAAGGATCCAAAGCCTCCGCAACCATCGACTCCTTCCACGCTCCTCTGTTGTTTTTGATCTCCGCTCGTGCAGCTCGGCGTGCCAGAGTTCGCTCCGTTACCGTCCGGACTAAAGGTTGTCTCCCGGCTGGTATTGCGGCTCTGTGGCCGTGAAGTAGTCTTCTAAAAAGGACTGGATGTACTCAAAGGTCGGCCTCTCGTCCGCCTCCTTCTTCCAGCAGTGCCTCATCAGCTCGTGGAGGGACTCGGGGCAGCCCTGGGGGCAGGGCATGCGGTAACCTCGTTCCACCTGCTCGAGGACCTCTCTGTTCACCATACCTGAGAAAATACAGACAAACGTGGAGAGGATTTATATAGCGCAGTTAAAGAAAGCGCTTTAAAGCCGCACGAACATTGTTCAGACGGTTTCTCTGAACTGGGAACGTCTGATCTCATTTGAGGCCTTTCGCTCTGTTCTAAAAGACAGACAACGGGGAATCCATTCAGCAGCGTCTGTGTTTCTGAGACACTACAGTGGGATAGGGTAAAAGTTTTAACTAACAGATATTACCATGAAACTTCTCCAGTCGATTAATTACATAATACAATATTTTTTTAAATTATAAGTTTTCTGTGAATTTATATTTAAATATGCAAAAGAGGAGTTATCCACTTAAATATGCACTAATTTACACAAAAAAAAAATGTTTTTAGGAGTAAAATGTTACATAAATCTGAGGATGGATGATATATGAAAAATCCCCTCTGTAAATACCCGCAGAATGTAGTTAGGGAGAAAAAGTAGCAGAAAAACTAATTTTAAGAAGACGACCTTTAAAGTTTTACATTGAAACATCATGGATGTTTCTCTTGGAAACCACTATGTAACAAAACCACATCTACTTAAATTCTTTAAAACTGATCACATAATCATATTAAAGTATATAATATCATAATATCCAAATATCAGATTCAATTTTCAATAAGTTAATTCAAGCGTGAAACATGAACGATGAGTCATTGCTGTTCGTCTCCTTTCACCAAAGACAGTTTACGGCCGGATGAACTCAGATGAGTCTGACTTCCCCTCTCCTCTCCTTCATGTGTCTTTTCTTTGACTTTTCTTACTAATTTGAGCTGTAGTTTTCTTCTTAGAGAAGACGTCACTGCATGTTTGAATGTCCCCCTCTCTGATAAACACAGACCGGCAGAACGTCCGGTCACGTGACGCTTTTGAACCAACCACGTTGTCAGAAATCGACACTTAACTATGAGAGTTGGAGTTTAGCTTCAGATCGGCCTTTCTACTTTCACAATTCAGTTCAAAGTAAATTAGAGGTACAACACAGGCCAGGTCCTGATCTGACTGGGTCTTTTTTATCTGGTTAGCCTCCTGAGAACCTGTGTCCTCATATGGGGACATTAGGTTTTAGTTTCGTGATAGCTCATTCTCCTTCATTTAGACCCATTGTCCTAATAAGTGGACCTCTTTATTTGCCATTTAGAGGAATCAAAGGGTCAATACACTAGTCTGTGTTCACCTTATTTTATTTTTACGGTTGAAACTTGTCTATTTATGCTTATTGACGTCTCCAGTTTGATACACCATGCAAATTTAACAAATTCTATCACCAGTAACAAGCTACAGCGTCGCTAATTAGCAAGTACCCGTTTGAGGACGTTTGGATTAAACACTCTGCTCAAAGATGATGTTTAGTTTTTGTAATTCTCAACGCAGGGGTCTCAGGAGGTTAAATAAAGGTGAAATAAAAAACACATTTTGATCAACTAAACTAGACGTGCCGGCGTTTAAACAGAGCCTGTCTGACATAAACCCTCAATTTTCATAAGAGGCGCGGATTTTAAAACACAAAGCAGACAGCGGTGCTCCATCCTCAGGCCTCTTCCTGCTCCGCGGATCCCTTCCAGAGACAGGAAGACAGCGAGCCTGAACCCTGTGACACGCCGCAGAAAAGGCTCCATGGGGAGCTCCACTGCAGCTAAAAGAGGTTATGACACAGAGTCACTGGTATGATTGCGACCGCATCCTTCAACCCCCCCTCCCCTCCCTCCCTCTCTCCCTCCCCGCCGTCTCACTGTGGGAGAGTGGGGATCAGATTATCTCATACCCTGAGAGAGGAAAAGGCCGAGAACAACTGCTGAGGCCCGGATATGGTGGCAGCGGTATGTCGGATGCTGAGGTGTTAGCATGATTAATGTCTTACACCTGAAAGCCTACGCTCTAATAATATATATATATATATATATATATATATATATATATATATATATATAAAAGTCTGTCACATATCCAAGTGTGTGCAGATATCTAAATATAGTGGAGCTAAAACAGAAGAGGCTTGGTATACCGACCTGCGAATGTCCCTACGCTGTCATGCAACATATTAAGACAAGGGCCGAAACAGAGACGCAAACGACCACACTAGAGTTTTGAGAAGGGACTCGAGTCCCCCCTACCCCCCACCCCCCTCCAGAATCTGCAGCTCTGGGGTGAATTAATTAGAAAGACGCACTGAAACCATGAAAGGCCACAGGAGCCAGATGGCCCTCTAAGAGAGACGGCGGTTAAGAGTCCCATATGGCACGCTCTGTAACCGGTGCCAGTCAAACAGTGTTAACGGTGCACGCCGGCTCTGCCAGTACCGCTCTGACACAGCAGGGGGCAGTGAGGAGGCGGCAGACGGTGAGCGGTGAGCAGGGAGCTGTGCAGAGGGGTGCTTTCCCATGCGCTGATAAATCACTAGGCACCTGCGTTGACTCACAACGCCTACACACGTTTCTATTCTGATCTGCACATGTGTGAAGTTTAAAAAAAAAAAAAAAAAGCTGGGCTGATGAACCACTTCATTCATGTTTATCATCAAGATGACGAGCCGCTTAAGGCTAAACAAACAGGCAAAGGTGAAGCTGAGACGTGTATAATATTTTTTGATGATTTGATATTCGATGGCGTGTGTTCTCCTTACCGGGATACGGGACTCTGCCCTTGGTCACCAGCTCAGTCAGTAGTATACCAAACGACCACACGTCTGATTTGATAGTAAAGCGGCCGAATAACGCAGCTTCGGGCGCTGTCCACTTGATGGGAAATTTAGCACCTGGGAAACAGAGAGTAAAATTTGTGAAAAGGGGGGAAGAGGATCTATTATTTCTACATGATCACTTACTTCTAATCTGTTAAATTAACACTGTAATCAGGTTAAAATGCAGGAAAAGGGTTAAAACTAAACCAAAGTAACAGAGTGTATGATGAGAGGGTGTGAACCTCAAGTCGTGTAAGGATCAACTGTAACAAAATCTCATAATCTCTGGTTAATCTGTTGCTTATTTGTATTTATCTGTATTTAGTCGTCTAAAAAAGTGTGCGAAGACGCTCTGCTGACGATCACCTGAGAAGTAACGAGCGAGAGGTCGTTTCCTTAAGAGCTACTGTACGCTGAAGGTTTAGCCTGTGTGCCAAAGGTTCAGAGTGAATGAGTTCTATTTATAACCTGCACGTCCTCGCAAACGCAGACAAGACGCAAACACAAACACACCAGCTGCTCCCCGTCCCAAACACACACCTTGTCTGGCCGTGTACTCGTTGTCCTCGATGAGCCGGGCCAGGCCAAAGTCGGCGATCTTACACACCAGGTTGTCAGCCACCAGGATGTTGGCAGCTCTCAGGTCCCTGTGGATGTAGTTCATCCTCTCGATGAAGGCCATGCCGTCTGCGATCTGGGTCAAGAAAGAAAACATTTAATTGACACTTTATAAAAGAATAAAACTTTACTGATCTTAAGGCTTGAGCCACAGAGGGAGGAAAAATAAGGGGAATATCCGCGTCTGTGGCGATGAATCGGACTCATCGTGAACCCGATTGTCAAACACCACCCCCCAAACTCTTAACGTCTACTCCCTCTGAGGCGTCTCCGAGTTTCAGCCGGTGTCAGATCGATTCTCAAACATTCGGCTGAGTGGGGAGAAGAGGGAGGAGAGGGAGGAGAGGGAGCCCGCGAGCGTGGAGAGGCGAATTAAGAGCAGATCACACTCTGCGACTGCACCAGCGAGCTTAAGTGGGCCTCCGGTGAGCGGCGTTTAAGTGCTACAGGCAGTTAAGTGGCGGGGAACGAGGGGAGGCACACACAAGGTGAGGAGGAGGAGGAGGAGGACGAGGGGGGGGGCAGATATTAAATAAATATGGCAGCCACATGGAGAACAAACAGAGACGCTTATTTCCAGGTCTCGGATATTTGACTCCCACGCACCAGCACGCATAGCTGGAAAGTCGCCTATACTGCAGCGCTGCACACGCATGATAACAACCTCCCTCACAGTCGGAGCAGCAGCTCAGCTGGGCCGGTGAGAGGCACAGTGGGAGCTGCAGCTCCGGAGCGAGCCCGTTTTGATCCTACCTGTGAGGCCATGTCCACCAGCTGGGGCAGCTTCAGATACTTCCCATCTCCCTCCTTCAGAAAGTCCAACAAGCTCCCTGACAGAGAAGACGAGCACAGTCAATACAAATGTCTGCGCAGTGATTGAACACAACACAACAAATAAAAAGGCCAGAAAAAAAAACACAAAAACACTTTGCTTTAAGACGTTCTTCCATCTTTTATGTTCTAAAAGTTACAATCAGTCCAAAGTTTGTGCTAAATTTCATCTTCTTAGTATACACAGATCAGGCAAAACATTATGACCACCTTCCTAATATTGTGTAGGTTTCCTTTGTGCCTACAAATGGACATGGGTCTTCTGAGGGTGCTACGTGCCAGTCCAAAAGTTTCCCAGCAGAACATTGAATTGTCACAAGACGATCAATTTTACTGACGTCAGCCTTCAGTGATTTCTTCTTTTAATGACCTGATTGGTGTGTAAACAGGTTTCTTCTCATGCATAAATATTTTATCAAAAATGCATCGAGGGTGACGCGTTTACGCTCCAACGGTTCCATTAAAACTTCCGCATTTGCGGTAACTCTGTTTGAAAGACCTTTCAGATTCATCACCTCGAAGTTCCTCAAACTTATCGCAACCGCAAATTAATTTAGTGTTTTCAAAGGTTGTTAAACCGCCGAGAATACGGCGCGGTGGGAATACGTCGGCAAAAGAGTGATGATCAACAAGAAGTGGTGAATAACAGCATGGGCTGGTTCATAACGTCAGCGGAAGGCGCTTTATTCCGGAGTACGCCGCCAACTTTAAGCCAACCTTTCATATTTTACGGGCATACTACTTGCAAAACATCACAAGAAGCGCGGATACGGTTGACGTAAACGGAGCTCTGAAAAGATCTGTGACGCAAGGAATCCCACTCTGAGAGCAAAGAGAACCTTCCTCGACAAAGTGCGGCGAATAAACAACTTACTCTTCTCCCTCTTAAATAAAACACTGCAAAATTCATCTATTCAATTCAGTCTATTCATTCTTTTTTCTCTTTTAAAACCAAGACGATGAATTGGAACCAAATTTACTCGTGTTTATTTGTGAACCTGCCGTTTCACAGCAGCAAATCATTATTCTCTGCAAGTTGCACAAAGCGTCTTTAGAAAAAGATCTCAGACGCTAGAGTGATGTAAGAAGAAGCAAGAAACGCATTTTGACCAACCAACAACAAAGTGCAAACACCTTTATTTGAGGGGCAGCTGGCCCGGGTTTAGCGGATGTAGCCGGAAGCGCGAAATTTCCCACTTGCATTCAGCTCCTGGTGTTCCATATTTTATATTTAAGTACATCTGCGTGACTTCTAGTTTGGGGAAACTGAACCCCGGTTCCTCACCTTTTCCCATGAACTCTGTGACAATGTAGATGGGTTCCTCGGACACCACGGCATAGAGCGGCACCAGTTTGTCATGTCTTAGCTTCTTCATGATCTGAGCCTCCTGCAGGAAAGCCTCCGGAGACATGGTGCCCGGCTTCAGGGTCTTGATCGCCACCTTGGTCGTGCCGTTCCATGTGCCTGAAATGTGTATTAAACTGTATTAGGATTGAGGAGACAATTCAATTCAAAAGATATTCCTTACATTGACATATACCGTTTAATACTAAAAATACTGACGCACACATTTGACCCATTTTAAGTGATTAAACTAGATCTATCAGCGTCGTGCTGCTGATCTCTGGCGGTGTTCCCGCATGTAAAGAGCAGCTCAGGAGAGAAAGAACATGACAGCTGAGATAATCGGCCACTTCCTGGTTCAGAGCCACTTACTCACGCCCTGTTTACATACAATGAGCTGAGGCAGGAGATCCACTGCTTCCGTCATGAGGCTGACCTTCATGAATGAATCATACTGAACAAACTCTACACACGCACACGCATGCACACACAGGCTGAAGGACAAACTAGGACAGTGATTATATCTGGTAATACTAACATGGGCTGGTGGCAGCAGAGCAGAGAAAATGAGGGCAATGGGTAAAACAAGCACGAGCAGAGCAGATTTGCAGCAAGAAAAAGTTGTAGCTGAGCAATCACGGACAAGGGGGGGAAAAAAAAACGGAGAGAGGGATTCCTGGGATTGCACAGAGGAGGCTTGCAGGTCGAGGCTTGCTGCAGGCCAGGCTTAATGAAAGGCTGAGTGATGAAAGAAGAGAGTCGTGTTTGCTGAAAGGCCCCCCCCCCCCCCGTCTATCGCATGCGGGCCAGAGACATGAAGCGTAGGAAGTGACCTGTGATTACTGGGCTCTGTACGTGTGTTCTCGCACAGCTATATCTTTCTGAGGACCAGTTTGAGTCTTACACCATCGGAGTGACGATATTTGTGCAAAGTGAGGACAGTTCGGTTGCTCAACACTTTTTACAAGGCTATTTGAGGGTTACAGCTCGGTTTTAGGGTAAAGATGACAATAATGGTAAGGTTAAGGCACTTAATAGAGATGGTTATGTTAAGGGGGTAGAACACGCATTACATCATTGAATGTCCTCACAAAGATAGCCATTCAAACACGTGTGTTTGTTCTTGTACAGCTATCTTTTTGAGGTCCAGTGCTGAGTTTTACACCATCGAAGTGAGGACATTTGTGCCAAGTGAGGACATTTTGACCAGTCCACACTTATTTACAAAGATGTAAGAGGATTAAGACTCAGTTTTAGGTTAGGTTATAGTTACCTGCAGTTTAGACCTCAAGTTGACGCGATATGGCGATAACGCAGATACCTACGTACACCCTACGCAGAGCCTAGCGCTGTAGCTGACCACAAGAGCTGTGCTTGGTAGTAGCATGTTCCCGCTTTAGTGTTTCCAGCAGCTTTTCCATTGCCGCTATTTTTTTAATTGTTTTGGATCAGTAAATGCAGAAACAAAAATTAACTCGACTGGCAAAAAAAGTCACAGCGCCGTCTAGTGCTCGGGTGGCGTAGTTGCAGATCGAGCAAAAGTCATGAGCGCACAAGTAAAAATGGCTCGCACTAGCGGAGACTAGGCGTGTCTAGGTGCCGCAATACTCTAAAAGCACTGTTGAGATGGTTAGGGTCAGGGGCTGGGGAATGCATTATGTCAATAAATGTCACAAAGACAGCCATGCAAACTTGTGTGTTTGTGTGCAAACATTTTTACGCTTGTGTATGCACCGGTATGTGGGCTACTGTGGTGACAAGACAAGTGCACTTCCCAGGATAATCCTACAAAACTTTATTACTAAGGAAACCAATTCTATAAACAGCCTTATATACGCTGCCTGCTTATATGTTCATTTACATTAAGTGTACATTAAGTTATTAATAATGTACAATGGATGGTCCTGCACGTAAACCTTTAATGGACGGGTAAGCATGCATCGACAAAACTCTTCATATTCTTTACTAATTCATGACAAGTGTCAGACATCAGTTGTTCGGGGTGTGTTTATGTATGCGTGTTGTTGATATAGGAAGTGCTGCATGTTTGATAAATACCCAGAGTATCCTGGTAGGACAGATCCTGAGGTCGGCCCACTAGTTCCAATAATTAAAGCTCCTAAGTTTTTATGTGCACAACCACTCTTCACAAGTTCTGCTGACAGATTTTACACAGTAATAAATTAGCTAGTTATGTGTGTTAAATGAAGAATCTCACAACAAAAGTACAAAAAAAATCTCTCCCCAAAAACGCATCGTTATCAGGCACCCGTTTCACACCTTCTATTTATATATTATAGTTAAGTCAGTATGAGGAAGAGTTCTACTTGAAAAACACAGCTCCCCTCTAATATTTGGGTACTAAATATGAAGTTACAGCTGGCATCGGCAGTGGAAGAAGAAGAAAACTGAAATTTCAAATCTCCTACTAGGCTAATTTAAATGTGATAAACGGCCGAATTACTGATGCTCAAGAGCAGCAGAATTGTTAAAGCAGATGACTAATGTAACGCCTTCGCATTCAAATTTCAAAAAGTCCCAGCATGTCACCTAATCCCGCCGTGTCTGGACCAAAAGGTCACTATTAGCTCATAGGCTAAGAAGCTGAGAAGAGCAACAAGTCATCACAGGCAGTCGGCTTTTCTGCCAAAAAGGTGCTCTATAGTTTATTTATTCTAGATCAAAATGCAAAATCTTTGGTTGATTAGACATTTTTATATATATTTTTTAAAATATATAAAAATGTAATTTTTCTTTCTTTACATACACATTAACATGAATCCAACATATTTTAGTAAAGGGAAAGCTTCATAATGAATGCAAAATGATAATGATAATAATGTATATTTATACATAACACTAGGTCGAGTTTAATATAGAACACACATAGTAGGAACGGGCTCCATATTTAATCTCTCAATCAGTTTGGGGGTCCTTGGCCTGAAAATATTTGTCTAAATTAAGATTAGATAAGGATTCAACGTGCTGAATTGGCTGGAAATCTATTATCAGGGGTCCACGATAGAGTCAAAGGTGCAGGATACACGGTAACGACGAGGGTTCTCGGGAAGCCAGACACCAACATAGAGCTAACCGCCAACTAACTCTCTGCAGTAAAAGTGTCAAAGTGCCACCGCCCGCACCCCTTATTCCCAAGTTGCCATGTGAATGGATTTTACATTGCCCATTCATAGTGTGAACGGGCACAATGAAAATATCCATGATAAAAAAAAAGCATTTGTGAGGAGCAGACTCAGCGGCCCCAGCGTTCATTCACTGACACACATACTCGGCGCTACATGAAGGGTCTCTTACCCATCCAGACTTCTCCAAAGCAGCCCTGTCCCAGTTTGACCTCGAGTCGGAGGGACTCTCGCGGGATTTCCCAGGCGTCCTTAGCGAGTCCCTGAGTCTGAGGCTTCACCGTGGGACACACAGTCGTCAGCCGGTAGCACAGACCATCAGCATGTTCTGGAGAGGGTGGGAAAAAGACACAGAGGGAGAAAAACAGGATGAGCTTTAAGGTGGAGCTGGTTAGTGACCAGCCTGCTAATTCACCCCCACCAGCCTGGTGAACATAAACACCCGGTGTCTGAGCGGTGATACATGCAAACGCATTCCTGGCAGTAGGCAGGCGGGAAAAAACATAATCAAACCACAATGAAACAAGAACAGTTCATTCACGACCTCCAGAATAACTCAGAATAAAATAAGAAGTAATGTTTATGGTGAAGAAGCCTTTTCAGACACTCATGATCTCATGACATAAAATAAGGCACATAGAACGGGAGAAACAGTGGAAAACCAGCCCATTGTATTCAAGATCTTTCTTTTGTGCAACTTCTCACTTATTATTGACTTCTGCCTGGAGATCAAATGCTGCACTCAGAGGGATAAGAAGAAGCACAGAGCTTTGAATCTACCAGTCATCAATTATAGACAACACAGCAGTGAGTGAACAGTGCGAGTTATATATATCAGTGCAAGAAGGGAAAACGTTAACAAACGACTTGTTTTTCACAGTATTTTCTGCAAAGTTCTTAAACACTTTGCCATGTGTGTGTTTGCACGCTTCATGTGATGCAGATGCTTTCTCGTGACAGACCATGGGGGATTTTTTTTTTTTTTCCAGGAACAGCCGCTTGCTTATCAATATTGTGCAGATTACAGCAGCTTAAGAAACGAAACATTTTTTTTTTTGTATTCACGTCTCTTGGCTTAAGTCGCACATGGCTTCGCTTTTTTTTTTTTTTTTTTTTTGGAGGGTATTTGTCGAGATTACCAAGCTGTGACCATGTCAGCAAAGCGTTTAGAATCACGAAAAATGAAAAAAAAAAAAAAAAAGCCTCTGTAATACGCATACATATTCAACGCATATCCGGCAACAGATCTGCAGCTGAATAATGCATCCGCCGCCGTGAAGCCAGAGCTCTCCGGCAGAAATGCGACAGGAAGAAGGCAGCAGAGGCGACTGGTGTTGTTCTCCAAAAAACGAGAACACCCTACTGTGACTATTACACACAGAGAGCCTGAATCCCAAAGAAAAATAACCAGCTTGCTCTGGGCTGGAGCATCCGTCCAGGTGTAAACAACAATTTTTATAAGTGCTACCTTCAAGACAACATGACGTGCGAGCGAGTACCTGTGTAGTGCTTCACCAGCTTCTGTAGCGTGTCGAACTGGGCTCGTGTGGTGATGTAATAGCCACCGCTGTCCAGCTTGCGGATCTTGTAGTGTTTGACGTTGTCTCCCTTCATTTCATCCCAGTCCCGGATAGACAGAGAGTACGCTCCTTTAAGATCCAAAGACATTACGTTAGATGTGTCTGATAGTGTAGAAAACTAATTTAAAGTGAGAATTAATGTGACAACAAATCAACAAATTCATAGTAAAGTCTGAGAGCCAGATTTGCAGGACCTGGAAAAGAACACAAGACTTATAAGGTCAGCCACACTACGTGCTCTGAGCTTGTTTGTTTTTTATTATATAAGTGCTCAAGTCTTTTAAACTGTTTCCACTTTTCATGTTATTCTCGGTAACAGTAAGTCTTCAATGACACTACTGGGAATAACATCCCTGGGTGAGAAATTGAGGATTCACAAAAGTTATTAATGAACAGTTTATCCTCAGGGGATCATGTCTGCGCCAAATGTCACCAAGTGTTTTTCAGCTTTGGATCAAATCCCAGCTTTGAGACAACACTACAGGGATAGCGGGGGGGAGATCCCCGTCGTGATTAATCCTCTGGAGACCGCGAACAAGCAAATGTACAACATTTTACAGCCGCCCAACTGAAAAACGTCGGTGGGATGACGAAGATTTCCACTGACATCGCTCTACAAACGCACCAAGTTGCACATAGAGCAGCTTTATATCTCACTGAAGAAGGACTGCAGATCCCGTAAATGTGAAAACATTAAAACCACCTTTTGTCTTTACACTGGCTTTCTTTTAATTTATTTTCTCGTACACGGTACATACAGGAATCTTCAAGTTAATTTCAATACATTTTTAACCCTTAACCTAACAGTTTGTAGTTTACTATGAACACTACAGACCACTGACCAGGGATGTAACGATAACCGGTTTCCAGACGCTTTCTAATACCAGTTAATATTTTTATTATCATTAAAATTGTGTCTGATTATTGTTTTTTTTCCCAAAATAATAGTTGGTTAAATCATTTCAACAATACCGTGATTATAATGATGATCACTTTGGTCACAATAATTGCGAAATTAAATTTTCATATCGTTACATCTCTACATACAAGAGAATTCAAATAGGCTGAGAGAACAGACAGAAAGCAAACACACGTTTAGCGTAAACGCTTGTATAACATTTGCATGTTGCATATTGCACATTTGCATAAACTCAAAACTAGTTTGCATGCAGCGTTGCCGCGCCGCCCAGAGCCTGATGTCGGTAAAGATGAGGAGACAGTCCTACTAGCAGAGGTCTCAGCTGTCGCTTCAGGTGTGGTGTCTAACATTAACACTAGGTTGTGGTGGCGCAACGCTACTGGCACGGTGGCTAGCACCAAGACGTACCCGGGGCGTTCTCTGGTCTTTTAAAACGTCGTTTGTGCCTCTGAATTTCAACTTTAAATACTTCTCAAGCCCCAGCGGATACCCTGTCGTATAAATCGCCTCACCTTTGGTCGTCTCGCTTTCTCGTGCCAAGAAAGTGCCCCGTTGGTTCCCTGGAACCAACAAGAGACGCTCTGCATCTTTGCGGCCCATTTTACCAAAGTACCATCTGCCAAAATGGAGAGAGTCAAACAGTCAGAGGCAGCACGAGCATATTGCACATTTAGAAATATTTCTTTATATATATATATATATATATATATATATATATATATATGTGTGTGCGCGTGTGTGTAATATGGTGCTGGTGATATTTAGACCTCGGACATCTGGATCTTCTGTATAATCTTTTCTGGGATGAAATGAACCGACACTGAACACCGGGAATTTGACGTGGTTCTTTCACAGAGTCAAATCAATACCATAAAATCTCAGCTGGGTCAATATGACGCAGCCCGTCAAACTATTATTACAGTTCATTATTAACTTTGTTCCAGGAAGCACATCTTTGGCTCGTTCTGTTAAATGTAATGGCTCCATAAAAAACGTTAGTCACAATAAGTAAGTGAAGCTCACGGCTATAAACAGGCTTTTCAACCTTTAAAAAAATAAAAAAAAATAAATCAGTCTATTTTGAGAAATCCCGACATGTTCACACGTGTAACAAAGCAGCTGAGTTGTGACACCTGCAAGGTATTTTTTTTCACCGACTAATTTGAAAGAATTTTAAAAAAAAAGAAGAAGAAGCCCTGCAAGCTGTCAATAACTGTTTTTTTTTTATACTTAAGACAAAGTTAATGGGCTCATTTACTGTGTTTTTTCCCCGGCACGAGAGAGAAACCAGGCCGGTGCAGATGCGGCACAGTCAATTAACGTTTCTGTCACACCGGAATAACAGCACTGAGAAAGCCAGCGGCTCTCAGCAAAAATACAGCGCTCCATTGTTTAACCTGCCGTGTGTAAATGATGAGCCAGTCGCGGCGCGTGTCCACCCGGCAGCAACGTTTCTTCTTAATCGGAAAAAGAACTGACTGAGCGGGGTGAGGAAAAGGGTGAGGGCAAAACAGCCAGAACGAGAAATTAAAAATGAAAAGTAAAGATCTGAATTCTTACTCTTCGGCCTGTATGGAGTCAGCCGGAGCCACGTAGTTACTGGGGATGTAACCTTTCTGTCCAGTGTTAATGGAGCGCGCCTCCCACCAGTCGCCTTCCCTGAGGGGAGAAGTCAATTATAAATGAGAGGCAAGAAGCGTGACTGAAAAAAATACACCAGGTGTTTAAAAGAGCACAAAAGATGTGAAAGGAACAAGGTCATATCCCACGTCACGCAGAGATACGTCATCATGCCGGAGGAAGGCATGGGCGAGTGTGAAACCACCGCTGTATTAACACAGCTCCCACTCAAAAGTTTTACTTGGCCACGAATGTATCTGCAACGCGCTGAAGTTTACTTCTGTTGGCTCTGAACAATATAATTAGATTCAAAAACAACCCCTGTACATCTCAAATGTGACAAACTGCTTTTTAATGAGGCACCACGAGACAAAAACAGTTAGAAACCTCTGGTTTAAAGCTTGAACAAAGTAGTACGTAAGTACACGATTAGGCATAACATTATGACCACCGTCCTTTACTGTGTTGGAGGGGGGTCTTTGGGTCCTTATGTGTTGAGGGGAGGGGCCTCTGTGGATCATCCCACAGATACTTGATCAGTTTGGGGTCTAGTGAATTTGGAGGCCAGGTCAACACCTTGTGCTGTTCTTCACGATTTTTTGAGTTGTTTCTAAACCGTTTTAGACTGTGTCCCCGTGTCAGGGTACATCCTTCTGGTGTCACTGCTATGAGGTGGGGGTGCCTGGTCTGGTCTAGGTGGGTGCTACGTGTCCAAGTAACATCCACATGAATGAATGCCAGGTCCAAACGTTTCCCAGCAGAACAGTGAATCATCACAAGATGATTATCAATGTTATTTATTTCTCCCGTCAGTGGTTTTAATGTTGTGGCTGATCACTGTGCTACACCTGTTTTCCTGTAAACCCTAATCAGCTGTCATATAATGTAGAAGCAGTACAGTAAATTAAAAAAAGTAAATGTCGTGGAGTTGACGTAGTAGAAAATGGACTATGTACAATTAAGTGAAACCTCTTGATAATAAAGGAATAAAATCATTTCATTTTATTGTGCACGTACTTCAAGGCATGAAATGCATAACATGCGGAATGAGAGCAATAACTGACCAAGTGCAATATTTTTTCCACCTTCTGCATCAAATTCCGCATCACTAGTAGCCACAGCTCCTGGTGCGTTTGACAGCGCATGTGGAATATGTAACAGAGACGAGGGAAGTAATTTTTTTTTTTTTTTTTTTTTTTTTTTACAGCAGATGTAATTTTTGCCTTTGCGAAAGCAGTGGAGGCAGCGGTCGGACGTGATGAATGAGGAGACGGACTTGGAGCTCTGCCCGTTCTCACACGTGTGGGATGAAGGCCGTTCTGGCAGCAGAGGCATATTATCAGTGCGCCCATCATCAGCTCTTTCTTTTAAATCTTATTACTTACGTTCATATTTTATTACGTCAATTATGAGGGCGCGCTTCACACTGTAACCCCAAATTGAGTGCCCAAACTAAAAGCACGATCAGTGGCTGGAGGAAAGCGACGGCAGCTAAACAGATGGCCCATTAGAGGAGGCCATTAACCCAGACAGATCTCAGCCTTAATATCGGGCCTGAATAAAAAGAGGGATTAAACACACGCAACCACGCACGCATAAATCCGCCCGGCAGTCTGTCGGAGCAAAAAGCAAATGCACTCACGTGTTGTTGATGATCTGAAAGCGATCCCCTTTTTTGAAGGACAGGTCGTCCGCCGTCCGAGCCTCATAGTCGTACAGGGCCACGAAGAATGTGACGCCACCTTGAAGACAGAAGACAAAATGTGCATTTAGGTCAGTCTTTGTTATTACCTTAAAATAAACTTATCAGGCATAACATTATGACCACGTTCCTAGTATTGCGTAGGTCTCCTTTGTGCCTCAAAGACAGTTGTGACTCATCATGGGGCTTCTGAGGGTGTCCTGTGGTGTCTGGCAACATAATGTTGTTATTGGGGGTCTTTGGGTCCTATGGGTTGAGGGGAGGGGCCTCAGATACTTAATCAGTTTGGGATCTAGTGAATTTGGAGGCCAGGTCAACAACTTGTGTTGGTTTTCATATTTTGGTTTCCGTTTTAACCTGTGTGTCTGCGTCAGGGTGGTGGTGGTGCTGGTCTGGTCTAAGTACCACCCACATGAACGTCAGGTCCAACCTTATTTACTTCTCCTGTCGGTGGTCATAATGTTGTGGCTGATCAGTGCGAGCATTACCCTTGAACATTTTTTTTCCCCTGTTTTCGTCCCACTTCCTGTGCCTCGGAGCGCGTCTAAAAATACCACCGGCAAAACAGAACATTCCCTCGGCAGTTCTCAAAACTCGGCGGCATCCCTTCGAATCAAAAAAGGGGACGCCACTTACGTACGATTAAAGAAAATGCGAGTGACAGAGGGGACAACAGGACTGTGATGTGTTTATCTCACAGAGAAAGCTGAATGGGGCAGGATCAGATCTGCAGCGGCTCCTCGAGCCGGATGATCTTCCCCGAGAGGACGAGGCGTCGACTGGTTTTCGCGTGCAAGTGTTCTTTATTGAGTTCATTCACCGCGCTCATCCTAATGTCACCGAGAGTCGTTTTTCATTACAGGCGCGTCCTTAATCAAAAAGTTCAAACTACCGCTGGAGATGAAAACTTTAAATGTAAATAAATAAAGCCGCCGAACTCGCTCGGTGTAATTCTTCTCCTCTCAGGAGAGGCCGAGGCTGCTGCATTGCTTCCCATATCATAGAGCTATTTTGGCTCTCTGTTCTGCCTCTTTGACTCGTTTCAAATGTCTGATTTGCATAACATCTGCTGCTCATAATGTCCTCGGCACAGCGAATGTCCAGCGGAGTTTATTCTCAAGTTTGTTTTGCACATTGTGCCAACAGAATTTCGAAGTTGAAATACGGCAGAGGGAAATAATTGTGGCAGTTTCATCCTTCTCCGCAATTTAATTAAACTGATTTACTACTTATACGTCGGCGTTTAATTAAAACCCACAAAACTTCTGAGAAGCAGGGTTTTTTTTTTTTAAAAAAAATATTTGAACGAATATATGCAGAAACACGCGACCGTAGGCGGACTCGCAGATTCTCTGTGCGTACACCGAAAGACACGAATCCACAAACTGACCTGTGATGACACCGGGGAAGGGGCTGCTCATGGTCACCGCCGTGTAGGAGGTGGACGCTCCACCGAAGGGGGTCATGACCGAGGACGCCCCGCCGAAGGGCGTGATGGTAACGGCGGAACTGTTGTAGCTGTTGTTCGACGGCTTCATGGAGGGCGAGTGGCCCATCAGGGTGGGGTCGGGCCCGTAGTGGCCCGGGTGTGCGTGGCCCGGCGTGGCGTTCGAGTTGTCGGGCCGGTACTTCGGCGGCGAGCCCTTGTCCTCTTTACTCTTGACGCAACCCATCCTCGAGCCTGCAGGGAAGAGAAATATTTGAGGATCAGATTACGGCGCGCGCTCGCATTTGCCTCGGGTAAGACATATATAGTGTCTCCTGTCAGAATGGGAAACAATGAGGTGATCACTGGGGGAAACACGCACAGATTTATTAATAGATAGAGGAACTGGAATCTATTCTGCAATGGACATTTTTGATGATATTCTTTGTAATGAGGCCGAACTTCAGCTTGTGCAACACAAACGGAGAGAAGCCGTTTAGGCTGTTCAGGCTAGAACCAAGCATTTCGGTGGGTTTCAACATAACTGAACTCTCAAAAGACTGCAAGCCAAGCCGAGTGACCTCACACGACTTCACAAGTCTCGACAAAAGCCCTGACAAGAGAGCAGAGCTAGAAACTGTTACCGCCAGCTCGCACCAGTGATCACACTCAGTACATTTACAGGCACCTGAAAAAAAAAAACGACACCCAGATAACGTGTCTGGACACTGATTTTCTCCGGCATGTATACACCTTAATCAGAGTTAAACTAGACAACGCGTGTGCGCATGCTCAACAACCACTGCGCTGGTGTATGACCCCGGAACAAAAACACACAAGAAAGCCGGTCGGAGAAAAAGAAGGTAAACTGAGTCGGTAGAAGAACCACCTGAGGGATAGCGCCATCTTATCCTCACCATAAGCAGCGCGCTCATTACGCACGGGATTAAAAAGAGCCGTACTATTATCCATCATGTTGTTGTTTATAATGCGGGTCTGCTGCATGAACGACTCCAGTCTACTATATGACGTAACAGGTCAACTGGAAAGGGGGATGTATTAACCCACTGAAAAGACACATATTGCCACCTAGTGTGGTGGAGGAGGACATGCTCCCCCCACTTATTCGATTTTCTCCATTTCATGTAAACCACATTCAGAAAGTTGAATTTTGAACATAGCTCCATTAAGCTGTGCATGTTAAACGCACTCATTAACAGCCTGGTCAGATCTCGGGTTCAGATCCGATCTGGGTGACCTGATCACGTAAAAAGACGGTCGTGAACACCCCCTGGGAACCACTGAGATCACATCTGAGAGGTCCAATGATCTCTGACCACATCTGGAGGTGGTCTGGATCTCGTGTCCACATTCATTTGTTTGTGCGAGCGCAATGCGTCCTGAATCGCTTTAAAAGACTCTCGACTCACTCACGACGCATGAAAAGGAAAAAGCACCCTGTTCTTTTTTTAATGTGTGTTCATTAGTAATGAGAGCCTTTTCAAATATTCTGTCCTTGTTGCTGTTACCCAACTATAAAATAAATCAACCTAAGTAAGAATTAACAAACGAAAAGCAGCCCTTTGGCGTTAAGAGCTTGTGCTCATGTCACTCCTGAGATTATGGATACATGAGACCCAGTGAGTCAGGGTGTGTGCACGCTGTTTCCTAGAAATTCAGGACTAAGAGCAAATGACTTTACATAAGCAGAAAATACGGGTAACAGTTATTATTTTGGCTCACGTTTCCAGAACAAGTATGCACTTTGTCGTCAAACCTGTAAGACTGCACGCGCAACCGGTTTTATTCACCGTGTGTACCTGACTTTGGACACGTCTACCGATTCATAAATTCCTTGGGAATTGATTTTATTTATTTATTTATTTATTTTAAATACATGACATTTCCTGCATCCACAAGATTAGTCCACGTTTGAGGGAGATCCAAAACCTGACTGGGGCTACGCAAACGTGGGAAAACCACAAATCTCGGAAACCAACGTCAAGAGTATCTCGAAAGGAATCGATTCTCAACTTAACTGAAAATGAAAATCAGCAGCGACGCTCGGCTCGAATGCCCTCACCCGACTACATTGTGTACCGAGGTGTGTGCCAGTCCACCACCTGAGATAAGCCTGCTTCCGCACAACTTCAGTCACCGTGACGTCCTCACAAACACATTCCTTTGTTGGCTTTCATGAGTTTGTGTGTCCTCATAAGCAGAGGGCATCCTCCGCAGATTCTGCTCTGTTTACTCGTCTTTCTACCACCTTAAGCCTCTCAGTCAAACTGTTTTTATGTGCGTGCGTTTCGCGCGTCTGCGAAATAAAACCGGCTGCCACTGCACATCAGATCGAGCTCCTGCTTCAGGACTGCTCCACTTTCGATGACTCACATCCTGGCATTTGTAAAAACGTTAGAGCAGATTCTTTAAGCGGCTGTCACGGACACGCAGGTATTTGTAACAGAAGCAGAGTTGTGGGATTCTCGGGCAGAATGCATGACACAACACATTTTCAGTTCAATTTGTTCTATGGCCACAGACGGTGTCATGTAAAATAAAGCGGATGACTCTGTGAAAATATGCTAACGCTGACAAAAATATGATGAAGTTAAAGCTTGAGGACTTACGTAAGCGGAGTGTTGGTTTTATTTCTAAGGTGCTATTTACACTGATCAGCCAGAACATTAAAACCACTGACCATCTCGTGACAACATTCTGGTAGGAAACTTTTGCACCAAGCTTTCACGTGGATGTTACTTCAAAGTGAAACATTCCCTAAAGGGATGATCCACAGAGGCCCCCCCCTCAACCCATAGGACCCAAAGGCCCCCCCACTAACAACATCCTGTTGTTAGACACCACAGGACACCCTCAGAAGACCCGTGTCCATTCTCTGACGAGTCACAACTCTCTTGGAGGCACAAAGGAGACCTACACAATACTAGGAAGGTGGTCATAATGTTATGCCTGATCAGTGTAATTCAAACAGTTAGCGTAGACATTCGTTTAGGCCCAACATTGGCCTATATTGAACTGTATTCACTGATATGCCGAAGTTTTTCCACACGCCTCTTGGATACAAAGATTCTCAATGAATAAATTATGCATTTTAAACTTTAACTGGGAAATTTGAAATATTAACACATCATCCGTCAGTCATTTACTTTTTAACCTCACGGAAAACTGCTACGTGTGGGTTTTGCGTGGGCAATCGTCACATTGTTTCAGCAGCGAAGACTCCGCAATCTGGTGAAATGACCCGGTTCTTGATCTTCCTGCACTATTTTTAGACTCGAGAGTGGCACTTCACGTTAAAAGAACACCCTTTCATTATGGCAGACTGCGCCACATGTCATGTTTACATTAATTAGACAGAGCGCAGGATTCTTAAAACTTAACTTTGGGCAAACATTTTCCCTTCTGCTTGTCAAAACGTGAACGATGATTTTGGAAATCAGAGTCTTCGAAAGTCCCTGACTAATCGCATCGTCTCGGTGAAACACAGAAACACAAGAAAAGACTAATTAGGGATCACAACAGAAAAACTAACAATTAATCCCTCTTTTATGTGCAATTATGATTGCGAGTCTTTACTTCACGCTGGATCATCCGTCTTTGTTCTGAGGACGGTTTCGGGGCAAACATTTCCTCCGTGACTGCGCGGGAGGAAGAATAAACGCTCCTGCCTTTATATGAATTCTATGAATGGATAAATAAATGAATGAGTGATTGCACAATGTGCTTTGTCTGCAGCTCAACAGATCGCAAACACGGCGACTGTGGGAACATGAAGAACAATGCGGCCTGATTACGAGCGACGTACGCGTAAAGCATTACGGACGCCCAGCCGGTGGACTCCTGTTAACTCTGACTCAGCTCGGAGTCCGGCTAAAGGTCACGAGCTCCATTTATTCTGTCCACCGGCCCCAAGAACCTCCGCTCCAAATATCTGTTGCGACTGAAAGCGAGGCCTTGGTTTGTGAATAGACGTGCAACAACTGAACCAAATGAAGGTCACCAATCAATACATGGATCTATTTAAATGAGCCGGGCGGTGTATTGACTTTCTATCAATGAGCAACCAGTACGGACTGAAAGCCGACGGTGAGGCAGCAGGAGCTGGCGACAGAGACGGATGGAAATAAATAAGCACAAATGACGGAGAATCAAAGAGAAGCAGGAAGTAGAAAAGTAGACGCTGACGGCAAAAACACGAGTGCATTTCAGCATTTACGAAATCGCAGAGCCAAATCATCCGAATCCGTGAGCTGACGCGTCCACTCGGATTAAACTGTGGCCTTTTCAGAATCCAGACGTCCTCCACAGGACTGTGAGCGCAGACAAGGACGGCCGCTAACAGCTGGTGGCGACAGCATGCGAGCTGCTCGCCCTGGCATTTAGTTCCAAGTTGGTTAAGGTGAAATAAAACCGGAAACAGAAAAAACAAAAAAAAAATCTAACTGGTACAAAATACTTTATACTTGATATCTGTTATTTGTATTAAATCAGTTAAGAGTTTATTGTATATTGTACATTCTCTATTCTAGTCCTTATTTCTAATTTGTTTTTGTATACAGCTGCTGGAAATGTAATTTCCCAGAGGGAGACTTCCCAAAGGGATCAATAAAGTTGAGTCTAAGTCTAAAATGACATTATTACAGTTGGTCTACTTATTTATGGCAGTACAGTCATGTAGGTTTTTGCGCCAGTGAAGTCTGAAACATGTGCTTGCTTGTTTGTTTGAATGCGTCACCTCATAATGACTAAATGTAATGATTTATAAGAGGCAAATATAAACCCGACCACAATGGATGTTCTTCATACCGTTTATCAATCATTTTGGTTTCTTCTTGTATAGAACGCAAATTAAAATTTGACATTTTCCTTCAAATACACGCCCATGGTAGTTTATCCACTTTCTAGTGCATAAACATACATGTTTTATGCTTTAAGTTGTATTAATTAGGTACAATTAATCATTCAGTTTGTCACAATTAATCAAGAAAAAATTGCACTTTTTAAATGATTAATGGCTCAAAAATCTTTATTCAAGCAAACAACTCTTAGTTCCAGATGTTCAAACGTTGACTAATTAAAAGCTTCGTCTTTTGTGAGAGCAAATTTATTATTTTGTGGGTTTCGTGCAGCTGCTTATACAAAACAAGAAGTTTCAAGGAGCACATTAGGGTTTGCGGAAACCTCAGCCGACATTTTTCTTCTTTTATGATTTTCTAACATTTTACAGACGCGCAGGCTGATTTACTGGGAAACGCACGTGTCGGATGCACTGATGATGAAGTAATTGTCGGCCGCAGCTCTTCCACTGTGATCCGAACTTCCAGCTGCTCTTTGTGTTACACCCCAGCTCAAAAACAAACAAAACAAAAACATTTGACGAGGCCTCTGAAGCTCCGGTCGTAACGGAAGCCGCCGTCACGGGAGCAGGGACAAACACAAACATGACCGCCACCTTTGACCTGAGTCCGTCGCACGTGTCGACGGCCGCATTGTTCCGAACGTCCGAAACACTTGGCGTCTGACCTTAGAGCGAATGCCGCAGTAAGTGAACAGCTGAGAAGTAAGACAACAGTGAAACGGCGGCATAAAGGGGGTTGCAACGGTTCAAATCCTCTGCTCTGCCTCAGAATACAACATGTCTAAAAAAATGGCCGCTGACATAAATGAAAAATTGTTTTAGTTTGGCCAATGCAAGGAAATGGGGGCGTATTGTCCATATTTATAGAGTCTATGGGAAAAAAAACATATTTCAACGTATGCAGATGACACCAGATGAGTGGGTGGTTCATCAATGTGTGTGAGATTTCCTTGACTAACTCATGTGTGAATATGGCTCGAGTCAACCGAGATGATCTGGTGTCTCAAATTCCTTCAACGGACCCAAGCTCCACTTTGAAAAGTCTCAATCAACAGCCTTGCATGACCAGAAAGATTTTTTTAACCTCAGACCGGGGAACTGCACTAAGAGAGAAAAAAAAAGAAGAAGAAGAAGAAAGAAAAGCTCTCCCCCACCTCCGTCCTCTAAAGAAGAAAAGGCCTTTGGATCTCCTCTTTTGTCATTCTCATCTACCTTTTGTTATGGTTAAAGCCAGAGCACCTCGTGGTGCTCCCCCCAAAAGAGCACATCACGCCCAGAGATCCCCCGATTCCCCTCCGTCCCTTTACACATGCAGACTACGTCGAGCAGCACAAATGCTAATGTGGCGCAATCAATCAAAGTAAGCACCGAAATTAAATATTCAAAAAACAGATGCTTTCGGAGGCGCAAATTTACAATCGCAGCTGGTGCGGGCAGACAGTTTTATTATTTCAGCGAGATAAAGGAAATCACTGCACGATGCACTGTGGTGACGTGTGTGTGTATGTGTGTATATATATATATATATATATATATATATATATATATATATACACATACATATGCGTAGAAAGATTACCACCAGTGTTTTTAATGTAGTGTGACAAATCCACCAAAACTAATGACTGCTCAAGTCGACTTCATGGCGAATCAAATTACAGGCCGATTATTGTATCCTCTCTTGGATGGGTTTTCTAAATGAGGCCGTTACATGATTAGCCGAGAGAAATGTGCCATTCTCCTGGTAGCACTGAGGGAGTACAGTAACTAGTGCCTCGTGTTCATACGCCGATGAGTTATATACACTTCTTTTAATTGAATATTATTTTGCAAACCTCGTCTCTGTAGCACGAGCTTAGCCAACTGTTTATCCCGATAATCCGTCGGGTCATTAATTGTATTTTAAGTTACTAATAACGAAGCTTCAATTCTCTCTGTGTCTCTTTAAATTTAGAGATGCACGGAGCCTAACAGAGAAACAAGTATAATATTCAATAATTAATCCGTTTGACGTACATGACCACACAAAAGACGCTGATGCGTGTTCAAATATCAAATGCTGGACCCAGACTCCATCCGCGGATACGTGACATTTGAGGCCAGACTCCCAATGATGCCGTGTCAGATTAAGGAGACACAGGCTGCTCCGCTTCCCGCGGGGACGGATGCAGCGACGCTAAAGCGCCACAGACGGGGAGCTGTTTTCTGAAGCTGGCATGCAACAACTTTCAGGAGAAAAGAATTCCAGCACGACATGTTATTATTCAAAACTGTTGGGTGGTAATGGACTCGACAGGCTCTGGTTGCCTCGCATTCCTGCCCCGAACGGTTCAGAGTGAAATAAGTAGAACACAAACATATTGCTCGTCTGTGGACAGAGGTAGACAGAGGGACCTTGGACGTTTAAATCCATCTCGATTTGAAACATAAGATTTTTAAACACAAGCAACGTCTGAGTGAATCGACCTCGGATAAAATCAAAATCTGAATTGAACCGATTCAGGTTCAGGCTGAAGGTTCAGATTCAGGACCCTCAAATGCAAAGTTCAAATCAATTCAGCTTGGTACTTGGTGCAAACTTTGCATTATCAAAAGTTTTTTTTTCCACCTGGCATTGGTACAACCCATTGAACTGTATTAATTTCCACTGTTTTATACTGAGAACAGTGTACAAGCTAGTGCGCAATGGTTCAGCTTATCTATATAAAAAGTTATATAATAAATGAAGAAGAATTTTATAGCACTGTATAAAGAAGTGGGCACGTTTCTCAGCAGAAAACACGGATTAAAAATGGATAAAAATGAAGAAATTTCAAGAAGCATTATGTAAAACTGCTCCTGGGTCAAGAATAATGTTTAATCCGATAGAAAAGACACAGTCGGATGCATTCACCGAAGTGATCCATGACTCAGCTCCTGAGTGCTGTTAACCGTTCTGACTAATGAGATCAGATGAAACTCTGGAGGAGACCTCTGACCCCGAGCTGCTGCCTTGCGTAACCTTTGAAGTCGCAGATCTGTGACACAGACCGAGTCTCACATACAGTGTGTATTCAGACGTATACGCTTTGCGGCTCACGCTGCCATTCAGACACGTATTCACGTAATCTCACGGCGAAAGCCTTTGAAAACTGAGCAAACAGGAATGGGAAACCTCAGTGTTGTTTTAGCAGAGACCTAAATACACCGCCTGGACCGCCTTTAGCTTTGATTACAGCGGCATTCGCTTTGGCATTGTTTTGAATATAAGCTTCTGCAACGTCATGAGATTATTCCCGTCCAGTGCTGCATTCATGTCTCACCAACATCTTGGTTGATGATACCAAGATATCGCTCTGGATCAGGGTGAATCTGGACTCATCAGACAAACATGACCGTCTTCCATTGCTCCAGAGCCCAGTCTTTATGCTCCCTAACAAACTGAAACCTTTTTTTCCCCCTCACTTATAACTGCTTTTGTTAAGGCTACACAGCTGTTCCCTTGGGCTCCCTTGTTTCCCATTGTACATCTGGAAATGCTCTTACTTTCACGATTAAACATCGCCCTGAGTTCTACTGTTGTTTTTCTTTGATTTGATTTCACCGATCACCGATCACGTTCAATCAGGACCACATTTCTCCCTCGAAGACAACAGTTCTCCATTCCAGTTTTTAACAATACGTTGGACAGCTCTTGAGGCAACTTTAGTAGTTTCTGCTCCAATCACCTTAGATATTTTCTCTATTCGATGCGCGACAATGATTTGACCCTTCCATTTGGGTTTCTCTGAATATGGAACCAGTTACGTATTACGGAGGGTTCAAGGATAAAAAGACAAAACAGATGAGTTATGGAGTCAAAGCTAAAGTCTGTTGACATTCATCTATTTCTACGTTTTACGTCATCGTCTTTGTGATGAAAGATAAAATACCTGGCAAAGAGATAGTTTCATATTTAGGATGTGCCACATTTTACCACCCACAGTGCCTTTGTTTCATAAGAAATAATCAGTTCATCAAACTGGATGCACAGAAGCGATTTGTACAATGTCAGATCTCTGAAGTCCAAATGGCCCCAATGGAAGGTGGACTGAAAATACGAGTTGCGCCTTTTCTTTAAAAGATTCTGCTATATTGCCACTGAGGCGTCCTATTATCCTGGCTTCCACCCAAGCATTCAGGTGTTGCCTCCCAAATAATAACGGTGGCTGAAGTGTTGACAACACTTTAATCAAGTTATTCCAGTTATTCCTTCACCATTCATTTTGACAGTGGTGTTGTGGTCTGTCTGAGTTAACCGTCAATTGTTTATTATTATATGGCTTAATCCTCCCAGCAGGGAGTTGTACACACGACATGTCACGCTTTCTGTCCCGTCAGCTCTCGTTTTTACGCAAACGGTCTAAAGGCAGAACGTCGCCCCCATTACGTCTTCGTAAGGTTTTTAATACGGAGCAATACGGCAGAAGGAAGTCACAACAGTTCTGTCTGGGGCACGCTGAGCAAAAGAAGCTGTAAAGAGGTTAAACGTAGGTGTTAATGAGCTGAACAGTGTTTCCTGAAAGTCATTCATGAAAATTACAGATAAGCGTTATCTAATGTAAATGAGACCGTTCAGAAAAAAAGTTACGGAAACTCGTCGAACACAACCAAGCCCTGACCGAGCTCACGTTCCCCTGATCCAATGTCACAGCTGGGTGCGGCCGCATGTGATCTATTGTACTGTGACCACACCCATGTGTAACGTCGGGTAGTCACACAACCCCAAGACATTGACACTGCTGCACAGGCACTAGAGTTTTCACCATTAGTTGTATGGGATGGGTCGATTGTTAGAGAAGAAAGTTTATATGGAAAAACTAATCAGACCTGGCAGTAAAGCTCATGGACACACATCATTTTTGGACAACTGAAACAAAAATTGAACCAGAGGAGAAACTTGACCCTGTTTGGACTTTTTTTAAACTACAGATAACCACGTCGCAGATTTGTTCTCCATTGATCCTGATCCCTTCGTCACGGCAAGAAAAGCCACTGGCCGATGTTTTTTTTTAAGGTGCCGTCCGCAATCACATCTAAAAACCGAACAGTTCTCACTGCTAAAGATAAGTCGAGCACGAGCCTGAACTGACTGACTCACTCCGCAACACCGGCCACAATCACAGAAAGACGAGAGGTTACAAGGGGGCTGCAAGCCATTACTGAAGCATAGCTGTAATCGACCTGGCACACACTCCGAGGCACGGCTCGCTCTTATCTTCGGGGCAGCCTGCCACTCTCTGCCAATCACACCGAGTGGAGTTCGCTGGCGGTGGGGGCGGAGAGAGAGAGAGAGGGAGAGAGGGAGACGGGGAGGGAGAGAGAGGAACTTCCTTCCGAGTCCATTCATGCCATCGAGGCCACCTGCTGTGCCCGTCAAAGGCTGGAGTCAGGCTGGGAGAGAGAGAGACCGAGCCATCTTCAGGCTACGAAAACAGAAGAGCGCTGCGTGTTCCCATGTCCCCACATACATGAATGAGGATTTCTGAAATCCTTTTTTTTTTTTTTTTTTTTTAGAATCATGCAAAAAGTCAAACATTTGTCCAGGCCGCCGACGTGTGAGCGAGTCTTGACGGGACCTTGGACTTTCCTCCCCTGGCGCACGACCTCAGAAGTGACGTGTTGAGTGTCACTCATGGTGACACCAGGGGAGCCGGCGACGATCCTTCACGCCTCCAGTCAAATCCAAGGCTCTGAACGCGGGCCACCTGTTAGTGCTCCTCACTAGTCCGCCAACAGCCCTCTCCGTTCCAGCTGTGTTTAAACGTGTGTGTGTGTGTGTGTGTGTGTGTGTGTGTGTGTGTGTGTGTGTGTGTGTGTGCAGGAGACACAACTGTCCAGCCAACTGGGGCTGTGCTAACAGAGGGATTACCGTGGAGGAGGATTACCTTGGCACTGGAGTATATAAGCACACCAGCAGACACATGTAGGACAGGACAGCGAATATAGAAGTTAAAAAAACATACAACAACAAAACACAGCAGTGTTTTACACACACATTATTAGGAAGTAGATGTGAAACGTCCCAAGGAGTGAGTGCAAGAGCAGAGTATCTGCTGCTACAAAAAAAAAAAAAAAAAGAAAGCTTGAATTACACGTTGTCATTTTGGGAACTCTGTTGTGTGTCTTGCATTAAAGGCCTGTTACAGCTGAGGCCTGGAGCAGCTGATTGTGTGTGAGGAGATAGAGACTGGGTGAGGCACAGAGGAGAAGGAGAGGAAGGGAGTAGGTGGCTAAACTTTTATCATGTCCCAATAAAAAAATAAATTCACGAGAGTAACAACGACGCTGCGTTTTCCCTGTGTTACTTTTCGTGGCTACTGATCCAGCTTTGTCCCGGGACCCTTTATTGAGAGCCCCCCTCCTCCTCCAAACGCCTCACTGTTGTCTTCACCCACCGAATGATACAAAAAAAACAAAAAAACAAAAAAAAAGAAGCAACTCGGGATCTCCAACAAAGCTTGTTTCTTTTTCTTAGTCACAATGTAACACGCCAAGCAAATGATCTGGGTCCTTCCCCAACTTTCTCCAAGTGTCACAACACCGCAAGGCCCCGCACACACCACTTCCAAGACAAAATGTGACTTTTTTCCCCCCCCTCTCCCCACAGCGAGCGTTTCTTACCTTAAAAGCGACCTCAGCAGTGTTGGGACTTCGGCTACATGCGTCCTGTGATCTTTTCCTCCCACGTTTTTTTTTTTCTTCCTTTTCTTTTAACCTCACGTCGACAGTCCCAAAAACGAGTGGAAACAGCCGACACGAGCAGCCTCTAACGTGGAATCTCAGTCTTCCGTCTGTCCCATACCGATTAACTACTTCACCAGCCCAAAGTCCTGCACTGGGATCCTTTTCTGTTCCCCACCTCGCAGCGAGGACGCACCGCGGGCGCACAAAGACGCCGTAATATGGCGGAGAGGAGCCGCAAAGCAAAACAGTTCAAATATCAGAAATCAGCGCCTGCTGATAGGTCAGGGTTGCCCCCAAAAAGACACACAACAATAGCCCTGGACTAGTACCGAGGAGCCGACGAGGCCAAAGAAGGAATCATGCCGCGTTCACGCGCTCAGATTAGACTCGGACATCTGGGCTTTCCAGAACTGGAAACACCTATTCAAAGCAGTCACTCCCACGTTTTTTCACCCACAAAGAAAACAGATCTATATATACATGTATATAAAAAGATTGACGATTGATGAGCAGAATAATATATCGTTGCCTACCGCGGAGAGGGGTTTTCTCTCACTTAAATTAATTAATTACCTGTGATTTAACTTTCGACCCTGCGTGGAGATCCAGTTTGAGAACCTCTAAGTAATATTTTAACAGAAAAACATATGTGAACATGTAGATCTTGTTTTTGTTGCTTTGCTTATACTTTGTATTTTATTATTTGGTTCACATTTATTTTATTTTATTTCTTTATTATAACTATTTACATTATTGTTTTCATTATTCTTTTTTTTAATTAATATTTTACACGTTTTTTTTGAACTATCGGCTTTCAAAGTGTCTTTTTTTATGTGCAAATGAGCTACTGTGACTAAGCAATTTCCCTTGTATATGTGACTCCTTTTTAATTCACCTCACAGTGGAAATAGTATAAAACAGCACGCAATCACGTTACGAACAAAAGAAATGTCTCTTATCATTATGATTTCCGACAGCTCTTGAACGCAACGCCGTGTCCTATTGAACGGTTTTCCCGTGTGCCCAATATGGCCGACATCCTTGTCTCATATTGAGGGGAAAATCCCGCATCTGGCTCCGAACCAGACAGATAAAACTGTGCCCGTTTCCACCTGTCGACTCGTTTGTGTGCAGATATTTGTAAGATGCGGAATTTAAACGTGAGACAAACAGTGGGGTTGTATTATTTTGTGGTGCCGCTTAACCTTTGAACCTCATTCACGGTGCGCAGGCGTCTGGCGCCCTCTAGGTTTGATAAAAGGTTAACTGTTTATTGGTGCTTCTGGAAATAAGTATATTTAAACTTTAATATAATATAATATAATATAATATAATATAATATAATATAATATAATATAATATAATATAATATTTATGAGGGGGGAGCATATTTGTGCACATTATTCTTTGAAAACATTACAAAAAAAAACCAAAAAAAAAAACATATATGAAATCCTCCTTTACATGTTGGTTTTATTCCAAAACACTGCAGTACAGAAGGTGAATGGCTGCTCTAAAGCCTGTTCGTAGGCTGCACGCAGGATTTTACAGGACTCTTCCCACATTCTGTGTCCTCAGTTTGAGTAGATTCCCTCAGGACGCAGACTCCATTGTTCGGGCTGCAGGACACAGACAAAGTGGACAACCTTTGTCCCCAAGGCTGTCCGGCTCCTTCGTCCAGCTTCTTAATTCTGACCTCAGAAAGCTAAATGCACTTTTAAAGTTTAAAATTACTGTTCATCTGAATGTGCAACTGTTTTGTACGTCCTTTAAGCTCCAGTCACGCCCTTTTAAATTACCAAATCAAGTAATTTGAATTGAAGTGAATTGAAAAACAATGAGCACATGCTGATATTGTCGTAATGTGTGTGCTTAGTTTTTTGTTTTTTTCTCGTTGAGGTGATTCTGAAGGGATTTGCTGACCCCTACTGACACTGACTGCTCTGTGCGCAGGCGCCATCTGATCTGCACACTTAAAAAGCAACCTGCGTACACAATTCACCCACACATTCCCACAAGATCCGTTTACACTAATGCAGTAATGGCAACGCTGAATAAACTGAAGCTATTTTGGATCCCTCTTCATAGAACAAAGGCCTAAAAGTTGGTCATCTCTATTTCATGTACATTTGTTCATATGCTAATTGTGCATTTTTTTTTAGTATGACTATACTGTTTTATTTTACTAGATTTTTACTTATATTTTATTTTTTATTTTTTTTAATCTTATTTATTTTATCTTATCTGTCTTTTTACTTGTGGTCCTCAAGAGTGTTTTTTATGCGCAACCATGCTACTGTGACCAAGCAATTTCTCTTGTGGTTGATTAAAGTCTAAGTCTTAGTCTAAAAACATTACTTTTACTTTGCTACCACTTTCTCGGCATACGTGTGCAGTTCAATCATCAGATGTCCGATTAGATCATCATATTTATCATAAAGGTGTACAGCTGGCGAAACATTTGGCAGGACATTATTTGAAATGGATCTCCAGTGTAGGCCTCAAGTAGGTCCCATAGTCTTGCATGATTATGGGAGTTGTTCCTTCCAAAATAAAAACGAATGAAAAACAAATGGTCATATATAGAATAAATAAATAAAAATATACATCTAAAGGAAGCAACTGTGCATACATGATAAAATATGCCTGTCCTTTAAGGATCTCACATGTCAGCTGCTCTCTCCGAAAAGAGATTGCAACTGGATACCTGGAGATTTTAAATGAGATTTTGTTCATCTTTAATTTCACACACATCAAAGCACGTTTAGAGATTCATGTTAAAATATAATCAAAATGTCAACAAGATGAGCCCAGATCAAACCAGATTACACCAGATGACATCTGACCAGACTAGATCAGATCAGATCAGATCAGGTCAGATCCAGCCACAAGTAACCAGATCAGCTCAAACCATATAAATACAAGACAAGATAACACATGTAAGGCAAGAAAAGGACAAAGTGAGATAGTATAGATGAGATGGGACAAGACAAGATGAGAAAACATGAGATGAGAGTCTCAAATAAATTGTAAATAAGGACAAGGCAGGACGAGACAAAACCAGAAGGGGTGCGATAATATAAGAAAGAGGAGAGGATGACAACACATAAGAGGACAGGACAAGACAAGACAAGACAAGATCCTTGATTCCTGTATGGGGAAATTCAAAGTGACGCAGCAACAATAGAAAACAAAAACAGAAAATACAGGAACCTGTGTATAGATCTATGGTTGTGAATATAAGTTACACTTGGTGCATTCATGCATGCATCTTTATACTGTGTGTAAAAGGTAAAGCACACATTTAATCAGTTTTTAGCTATGGGCAGAATGACGATGCGGGCCTCAACTGTCCCTCTTCCCTCGGTGTTTGCCTTGCGATGCGACGAGCAAACCTTCGGCAGTTACTCGTCATTTACTTCCTCTGTCCTCATGATGGCGCCGTTCTCTCAGGCTACTGAGCCGCATCTTTACCTGCCACACCAGGCCTGATATGAGCAGTCCGCTCCAGTTGAGACCTATGGGGGTTTAAGTTGTGCTCTTCATAGCAAGCACGTAGCGCGGAAAGAAGTTGTGGATAGGCCCCCCTCCCGCCGTGACTGGCTCTGTTCGTCATATGGCGTCAGAGTAAACAAATCTCTGACGTGGTTCCCCCTCTCCTCTTTGGCAAACTCTTCAATAGGTTGGTGAGCTATAGGTGTGATTCAGTGGAGTATAATCTTATACATAATCTGCCTGCAGCTGGTGATTATAACGAGGTCCTATTCAAGCTTTTGAATTTTATTATATATATATATATATATATATATATATATATATATATATCATTTTTTTTTTTTTTTTTTTTTTTTTTTAGACCAGGCGCCCACAGCCTCCAAATTAAAAGTCTCTATAACTTGGATCCGGCACACTCTCGCATGAATAGTAATGCCAAGTTTAGGCGATTCCACTGCAATTTTATTGGACTGCAGTGATGGCAGATAATAAGTGGCACATTACTAAGAGGCCGGAAGCATAAAGAAGTTGGACTTTTTGGCCAAAATGCAACAAATTAGAATTCAAGAGTGCCAGGCCCCAAACTGCTTCTGGTTAATTGGTGCACAGCCTCTATATCACAATTCTATTTTATTTATTTATTTTTTTTCGATTAAACGTTTGAATCGACACATTTTAATGACACGGGCAATTTCAGCAGAATGTCTGGGAAGTGGGTGAGACGTTCAGAGGGCCACGTATCTCTCTGAAGCGGCATCCTGCGTCACCAGAACGTTCAAATCCGATTACGTGCCTCGTTTATTTCAACAATCTAACGGATAGGTCGAGACCTTAGTGCTGTCACTGCACGGCCATTAAAGCCATCCGCCACACCCCCCCCACTCCATATCCAATGGGCAATTATTGGAAATGATTAGGAAAAAGTGACTGTGAAGTCTGAAAGCCGCAATTTGAGACGATTCACTTCAGCACCGGACAGCTCCCGGCTCCCCAGAGGCCTTGAACTTGGCAGCCTGATCCCCCAGTCATATGAAACCACCACCACCACCAGCAACAACAAAGATGGTCATTTCCCAGCTTTTCCCTGCTCAGTCATAACCATTAATGCATAATTGAACCCACTGGTGACGCGAGACAAATTGATTGGCACAAGTTTGTGTGTGAATTCATGTTTGCATTCATAACCGATTCTGGTTATTTAAAAAAAAAAAGAGAGAGAGAGAGAGAGAGAGAAAGTTTCGAAGTAAACTTCCATCTTAGTAGGGAGGTGGGGGCTGAGTCTGACGGATGCATCGATGAGGAAGGAACTGTACTATTATATTCCGGGAGGAAGACTTGATGACGTCTATAGCATCCTTAATGTGACTTATTGGAGGGAGGAGGAGGGGGAGGAGGAGGGGGGCAAGGCTTACGGTGCGCGGATAAAAATCCAAGGCAATCACAGCACAGGACAAAAGTTTGGGAGCAACGATATGTAGACGCACACACGGCACACTTTCCCACCGACTTCTTGTTTGCCTGTGTGCGACCGGCTGAGTCCCATCAATTGTGTATAAAAGTGAGACGGGCTGCACTGAGGGCAACACAAGGAGAAGACCGAGGCGCTTCAGCCAGGAAAGAAGTGCCGAGAGAAAGACACAGTCTCTCTCTCTCAACACACTCCACCACCACCGCCGCCGCCGCCACCACAGCCGCGCCCGGATCACATCCTCCAGCACAGCCGCCTCTCTCTGCTTCCCTGCTATAGGTATGTGTTTTGTCTCCGGATTATCTTAAAACTCGGAGATATTCAGGGCTTGAGAGCGAGATAAAGTAACGGATTTTTGTTTTTTTGTTTTGTTTTTTTATTCTGAACTGCGCGGAAATCTGCATTTTTTTAAAATTACTTTGGCGCTGCATGCTGAAGGATTTGGTGTCTGTACAGGCAGTTTAACTTTTACGAATTAAAGAGAAATATCTGTGTTTTCGGGGGAGGGAGGACATTAAGCCAACGGACGTTAGGTTTATCCCGTTAATCTAAAACAGGTTTATGTTCGATCCAGCCTTTTAGGTCGTGGCCATAACTGCCTGTAAATTTGATCAAACGCGAGGAGGCAATCATGTTGTGTTAACCTGTTTAATGTCACGTCTCTTTTTCATTCTTTAACAGCATGGCCAGTTCGAGTAAAGCGACTTTAATCTTGCTCATCTACGGAATCTTAATGCACTACAGCGTCTTCTGCACACCTATCGGACTAAGTTACCCTAAGATTAGGTAGGTCTGTGCTCTGTGGATCTTTGCTTTGGTTTCTTTTTATGTCAGTAGTCATTTTTAAAATGCTGCTTAAACCTCATATCTGCTCATTATTGCGATTAAATATAAATGGATTTCAATTTGGAGACTTTGTTCGAATTGTGCGCCTAATTGCGCACAAACTATGCGCGCAGTTTTTAAAGCACCGACCTGAGGACAATAACAAAGAGAAATGCAGTCATTTCAACACACGCAAGTGCAAGTCCTGTGTGGAAAATGGCTATGGAAATTGCACAGCGGTATCTGTCCGGTGGGACGGTTCACAGAACTCCCCTTATTAAAAATGAGAGTGCAGTCAATGCAATGGATAGCCCATGGGATGACGGTGGACTGGCGTCACCAAGGAGAGGCGAGGCAAAACGAATAGGAGAGCTATATCCATTTAAGATTTATTCTCTTTTTTTTCTTGTGAAAAGCATATCCATAATTTGGGCGTGGTTCTTATCGATTCTCTATTTTTCGCATCTGCTTTCAACGTTTCCTTTAAATAAATATATATTTTCTGGTTCCTCGCCAGCACAAAATGTGAGCATTTCCACACCCATTGTTTCGATTTTTAAATAATTAATGAGGGTGTAGCATGTATTAAGATCAAAAGCCCCAAGTTGGATTCAATTAATTCGATTTTCCCGAAGAAGAACAAAATGTTAAAAAAAATAGTGAAGGAACAAAGCTGCGCACATTTAATACAGGATTATTTGATCACATTTAAATAATTCGTTATCCTGGTTTTATTTAAAAACACCCTCTGCATTTTATTTTGTTAGTTTTCTTCCCCTTTCCACGTTCCACTTCACCTCCCACTGATTTTCTTTTTTTTTTTTCTTTTTTTTTTTTTTTTTTTTGTTAGAAGAAGATGCAGACATTTGGCGTTCTTTCACTGCCTGCGTCCCACTTGGATCAGATTTGTGATGAATGTTCTTCCCTCCGCAGACTTGAAAACGACGCCTTCGATGAGGATGGGAATTCGTTATCCGACATGGGTTTTGATAGCGACCAGATTGCTATACGAAGCCCACCATCCTTAAACGACGACGCGTACACTCTTTACTACCCACCGGAGAAGAGGTAAATATGTGCTCTCGCGCCGCAGCTTGAGCCCCGAGCTGGATTCCATTTTAATGACTTTTTTGCGATAATGTTTGCTCGCTTTGTTTTCCCCAGAGTTTCTCATGTTATTTGTTCTGTGTTATTTTCATACCGAGTAGCCTAAAATGTTGATTCCATACTGGTGATAATCGAGACCCAAGATCGGCAGATATGGAGGCATATATCTATATATAGCCTGTGCGTAAAAATAGACTATGAGATTTAATTGCACCTGGTTTGACAGTGGACCTGCGGCTGGGTGGGGACATTTTAGGCTACTTTTGATCATTCTGTCTGCGCTTTTTAGTCACTGATGATCTATGTGTTTTGGCATTTTATCATCTCAGACCAGAAAGGCATGCTGAGGAAGAATTAGATAGAGCCTTGAGGGAGATCCTGGGTCAGTTAACTGCGAGACATTATCTGCATTCTCTGATGACAATTCGTGCAGGGTAAGGGCATTTCTTATAAGCGTTCACCTGCAGTCATCATCTTTTTTTTTCTTTTTTCTTTTTTTTTTGTTGTAATGTTTCTGCGCTGCACAAGTTCAGGCTGCTCCACCACTGTCTGTCATTTTACGTGCGTGGTTTTTAATTTTTAATTATTTTTTTTCCCCCCTCACCCTCCCTCTATACAAAGACATGATCATTACTCACACATACATACATGCATATATATTTTTTTCGGTTCTATTTTTGTTGTGGCGTGGCTCTGCGTTCATGATTATTATAAGGAATGAGGGGTCTCTGAGGCTGTAAAATAATCTGCGATATATTTGTGATTATTGTCTTCAAAAGTGATTGATTGATTTTTTTTTTTTTTGTCCAAGCACTAATTAAAAAACCATGCGTCAGAATACACAATGGGCTGTAAATGAATAATTGATACGTTTTTGAAAAAAAAAAAAAACGCTTAAATCACTGTTTCTTTTATGCTATATTGCTTAGCGTGTTTTTTTTGTTTTGTTTTGTTTGTTTTTTTATCCAAACTAAATTATAAAAATAATAATAATAATAACAATGATAATAAAAAAAAGGGACAAAAGGCCCATACATGTATTGTTAATGAATGGTTTGCGTCTAGATTTATAAAACTAAAATGCCATTGAAATTACTACATTTTTGTGAAGATCTTGCACCTTTAACTAATGATTATATTATTATTTCTCTCTCTTTTTCTCTGTTTTCTTTTTCCAGTGATGACAACAGCATGGAAGACGAGTCAGAGCCCTTATCCAAAAGACATTCAGATGGGATCTTCACTGACAGCTACAGTCGCTATAGAAAGCAGATGGCCGTGCAGAAATACCTGGCAGCGGTTCTGGGTAGAAGGTACAGACAGAGAGTCAGGAACAAAGGACGCAGACTTGCCTATTTGTAGCGTTGTTAAAGCGCCCAAACTGCCCTCCTGTGTATATACATCCAGTCGTTAAATCAAAGTCATTCAGATATACCTGACCAACCAGTGGATTGCGCCTGTGTTCTTTCAACATGTATTTATGTATGAAGTAAAGCCATTAAAATGAATATTTTAATAATAATATCGTTTTTTTTTCTTTTTGTACAAAAGCACTTGATACCGCACAGTTGTGGACCAATATTTTATTTTTCATGTTAAGATGTTGAAAACAGAACAAAATGGCATAAAAAAAAGAAGATGAAGAAGAAGAAGAAATCAGAAAAAAAAGATAATTGTGCACCTTCAACGTTATGCGCTTGAAATCTTTAAAGGTCATCTACATATGCAGAAAATAAATAGATTTTAAAAAGACAATCAAAGTATTGAATGTTATACTTATTTTTGTAACCAACGTTCTATTTTTTTAGTGTTGTTTTGTTTTCCAAAACAGGCCCAAAGAAGCAGTGAGCATGCTATGTGAGGCATATCCTAAATGATAGATGTTGCCCCTGTCCCACCCGCCCCTTCCCCTTCTCCACGCTCTCCCTTAATGGGGGAGCTGCGTGGGTTTTGTGCGGCCTGCTGCCCCCCCGGGGGAAGCTCGGAGGGGATTCTGCTGTTCAGCCTCTCATTTGATGGATAGCTGATTGACTTACACAGTCACTCCTGTAACTGGTGGCGCAATTTAACCTTCTTTCAAACGACAACAACAAAAAAAAAAGACAAGAGAAAAGAAAAGAAAGAAAAGTCCACTGCAGGGCCTCTGCAAGGGCACCACAGCTTCACCGCTTTACTAAAGACAAAGGAAGCACTCAAGTTGCCGTTCGACAGTATGCAGAAAACACTGCTTGCTCACTTGCCTCAGAGTCGCTCACAGTGGGAGACAGCTCGTGCTCTGTAGGACTGTGCAAAAGAATGTCCCATGCGTGTATGTAACCGTGTGTGTGCGTGTGTTGCGTACAGTGTAGAACCTAGGTGCACATCGTTCATCCCTACGCCGTCCGCGTTCAGTCAGCAGAGTTGCTCGGAAGAATGTGCCCCAACTGTTGATTGTTGTGTTGGGCAGCTCTGCGGACGCACGTGTAAGGAGCATGTGGAGGAGGGTGACAGGAGGTGGAGAGGGAAGGTAGCATCAGTCAGGAATATTTAAAGTCTTAATTTATCGGCGCATGTGAAAACTGACACCTCGCTAAGATTTTTGCTTATATGCATGCCACAGTGTGTTTTTTTTTTGTTTTGTTTTTTCGTTTTTTTTTTTCTGCTTTTTGGGAAGGTGCACTAAGAATACTTTCAGCACCACCTCCCCCAGATGTTTAGAGGTGGAGATGTGAACGAGGCGAGGAGGGCTAGATGCGGTGGAAACTGGTACTGCACTGACTTGTTGAGTTATTATCACCTCCCCTGCTGCTGCTGCTGCTGATGATGATGTTGTTGCTGTTGCTGTTGTTGTTGTTGTTGTTGTTGTGGATATCATAGGATAAGACACTGGAAACCCCACACTCTCCTTTCTGCTAAACCGCCTCCGTCCTGTTTTTGTTTTTAGTTTTTTACCATTTATTCATTTGTTTTCGCTTCCAGATAGATCGCCACGCTGAAGCTGCTGATTTGATAGTGGTTGTGGTTGTTGACCGTTTAGACGAAGCAGGTGTGTGCGTTAGGTGTGAAGTGCGAGAGGAGGACGATGATGAGGAGGATGAGGAGGAGAGTGTCAGGTGAGGAAGAGCGAGCACTGAAGGGAGGATTAGAAAGGCAGAGAGTGTGCGAGAGAAGGAAAGCAAAGCAGGCTGTTGCATAAGAGCCAGAAGGAGGGGCGACGTGCACACGTCGATGTATAGGAAGCCCCCAAGAGATGGAGTGGCAGCGCCTCCGCTCACCTGCCACAGCAAGATCAGGGTCAATGAGTCTGATAAGAAACATATCGGATGTTGAATTCCCTCCTCTTTAGCTCCAGTGAGTGAATCCGGACGAGGCCACTCCGAGAGCATTCCCTCTCCCATCACAGAGCAGAGGGGAATGAAAAAAACCACAGCCCCTCCAGCACAGGGGCATTCCCTCTGACTTTTATTAGAGAGACATCTTATGTATTTATTCAATGTTATGCAAATGCAGCTTTATGCACCTCTGCAATCTAATCAGTGGCCTGTGCCCCCCCCCCCCTCAAAAAGAAACTATCAATCCACTCCTTCCTTCAATCGGGCTTTATCCTGCAGGCTTTGTGTGAATGTGTGTGAATGGATGTGGATGTTTGGGTGTCGTGTGTGTGTGTGTGTGTGTGTGTGTGTGCGTGTGTGTGTGGGTGAGCGCGCGCATTTAATGTTTCGAGTGACTGAAAGCGCGCGTGGAGGTGGAACCAGCTTCTGGCTTCGGTGCCTTGCTTTGACGTGAGAAAAAAAATAAAAAAATAAATAAAAAAAAAAAGAAAAGAAAAAAATTCGCCACAAGTGACAGATGGCAATTTTAGTGGCCCTACAATGCTGCAGTCCATTAGCTTACATCGAGACTTCCTTTTACTCTGTTGAATCGCTCGGCTTAGTCTGCCCCCTAAGAGTAGTAGTAGAATTAGGCTTTCTTTTGAAGCATGGCCAATGGTTTGTTGAGTGGAAGAAAAAATAAAAAAACATAAAAAACTAAGAAAAGAATGTATATGTTGATGGAGCAGGCAAATGTGTGTGAGTGTGTGTGTGCGTTTTCTGTGCGCGTGCGTGCATGAGTTTGGGGTGTTCAGTGTCCGTGAGAGTCGTGAACAATGACCAGTGTTTGTTATTGTTGATTATGAGGTGTTGTCGTTGATTATTTTGATATTGGTCAGTAATTTATTAATCAGAAGAAGAAGAAAAAAAATAGCCCCTACATATTCTTTACCACTATGTGCATCCACTATCTATCTAGAATAAAAAGGGTTTCAGAACATAACAGAGATGTTGTGCAGATCATAGAAAATGCCTGTTGTTGATATTTCTGAAAGCGCCCAACGCCTTACTTCAATGTTTAATCTCTTATCTATCTGAAAACTATGTGTTTTAAAAGTGAACCTTAGTACAAGTGACATCGTTATACACACAGGAGTCCTTATATGGGGTTTTACGTTGCTCAATGTCATGAAAGTGTTGTAAGATTTGTATGAATAAATTTTTGTAAACAACAACATTTTCTAATCGATGTCTAATCTTTGAAATACATCATTTGTTCCCTAAAAGAGCCACATTGTGAGAGCAGGGGAAGGGACGCGTGGACTAGGAAGTTAACTTCTAGCATAATCGAGGATTTAATTTACCTTCGAAAAAGCGTGATCACCGAGGGCCACAGCATCCCATCCGACCGGCCCCCTGCAACAGGCCACAAATAGAAAGTCATGTTAGAGAAATTAAGGTGAGGAGCCACCTCCAGCAATCACAGCAATCACAGCCACCGGCCCCGGCGGGTTGTGTTGACGTTAAGTCCTATCAGGTTCAATTTATCTTTCCAAAGGCAGATCAACAGAAATGAAAACGTTAGAAAGCCTCCGCGCTTTGTGTGATCTAAGCTCTGAAACAGACATTCATTGCATCATCCAGCGAAGATAAAAAAAAAAAAAAAAAAAAAAAAAAAACTAAGTGAGATGAATTTGCTGTCTCCTACGGATCAATCCTCACCGCATAATGACATCTTTCCAAATAATAATTTCAAGCTGGACTTCATGAAAGGGCCTCATAAATAAATAAAACTGTAATTCGAACCGAAGAAGCATCGATAATCTCCGAGGAGCTCGTCCAGAGAGAAGCCGCGACTCCGGCTCGTGCAGCTTCCCTCCCTCCCTCCTCTCTTCCCTCCTTCCCTCCCTCCCGCTGGAGCAGCCGTGTCTTTCTCCATCCTTGGCCTTGGAAGTGCAGCTGTGTCCCATGGGAGAGGAGGATGGGTGTGGCAAAGGATTGTGTGTGATCTGATCCTCATCAGGCAGCAGGAGTGCGTATATGTGTGTGTGTGTGTGTGTGTGTGTGTGTGTGTGTGTGTGTGTGTGTGTGTGTGTGTGTGTGTGTGTGTGAGTGCACATGCACCAGAGAACAACTAACCCAATCAGAGAAATGTTGCGTGGCAACGGGCCACAAAGGGACACGGTTATGCATGTGTCAAGTGTGTGTTTGTATGAGTGGAAAAGGGAGCGAGATTGAGGGATCTGTGTACGTGCGGACGTCTGCGAGGGTTTATTTGTTGCGCGCCACGCGGGCAGAGACCTTGAGGAGGTGCTCTGCATTGGAATGGGGGGCGGGAGGGGTATTCTGCACTCGGTTTTACATTCGTGTGCAGGCGCCGTCCGCGGACCGAGAGGAAACAGGGTCCCGAGCACAGATCTTGTAATAACCCCCGACCACAGTCACCGGTGCAGGAGAGCGCAGGTGTTAAACGCGATTAATGGAACAAAAAACTGAATTAGCCACGAGGAACTGCCACGCGATCCCGATCTGAGACTCACATTTGCTTCTTTCCCCCCCCGAGGAAACCGGTCCATGGGAGTTGCCCTCTTGCTGTGAAAACGCTGGCAGATCGTCGTGGTTTGCAACTAACTAACATGTGATACACGGGAAGCCTCTAGTTTTTATTTACGCCACCACCCCAGCCGCCACACTTCCTATTTTCTTAGCCGTCGAAGAAGAAAAAGACGCTTTCATGGAAGCTTTAATCCTCCTGACAAGCCCACATCCCCAGATTTCTCCCGTGACATTTCTGCTTCCACTACAGACGCATGGAGCAACTCAGTCAGGTGAAATGGAGAAAAATAAATAAAAAATAAAAAAATTCACAAATAAATTGGATTTGAAATTCATGTCCTCGTAGGCCCACAAGTGGATATTGAGACAAATGCTCCAATTTGTTTGCACAGCAGTAAGTCTCCACATGAGGGGCCACCCTCAACCAATTTGTACATAATGTACATTAATGCCTGAATCAATAAAACATGGCTCCTCCTCCCTCGTAGCGCCGCATTCATCTCTGCTCTGTGGCGTGCATTGCTCTGGTTCTTATCTCCCCATTAGGATCCTTAAGCTGTTTTACAAGCGAGCTTAATTTTTTTAAGAGAGCCGCGTCTCTGGGTCGTTCTGCTCGGGGGAGGGGGAGGGTGAGGGTGAGGGGGGGGGGGGGGGGGGGGGGGGGGGGGGGGAGGTATTGGGAAGAGCTCCAAAAAGGTCCAGCCTGGCTCACGCTACGCTACGTCCAGTCTGGAATCAGCTCTTAACGGCGTTCCCTCGGCCTCTCTAGACGCGTCTTAATCGCGCGGGATGTGTTGGAGGGGGAGGGGGAGGGGGAGGCTGCGTTCAGGGCTTTTACAGGGAGGAAAACCCAGACCCCCCCCCCCCCAGCTCCACAGCCACACCCACCCTTCTTTGTCGCTGTACTTGATGAGCGTGTGAAGCCAGAAGTGTGCGTGAACGAGATCTAACACGGATCTGTTGATTGTATGATTATCGCTTCTACTTTTCCTTTATTGCTTCTCCTCCTCCTCCCCCTTCTCCTCCTCCTCCTCCTCACAGCATCTCTCTTGCGTGTCAGGGTTAAGAATACAGCACTCACACAGGAGAGGCCCCAGACACAGCAATGATGCAACCGTCCTCCCCTCACACCCACTCCACCCTTGCATTTCACCTCATGAATCATTTAGCGGTAAATTTTTTTTTTTGGAGGGGGTCGGGGGAGGTGGGGTCAGCTCCTGTCTGCAATGAAACCCCTTGATGGCCTTAGCCACGAAAAGTTCCCAGTTCTCCTTTTGAATCCTATCTTGTGGTGGGGCCCTGTCACATCCACCGCGGAGCAGGAGGCACTCCGCGGTGATCAGCCGCTCTTCTGGGAGCAGAGTGACACAGAGAGAGAGAGAGAGAAGGAGGAGGAGGAGGAGACAGAGACAGGGGAGGAAGAAAACAGGAGATGTAGGCGAGGGTTCGCAGACATGGACCACTGATCAAGAGCTTCTTCTGGCTCAGAGGGAAACACTTTACCTGTGCTGCTTGAGTAATCACGGGTGACCAGAACTATCCATCATTTATTATGAGGCTGTTGGGCCACGAAGGAAAATGACCTTCTCAAATGTAATTTTCTCAGCTACTGTACTACACGCATGTGTCTCCGAGCCAAGTTCGACTGTGATGTGTACCTTAAAATAAACGAACAGAGACGTCGCCTCGAGGAACGCGCGCCCGGGATGTCATGTGTAGTGGAGCTTTCAACAGTGGATCAAATGAGGCAAAGAAAGTTTTATCACTGCGCCAAAATACTCATAAATACATGCTACATACACACAAAATAAATCAACATTACAACCACTGAAAGAAGTAAATATCATTGACTCTCTTACTTAAACTTTTGGACCTGGTATTCGTGTGGATCTGACCTGGCCTCCAAATTCACTAGATCCCATGATGTTACGCCTGATCCGTGTGACTGATGTCATTTTCCGATGAGAATTGGAAGTTTCTGATCCCAACATGGGAAGTCGGGCGCACGGAATGGCGTCGGTAGCTGCAACATCAGCGGCGAGTCGTGAGATACGCCGCTGCTAGGCAACTGCTGGCACCTAGCAGCTATCAAGGCTAAGGGTTTAGCAAACTAACAGGTGGGCAGCTGAATGTGGGAAATGCAAAGACATAATGGGAGGACGAGGCTGTTGGGAAAATCCACATTTTCCTCAGTGGCACCGTAAAATAACCGTCTACCGAAAACTTTTAATTCATGGCCTCATGGCAGTTTCTGAAAATCCAAAGAGATCCAAAGAGACAAGAGCTAAATGTGATGACAAGTGCTAAAATAACTTTATTCCAATGTAGATTTTAGAGAATAAAGAATGCACAAGTCAAAATAAATAATGAATCAAGAAAAAACAAGCTCGGAATCCATGCGCCTGCGTTCATTAGCAACTCGATCATAGGTCTTCAACAGGGGGTCTGTGACCCCTAGGGGGTCCGCAGAGGTACTGCAAGAGGGTCACTAAATCTTTGGTTGATTAGATATTTTTTGTGTATTTTTTTAATATATGATTTTTTTCCTCCATAAATTCAAATTTCTTTAACTACACAATAACATGAATCAGGCATATTTAAGTTAAGGGATAAATGGAAGCAGGGAATTGAAATAAAAAAAAAATGGATAGATGGATGGATTGAACCTGTGTATTATTGCAATAGCTTAGAATTGATAACAATAATAATGTATATTCATAATTTTTAGAAAGAGAACACATACATTCATCTCTCTAAAAGTTTGGGGTCCTTGGCCTGGAAAATGCTGAAGATCTCTGCACTAGATTAACATAGATATAAAATATTTTTCTATGTTGATTTGCTGCTGTTTGGTGCTTTTGCAGGAAGTTAGTCGTGGGTCAGGGTTAGGGTTAGGGTTGGAGAAAACAGGTCCGAAAATGAGGCTGACGTCACGGTGAGCCATGAAACCACAAGAAAAATCGGGCTGAAAGACGCTTAAACACTCACGGAGCCGAGAGAAAGCGCAGCTGGGAAGATTTCATGACTTTACTGAACAAGTCGAGATGCGTCTGCCGTCATGCTGTTACTAAATAATGTTTGGGTGTCGTCTGCATAGACTAATTGGACAATTAAATGTTTGCCTGAAGGCCTTCAGATCCCCACAGAAAATAATTAAAAGTGTCGCGGGGAGGCGAATCCGATCCGCGCGCTCAAATGCGAGCATTAAGAACAATTTGGAAATGGTGAACCCGCTTTATTCGAGTATTTACACGTTTCCCCCTTGCACGTAGGACCGTAGGACAGACGAAACCCTAATTTGTTAGCACACATTTTAACAGCCTTACCCTCAGAACTCCCCTCTCCCTTTAGTCGGTGGAATTTAACTGGAAGAATCCCCAGAGCTTGTGGCTCCGCGCTGTTTAACATCAAACAAATTTCTTTAAAGCGGCCCTCTCCCGGTGCGGTTCTCCAGACGAGTCGAGGAGAGAGCTGTTGGGCCCAGTGTGCTTCTTGATGTCTCTGCTGTTAACAATGGCAGTGGGGAGGGGGGTGTCGCAGCGGGCGGGTCTTCTGAACTTACTTAGTGAAGTGTGCCAGGAGGTTGTGTTACGCCACCGCATGTCCTACCCCACTACACCTGAACATCACACGTGGTCAGAGTTCAGGGTGAGGTGCAGGCACCTCGCATCTTTTTTTTTTTTTTTTTTTTTTTGTTACGTGCGTTTTTATTTCTTCTTGTAGCTCCTACACTCAGCAGAGCCCGTTCTGGCTCGGGCGAGGCTGTGCAAACACTGAATAATGCATCATCGCTGGAGCAGTTAGGTGTGAAAACTCGGCGTGAGATTTGTGAGAAGAAACGTGTCTGCGCTCTTTTAATACTCCTCCCCACCGCACTCACCTGCCTCCATACAAAAGAGAAAGACGGCCTATTGCCTCCCCCCACCCACGACAACCACCACCCCGCGCAGACATCACGGTCGCACCCTTTCCCACATCATTCTCCCCTCACTTCTCTGTAGCTGTGACAGATTTCCTGAATGAGCCGAGTGTTAATGAATGGAGAGCAGTCGAGAGAAGAAGAGGGAGACGCTCGTCACGTTCGGGGGCTTTCGTGGGATACGGGCTCACGAGAGTCGGATTTACGCACTGACACACAGCTTGTGGTTATGTTAGCTTTCTTCTTAACTTTTAATGAACGCAATTTGAGCTGGTGCGCCCACGTGGGTGCATGTGTGGTGGGAAACGCTCTAACACGCTGACGAATAAAAGGTTATATGATGATACAGGCGTGCTGCCTTTAAGGACATGGCTCTGGATATGACAACGGAAAATAAAAGGGCGGTGGAGAAAAGCGAGCATCTTTTGCTCATAATGGGCGCAGTAACATATTTGTGGACTATTTTTTTTTCTATTAGTGATACAGGAAAGCATATAGACGTAAACCTATCACATACAACAAGACAACATCAAACAAAGAAGCACACATGAGAAGAAAAAAGACAGGATAAAAATGAGATTGTTCCTATTCCTGCTCCTATATATAAGATCTTTTTATCTTTCCTATTCTTATCAACTTCTCGCGCTTGCAGCCATTCACAGGTAGGGGTCCCAAAGTATCCCAATTCTCACATGCATAACGAAAAAGGGTAAGTGTTTCTGTTCGGTGAGAGGGGGGAGGCACAAAGCAGGCGCAGGCTTTTCCCGTCTTCTTCGCACATACTCAAAACAAAAGGAACTGCCTGCCGCTGATGCAACCCGGGAATTGTTGCGTGTTGCAGCGCTATGAGGGGAGAAGCCGTGTGACGGAGGGGGGAGGAGGGGTTTGAGTGGGAAACATAGGGAGGCGAGGCAACCAGCCAGGTTCTTCATTCACACCTGCGAGCGACATCCTGCGCTCCCCGGGGTACGGCAGCCAAACTACGCGGCGGAGGAACAGGCTCCGCCAGGCGTCGTCCCGCCACATCTCCTGCTTCCGTCTTCCATTCGCGTGAAGACAAAGCCTCTTCCCGTCAGGGACCGTTTGCGATGTTGATGGACGCAAAATAATCCAGAGGCCAGGTCAACACCTTGAAGGCCGCGTTTCATCCCCGCTGCATTTCCATTGCAATTCCTTACAAAATAAACGTGATATTTCTGAAATTTTGATATAGTGTGTGCATGAAAGATGTTTTGTAAATAAGCTGTAACACCTGTAAAATCTAGTCTCGTGATTTCCCATAATTCTCTTAAATTCTTGTTGCGTGAGACTTCTTTTTAAGGAAGGTGGACCTCAAATGAACTGGTCACATGACCCCCTGCGTCATCTCCAAAAGTCTCCATTGCACTATTGCGATAAACTTGCAAAACCACCTCATTAGAGCGTAAAAACGTTTTAGCGATATTAGCAGATTTCTCATGGAAATGAAAAAGCAGCAACTGTTGAGGTACATGTCTAAATAACATCTACTGTACATGAACATGAACACCAGGAGCAGAATTCTCAGCAGAATATTGCATAGCAACAAGATTATTAATGCTATTCCCCTGATGATCGATTGCTGTAACTCTAAATACACACATTCGGACAACGCGTGGAGAGAAGTCTCTTCACATCCTGACGTCATTCGTCATTCAATTTGATGAAAAGGAAAAGTTAGTTGAGTCACAGTGCACTCAAATGTTTATTTCTCTGCAAACTGCACCGCGGCCGGGTCTAAATGCTCTCTGTGTAAATATTTTGAGTCACAAACTGCCTTGACTTTGTGGAGTTACAGACAAGAATGAGAACTGAGGAGCTGTATGAAAGTGTTAGGACAGAGTGGCAATCCAAAGGTCTGGAGGCGCCTGGTAAATATATATATACCAGTTTCCACACCCAGCTTATTGAACACACCAAACTAGTGTGTAGCCTTCACAGGTTTCAGGTTTAAGGTAGTCACTGCGAAATGTGAGAACCACGGTAGCTATGCAACACCCCCAAACGATTCAGAGCTGGGGTGGCAATGCCTATAAAGACATTTTAATTCTCCTCTGGCTGTTCAATAAATACTTGTGTATATTCCTAACTGATGGCAGTTAATCTAAAACATCTTTACGGCGTACGGTTAAATCTTTCCTGCTTCCGTGCAGGTAAGCACGCGTTACAGCACACGTATTGTGGACAAGTTTCTGACCATCAAACCCATTTCCTAAAAAGACTGCGGTTTCGTCGCTGCAGACATCGACGTGACAGGTCACCGAGGCGCCCTGTTAATTTCTGCCCGCTCTGTTATTTGTAGTCTCAGCCGAACAGCTCATGCCTGTTTGTTTGGAGGTTTGGCAGCTGCTGCCAGTCCGGTGACATCACCGTGTTGGCACAGAGATTACTGAGAAATGCAGCGAAAACAACACGGGCAATGGCTGCTAAGGACCAAAGATGTCTCCTAAATACAAACAAACACGCTGCAGATAATAACGTTGAGCTCAGCTGAGTGGAATTAAGATGGCTGCGGATACGAGACTTGATTTCTTTCGCGGCACTGGACGAACGTGGACTGAACATGGATTAGCACGCGTACCAGGTCGGTCCTACGTAAGCCTGGTACTGATCATATACTTGATATATAAATATTTTACAACATGTTTGTAACTTCTGACAGATTATCATTTCATAAAAAAATAATGTGATCAAGGCTCACTGAAAATCAATCTCCATGTTGTGTTTAGTAAAGCTCTCAAGCTTCCCATGAGATTCATTGTCAAATTTGTGTCTTGATTTATGACATGATTCCAAATGTTGACTAATATAAGAAATAACGAGCAGAGGCAAAGAAAGGAGAACAACGAAGTAAAGAAAAACATAACCGATCTGAACACAAAATCTTCTTTAAATGATACATAGTCATTGTTGAACTGTTTCTGATCATTAACAACTGTTTTCCATTTATTTATAGGTGATAAACGATGGCAACAGTTAAAGCACTATGAGAAGAGGTGTGACAGGACTTTTAATGTATGCCAAAAATGTTCTCCTCAATGTCTCCTCGTGACTAAGTGCAGCTCACTGGTTTTGTGATGCTGCATACGCACCTGTCTTTCACTATAAACACTGTAAGTCTCACACTTAAGAGTTTGACAGCATCTTAAAATTTTAAAATCACGATCTACAGAAATAACTTGACCTGAAAGTTCCCTATGATATGAACACAAATTGTAGTAGGAAATCAAACGCCCTTGTAACCATGACTACACCTAGAGTTTAGACAGCTCTGAAGCATCTGGTACAGTATGTGTCTATTTTAATAGACAGCGTTTAATTAAGCTACAGGCAAGTTAAATTTGTACTGCATGTATATATATATATATTTATATGTATACATATAAAATGAATGATCAATAATGAACGAGACATCTCATGTCATAATAAAGCACCTAAGGATGCGTTCTGATGGCATCACATCTGTGATTAAACTTTATGAGCCAAACCGCCTGCCAATCCACCCCCCAGGTCACTTTCCTGATCCACGGCTGACTGCACAGTAACTGGACACATACTGAGAAACAGCTGTCACTCAGTCGACTCTCAGAGGTGTCCATCACAAAGGCCTGCGGATCCAAAATTCTCACCATCTGCTGCTGTTTTGCTGGACGTGAAGCGCAGGCCCGTATCACTTCCACTGTTTGGTGTAGGAGGTATCGTCACTGACTGACAGCAGCTTGCGAGCATGTTCAGAGCCATATGGGGAAAGATTGACTGCTGCACGCTGGCACAAGGCAAAATCATTAGTGTTTGACTCAAGAGTGGTGTAAACCTCAGCACTCTGCCAGACAGATGCCATCTATCCGTTCATTTAGAACATTAATTCGCAGTTTCACATCATCACTGGAGGCAAATCATCTTTTTCCAGTACTCTGACAAAAAAAAGCAAGTACATGACTTCTGGAATCAACATCCGGTGTAACACGACTCACTGTCATAATTAAATGACTTATAGCTTTCACAACCTCTGAGTTCTTTCCCTTTGCTTTTATCCAGTTCTCTGTCCTTAAAATGTTCAAAAATTTTGCCATTGTCAATTCAAGACAATTATCAAATTGTGACAGGATCTACAACTTGTACCTTGGCTCCAGAAGCTCTACAGAAGAACCACAAAAATAGGCTGGTCATTCAACCGCAAACTCTGTAACCCTTTCTGTAATATTTTACATCCCAAGAAAACCTTTCTCTTCTTTTAAACACAGCATTTTGTGTTTCTGGTGGTGAATCAAGTTGGTAGTACTGACTCCTACGATGATCTCCTACTACCACATCAATCAAACATGTGTCTAACTGACTTCATTTTCCACTGTAAAGTACTTCTACACTGGTCAGGACAGCCCTACTCGGTATGGTGTCTGGGCTCAGTGTTAGAGAAAGACTGAGGACCTCGGTGTAGACTCTGAGGATCTTCTCATTGAAAGGGACCAGTTGAGATGGTTCGGGCACCTGATGAGGATCCATCTGGACGCTTACCCATGGAGGTTTACCAGGCACATCCAGCATCCAGAAGATCCAGGCTTTGCCGGAGGGATTATACTATATTTCTCGACTGGCCCTGGGTTACTTAATTATTTTCCAAGAGGAGCTAGAATGCAGGAACGCACATCTGGAGTACCCTAATTAGTCAGTTGACACTGCAATCCAGCTTCAGATAAGAGCACATAAATGGATGGATGGATGGATTTAGAGAAATTTGGCAACCATAAATTGACAATGCTGTGGTCAAGGCAACCCAACAATGGTTCAGGTATGACTGAAGTCAGACAACTAAAACACTTCACTTGTAAACAATTAAAAATGGATGTCTCCTTAGTATCTGGGTCCTTAGTCTGCATAATTCCAAAGTAAGCTGACACTGCAGGCACTACGGTCTTTGAGTGAACTTTATTGGAGTCAAAACCACCCATCTCTTAAGTCAGGGCACAGTCAGACAGGAACAGGGAAAACAAAATGCATCGTTCAGAAAAATGCCTTAAGTATAAAGCAGGGTGGAGCGGGAGCGTATCGATCTCTGGTCGCAACAACTTCCTCTGTCAGCAAAATTCTATTTCTGGATCTCAGGAAGCCAACGAGACCTGATTTGCGGTGAATGACATTACATTACCTTGTCTCTCCCCCAGTCCCAGTGATCTATTTCCATCCAAGCACTCTAAACTGTTAAATTTAGGTTTGACAAAGAGACTGAGCGAGGCAGAACTGTTTGTTGCGGAGGCTGCTCTGCATCCCAGTTAATTGCCTCCTACCCTTGAGTAAATTCCTCCTAGCCGTCTCGTCAACCCGTGTGACACTTTACCTAGCGTGAATGAAACCTGAGGGTAATGAGCAATACTTTTCCTCATGTCAGCAGACGTCCATGAGCAGCTTGGTAAAGCGGAAACTGGAACTCCGCGACGAGACAATCTGGTCTTGGTTTCGCAAGCAAAACTACTCCGAAAGTGTCAAAACCTTCCTTCCAGAGCTGAGGGTGCAGCGGTTCCTCCTATCAAGCAGGACTGGAGACTCTTGGGGGGATTGTGACAGTTAAATCTCATGAGGGGGAAGGGGGGGTCTCATGTTCATGCACTTGGATCCCGTGTGTGTCACACTTGGTGACAAGATCATTTGGACGGCGGAACAAACAAGTCCCGTGTTGCTGCTTTAACAGAGATGCTCCATTAACTCAAGTGTAAACACATCTACCTACAACAGACATGGAGGGGGATATTTTCACTCAGCCCAAAAAAAAAAAAAAAAAAAACCCTCTCTGGAGAAAAGCTCTGAACAATCAATGAATTCTGATTAAATCGACAATAGCGACGGTGAGGCCACTGCAGATGAGACAGTCGTCCGTGGGTGAAGCCGCATGATTCATGGCAATCTAGAGAGTCATTCATCCCCCATCAGGCGGCCATGTCTCCCAAACCTCTGGGTCAGCCCCATAATAAATATAGATGTTGACACGCAGATTCTACCAGTCACAGGAGCAGGCAATTCATGTTGTGGGTGGACTGACTCCGGCCCCGTGTCCGCACCTGACACCCTCCAATTAAACGTGACAGATGCTTGGCGCGTGCACATGCACATTAATACTCTGCAGCACAGAATGAAATCTCCATATCTGACACTGGGCTTTTCTACCCCCCCCCCCCCCCAAGTGCCTTTTGTTCTCTGGGTGTATGTGACCAGATGTGGCCCTACTCCAAATTTAATAAAGATGTGTGCGTCTGTGTGTGTGTAACCTTTGTGTGTGTGTGTATTCGACTTTAATGTGTGACAGACTTTGAGAGTTTCTAAATGTGCGACATGCACTGTGTATATGTATAACATAACAGTGTCGGTGTGTCTGGTGTACGTTTCACACGCACACACTGATCCTATAGATGGTTTTTCTCCAAACCACCTTATTAGCAGTCTCCATGTGTCAGTGGTTAATCCCTTGGTTTCTCTGGGGACGCCCCCTCCCTCTTCCTCCTGTCCTCCTGTCACCCCCTCATCACCACCTCCACAGATGGGTTCTTTTATTTCCCCGCAGAATACTAATAATGGCCATTGAAGGATTCCAAAGGGGCTGGTTTTGCCCCTTAATACCAGCAGCGGGCTTGAATGGTATAATGATGCAAGTGGTGGCCAAGGGAGGGAAGAGGGAGGATCCTACGAGCAAACAGACAACAGCTAATACAAACAACAATTTTCTACAAGTACTTCCCTTTGAATTCATGGAGTGTTTTCATGTCAACTCCGTCTCCAAGAAAATGACGTCTACAAACTCTTAATTTGTAAAAGAAGACAAAATATTCTGTAAGAAATTTCTCAGCTGCTGAGATTTATATGAATTTATATGATTTATAAGAATGTTGGTAATTACTCCGATCAGCCAAAACATTAAAACCACTGAGAGGAGAAGTAAATAACCACCTTGTGTTAATTCAGTGCTGGGAGGAGTTTGGACCTGGTATTCATTCATGTGGATGTTACTTAGACACGTACCACCCACCTAGACCAGACAAGGCACCCCCACCCCATAGTAATGACACTCCTTGACGGCAGCAGCCTGACACACACACACGCACACACGAAAATGTTTAGGAACAAGTAAAAAAAACAGCACAAGGTGTTGACCTGGCCTCCAAATTCTCTAGATCCCAGACTGATCTGTGGGATGATCCACAGAGGTCCCTCTCATCAACCCATAGCACCCAAAGGACACCCAAAGGACACCCTGAGAAGACCCATGTCAATTCTCTGATGAGTCACAACTGTGACTGATCGACACAATGTTAGGCAGGTGGTTTTAATGTTATGCCTGATTGGGGTTGCATAATATAATTTATGTTGTATAATGCTTAAATAAAAGTCAGACATGAAGAACAAAGAGCCAGAAACAAACTGGGGGGGTGGGGGGAGTTGAAGCAGGAGATCTCACAGCTAGCTTGTGTTAGCGCCAGCTGGGGCTCTAAACTGTCCTTGAACCGAAAAAAAAAAAAAAAAAAAATGCTAGGCCACTTGTCAAAGTCAGCAATGGAATTATACTACAGAAATATACATCTGTGTAAGGAAGACACTGGATAAGAGCCTATTTTATAAATTTTAAAATTGGCCCTAGCCCAAGAGAATGAACTCTTTTTATGGAATAATACTAAACCAAGATCCTCCAGGGTGGATTACTGCTGTAGATACTAGAGGCAATAAGTGAATTGAATCATGGGTGGTGCCGTGGTTAATGCTGGGGAGTTTGCATGTTATTCCTGTATCTGAGTGGATTCTCTCCGGGTTCCTAAGACACATGTGTTGGGCAAACTGGCCATAGATATGAGTGTGTTTGTGGGTGTACCCCGGCTATGACTGCTAGGACAGGCCCCAGCCCCCCCCCCCCCGGCGACCAGTGAGACAAGGCTGCCTATGGTCGCCATTCATAGCCATCAAAACACGGATGGAACACAACAGATAAATCCTCCAATAAAAAATATACAGCAAAAGTTGAGCAACTTACAATTAACTGTTTGTTGAGGAACTCGCAGAATCTGAAGGGAAATAAATGTGCTGTAAAACGAAATAAATAAAATGAGGGCACGTATATGTCATGGAACCATATGGTGGCAAAATATAGCTCATATCATTAAAGCCGAGACGCAGCCAACAGCATCCAGAAAGGAATAAAGAGGGGAAATGAGTGTGCCACTATAGTTTCTAATTATAGAGGGACATTATTAAATGTCTCAGCGAGGATGTAGTCAGTGTACACCAAACACAGGCTGGAGTCAAGATACGTCGTCTGCGAGGCTGGGAGAGGGAGGGATGAAGAAAGGGGGGGGGGGGGGGGGGGGGGGGGGGGGTGACACAGCTATTTAAGAAAAACTGACAATTAACACTCTATGTGTATAAAGGCTAACCCTATCAATCCACATGCACTTGGAGGGGCACAGGTAATCAAGGCTCAAAAAACAGCCCTGCGGGACGCCTCAGAGAGGGGGAGATAAACAGCATTAAGAACAGATCCATCTATTCAGTGACAAAGTGAACAAGAGTCGCGGTGTAGATGCCCAAGGCTTGAATTGATTTATTAAGTCAGAGTCTGGTTTCACCCACTGATAGTCTAACTGCTGGATCCCTCTTTTTACAGTACATACACCTATCAGGCATAACATTATGACCACCTTCCTAATATTGTGTAGGTCTCCCTTGTGCCTCCTAAACAATTGTGACTCATCAGAGAATGGACATGGGCTTTTTGAGGCAGATACTTGATCAGTTTGGGGTCTAGTGAATTTGGAGGCCAGGTCAACACCTTGTGCTGTTCTTCACGCGTTCTTTCTAAGCTCTTTGTGTGTGTGTGTCTGTGTCAGGCTGCATCCTGCTGGGGATGTCTGCTGCCATCATTGTTATGGGGTCGGGGTGTCTGGTCTGGTCTAGGTGGGTACATGTCTAAGTAACATCCACATGAATGCCGGATCCAAAAGATTATAGTTTTTGTTGAGAAAAATTAGTCTCCCAGCCTCGCAGACGAAGTATCTTGACTCCAGCCTGTGTTTGGTGTACACTGACTACATCCTCGCTGAGACATTTAATAATGTCCCTCTATAATTAGAAACTATAGTGGCACACTCATTTCCCCTCTTTATTCCTTTCCTTTCTGGGAGCTGTTGGCTGCGTCTCTGCTTTAATGGCTTTAATGACATGAGCTATATTTTGCCACCATATGGTTCCATGACATCTTCTGGGTCTGAACAAGAGGCGCGATGTAGATGCACAAAGCTTGAATTGATAGGTGCTACATGTCTGAGTAACATCCATATGAATGCAAACGTTTCCCAGAAGAACACTGAATTTGTAACAAGATGATCAATGTCATTTACTTCTCCTATCAGTGGTTTTAATGTTGTGGCTGCACCCTTTTCACTTTCCGATCACGTCACAAGCAAATTTTTTGAATGAAAATAATAAATAAATTCATAAACCTGTTTAACTGACGAGAGTGGATTCAAAACAAATTTTTCATCAGCAAATAAAACTTAAAATAAAGATACCACACCATTGTGATGTCAAGAGGGTTATCTTAGCTTGGCCTTGGGGCTATAAATTAAATCTGACAGAGCTTTTACCCGACGGGTACGGCGTAATGATACTTTTAGACACATTCATCATGGAAACTGTCGTAGTCGGTCATAACATATTGTTTTTTTGATTCATTTTACTTAGATCTAGTGCCCTTCTTTATTATGGTTTCCGTATTTTCAAAGGAACAAGCTGTCAAATGAGAGACGTGGAGTGATTTCCGGCTGGTGAGAATACGATATCGAAATGGAGTATGACTTGACTCGGGCCAGACGGTAGCTTTTCAGAAGACAGCTCCAGGATAAACTCTGTGGTTATAAAGGAGAGGTTCACAGACACTGTTTAGATATCATTACAAGGGGAGGACTGAGTGACATGTTATTGAAAATCCTCCCATTCGTGTCAACCTCTCTCTCTAAAGCTGTTGTTTCAGTTGTGATGGAATGCCTCTGTGCCTCTTTTCAAGCTCAGAGTTTAATATTATACATTTCCTTTAAGTATTAATAAAAACGAATGAGATCATACCTTTGCGAGTATTTGAGGTCGAGTCTAAAAGAAGGTTCCTCACTCCTGCTTTGAAAGCATGTATTCACCACACTGAGGTTCAGTGACCTGCTATCTGCTCAAAGATGATTAGCTTTCGGGGTTGTTGGTGGCAGGTGTTGTCACAAGGTGAACTCTAACCTTTACCCTGCCACAGTGTATCTATATTATAGTCTGAGAGGCCGCTGTGTCAAAGGATGTCCGTCCTCTGTGGGCTCAGATGGACTAGAGTGGGACATTTGTCTGTATGAATATTATAGCTTCAGTCTAAATTATTAAACAGAGTGCACTCTGGAAAGCAGCCTCGGATACAGCAAATTCAATCCTTTTGGGTCTTTCTGTTTTTTTTTTGTTTTGTTTTTTTGGTGTAAAAAAAGACCCCTGCGTGAGGCTGGGAGATGGAAAAGCGTGGTGGAATTCCTCCCCGCTGGCTACATTACAGGCCGACTCGTCTGCCTGCAGAAGCAACAGATGGCCGTGGTCTTAGGTTGCTAGGAAACTGGTAATCAAATACTTTAATTCAGATTGATTTGAGAATCTGAGGTTTATTAAAAGCGGGGTGAAGTCTTTTGTTATTTGGATGGCGAGATGTCTTATTTCTCCTTATTTTGGGACGGTAAATATTTGATTGCTCTCAGACTTGGATATAGACTTGGCATCGTACAGTGGACAGGCTGTGGTTGTGTTTTGCGCAGAGCTGTGAATGCAAAAGACTGATGATATCTCAATAACCATAACAGCAGATATAACGAATACTATTAAACTGAAAATGAATGAATGGCACTATTTACTTTTGTGTGCATGGTAGGCCTTGTTGGAATCTGTGGGTTTACAAATTAGACAAAAACACTGAATTCAACCTTATTTAAAATATTAATTGCAACTTAATACCTCAACGAGTCTTGGACAGTGCGTGTTTTCCTGGTTCCTCCTCGTTGCCCATTTATTCTGAGAGCTGGGGAAAACAAAATCGCTGCCGTATAATTACTGCACATGGTCACAATCTTGTTTTGCGTCTTAACACATCACTTAACAAAACTATTGGAGAATTAGAACAAATTCAATGTGCTGTTATTTTCTAATTCCCAATTAAAGTCACAGCGGCTGCGAAAGCTACAAGTCCTCGCTTTTCAAAATGAAAAGTTGGATTGATCACAAAGGGCAAACGAACATGTGCGGATTCGCTCCAAAGCAGAAAATTAAACTGAAAAAAAGAAAAAAAGAAAGGTTGCACGACTTCAGACACAGATCGATGATCAAAATCAAGTTTTAATACGAGGACTTTGCAGTCTGCTCAGACAGACGGATATTAAATGGCCGAACATGACATTAAATAGTCTTTCCACAGAAAACAGGCCCCGTACGTACAATACGTACGATGACTGTAATTATTCCCACCTTTAATGTTTAAATTTATCTGGTCACCTAGATGTTTTTGGTAGCCTAATTCCAGCTAAGCACGAAAAAAAAGAAGACACGAGTGAGTGCCATAATACTGGCAAACACATCAGTCTCCAGATGTTGACCGTTTTGCAAGGAATCTTCTGTTACCAGAGAGCAGAGTTGGCTTTGGCCAGCTCTGGCACAGTAACAGTTAAAAGTCTAGTGATGCTGCAGCGCTGCAGCCGGTTCCCTCAGTTAGTGAGAATGATCAGAGCTGATATAACATTTCCCTGGTGAGTTCATAAATAGATCCAAACAGAAGACAGACAAACCTAGAGGAAAAACACGGCCACTGACTGCTGGTGTTGATGCTAATTGTTCCAAAAGGTGCCCATTTATGAGTTTGTTTTTTTGCCCTCACCTAAAATTAAACCTAAGATCATATTTATTCCTCCACGCTCTGTTCGCTTTGTGTTTATTTTAAGTTCGGCAGACAGATGACTGGGGGTGAGGTATATATGAACACACGAGCAGTTGCGTATGCAAATCCATGTGGCTATACATTCACACTAACGCTCGCGGCAATTGGACATTTTTACCCACAATATGCATCATAATGTGCAGCAGATACGGAGCTGTATAGTCACTCTAGTCATCAGTCCAATCAAACATCACGATGTGGGTCCTACATACACCGATCAGCCACAACATTAAAATCACTGATCACAGAGGCCCCTCCCCTCAACCCATAGGCCCCCACTAACAACATACTGTTGTCAGACACCACAGGACAGGGAGACCTACACAATATTAGAAAGGCAGTCATAATGTTATGCCTGATCGTTGTATGACAAAAAGCCAAAAATTCTTCAAATGCATCATGATTAAATGGACGGTAAGCTGAACCAAAATACCTCATGCTTTCATGGAAATCTTTAATTTTCTTTCAGAGTTGGAATAAATGAATTTTCAACATGACCAGTTTCCAGCAGAAATGGAATCATAGTGAAAACAAAGTGGCACATAGCAAAACAAATATTTGTTCAAGCTGAGGAGAAATAAAGCCAGAACTGATGTGGGCTCCTCAGTTGTAAACGTTGCTCCATGTTGCTCATCTTGTTCTATTTAATGAATGTAGTGTGTCTCTTCTTCTGCAACAGATTACATGTTGGAAGTTGGAATCTCAAATCAGGATTATTTCAATTGGAACAAAAGAATATTGAGCACAGAAACAGCCAACGAAAGTGAATCAGAGAGCCAAAAGTTAACACTTCTTCACAAAAGACTGTACGTCAAGAGAAGGTTCAGTATCGATCAGAGGTACCGACCTTTAGGGAAGTTTAGTTTTTCCACACACACACACAGTCGCAGAGTGCCACTACAGATGAGAAAAGTAACTGTGTATTTTTTTTTGGACCTATAGATATAAAGAAAATCTTCTGAAGCACTTCATATCTTCCCGCTAGAGGGAAGGACTGCCAGGTTGACTTCATATCCTTTGAAGATGTGAGCGCTTAGTGCTGAGCACGGTATCGGCGAATTATTGCAGAAACACCGCAAATATAAGCTGACAACGGATTTTATGAACGTGTTTCATTTTCAGAAATTTTCAGTGCGGTTACTTGAAAGTGCAGCACACGTACGGCAACACAGGCTCTGCTCTGTTACATTCAGTGTAAACCCTGTTCCTGATTTCTGAATTCACACCGATTAGATTAGGTTGTGTCCATCAAGGCAGTTCATTTATTTGTTCGTCAGTTCACAGCACACGTATAGCTTTGTTCCATATTTCTACGTTTGTAGAAACCGAGAGCAAATCACTGCACCAGAACACCATGTGTAAAAATGTGTGAAAAAGAGGATCTGCACACTGGGATCAATGCAAGTATCTTTAACGCACCAAGCTTTCGGTCAGAGGACCTATGTCTGTAGAAGAAATCTGGAAGATTTTAAAAACACATTAATACAAATTGGCCTGCAATTGGCTGAGAGTCTATTGAGGTGAAATCCCAGATGCACGCTTCAGTATTACAGCCACCCTACTAGTGTACATGTTTGAAATAAATAACTAGAACACATACAGTTAGTAGGGGGTCCATACTCCATCAGTTTTTGGGATCCCTGGCCTGAAAAACATTGAAAACCCTTGATCTACAGTTAAAACTGAGCATCTTTCATGTGAACCTTTACAGGAATGAGAAAAAAAGCAAATAACATCATTTCAACTCAGTCTGAGGACCACATCAAATATTAACGACCATGTTGTAATTATAATCCTCGACTGATTCCAAGAGTTTTAACTGTGCAGATTATAAGTCAAAGTGATACAAGCATGTCTGAGGTCTCCTCCTCTCTGATAACGTTAAAATGAATATCTTTGTTTGAAATCATCTTCCATTTCGTGAGCTTGTGAGATTTGATTTTTTTTCCCCCCGTTAAGAATCGAAGTGAAGCGTTTTATCTTGGGATCATGAAAAAACCATTAGACGGTATCAGAGCCACATGTCAGATGTTCTCATCCCAAGAGTGGCGACACGTCATCAACCTGGTGACACGTCCAGTCCCCACCCGCCCCGCTCACGAACCAATAATCCAAGAGGCAGGAGTTTCAAACCGCGCTGAAACTTTGGAATCAAACACGTCCTTCGGATAAAACACCAGAGAGCTGCTTTGTAAATAGAGGGCAAAATCTTTTTTTTTTTCCCTCCAATTTATTATTATTTTTTTATATTCTTCCCCCAAGTCCAGATTCCTGCTCATAAATATAACATTTATGAGCCAAGGAGTAAACTACAAAAAAGGGATGTTCAAATATGATGCACTGTTTGCGAAGCTCGCAGGGAGTTTCACATATCTCCAATCCTATAAGAAAGAATTTTAAAAGAAATACCCATGGAGATTGAGATGCTCAGAGGTCACACTGCTGCAGGCAGCTGAATACAAAAAAGCCAAGATGATAGTGACTGACAGAGATGTTTAGTGTACAAATTGAGTCTCAACTTTAGGGAATATCAGTATGAGAGTGCGACACACATATATATCACTGCAATATTGCTGTAAGCTTTAATGCTGTAACTTTAATACAGAAAAATGACAGTTGCTTTTATGTGGTGGCTTAACCAGAAAGAAAATAGCACATCTGATGTGTTTCCAAGTTGCTCGTTAACCCCGGTGCTCATGATCATGTAAAATAATGAGCACTATCTTTTATAAGCGGTATAAGTGTTGGGCGAGTCTCATGTCAGTAAACAGGCTGCACCATATAACCTTGCTGTCTTCTCTTTCTGGGCAGTCTGGGTTTTTCTTACAGACTAATTTTCTTGCATTGCACAAATATAAATTGACAGTTTTTTCCCAAAAGACTGTCGTGTCTGCTGGGCTGGACTAACACTACTTTTTGCCAAGCTCATTTTTAATAAGCTCTTTAAAGTGGTCACTTCATTTTTCATTAATTATTTTACAGTAATACTAGGGAACGGCAGAACGCAGCCAAGGACAAACATGTTTACTTTTTGATATATTTCAAATTCATACGTCAAAAATAATTAACAAGAGATGAATTGCGCTCTCAAAAGAGAGCAACTAAAGAGAATGAGACTAAAAATATGGCTAAAAAAAAACATCTAACTAACCTGCAAAATAAGACAAAATGGGAACTTATATGACAGCTAGTCTGACACAAACACAAAGGTGAAACGACAGAGACAATAATGTACAACTGACTACTATGAATCGCTATTCATCACTATAAAATTGGTTGTTGCAAAGAAACCAGGGTTACAGTGTGGTAGTTACTAGCTCTGAATTCATTTAAAGATGCTATATATATCAAACTTAAGCAGAAAGTTCATCCTCTACATCCTCTATGTTCTGATAAACACATTTTGAGCATGCACAGCAGAAAGACAAAGTAATGGACTTGTTTAACCCAGTGACCCTGGATGGGTGAGGCAGAGGAGGATGGATTTGTTGGGTCGCAAGAACCTGGTTCCAAATCGTTATAATCATATTCCTCATATGGGAATGTTAAGTTTTAGGTTTAATTGAAGGGATTCTACTTCATTTAAACCCATTGTCCTTCATAGTGGACACCTTAGTCTGCCATCTAGTGGTAGCAAAGGGTCAATACACTAGTCGGTAAAAACATGAAAGCAGGCATTGCATTGGATTCATTCTACGGACGATCACAGGACAAAAGTGTTCAAACTGTTTTTAAATTTATGCTTCTCAATGTTTCCAGTTTGATATGACATGCACATTTTATCAATAGCAACGAGCTACAAAATCTCTAATTAGCAAGTACTCATTTGAGGTCGTTGGGACTTCATTGTTCGCAATTCTGGTTTTGTTCAGCCATGTGCAGGTATTAAAAGGTACCTGTTAAAAGGTAACAGTTTTATATTTTGTCACACATTGGGTGACTTTATTACAATATACATAATGGAATAATCCCAGTGTCCACATATGAGGACATAGTTATTTGTTTGTTTTTTTCAAAAACTACTACTTCCTGTTGGAAGATGATGCTTAGTTTTTATACTATCTTAGGTCCTACTGATCCCAAATACCTTGGAGAAATTAAAAAAGCATAGCAAACAAAAGCTCAGGTCTCAGGAGGTTAACAAAGAAGACAGTCATTATTTCAACAATCAAAAAAAGATATGTGAAATATGTGTAGTTGAGATTGTTGTGGTACAGACCTGATTAATGCAGCTTCAAGTTTTGGCTAGTTACATTAACAGTTTTCCTTTGCTTGCATGTGAAATCGGATAAAGACGAGCACGGAATGGACAAACTCAGCCTCCCCCTAAATGTGTTTGACTAAATCAATAAGACATCATTTACCTTTTCAAAAAGTGTCTGTAATCTGGTTACATTTTTAATCAGTGACTAACGCAATGTCCACCGAGACGACGGGGTTGTCAGCTTGATGCTGCACACCCTATTAATTTAGACGCACAGCTGTTCCGTGTGTCCATCTGTCTGAGCTGGCACCGTCTTGCTGACGGTGGCGTTGTGCTGCGTTGTTTGGAATCTGAATCATTGTTCTCTCTATGAAACTTGGGACTTTCCTTCACCCCTTTGCCAGCCAAGTTGTGATTCCCTGAATGCACCCAGTGGTGGCAAATAAACATCTGGGATCTTTATGCCTCCCCTGTCAGAATGTCTTTGAAGTACACTTCAGCCACTCAGCGGCGCGTCTATCGGGTCAGTGAGAATACAGATGAGTGAACACTGAGAGACAAGCTGGACTCCTCGTGGCGGCGTGCGATGTTTGCCGCATGGGGATTCGTGGTGGTGGACTGATATTTTCACTGCGCATGCAAAGTTTTTTTTTTTTCTTGTGGTTCTTTATTTTCATTTTGAACTGGATTAAAGGTGAAGTGGGAGGGCAGACACAATAGTGGGTGTGTCAACTCTAATCAAGATGATACGGTGCAATTTTAACATCAAGGGCCACTGGGAATCCTACTCCGGTCAGGTCAAAGGTGCATGTTTTACTACTTTACATCGTGTTTTACTTGACATGACCCCCTCCCAGCTACTATATATTCATTACCTGCCACACCGTTTCTTCACCAGTATCAAATCTAATAAAATGTGGCGGTCATGGCAAAACATAAATAAATTATTTTGATAAGAATCCCTTAAGCTTTTTAATATATATATTTTTTAAAAACATGGCCTTTGAGAAGTGTGTGAAGCAGCTATAATTACCGTAATATATTAGGTGTGACATTTCAAGATCTTTTCATCGCTCTCTGGTGAATTATATTAAAATTCAACAACAACATCACCACCCCCCTTCTATCTTCCCTAGTTCAGCATTTTTATTTATTTATTTTGTTCTAATTTGGGATGATGAATACAAGTCTGACAGTCTGTAAATGAACATGAATCCATGTATCTTTGTGTGGAGTCAGCGCGTGTCCAAATAACAACAGATGGCAGACATGCATATCTCTTTCAAAGCCGGGTGACCAGTGGGAACAGAATGAGGCTGACTGGGTTCTGCCCAACACTGATTCACTGTTAGTCACATAAGTGGACCGGAGGAAAGGCAAGACGTTAAATAAACAAGAAATGGATAACTGGAGCACTGGTTGTCAGAACAAAAATAGACCTACCTGTGCTTATTAACAGATTGGTGGAGTATCCTGGGCCTGGGCTGATGTGTCTCTGGCTTTTCACCCATACGTTTCTGCAGTAAAGAAATCAGGGGATGCCATGAAACAAACAACTAATGCTGTCAATATGTTACGTCACATGATCAACCCCCACCTTTCCTTTTAGGGATTTACTGTATTTTTGGCCTTTTTTTATTCTTTATTTGAAAAAAGACAATGAAAAGATAAAGGGAACTTGGAGACGGAGAGTAGAGGATTGGAATGCAGCTATTTGATGTCAAGGATTTGCTTATAAATAGCGAGCCACTTTAGGCATTTGCACACTTAAGTCCGTATTAATCAGCGACAAATTGAGTCGAGTTTTTCAAGTCAACATGTTTCAGTGTTTCTTTTTTCAGCCATTCGGAGACAACTTACATGCAAACGCTGTCATCCAAAATGGCTTGTAATAAACTCCCTAGCACACTCCCAGTGGCTGTTATGGATCAACTTGATAAATATTTTTGGATGCTTTTCCAGTACTGATAGCAGCCTATTGGACAGACCTGAAAACAATCAGGGTGGCTCCATAGCTCGTTCATTAGCAGACGATGTTCTTCTAGCTCTCGACCGCTTCCCAAGACTGGTTGGACCAAATACTTTCTTTTTCTTCTTTAAAGAATTGAGAGGACCACAGATCAATGGCATCCTCGCTGTTTGACGACCACGTTATGTCTTGTATTGGACCGAATCTGAATAATGAATAATAACTGAATGATGAAACAGACTGGACACGGCGTGGGAGATCACTATAGCATTTCAAACACTGCATACTATAGATACAGATATTGAGTGGGCCCAACCAACTAAAAGACATGATATAAGACCAAACAAATAAATATGGACTTCTGTGTTGCTCGTACGTCATCAGATGAGGCATGCAGGGTTAGGTTACACAACGTCCAGCAAACTGGGAATCAAACAGGAGGGAGTATGTGGCAACATGGCTTGTGATTGATTGGCTAATGGACTGACTCATCTTATATAGGCGAGGATGTAGTTAAACATCATTGGAAGATTTTCAAAAAAGCAAACCAGTTTTGAGTCATTAGAGAATGGACATGGGTCTTCTGAGGGTGTCCTGTGGTGTCTGGCAACACGATATTGTTAGTGGGGGTCTTTGGGTCATATGTGTTGTGCTGTTTTTCATGTTTGTGTTTTTTGTTGGTCCTAAACCGTATTTGTTTGTGTGTCATTGCTATGGGGTGGGTGGTACATGTCTTAGTGACATCCACATGAACGCCAGGTCCAAAAGTTTCCCAGCAGAACACTGAATTGTCACAGTATGGTCAATGTTATTAACTTCTCCTGTCAGTGGTTTCAATGTTGTGTTTGATTGCTGTATATACTATATAACATCAAGATGTGAAGGTTGTGCATTAGTTGGTTGTGAAGTTAATGCTGGAGGAACTTCTTTTTGGCAAAAACTAGGACTCTAACGCTTCTCATTAATTGCACTGTTGTTAGTAAGTCAGAGAATCGACAGAATAACAAGGTCTGGGCTACTGAGAACCATGGTGATGATGGTAGGGGATGAATAGCTGAGAAAAAGTCATTATCGACGGAGAATTTTGATTTTTGCTTCATTTAAAATAGTTTTTCCCCCACACACAGAACACAGGGATTTGTGGTGTTGATGCGAAGGTGATAGAATTCTGGTTTAACAGTCTTTCTGTTCTTACGTCTTCCCATCGCGGTGTGCTCCTTGGTCCCTGCACTGCTGTCTGCACACTGTGCACATGTGTGGGCGTGTTAAGACCCTGTATATTATTAACAGAAATCCAAGGGAGCAGGTCGATACAACCCCTGCCCACCAGTGTCCCCCCAAAGTCCTACACACCATCTCCCAGCTTTGCCTGCCTATAGTCATCTATGGTAATCAGAGGGATCACATCACAGCACATCCTTAATCATGCTGGGGGCGGTTCTCGGAAACCGAGTACGCAGTCAGTGAACCGCTGACCTCCGCGGACTACCAACTTCTTTCATCTTGTATCATCAGTTTGTACTTTTTCTCGGCCAAATGCCCAAATTAGAACATATTCGTTCACGTCACAGCGCTGTGGAAGTGATTCAATTTCAAAGAGGTAGGTGCTCATGTGAGCGTGGAGAACTTAGAAGATAATATAAACGCGGTTCTTTTATTGCCTTTTATGACTTTCCAGTGGTCGAAGTATATCTGATGTGTATTCTTTTCCTGTCTGGGTTTTTCTCCTATTTTATACAACATTTCAGACATTGCTAACATTGTGGCACAGGAACAGTAAATCACCTCGGTGCTTCTTTCATCGCCGCCTGTTTATTCACGTCTGTTTGTGCATCTGCAGCCCTATTGACAAGTGGAAGCGTGTCAACCATGTTGATGTAGAGACCCTGCGAAACCTCAGAGTCTAAACTCTACCATTCAAGCCCTCGAGCTAGAAATCCAGAGGACTCGCCGCCTCACTCTTCCACGGCAAATATTTAGAACTTGATTTCCAGCACGGACGGAGAAAAGTGACAGCGAAATAAGAAACTGAGACGCTGAGTTGACTCATTGTCTGCCGTGTGCGGGCAATGTAACCGGCCCCGAATTGGCAAGCGCGCAGGAAAATGTGAAATGAAGGTGATTGTAACCAATAACAGCTCAGATTTTCCTGGTGTATGCAAAATGGAGAGATAGAAGATAATGAAAGATTAATGAGTAAATCTCTGCCCATGAATATTTGAGGAGGGGAGGTCTGTTTAATACATGACCACCATGTGAAAAGCTTCCTGTACATGCCCACTGCCTCATTCGCCGATTTAGAGAGGGATGCTTATTAGATTTTTCAGGCGGATGGCATTTTCATTGCTCTACTCTCCAATGAGGCTCTTTCATAAATCATTTTCTATCACTTTATGTTTTGGTTTTATTCCTGGATGCAGTACACGCAGAAGGAATAAGGATTTTCTTTAAAAAAAAAAAAAACAAGCAGATGATGATAGATGTTTTTTTTCTATTTCTTGCTCAGATTAAAGTCTTAGACAAAGGGATCTTTAACAAAAATAGGTCCATCACGACGTCTGACCGCTTGCATCCCAAACTGCTTTCACATTTCCGATTCCTGGTCGACGAGGGCCACACTTGACATAGCAGCGCTGCTCTAACCGCTTTTGTGACTGACACATAGAGAGGGATCAATGGATTAGTTTCAATGAAATGGGTGTTCTTTGGGGCTGTAGACGTGCCTGTACATGCTAAGAGCGGGATTACGGTGAGGTAGACACGGGCTCTCTGGCCCGGCAGGCGGCTGGCGGCCCATCTCGTGGCTCAAGACGGTGACGAATGGAGAACGCTGCCGGCAGAGTGCACTCATATCTCCAACCCAATCACACTGAGTCAACACGGGAACTCGCATCGTCAATCAGGCTCGGCCATTTATGCAAACAGGAGAAAAATCGGCAAGCGGTCGGCGTACACTGACTCACGTACTTTTACATCAGGGGTTGCTTTCATCGCAGGAATATTAGCGCCGTTCTACTGTGACGTTACGACTGACACAAAAAGTCTCCGTGATGGAGTAGCAGCTGTATTCCTCACAGGTATAATCTCCGTCAAACCTAAGCGACAGGCAGGATTTGAGAAATGGGAGGAATGAGGGATGGGTGTATTTCATTTTTCCAGCACATCCGTTACCTTGTCAGAATGTTCAGATTATGTAATTACCCAATATGTAGACATATTTTATCCAAGCTGGTGGCTCAATTTGTCTATGACAAGAGGCTTAGCCATGTGTTCCGCCCATGAAAGATATTTATAGTACAGAGGGGAGGCTGTGTTTTATATTTTGTTGCCTGTACAAGGGAAACCCAAAGCCATGGAGATGATGTACGGCTTTAATGAACACACTGCATATATGTAATACCAGAGGGAAAACTGGTTGAAAATAACTTTAAGCGAAATGCGATCTTCTACACATGCACACACACCTTTTGTGTAAAAAAATAAATAAAAAAATACACAACGGTGTAAGCACTCATTTACATGCACAAATCTTACCACATCTATGTACCAGCCCACACACAAACACACACATACACACACATACACACACACAGTCTCATTTAGGATTCCTGTGTTCAAGTTGATCACAACGGCAGGGAAATGCTGGGGACAGCAGATGTAAGCGATGCAGAGTCTTCCCCCCCTTCTTTGCATGTCATCAAAGTGGTGGTCGGGACTTCCGATTCCCCCGTCTCCGTAGCAGGGTATGAATAATGCAGCAGTGCGGGGTTGCCTGCCTGACAGAATGACTTGATAAAAACAGCTGGGTGAGACTGCGGGAGACGCCACTAAACCGAAAAAGGACTGCAGCAGCTAAATATAAGAGCTGCCAAAGTCCCAGTAGGAAGAGAAAGTGTGTGTGTGAGTGTGTTCTTACATGTATGTGGTCTGGGTAACTAAATCCGAGGGTGTATGCATGCACGCGTGTTTGTGTGCTAACAACACATCCGCGCCAAAGCACACACCGCGGATGATCAGCGGGGTGTTTACAGACAAAACAGCGGCAAATATGGCGCACCACTGGCACCGTGTTTGGGAGGTTTTGAAAATGTTCTTTCCTGAATGTGGACAGTGAAGCTATTACTCTAGTCAAAGGTGTGCAGACACACCATAAGCCTGTATTTAGCTATAAGAAAAGGTTTAGCATTGACATTAAAGTAACAATGTGTAAGTTATTTAATCTGGTTTTAAGAGAAAAGTGGAATGGTGATGTCTTGTGGTATTGGTGGTAACTGGTTGTAACTTTCAGTAAGGTTCGATTTTTTCAGAAAAGGTAGAGACAGACATGTTTCTAATGACCTCAACCTTTCATTATGCCTGTATTATGCATTTTATTGGCTAATGGTCAGGTAACCATTAGCTTGCTCAATAATTAGCATAACATATGTGTTCTTACAATTTATGGATTATGCCAAACATACTTCTTTACCATGTATTTTCAATATTCATTACTTTTCCTGCACAGTCTTTAGCTGTGTTAAGCAGTCTATGCAAACTGGAATGGGTAAAGTGATGGTGGGAGTTTGGAGATGATGTGGTCCTTCATCACAATCTCGAAGCACTTCATGATAATGGGAGTCAGTGCTACGGGCCAGAAGTCATTTCGGTTACTGGATTTTTTAGGTACTATGGCATAATGGTGGCAGACTTGAATGGACACTTCTTATGTACAGATGCGGCAGGATCTTTTTTACATGAGTCCACTATACTGCACCATGTTTCCACAGTTCCCCAAAAATGGCGAGATCAAAGCTAGATCAAAAAAGGGCTTTATGCAATTTTAGTAGCCTCCACGGTTTCTCGTACACGGATGTAAAGGGAGGATGAGGCAAGGTGTATTAAGCTTGGTGCAATCTGCAACATTACTTCTGGATACCACTAAATCCCCAGACCTTTAAGATTGTCTTATGATTGTCTGGTAGGGAGAGTTGGAACTTTAGGTGATAATCCGCTGCATTTTCATCCCCCTTTCAAAACTCGAATTCATTGTGAAATACATCAGTATGCAGTCTGCTGTCTAGTCTTTATTAAACCAACAGGAGAAACTTAGAAACTTTTGCCAACAGATCTCATTAAAACTGAGACAACTAAACGCTTTAAGTTATGCCAGTGATTTTTTTTTCGTGTACTTTCAATATTCATTACTCTTTATGCCGAATATTTATCTGTTCAGAGCTGAATTTCAGCTTTATGTTTTTGTTGTTTATTTATGCATGCCCTTGTGAGTCATACTCACATTTTCCCTCATTTACACACTGTATGCCGTACTTCACAGCTAATGTTTGTCACAAGAACCTAACTATAGGCCTAAAGCTTGAGTACTGAAGATAAACAGGAGTGACATTTCCCCCAATGAACGCTCTAATCAGACTAACTGCTTCCGAGCGTGGAACTCGCTACTTATCACCACCCAGCGAAACAGGTAAAAGATGCGGTTTAAACGCCGGGAGCAAACTGTACTCACTTAAGTGCGACTTCTGTTCAGTGGCATCACCCTGATGGTCTATTAATCACCAACGCTGACATTGCACATGAACAGTACAGCTAATAACACATGAGTTGCAGCTTTGTCTGAGCAGACAATGCTTAGGAACTGACTGGAAAACCATGTGTCTAGTATCATTTAATGCATATTTTTAGTTTTAGAGATTGCACATTGACTTGGTTTATCACTCCCACCGATACATGGTTTCACAAGCTCAGAGAAGCCCACAGTCAATATGTGCACTGCCTGAAACAACAGTGAATCAGCAGCAAACCAGGTGCTGAAGAAGAAAATCCAAGCAAGTAGCATCGGTGGGCAAACAAGACAACCCGAACCCTGACACTGACACTGTCTGGGTCTTCTTTTATTGGTCTTTCAATAGAATATGAAGTGTGTAGAGCGAACTCTGACTCTCACTTCATGCTGAGGAGTGTATATTAGTGTTCAGGACTCTAACATCTAAACAAAGAAAAATATTTTTTTGGTAAAATCAATGAACAACATTGGGGAGAGTTAACCAATTGTTGCAACATCACAGCTAGCTTTAATCCATTGTTAAGGCTGATGATATTTTTTTTATTATCATGATTTAAAGTAATTGTTACCTTTCTGGCACGTTGCAGAGCATTTAGTAAAAATTTGAACCTGAACAAAGTTCCACCGCCTCCCCCTGCCTGACCTTTGACACTCCCGCCTCCCATGACACATGCAGCGGAAAATAGAGGTGAGGCGGAGGAGCAGCGCGAGTGAAATGGGTCAATGGAGTCAGATTCACAGGCTTTTTCTCGGTAAGTAAAAACAGTAATTAAATAAAATTCAATTATTAGCAGTCTGATGAACTACTATTAACGTTATTATCGCAATTATAGCATTTCAGCGTTGGTTTGTTTACAGTCAAATTAGTCGTTTTTTGGCAGAATTCATATATATTTTCTTGCAAAACTGCTGCTGTAATATCTTACCTCATCAAAACCGTCCCAGTAACAGTAGTAGTTAGTCATTAAACTAGGAGCAGTAGCAGCTGTTTTGCTTGCAGATTAACTTTGTGTAGTACCTGTTTTGACAACTAATGGTGGCTAACTGTAGCTAACTGTAGCTAACGATCGCTAACTGTATCTAACGGTGGCTAACTGTAGCTAACGCTAGCTAACTTCAGCTAGCGGTAGCTAACTTTAGGACACTTTCAGACATTTAGCTTCAACATTTTTTTTCCCTTTTACCTTTATCTTATATCATCATAAAGTAATATGCATACTGAATAAAACTGATTGGTTAGACTTTTATCAGAAATATATGAGAATTGAATATTGAAGAGTGGATTTCTTTTCAATTTTAATGTGACATACGCTTATTAGGAGCATTTTAAGATTACAAAAAAAAGTTTAGAAATGCCAGAAAGGTAAGAAATGCATTAAGTGTTAGTTTATCAGCTGGATTTATCTGCTGGATTTTTCAGTTAAAACATCAAGAAGATAAATACTGACAAAATGAGATATTTAGTGTCCTGGTTAGATTCACCTTAAATGACATGATTTAACGTAATTGGCAAAATAAAAGTATCTTCCTGTTATTCATAAAATACAATGTGATTGTGTGTATTCATGAGTAAGTTCAACGCCTCTTTGTGAGAAAGCACCTGTCTAAAACAAAACGACTTCTTGCTAATGATCATTAGAAGGATGGGAAACATGAAAGTTCAGTCTCACGAGACATTTGTCACGCATGAAGCGAATGTGTCGCGAGAGGCATTTACTCAAAGGTCAGCCGCGTGTCACGAAGCTACAATTCACTGGGCTACCTCGACTGAAATATCTACAGCAGAAAGTGAAATGTTGGAGGACTTGATGAAATGAGCACAAAGGTAACCTATACAGCAGACCTATTCTGGTCTTATTACTTATTCAGTGCTTTGGCAGCTTAAAAATAAAAAGCACATCTCAACCTATTGTCATGGCAAATATCACTGAAGAAGAACTGGTATAAGTTATAATAGAAAAGTAACTTACATTGTCATGGTGACCGTAGTCTCATAATAATATTAATGTGAAAACCCGACGGTCATTTCTGTCGTACATTTAACAATAAAATAAAATAAAGCTTTTGTAACAACATTTTTAATTGCAATTTCCTCATGACCTTTTTTATTATTTTTTTTACATAGTTCATTTGTTGCGGCACTAGTTTGCTTTTTCTCGTTTATCTTTTACAATAAACAAGATGTAGTGGGGTTCAACTTACAGAGCACACTTTACAGCTCAATCTCAGTTGAAATGCTTCGTTGGGGAAATAATTAGTGTAAAAAAAAACAAAAAAAAAAACACTGCGTTTTAAATAGAAAAGAAAAAAACAACCTCCAGATTACTTTGGGGCCACCTCTGCTCTCACAAGGCTTTCCTTTAAAATTGAATTCCGATACATGCAGATTACATTCATTCATCTTTGTGAGTACAATCTTGGTTATGAGTCAGGTTACTCCAGAGGTGCCAGAGGTACACTAACCATAAAACAGCTGTACAGTATGATGCTTCTCTGCTTATAACTGAGCATCGCTCCGAGGCTAAGAGAGAATACAGTGAGCTAATAAACTGCTACACACGAGAAATCCCTTACCGCGAACACCATGTTAACATTTCAGTCGATGTGTTAAAAAGCGAAGGGGTTGCATTGTGTTTCTACAGGAAGCTGAAGATTAAATGTATCTGAGATTAAACGTATCTATAGTACACTTTTCATCCACAACATTAAAACCACTGACAGGAGAAGAAAATAACATTCTTGTGACAATACAGCGTTCTGCTGGGAAACCTTTGCCATTCATGTGGATATTACTTAGGCATGTAGCGCCCAGGTAGACCAGAGCAGATACCCCCCTACCCCATAGCAGTGACACTCCTTGATGGCAGCACACATCCCCAGCAGGATGCATTCCTACGCAGACACACAAATGGTTTAGGAGCAACTCAGAAAACATGAAAAACAGCACAAGGTGTTGACCTGGCCACCAAATTCATAAGATCCCAAACTGATCCAAGTATCTGTGGGGTTTACTGGATCAAGTCTTGATCACAGAGGCCTCTCCCATCAACCAATAGGTCCCAAAGGCCCCCATTAACAACATCCTGTTGCCAGACACCACAGGACACCCTCAGAAGACCCATGTCCACAACTGTTTTGGAGGCACAAGGGAGATCTACACAATATTAGGAAAGTGGTCATAATGTGACACCTCATCGGTGTACGTTCAGAATGTAAAGGTGTACCAGAAACATAAGACATCAATCTTGATGAGTCCAAGACAAACAAGGACATTTGTTATAATCTACCCCAGTAGGAGTGGGCACTTATACATATTTAATTGGCTAATATGTTGTGCCGCCAGATGACATCACAATTAGGAATAAACACTAATAAGATAAACAGTAGTCAGCTGCTGTGATAAACATTAATCAAAGCCAACGCCCGAGTAGCCGTTCTGTATATGTCAACAGATGACGGATGATTCAATAGACCTGAGTGAAACTGAAAGAGGATTCAGTGTTAAAGCACAGACGACGAGAGTCGAAATGTCTGCCCTACTGGCTGGTGATTCATTAGCAAATGTTACTAAATGCAACAATGGCAAATGCATTTTGATCTACAGGACAAATATTAGTTGAAAGAATTGGTGGCGACAGTCCACATGCTCGTGCATTAGTGCGACATGTAAGGAAAAACATAAAATAACAGAGGCTCAGACTGTCAATGCAGGACATGATCAGACTGCTTGAGGAGAAACAGTCCATTGATAATTACATAGAGGATATTGTAGTATGGCTCGCACACATTACAAAGATGAATGCACATTTGGAGGGTCAGTGGTGCAAAAACTGTAGACAGTGGTCTATAGAGATGAGGAAGAAAGTGTTATGGTCAAATGATTCGTCCATCACCATATTCTCGACAAGCTGTCTCACGCATGTGTGGTCCACCAGGCCTGGATGCTTGACCCCTGCAGAGAGGGGATCCGATGGCTCGCTTCTGCTGCGGGGGGAATTTTGATGGAATGGTTTTGTTCCCTTGTTCTGGGGATCTGCAACCTTTACTATCAAGAGCTTGTTCTCTAGCCCATAAAATAAAATTTGTCCGGAGCCGTAAAATATATTTGACCCTCAGATTATAAAGTTTGATTTATAGTGATGCACTGTCTGCTGAATATCCTTTACACTGAGCTGAATTCAGCAGTCACGCTTTTTCCCTCAATTCTCGTTTCACAAGAACTTTACTTTTTTTGGATTTATGCATGTTTAACCGAGGCTCCTACGAGACTGGGCTCCTGCAGGGAAAGGCCCCGGGGGCGGTAGACGTAGTGGGGCACGTAGTGTGTTTTAGCTGGTGAAAAAATATATATATTTTATTTCGGCATCACAGAATAACTTTCAACTCCAAGATGAGAGCAGCTCTTTTAACAAAATCGCCCAATACGCAACAAAAAATAAAGCAGAATAAAATGAAATAGTCTTATTTATTTATTTTTTGACAAAGCTACAGGGGTTGTCATAGAAGGAGGGGTGACTGCAAATCAATACAACGTTGTTTTGCGGTAATTTAAATGGACAAGCGATATAAAAATGTTCCCTTGTAGAGTCGGGATGAACGGTGAAAACTTATGTATTGGTTTGTCTTTAAACTAAATTTGGTACTTCTATGTTGCCCAAACCTCATGTTGTGCTCTGACACAGCTATAATGTAAATATATTAGTAAGAATATGAAGAATGTGATGACTCGCACAGGCAGCTCCAAATGTTGGGAATTGTACACTGCCTCGTACAGACAGTGCCGATCAAGACTGTGCACTATAAATGCTGGGCTCTATTTGACTTAGAGGGAGCTATTTACAGTGCACTCAGGCGGGTTATTGACTATCAAATTAGTAAAATATTAATATCGAAATATTAATAATTGCTATACAAATATTGGATTTAACTAACATTAAATCCACCTCGGGGCACCAGACAGCCAGTTTACCAAAACTCAGTCTCATAAAGGTGGGTATGCTAACTATTAACACAGAACCTTGTTTAATAATTAACTTAATAATCACAAACAATATTACCTCATTAATAGTAGCAAATTTGAAGGATTTAAGAGTTCTACAGTGTAGAGGTTGGCATATTCACTCTTGTACAACATTAACAGACGAGCAAAGTTTCAAGCAAAGTTCCCAATCCCAATTGTTCCCCTTAGCCCTTCCCCTTAATTTTGTGTGTTCATATGAGGGGTAGTGGAGTCCCAATTCTACTTCTGGTCGAGACCTAGGGCTAAGGGGGAGAATTGGGATTGGGCCTAAATCTTGTTATTTTATTATTATTTGTTTGTTAATTTACATAGGTACATATTGACTGTATCTTGTTTTCTTGGTTTTACTCTGGGCCACATGTACACTCCCTGTTCAATTGCCTGTTAACAAAAATAGCTAAACATCCAATCACATGGCTGCAATTCAGTGCATGTAGTCAATCAATTTAATGCATATAGAGCGATTCTGGTTACAACCAAGGAATGCAGAATACCATCTCTGAACACACAACACGTCCAACCTTGAAGAAGATGGGCTACAGCAGCAGAAGACCACACCGGGTGCCACTCCTGTCAGCTAAGAACAGGAAACTGAGACTACAGTTCACACAGGCTCAACAACACTGGACAACAGAAGATTGAAAAAACGTTGCCTGATCTGACACGTCTAGATTTTTGCTGCGACATTCGGATGGCAGGGTCAGAATTCGGTGTAAACAACATGAAAGCATGGATCCATCCTGCCTTGTATCAACGGTTCAGGCTGTTGACACGTTGCCTCAAAGAATTAAGGCAGTTCTGACAGGGTCCAACCTTTTACTAGTGAGGTGTACCTAAAATACGTATACTCCAGCAGCATTTCTTCCCATTGCATAGTCAAGAAACAGCAGCAAACGACATAGCCTCAGTCAGTCTTTTATTACATATTAATTCAATATTTGTATATTCATAATTTATGACACCGTAATCTTGGACGCAGCGAGGAGACCATGAAGTTAAATTTGTTCCAGCTGATTTGACTTGTTTGCCGTGCATTGAACTCTGCTAAGTGCGTGTGTGGGCACTGAGAAGAACGAGAGAAATGTGTGCGTTTATATATACTATATAAAAAACAAAAAGACAATCCTGGATCCAGCTGTCACATGAGAACGCTAATTTGCGGTATTCTCTCGCTGGCACTCGTACATGATGATTCGCATGTTAACGTTCACCTGCAGGCAATCCTCGAGCCTTCTCTCTCTTTCCACAACCATCTCTCACTCTCATGTGCATCATTCGTTTTATTGCAGCATCTCAATTATTCAGTGCTGTCAGCTGAATCCATACGCGCATGTCTTTACGTGTACGTGTGCGTATAGGTTTGTGTGAGGAGATGCAATGTGTGTCTATGTGTGTGTGTGTGTGACATAAACTGAACAGCAAGGGCACACTAGGGTTGCATTTTCATTCATGGCCAGGTCTTTGCTGTAAAAAATTCATTCCACCACTGGACTTGTTTTTCCCCATGTATGAGAAACAGACTTGGACCTCATCTGGCCCCTGTGCACTGCAACCATATGCTATGAAATCATACCTCCAATTACAGCCTTCTCCTTCTCACTGTGAATTTTGTGCGAGGCTTCACAAAAACCAAGGTAGGAATACGCAATGGCAGCAGCCAGCAGCAGCCTAAAGATTAGAGGCATGAGGGATGTACCACTTTGAAAGCCTGAATCAGTCTGGATGGAGATTTTTAAAATGGTTTCTATTTTTCTGTTTAGCTCTCTTGGCTCTCCGTGAAAGTTGTTTAGCTTCACCAGTAGAGAGTAGAAGAGTGGAGATAAATGGCTGCTCCTGAAGAACTCCAAACTGAATAAACGAGGCACATGATGTACAGCTTCAGCCGCTGCTGTTCTTCACACTTCATGTGTGGTTATTGGAATAAATATTGAAGTTGCACTAATGAACATGTTTTGTTACATAATACATGAATACCTACACCGCGAGCCTGACCGGACCAGATGGTTAAGAAGATGGATGGAAACGTCTAATGTAAAAGTGACCGACTTTGCATTTCCTTCCAAATCCATAACCCATTTTGCTGTCTGTCAGCTCATTGTCGTGCTGTTTGCTGTTGCGGCAGACCAAAGTCTCCAGCGGAAAAGCTCTTCTCACACACACACACTTTGCTTGAGCTCCAAAACACCCCCACGTAATACGCTGTGAGACATGAACTCCGCAAGACCTCTGATATCGGTATGTGGTACCAAGGCGTGAGGAGAAGACGCTTTCAGGGCTCTTTCAGTGAACCACGTAGTGCCTTCGAGCACTTCATCTGCTTCATTTGGGCTGGTGCAAACATGGCATTTACACTTCAGAGCACACCAAAAAACAACCAAGGCCCTTGAGAGGAGGAGGGTCATAGAGCAACATCAACATGGATCGTGATCCAAAACCATGAACCTTGAATGTTAGTTATATTTAAACGGCATTGGGTGCCCATTTCCACAAGTTCATATGTTTCATTCAGGACTTGATGGAATCTTAGTTACATACTTATTCTTAATGACTGAGTTAAACGGGCACATTTCCATCTTATTCACTATGTCTAAAACAGCCCTATTCACTGCAGGACGTTTAGGTGTTTTCCCGTCTCATTCCTGAGGATGAGCTCCTGTAACCCCACCCCTCTAGTTGTGTTGTCTTGGTAACCATACAGTACAACGTGCGTGTTGCTCTGCAATAAAATCAGTCCATCCATTTGTACCGGAGATAAACCCAACAGGAGACCTTTGAAGAAGTTCAGTAGCAAAGGTTTGAACCAGATGTTTCTGAATGTTTGATGAGCTTAATGCTACTTTTATTTTCTGTAAATGTACGCTAAGTAGCGCCACTTTGCTCTTCTTACTCCTGAGGCTGGGATTCAGTGTAAGATTAGATTGAAAAGAGTAGATTGACTCGTTTCAATACATTCCCCACAGCCCCTGTCCTCTGGCTGAAACAGCACGGCCCTTATCAGAGTCACGTAGGTCTTTACCAGTGCTTTTCATGCAGCTCTCTGCCTATGTGAGCATGGCATCGCATTTCGACTTTTGTCTCGACATTCTCCTCAAAGAGCATAACGGGGGGGAAAAAAATTACCTCCTCTCATTTTCTTTTTCTCATGAGTGGTTCCAATGCTCGTTCCTAGTCCTTAAGGCAAAGATAAGCATGTAATTTCATTCCCACACAAATATGCTGTAAGAAACACCATAGATACACTGACACCTGTAAAGAAGCACTGTTCTGTAGTGCTTCTGTGAACTCTCCATTTATCTCCGTTTGCGTGAGGAAACTTCAGCTCGTGTCGCAAATCACTGAGTAAAAGTGCTTTCGGGTGATATAGTGATCTTCATCACAATGTGATGACGAGCATCGCGGCAGGAGCGAAGACCTCCGCTGCTTTATTTAACACCTCATCAGATGAATTTCAGGCAAATTTAACTAAATGCACGGTGACACTCTGTGACTATAACCTGCCTCGAGGTGCACTGAATCATTGCGAGAACGCATTAAAATTCCCATTTGCTCCAGTATAATAGCAGATCTGCTGTTTCTGAAACCAGTACCAGGTCATTTTAGACAGAGACAAGGACACGTACATGTGCGTACATGCTTGTAGATCACCTTTAAATGCGGCACATGTAGCGGATCCCACACAGGAGACGTCCGGCCGCTTTATTGAATGCACCGCCTTATTCATATACTTTTTTTCGCAAATGCTTCTTCAATTATTTAGCCGCCGTGCTATTTATGGGCCAAATGTTCTGTCTTCAAATATGCATGACTCGTCTATAAAGGGTTTAACATCTCCTCGCCTCCGTTTGAGTGGCAGAATCATGTGACAGCGGGCCACAATGGGCAAGAGAACACAAATAGTACAAGAGTGAGGTCTGTGTGTCACAGTCTTGGTTTATTTCTGGAGGAAGTGTCTTGGCTTGCGTGACCCGCGCGGAGCAGAGGATGCTGACAGAGCCACCGCTGCACCGGGGTTCGGAACGTTTTGAAAAGTGCACCGGGAACCTGAACATGAAGCATCTGATGGGGGGGGTGACACAGAGTGGGAGGATTGTCTGTGGAGACTGATTTACAAACAGAACTGTGGCAGCAACATGCCAAGTTTTATCAAGGCTGGGAAAAAAAAAAAAGCCCAGTAGTCGTCTCAGCACCTCAGATTAAGAACATCCGGGATCATTTATTTCATTTTAATGCATTACTGCGCTTTTACAAAAGGACTTCCGAGCTTTACAAATTGTTTTGTTTGTTCCAACTGTTGCAGTATAAACCATGAAGTCATTACATGAACAGAAAACAACTCTTTCATACACAAAAAAAGAATTCAACCCTTGCTACTTCACGAAAGTCCTCCTATTTTTGCAGCTATTATTCCCCAGTGGAGTGATTTAACGATAAAACATATTTCCCCTTTGTGTTTTTCTCTCATTTGCCTTCATAGAGGAAAAATAGCAATGTTTTAACTGGGATAATACTCTCATGACTAAACTGTGAGGCAAAATACAAAGACAAACAAACAAACAAACAAAAAACAAAGGGAGGCCATTGAAGCAGCCTATGGAGCTGTTTGACATGAGCAACAGCTCATCTTTCATGTTATATTCAGTCTTTTATAGAGAGGTAAAGCCTGTTCTTTTGTGCAACAGATCTCTGCAATTGAACTGCTCCAGCAGCAGCAACAGCAAATGATTAGTATTAATATCAGGGGCGTGGCCAAACACACGAAGCTATAGGAAACAAAACGGTAAAGAGAAAGACGAAGGTTTTACTTCTATCTGACGCCGGTTTTTCACAGCACAGGTCCAAATGAGTCAGTGTGGCGCAGAGACACCACAGCAGTGACCACTTACCACCACTTGCAAGGCTAAAATCAATTTAACATCTCCTGGATTTACACTCTACTTTAAAGCTTTTCTCACTTCCTCAGCGATGATACCTTCTTGCTGTGTGCAGTCACCTCACACCCACCTACAGCATGTATTAATATTCTCAGAGATTTTGCCACATATGGGACATTAGGGTGGTAGATATAAGATTAATATTTATTCAGTGCACTTGGCTTTTCCTTAATATTTCTGAGACAAATCAGAGCAGCATCCTGACATTCAGACTAGCTGCCGACCGCACGATTCAGCCCAGATAGCGGTACAGTCATGCATCAGTGTGCTAATGTGAAAGTATTCCAGTGAAGGCAGAGCCAGAGGAAGTATCGACTTCCACTTCCTGTTTTTCCTTCATCAGTGAGCACGGCGTGCCAGCTGCACCGCGAGGGCAACAACGTTCTGCCTCATGACTCTGAGTAGGTGTATGGGATGCTGAGGGCTCGTGAGTCATCCACAAGTACGTCTGAAACGGCTGACCAGGTTCCTCCTCCCCATCCAGAGGCTCCATCTGTGGGCCCCATGGGCCAGTAGCTGGCCTCTCTCACGCTCCCTCAGCCCGAGCTGCTCAGGCACGATGCTCCAGTCGTAATCCTTCCCCCTGCCTTCTCCTCCCAACGCTTATGAGCTTCCACAGCCTTCCGCTTCCTCGCCTGACTTCCCGCGTGCCTGGATGCCGAGCTTGGAAACCCAGCTATAGGCAGACATCAGTTAACTCCCTCGAAAAGCCCGCACGAACCCCAGCCCCTGCAGCGCAAACATTTGGAGAGCAACGCGCACCTGTCTAACTCTGTGCACCGCAGAGCATGTGAATGACAGTGTGAAAGGAGAAATGAAGGGAAAAAGCGCAGTCAGAGCTGGAAATGTGGGCTTCTGCTACAAGCTGGTAATTGGAGGCGAGGATGAAGCATTGTTTTTGCACCCTGTACGGTGAACACGCACCGATCAGGCATAACATTATCACCACCTGCCCCATGTTGTGTGTGAATCGTTGGGTCCCTCTGTGAATCAGACTTGTACCAGTGCATCCCACAGATACTTGATCACTTTGGGATCTACTGAATTTGTAGGCCAGATTAACACCTGGTTCTTTTTTTCATGTTTTGTGTGTGTGTGTCAGGCTGCTGCTGCTGTCGGGGAGTGTCATTACTGTGGGTTGGGGGTGCCTGCTCTGGTGTAGGCGGGTGGTACATGTCTGAAGTAACATCCACACAAATGCCAGGTCCAGAGTTTCCCAGCAGAACACTAACTTGTCACTAGATATTCAGTGTTATTTACTTCTCCTGTCAGTGGTTTTAATGTTGTGGCTGATCGGTGCACCGCATAAGGTTTTATATTTATAGAGGGCTGAAATGAACCCAGACTAACAGCTTTAAAGAAAACACTGTAATTGTATTTGACTACTCACTAAAAAAAAGGAATCACTTTAAACCTAAATATACAAAAATGACATGAAATAAGAGAAATACATTTTAGCTCCCCCAATTTGAGCTCATACACTGAAGTCATACTTTTAAAAAGGGAAAACTATTCTAAAGGTCTTGTTAGGTCAGGGGTCAGATGAGGGAGAGGGAGATTATGGAGTTCTAGGAACCGTCAATCCCCACTGTGACTGTGCATCTCATTTGCATAATATGTCCTCTTTCGCCCGGGACCTCTCTCGACTGCCACGACTCATCACTCATCCCATATTTACATTTTATTTCACTTTGTAATTCAGTCTCAAGTTGCCATTTCTTAATTTATTTTTTTTTTTTTTTTAAAAAGATGCAGAAATTGATTACTTGCTTGCTCACTTTGAGTTAAGCAGCAGCACTTGATTCCTTCCCAACTGAAGTATCTTTGTAGCCGCGCAATTAAAGGTCCCGCTTTGCCCTTGTGTGTTTGCCCGACCCATTGATTTTGAGCAGAGGTTCTCTGTGGCAAAGTCAGCAGGGGCCTAAATCGATGAGAAAATTATATCAGAGGCCCTGCCTGGTGATTTGTAGGATCTTGCCCGTGTCCATATTCGACAAGCGCAAATTTGAATTTTATTTCATGCGTTCATGCGTCATACGGTGGGCTAACTCTTCATCTGTGGTAATCTTTTTCAGGGGAGAAGGAGGGGAATAGCTTGCCCTGTTTTAGATGTTTTAATAATTCATCAGTGACATGTCCCCAGGAAATTAGTCTTTTTTTAATATATTCCTAATGGCCCACTTAAAGGTTATGTCTATCAGATGGCTCTAGCTGGAGACACACTGGCATTTTAATCAGCAGAAGAGATGGTAGACTTTGGCTTTATTTCTAAACGAATTCCCATGTTCTATTGATTACATGGAGAATTTGCTTCTGTCTCGAGCGCGAAGATGAGCATAAGCGCTGTTTGATAGCAGATTTACCCATGAGCTCATGCACACACTAACAGAGAAATTTGTCGCCCTAAAATAATCTTGGATGTCTGAAGTGCTTTAAAACACAAAACAATGGATTTTAATTGCTTAAAATTGAGCCTAAAGGTGTCTTTTTGCTATCTGACATGTGCACAATCAATCCTAAATACCTGTAGGAGGTTCAAGAATCTAACTCTGGAGGAACCTTTGCCCTGAAATTCACAGGGAAAACCAAACGTTAACTCTGAGCTGAGGTCATAGGTAGGACGACCAATGACTGATGAAGGAAATCAGCTGTTGCCACTAGCTTCAATTCTTTTATTGATGTTTTGCTTATTTTATTTTTTTCCAACTCAGTCCAACTGAGCGTCAAACTCATACGTCTCCGGTGCTAGAAACTTGCAATAAGTGGTCATGTCAGGGAATAAGAAATGGTCAAAGGAGTTGTTATAATGTACGAGTCTGAAATCATACCAACAAGCTGTATATAATTTACAAAAGCCAAACTAGCCACCAGCATCGCTGAACACCAACCAAGAATCTGGAAAAAATAAATATTTTTCTTGACTGCTCACGCTGCTTCTGTCATTTTGAGTTAAGGATGTTTCCTTTTGAGATGGGCCAACAAAATATGGGTAAATGTAAAAGTTGTAGTGTTTATATAATGGTAATTACAAATAAAGGGTATACACCTGACATCACAACTAGTGAAGTTTCCGTGGTTACGGCCACTGAGTGGCAAAAAGTGACAGTTGAGCATGAAGATTAGCAGCATTAGTTTGAATGATAGACATTAATAACATCTAAATTGTAAAATTAATTTAAAAAATGGAGAGCAGCTGCTGTGCTATTGACTGAACCAACAGATTTGAAAAGCAGAGATATATTTTTACAGGTATCAGGAAGTAAATGGATCACTGCATGACGACAAAACTACTGGAGTCCAGGCACAGAAACCTGGTGTTGTTGTTCACATTTAGTGTCAGGTAATATTCATTTATGCTGTTTTTTTTTTTTATTAAGTCACAACTTAAGTTACTTTGTAAGTTACGTTCTGTCAAGTAAGTTTGTTGGTGTTGTTGTTTTGATGTAGTTACGGCCGACAGTAACTATTTCAGTTCCATTAACAAATGACAATAAAACAAAAAACTGAATATTTGTGATCACTTCTCGTCGTCCTTTTAACATCCAGACAGATGCTACAGTATTGTATGGCTAACATTACTGAAATGACCTAAAACTAACCTAAACAACATGAAACTGAGGCTGCTCCACTTCTCTAAATTCATACTAGTTCGTATGGATCATTGTCGAGTGCAATTACTTTTAATTTGTTCAGATAATCCACATTTTTCACTGGTCTCACTGTATTTACTGATATATTTCACCATGTTTTTTCAGAGGAGCATGACTGTGGGCGGCAGTGTCATCAGTGCATACCCTCTATAGGTTATGAACACCAGCAATAAATTGGAACATCTTGAGTTTAAAAACCAATGCGATATATTTTACACACGTATGCTCATACGTACTACATATGGATGCCACAGTTAATGTCTCCTGGGCAATTTTCGTACGTTCTTCTTCTTCTTCATTGTTCTTCCTCCTATTTCTGCATCTCCATGTACTTCTCATCCTCCTTTCTCTTCCCTCCTCCTCTTCTCCTGCTCTTCCTTCTTTCTCATTTTTCATCTTCTCCTGCTCCCACTGCGTCCCCTCATCCTCTTTTCTCTCTTCCTCCTCCTTCTTCTTCTACTCCTCTTCATTTGCAAATCCAGCCTACCCTGTGGTTTTGATCAAATGTTTGACATCCCTGCATGTCTGGGCATTTTTAAGGGCACTTGATCGAAATGAACATCAATAAATGCCAGTGGTCACACTTACCGCTGAGGCCTAATTTCCACAAAAAATTATGACCAACCACAAAAACTTTTTTTTAAAGAGGATGTGTCAGAACTTTGTCTGAGATCAAAATGCAACATTGAACATAAAAATATTCTATCAGTGAATCACTAAACAAAATAAAGTTGTACTGATGCTTAGAACCTCTGTAGGACCATCTTTTGGTCCAGACAGGGAATTGATCAGGAATCAATAATAGAATTTGCTGAAATAAACAGGATTGTCATCGTTATAAATAGAATTTTATCCTCCTGTCTCCTACCAACAAATATAGCAGAAGTGACATTTCTTTTAAAAGGAAACTGGGTAAACAAACTAGTTGTATAAGTGTCATTTGGAGAAGACAGGGCTACCACATGAGCTCAGTCACAGCCTTGTGCGTACATGAGCATTCAGCCAGATACACTTTCCAATACACCCACGTATAATTATACGCTAACGCCCACATATGCATGTCTGGGCATTTGCAAGGGTGCTGACCATTACCGTTCAAGAGGAAGTCCCTGTATTTTCTGCCGATAATGAAGGTGCTTATTATTTCCCCAGGACTTCCAAAAATCACCACAGCCATTGTCATTATGATCCAGACTGTGTTAACAAAATGTGGCCAAATTCCAAACTTCTCGCCATCTCATTACCGCGGCCGAGTTTGTGAACTTGCCGCTCAGTATCTGCAGGTGGTTGTTCTGATGTGGAGACCAAAGTCAACAGGGCACATGAATTTGTAATGTCCCCAGCACTCTCGGGACTGTCATAATGTCAGAAGCTGGGGTTATGGAAAGATAAAACAAGGAATGATGGTGATAAAAAATACATAAGAACCTTGTAAAGGATGACCTCTCCGAGAAAGGGCCCTCATTTTTGATGATATGTGCATCTTGGGGGTACTGTATATGATTATTTGGGGATGCCAGAGCAAACACTTTATTTGCAGCTTCTTTGGTTTTAAAGATAGTGCAGGTGTAAGTTGTGCTGAAGTGTTGGTATTTCAAAAAACTGGTTGTCCTGGGGTTGAGTGCTACACGAAAGGGAAGAGAAGAAAAGAAATAGGATGTATATTAAGGGCGCAGTCCTTTTGTAAAAAGAGATATCTCAGCTACAAAGGACTGAGTATGACCCGGGCACAGAGGAGGACTCAAGTGTTAGTCACCTCTTTCACCATCTGGTTCTCCCAGAAGGGTTAAGGCAGAGGCATATGGAGCAGGATGTGAGGATGACGCTGTATCTGAATTGTTAATGCGAGGCTGCTCTGACAACTTGTGTTAATGGCACGGCTTCAATCTTTGAGTCCATTTCTCTAAGCTGATTTTTGTTTCACAAATAATTAGTAACTTAAAGGACAAGTGTGTGGGATTTAGTGGCACCTAGTGTTGAGGCGGCAGACTGCAACCTAATGAATACACCCACCTCCCTTCGCAAGAATGCGCAAGAATCTCCAAGAAATCAAAAGACCCTCTTCCGAGACTGCTTTACTCAATTTCTCCTGCCCGAAAATCCTACACACTCGACCTTTGAGTAAAAAAAAAACAAAAAAAACAGCAAAAGCAATTTGTAGGGTGAAATAGTTGAGGTGAGATTTAATCTAAAGGAGTAACAGCAATGGCACATTGAAAGGTCATATGTGCTATTACTTCCTTTCCTGTGAGACATACTGACACGGACAAAGCACCTCATCTGAGCAGCCCATCTCCCCACACAGTGACTAATCAATGCATGTCGGCCACTTTGCACCGGTGGCATGTTTCCACCTCTCTGCCTGACACATATTTAAATATTAATACACATATTCCACCTCCACCTTGAGCCACCAAGCCCAAAAGGTGTACAGAAAAAAAAATAGAAATATGCATCATCCTGTGTGAGAACGTTCTACTTTTTCCTTCAGTAGTTTCTCAAAGTCTACCATAAAGGTAAATACCAAGGGAAACTACATCTAATTAGTTTTCATGACGGCCACTGTTTTGCTGACACTAGGTCTGAAATAATTTATAGAGCAGCCTGCGCCACTGTTACATTTTAAACACCTTGTTAGTTTTGTAGGTATAAAGTTAGAATTTCTGTCCTAATTGCCCTAGTTTCAACTGGGAAGTGTCCGCTTCCTCCAAAGTTGAAAAACAAAGAAATGGGAGGTTCGCAGAAAGGATAATAAATGTGGAACTAATTTTACTGTAGCAGCTCTAGGTAAATGTGGATAACTCAAGATGAGAGTTGAGAGTTTTAAGGACATTTTCACTATTCTTATATTGGTAATACTCCCCCTTGATTGGTCTTCAAATGGGGTTGCATTTATATACGAAGTTCATATGAATGTTCTCATCTCATGGTATTCACAACTTGAGAATGGAAATGTTCTGACAGCTGTGACATGTTTGATGTTAATATTCTGAATGGCCACAATTGTTTCATTATTCCTTTGGATTTCTGACATTATGTTACCTGCTTGTTATCTTTCGTTAGCCTCAGTGTGGTCAAGAACAGTGGTTCCCAACTTGGGTTCCACGCCCCTCCACGGGGGACACCAGAGATCACAGGGGGTGCGCCAAAACTTGTCTGATCTGAGCTCACCGTCAGTTTTCAGCTGTTTCACCAGTTTTTAACCAGCATTGAGTGCGCCTCCCTACATGTACAATATACAGGGCTTAAAGTATTCCTGAACGTGTCGTTTCGTTGCAATCAATAAAAAAGATGTAAAAAAAAACAATGTGCGGGATATTGTCAGGCTCAAGCAGTCAATAGGGTTCCTACACCAATGGCATGAGAGTAATGCAGCTTTCCCCCTCCAAACTAATATTAACTTGCCAATCAGAAGTAGGGTGGGGTCAGGTCTTGGAAAGTTTGGTTGAGATCCAGCTGCAGCTAGTGCGGCATTCAAGACAACTTGGGAAAAAATGAGCTCTGAGTTGTCAAACTCAGAAATGACTGCTTCCAAAATAAAAAAAATCTGCTGCACATAGTTTAATATTGAGCAAACGGTAAGAATATACCAAACTCGAACGCTATGAGATTGGAAATCCGAAATTTCCAAGTTGGAATATAGAATTTCCGAGTTCCCAAAGTCCCCCACTAACAACACCACAGGACACCCTCAGAAGACCCATGTCCATTCTCTGATGAGTCAAAACTGTTTTGGAGGCACAAGGCAGACCTGCACAATATTAGGAAGGTGACGGATAACAACTAACGGCTCCTGCATTCACCGAAATGCAGCAAATAAATATCAGCCACTACTGATTGGATAGAAGAAAATAAACTCAACAACAAATCAAACTGATCTGATTATTGGCCTATGGCCCAACAGTAAACACATCAGACATACAGTACATTCTCTGTTGCATGGAAATAAAATCAAGTAACCACTTGTTGAGTCGCCAACATTGATCACAATCACAATGTAGACATTTTGATGTATGATCAGTAAAACGGCTTCCACCATAGCACCATTAAAACGGAAACGATTTGCATTATTCATGTCCGCAAACCGACTGCCATTACTCTCAGGCTCTGGTCATCTTAATAAAATGCAGAACCATTAATGCTGCCGTCAGTGCCTATGTCACAGCAGTGTGATTTTAAATTAAGTACTTTTAAATGTCTGAAAATTGTTAATCCAAAGCTGCATAGTAAGTAAAGATTACCAAGGCTGATAGTAGAGCGGCACACCGTCGCTTCCAGGTGTTATTATTATTCAGAAGTGATCCGGAGGTCAAATCGAGGGGAGACAGACGAATGCGGCATCCACCCGCCTTTTTCAAAATTGATGAGGGGCACCCTAAAATAAACAATAACGCTCTCTCACTGCCATATCTCTCGCTGTGTCTCAACAAATTGGCCTGCAGCCAGTGCTTTCTGACACGGAGCTAACCTGTTTTGAGTGGACGGCTATATTGAAAGAGGGGAAGAGAGGGTAGACCAACACACAAAACACAACAGACAGCGCCGTGAGAGCAGGGCGGCAGATCCGTCTTCATTTAAAGGCTGTCTCGGGCAGTGATTGTGTCTGGGAGGGCAGGCCTGAACTCGTGCTGAAAAGAGGTTACGGTGGCTGCTGCCCACCTGGGACGAGCCGATAAAAGGGAAGTCTTGTTGGAGGTCTTGGGACTCATAGAATCATGCTTGTGGGTTCCTCTAACGGTGTTGCTAACATGATAAAGGGCTTTTCCCATTCTCTGCCTGCCTCCGGTATTAGCTAACAGCCTCTGTTTTTATTGCCGGACAATGACAGACTGGAACAGGGACAGGTTTTAAACAATAACCACACGTGTGGATCAGTCAGAAACATTATTTTTAGCTGTACATGAATACGTATTTTTAATAATATTTATCAAATAATAAAGGTGAGGCAAAGTGGTGTGCTTTTAGTGAAAATTATGTGGCCATTTCATTAGATATACGTCTAAAATCCCAATTTTTTTTTTTTTTTTTTTTTTACACATTTAAGTGTGTGTTGCAGTAGCGTTGTTACGCCCTGAACTATATTGAGTGTTTCTAATAAATATATAGTCATTATTAACATTATAAGGGCAGACATTGATATTGATATAAAGACCAAAACCAGCTTGTAAATATATTTATTTCTGTTGTAATGTTGGGGATTTTAACGTGGAGGACGTCTGTGTGACTTTACTTGCTTTTGTAGGCAGCCTCAAGTGGCCATTTGGGGAACTGCAGGTATTAGCATTTCTCTGCACTGACTTCATTTTTTATACCTGGAGGTTGCTGCTCCTGCTCCAGTCACACTCTGTAGGTGTATTTTATTAAAGGGCCACTGAGTGTATTGGATAGTGCTATAGGCTATGCTTTCTAATATATACTGTTTATAAATGTGTACTGAGCAAGTGGCCTTGTAGATATGTGCAATTATGACTCTAGTGGTGCAACTTTCCATCCTGAGGGGAAAGTAGTATGACCGCTTGTTTGGAGTACAACTGAGGTTATATGCACGGGGCTTATCTATTATACACATCACATATAAAAATGTAATGGAATATAAATTGGCTTTAATGTAGATATGGACTATGCCGCTACAATAATGTATAAATGTTATTAATCTTCTTTTTTATTTTGTTTAGTTTTTTTAAATGAACTTTACAGGTCCAGACGAGGCTGCTAAACAGTTTTTCTTCTCTAATTTTTTAAATTTTTGTTAATGTTGCATTACTATCGCAATTATAATAGTTTGAGGGTCTTATCTCACACATTTGTGAATATTTGTCAGACGAAAGAAGTTACTAGAAGAGACTTTGGACTTTGGGGAATATTTTCCAGTATTTTCGAACATTTTGTAGAAAACATGATGAAAAAACAAAGTGAGAAAATATGCAGTAATGATGGTAAGCGTTGCCTGCAGCCCTCCTCCTGCATGTACACTCAATTATCTCTGATATTTCTTCGTTTGACGCATCTGAAAGGAGCGGAAAAATGAAACTTGTTGATGATGGCAGCACATTTCGTCCTCGGAGACTTCTTTTGTTTTGTGGAAGCAGTCGCAAAGCATCTCCAGAGTGTCAGTGTTGAGACGTACTGTATGTGGTAGTTATTATATAGAGTCTTTCATTCTTGACTTGGCAGGTAATTGCCTTGGGAAAGTGTGTTTGTATGGCTGCCAGTGCCTTCGGTTGTATATGTCAGAGCACTCTCAAGAGTAAAAAGAAATGAAACCTTGGCTCAAATGTTAGTCGCCTCATAAATTGTAAATTAAATTATGCCATTAACGCTTTCTCAACATTTCCAACATAAATAATTTTGGGCAAAAGTGAGAAAAGGAAAGATTTTTTTTTGTAGAAAGTGATGACCATTCCTGGAGGCAGCCATCCTTCATCCCATTAGTGATTTTACAGGAGTGGCTAATGTGACAGGACCTGATGTGATGGGCTGAATACAAAAGGAGCTCTGCATGCTGCAAAGGTGTATGGTAGGTGGTAGTGCACTGCAGCATTGGGAGTGTGACTCATAGCTGTACCCGCAGCCGGGGATCGGCCACGTTGGTCAGACGGAGACCTCGGAGTAGGAGCTCTTCGCAGCTCGTCCGTCCTGGAATCTATGTTACATCTTGAGATTTTGAACGTGTGCAGAGCGCCGTCTCCACCGTAATCCGCCCAGCTCATCAGTGATGATTATTCAGCACCGACGCCAGAGTAAACATGACAAAGGGCATGTCTCCATTAGCTAATTAATGGGCTTCCTCATTACTTTACTCATTTGCTAAACAACAACAACAAAAAAGCACATTTGGTTTTTCTATCACCATAAGCAAAAAAAATCTACGCCGTTACAGGACATTCTTGTCTTTTACGTGTGTCCAGGTTGTTGTTATTAATACGGCTGCTACCACACAAGGTAGCTGTGAACTGTTGAACTTAAAAGGCTCTGGTATACTCAAAAGTGATTTAACATCTGCAAAAATATGCACAAAAGATCGCATGAAAATATGCAAAGTTTTTCTGGTCAGGCAATTTTCTTGCAAAACTGTCTTTTCCAGTCTGCACAAAGCAAATATTGTAGTTACTCATCTCAGTGCACCTGCTTCACAGAAAAGAATTAATTTTAATAACTAAAGTAGCAAAATAAAATCACAATTCTAATATTATTCTTTTTTTTTATAAAAATGCTGGAACCAAGCTCAGACCAGGAGAAAGGAAGGATTTGCACGACGTAGCATTTCTTAGAGTTTTATGTGTTATGAGCATCAAGTTTCACGCGTGACGTGTGCACCATACTCAAGTTAATTGACCCTAAGATGCACCAACAACACACAGTGTCGGCATCTAAGTTACAGGGTACACAGATAGCACCTGTAGTCTTTATTTGATGTTAGTCATTGACCCAGAGTGAAGGTCATCAGCGCCAAGCTCAGCATATTTGCTGGAAACCTTCACATCAAACATGTCAGTGGGCTTTGAGCGGCCGGCCAGAATTACCAACACGACAACAACTTTAAGTCTCTAGCGGTGGGAGTCACGGCCTTAAGCGTGCTGCATCAATCTCGGGGTTGATTCAGCATGCGCTTATCTGATGCCGAAACCGCACGCTGGTTTTATTTGCGAGATCAGTTACGTGTGTCACACAGGACGATGCAATGCGCCCGGGAGACAGCAGTTAGACGATATCGATATGTATCTAGGCCCTGCTGCCGGGATGAGACATGAAAAGGTCAAAGGAGTGAGCTCCATACTGATTTAGTGAGTGATGGATCGAAGAGCCCACACATCACAATGATGTTTTTATACATCCTGGCGCTGATTCGTCATCCTCTATGGAAACATTTCCACAGAATATGGAGCAAAAAGGCCTAGTAAAAGTAAAGAGCAGTGTAATGTCACACAGAAACAAATCAAAACTGCTTCATGATTAAGTATCAGGCAGATAAGGTGAATTAAGACATTTTGTAAATACAAATCATCATGTTCAGTCCATTTTTTGAACTATCCAAAAATGTCAAAAACGCCACATCTTGAACACAACTTTTCTTACAGTGGATTTGTTTCTAAACCTTTTTAAATCCCTTGTCAGACTACCTTTTGTCTGAAGGCATTAAATAGATCTTCAGATCTTGGCATGAAAGACACCACACATTTGAACAGCAAAGAAAACATTAGATCCTTGATGTTAGAGGTTTGCTAAATAGGGCTGCCACTCCCTAAGAAGGCTGTATGCATCAGCACTTAATCTAAACCCCGATTCTAACGTTACAGATGAGAGTTTCTTCTTGTAGAGTTTCTTGAAGACGTTTCATCCAAGTAACTTCTTCAGGTCTAAGGGACTGGTGGGTTTAGATACTTGAAGCAAATTTCTGATGGACGACACCTGCATATGTTCCTATTTAAATCTGAATTCCTACCATTCCCTTAGACCTGATTATGCTACTTGAGTGGGTGGCGGAAAGTCTTCAAGAAAGTTAATTTGCCTTTCTTTACCGTTTTTGGAAATACCTTTACCTGGATGACTGAGAACCTTCACAGACATTTAACAGAACTCAAAATCCATAACGTTAGAATCAGGGGTTCAGATTAGGTGGCGATGATTGCGGCCTTCTTAGGGAGTGACAGCCCTCGTATTTAAACCTCTGAGGGACCTCAGATCATCAAGGATCTGGTGTTCTCTTTGCTGCTGAAGTGTGTGGTGTCATCATGCCAAGATCCGAAAAAGGTAGTCTGACAAGGGATTTAAAAGGATTTCCAAATTATTTGAAACAAATCCACCATAAGGAAAGCCGTCTCTAATACTCCGGTACATTTTATACCACTGCCAAACTGCTGTTTCTAAGAGCCCAAAAATGTCATCACAGGTGGCAGTTTTATTTGAAGTGCATGCGTCTAAGATCAGAAAAAGACAGCAAATTTGACCTGTGTGGGGAGACTCACCAAGAGGAGGAGGAGATGAAACTGTTAGGTCGTGACAGAATGAAAGACCTAGCCTTATGGAATAATGTGGACGTGACAAAAGTAGACACGTTTAATTGAGACCAAAGGCAGCTTTTCAATGGAAGAACCTCGTGCCAGCTGCGAAGCATGGTAGCGGAAATGCTATGTTTCTGGGTTGTGTGGCTTGCCTCGGGTACTGGGCAGCTTGCACTCAGTGATTCAACAATGAATTCTGCATCCTGTGAGAAAGCGCTTGAAGATAATGCGAGACCATCTGTCAGAAAGTTAAAGATGAAGCGGAAGTGGACCTTTTAATTGGGTAATCATTGCTAAGCACACCAGCAAATCCACAAAGGGACGGCTCGAAAAGGAAAAAGGAACAGCCAAGTTAGGCACCAGATTAGATCTCATTGAAAATTCAACAAGCTGAGTTCAGGCTGTTTATGCAAGAACGCCTACAACAAGTCTCCTCTGGTAAAAGAGGCAATATTAACTTCTGAGGCCGAGGGTGTACTTTCCCAAAACATGTATTAATATTTTTTGTTCAGATGTGTCTCCTTTATCCAAAGGCACAGTTTCAAAGATAAAAATGTCAAAGAGGTTTAATTATTTTTCACGCTGGGGACTCACAGCATCAAGTTTGTTTTCAAAGTATATGTTGTTAGTAGGGGTGGGTTATTGGCAAGGACTTCACGATACGATACGTATCACGATACTTGAGTCACGATACGATGCATTATTGCGATATATTGCAATATTTTACATAGTTCACTGAGAAAGTTTAAATGCAGCTTAAATCACACATTGTATGTACATCAGTTAATGTTATTCAGTGATAATTAATTGGACAAATTGAGTCAAAAAACAATATTAATCCAAATGGTCCATTTCCAATTTATTGCACCTGTAGAGAAAGGGTGGTGGTGGTGACTATTTCTTTTAAAATCGATATTGAGACATTCAAAATCAATACTGTATCAGAAGAAAAGGTATTGCGATATATTACCGTATCAATATTTTTTCTGTCATTTTTTCTGTCACCATGATAAAAACAGTTTTCCTCACTATATATCGTTCTGTGATGATCAACAGAGATGGCAGTCTTTATTATTAATAACAATAAAACACAAGACATGTTTAATACAGTTATAAAACATCTTTTTTATTGACTATACAGCTTTTGATTTGTTCCCACTCTCATATCTGCTACAACTGCAGCCATATTTCAGCTGGCATTGTTCATGACCGAGTTTGGGCCTGAGGGACTTCACCAAAGCGGTTTTAACCACTGTCTTTCTGTCTTTTCCCCTTTTTTTCATCTGTTTCATAGCGGGTCCAGGCCGGCCGTCTGTTTTCTCTGGACACTTGTAATTTTAACATGGGGAGCTTTCATCTTCTGTGAAGGATGTTTTTCTTTTGTTTGTTTTTTTTTTTTTCTCCATTTTCAGCTCAGTCTCCGGACACGTTGCTGAGGTTGGCCTTCGCTGCTATAAATGTGTGGTCGTGTCTGAGCGCGGATGAAGCTGTCTGGCAGACGGAAAGGAGATGTCGTGAGCGTGTGTGTCTGCCGGGGGGGTGGATCAGGAGAGAAGGCGTGATATGTGAAAGATGTTATCATGCAGTGTTTGCATCTGTCTTTCAGGCGTCTGTTTGAATTCCTCGAGTGTTTTAACGAAACAAATGGATTCAGACAATTTGAATCGTACCTTCACACATCTGTTCGCCAAGTTCCGATATTCATATCAACACAAGTATCCACAAGTCCCTTAGAGATCGTTATTAAACCTCCGAATCTAATTAGGCCTTCTAATTAATCAGTAGCAGACGTCAGGCTCAGAGATTATGATTACTTTTATGCTGCATAGTATATCATTCTGTGATCATGGTTAATCACGACTGCAGACAGAGTTTTGGGAAGAATTTGGCAGCTTTTCTGGCCGACCTTGTCCCCGTCACTGCCGCTGCATCCCAGTCAGTCCCACTTGGCACTGGATGACCAATAGTGGTCCAGAAACCTGCAGAGGCCGCACACAACTGTAGCCAAACGACACGAGAGCCAAAAAGAGTGACTTTTCCACTTAGCATCAGAAGTGTTTGCGTAGGGTTTTCTCATTGTAGAAAAAAAAAGTCGAAACCAAGTAGGAAATCCACAGCAGTGTCTCCAAGTTTTGTCGAGTTCAGTGGATAAATCGTTACGAGGTAGAAAAGACAGCACAACAGACTTCTAGATGGTTTGACATGTCGCAACACGACAGCCAAGACTTGGATTTTGCACGACAGTTATTACTGTTCAGGACACACAAACATGTTTTACTTTTAGCACACACACAAGGGAGATCTACTCCGAACAACACCCGATGAACCGACACCCATGGGGTTACGTTCAGGCTATGTTACACTCCAGGCAGCACTTCTTAAAGGTGAAGGCTGGGCCTGTTAAAACTGTTTATAAAGAGAGTGGCGTACATCAGCCACAGGACAGAACATCCACAGGAAATGTCTTTTATTCCATGAACCGAAATGGGTAAAGTACGTTGTCTGTCTGTCTGTGTTCAAACCCCACAACTTAAAGTCAGGGGTGAAAGACGTCCTCAGATTTTAAAAATAAAAGTAGTCAATATGGAGAATGACCCATCTGACTCATACAGGCTCATATACACTGATCAGGCATAACATTATGACCACTGACAGGAGAAGTGAATAACACTGACCATCTTGTGACTATGTAATGTTCTGCTGGGAAACCTTTGGACATGTAGCACTCACTTAGACCCGCTACCCCATAGCAATGACACTCCCTGATGGCAGAAGACATCCAGCAGGATGCAGCCTGACACAGACACACACACACAAAAAAGGTTTAAGAACAACTCACCTGGCCTCCAAATTCACTAGATCCCAAACAGATCAAGTATCCGTGGGTTGAAGTGGATCCCCTCAACCCATAGGACCCAAAAACAACTAACAACGTTCTGTTACAAGACACCACAGGATGCCCTAATCCTCCCTCATTAGCTACCCCTTAATAAATTCTAAGATATGTTTTCTTACGAACTGAAAAGAGGCAGAATCATGTCATAAGTGATATCGCCCACCCGGAATTCCTATTAAATGTCCCAGGTATTCTTTTCCGGCTCACTGGTTTGACTGACTGAGACACCTAAAGACAGCGTTAATGAAAAGCCATGAAGGAAAAGATAAAGAACAAAGCTGTGTATGTTACATAAACTGTAAATTTGTAATAAAACACCTCTCATGTGTTATCCGCAATGAACGAATCAGCGGTAAAAAAACAAACTCCCTTTGAGAAACTGAATATATAAGCAACCACCTAACATTTGAGTGCTTCAGCTTACGTACAGTCAGGCTGATTTTCAATTTCTGAACAAATTGCCAATGCAGATGTCTGGAACAAAGAGAGATCAGCACCTTCATTACAATATCAAACAGTGGTTATTGAAATGTAACGCTGGCACACGTAGCACACAGCACGTTCAGCTGTTACAATTTATGCTACTAGTTGTTGTGAGTTTCATTATATGCATCTCATTGGGTTGCGTGCATTTTGCCTTTTATTATATTGACATAAAGTTCAGGGTGATTTTAATTACTGGTTAATCTGTATTATTTTGTCCGATCAGTGCTGCGAACCCAAGAGAAATCCAGCTTAGAGTGACATGGAAAACAGAAAAGATTTCGCTTTAAAGGATTTGTTGACTATGAAATTCTTTGCGTGCATTCACGAACTAAATTCCTGTTTAATGCCATAAGAGCTAGAAGTTTCTGGCATTTCAAGCCGTGCCTGTAGTGGTTAGCACTTTCCAGTGTTCACAATGTTCTTTCTTCATATGCCACATGTGAATAAATGAACATACCTTAAATATTTATTAAAGCAGCCAGATCGTCAGAATAGCTGAGCAGGATGAGACCTCACAGGTCTCTTTGATGGCGTTCTGCAACTATTAAGGCAAGTGTGCCTTCACTATCAGAGGCTTCAGTGGAAACTAAGAGACGTGGGAGTAAGATGTACTACTCCACTTGATCTCCGCTTTTATTGAAGTTTAAAGTTGAGCTGATCAAAGACCCGAATGCCCGTGCGCGACCGCGTCCGCACGCAGACGTATCCGCGCGCGGGCCCCTAACAGTTTTCCTATTTTGTGCAGGAGCGACGTTCTGCCTCCTAGCTAATGTGAAGGCGCCGTGTGAGTGCAACGTGAGAAAACTACGGGATTTCACGGACGAGAGCGGCCCGGGCAGGTGCAGTGCACATCGAGCACACCCCGGCCCAAAGCCTGCCATGTCCTCACTAACGGGCTTTAGTTTCCTGCTGGGAGCTCTGTGGTGTGTGGATGTCAGAGAGCATCTACGCTCCCTTTCATATGCTGCGTAATTAGCATCCATATCCATCCGTAGGCACGCATGGCCGGTGACTTGCAGCTGACAAATCCGAATAAAAGATCCGCGGGGCTTTGAAATTCAGACCGTTAGTAAACATCAGAGCAAATTATCAGGACATTAAATCTGAAATGTGTTTGCCGTCTACTGTCCGGGGTATGTTGCAGTGTTGTAGCGCACATACATCTACAGTACGCCTGATAATCTTCGCATGTAGACACTTGGATCTCCTGTGTTTGCAATCGATTTGATGCTGGTCGTCATTCGTTCGCAGGCTGGGATCCAAAATGAATGAAATCTGATGCAGGAATTGCATCCTCCACCTTGTTGTTCAGGAGTTTGGCCGCAGCTTCGTGACGTGTGACCCGCGAGCACCTTCATTTACACAGCGTAATGAGACACGGGCTAGTTATTTAATTGGATGCAGCAACACTTGCGGAGACGGAGAGCGCGTTTTGACCTCCTCGCACGTGAGCTCGCACTCTGAACACACACGCGCACGCCGACGCCGACACACACTAGTAAAAGTCCACGGCTCAATTATGCTCACAAATACCCACATACCTCACAATGCGCCACGGGCCTATAAATCACGGTGTTCCCTAACATCTGGTCTTGAGGATGAGCACGACGAGCCAGCGGGACAATTGAGGACCGGGAGGGGCGCGGTGCGGGGCGGAGTCGGGACGCTGAGACGAGCTGCAGTTGCTCTGCTAAAAGACATTTTTCTCAATCTGGACTGTCACCGAGTGAGATGCTCTAAGCAAGATTAATCCCCGGTTTAGGATGCAGGTGACTGGCGTGACATTCGTCATGTGCTAGAAGGAGAAGAAGCCGTTCTAAACAAACACACGCATGCGCACATCCACGCGGACTGAATGCAGAAACAGACAAAAATATATCTTCTGCTTGCGGAGCTTAAACAGACAACAGGTTCTCCATTGGACTGTGCAGTGCAAATGTGATCCTCTGTCAAAAGAAATAGCGTGGCTTGGATAAAGGTTAAAATAAAAAGGTACCAAAAGTGTGATATTTGCGAAGGAGTGTAATTTTCCTGAAAGGCCTGACAGGCAAATACTCTATTAAGGGATGTGATAACCTGGGCTTGCCTGGTGGGCGAGTCCCCGGCTAGCTGCAAACAATTAAGGCGCGTTTCAGCATGAGACAAGTTAACGCCGCAGAATAATGAGCAGGTCAGCTAACAAGTAGCCAGCAGCCCACATCCTGATTAGGAGAGGAGCTGGTGAAAGGACCACTCACACACGAAGAGAGCCATTTAGCATAATTAGATGTCCCGGGGAGAAAAGTGCTTGGACAAAAAGGTTCGTCGCCTTAGATCAGTTCAGATGGCGGGTCTGTCTTTATATCATGGAGGAGGGAATAAGATGGTAAATTATCTTTAATGTGATCTCACAGGTCAGCGCTGTTGTGGGATGTATGTGTCTAACGTCCTGAATTCGCTAAATTAGTCGTCTTCACGTGTTGAAGTCCGTCCTTTGTGGTTGTTTTTATCTCAACGTTAAAGTCCTTTAAAAAGCCCATTAAATTTCGGACTGTATGGTGTTACATGTCTGTAACCACCCGTTAATCGTACGTTAATTAGATAATTATTTTGGATTAATTGCATATTTTTCTTAAACTTTTAACAAGAGCGTGTTGATCGGTCTGTTTGTTTCTGTTTTTCTTTTTCCCGCTCGACGAAACTGAAACGCACGACCGGACACCAGTGCGTTTATTCATCAAAGGCTCGTTTGAACACCGCTTCAAAGACCTTATTAAAGAGTAACGCTACACTACATTTTGGGAGAAGTGAAAACATGGCAACATCAATCTCTACTGGCTGGAAGGGTTTTCTCTGACCACACCCAACTACAAAGCTGGAAGTGCCTCTTATTGCATCATCTGTTGTAGTTCAACCACACCTACGTACCTCTGGATGAAAGGAGTGCTGCACCCCTAAAGACTCTCAGCACCACTCGCCATGTTTACACTAATATTCCAGTTTATACCGATCAGGCGTAACATTGTGTTATCCTAATTTTGTGTTGACCTCCCTTGTGCCTCCAAAACTGTTGTGGCTCATCAGAGGATGGACATGGTCCTTCTGAGGGTGTCCTGTGGTGTCTGGTAACAGGATATTGATACAGATACTTGATCAGTTTGGGATCTAGTGAATTTGGAGGCCGGGTCAAAACCTTGTGCTGTTTTATTTTTTTGTGCTGTTGTTGCTATGGGGTGGGATTGTCTGGTCTGGTCGAGGTGAGTGCTACATGTCTAAGTAACATCCATATGAATACCAAGTCCAAGCGTTAAGAGCAGACCATTGAACTGTCACAAGACGGTCGATGTTATTAATTTTCTGGTGAAGGTGGTTTTAATTTTTATGCCTATGGAGTGCGTGTTGTTCTGAAGTGCCTCACTCTTTCATGCCTTTAACCACCTTATGACATTATGGTATCTGAGAAGATCTATCTGAGGATTTCAACATGTCTAAATGTACAGAAACTGTCCAGCCGTGTAAACTATTGGGTTGCTGATTTGTGCAGCTGTCAACTGTGACTGTCAACGTTTGCCAATTGACGGACCACCAGTTGCGTTCGTCTCAAATGTGGTAAAAATCCCATCTGAAATGGATTTTTTGAATGCTCACATAACCCAGCTAATGAGACCCAATCCAAAACGTCTTTAGCGTAGCTTATATTTCTGCATTGAATCTATGACGTAGGTGTGTATGGCATGGCTCTGTACATTTTTTTTTTTCCTCCACCTACGTCTCTTGCAGACTTTGGAGCAACAAAGTTTGTCCGGCGTCACATTTTCTCCTTGGCATTTCCAGCTGCTAACGTGAGAGGATCATGTTGGATTTAGAGCTAATAATAGACGACCAAATCGTTAAGTCCACCTGCCGAGATCCAAAAATGCGCACAGAAAAACTCACCCTCCTTCTGCCTCAGCTGGTTCAGCGGTCACCTGCTCTCTCTTCTGCATTGAATTAAATCGTGTAAAAGAGGTGCGCACACAAGAAGAAGTGATGTGGCGACATGAGACTGTGTGTACATTTGCGTCGTGGGTGAAGATTGGGGTCAGGCGAAAAGCCTTTGGCAAAGTGGGTGGAAAACCAAGTGCTCAACCTTGAGGAGAAGAGATTGAAGGAGCCACCAATGGGAGCAAGGGATACAGTCGATTGACACAAATGACACGAACAGAGAGTTTCCCCAAACATCCAAGGACGCACCATCCACAACTTTGGGTCACACCACCAAAATGAATAATGTTGATTGGAGCCTAGAGCATTAGAGTTGGCATCATCTTTTCAGATAGAGAGCGGTGACCGACAGAAGAACTAGCTCTGCCCATACACTCAATATGTTTCTGCTTTTCTGAAACTTTTGGGGTGGCAATTGCGAGAGGGTTTCTAAGGCAACCAGAGCTAAGATTGTCAACTAGCGACCACCACTTACGTCAGCTCCAAAGCGATCGGCGACGAGCAAATCGTTCTATATGCTCAACATTAATTAGCTTCGCCTCTAATTTGGGAAATTTAGCTTTAGTTTTCTGGACAGCCTAATGCACTCATGTTGGAACAGCAAGAGAAAAGAAATCTTCTATCGAGTTAAAACCCATTCAATACTTTAGATAAGGAAACATAATGTCGGTGTCATTTGTTTTTCTTTGGTAATAATGGACCATTTCATCTCAAACAGCAATTTCCTCTGAGCTGTTTTCCTTCAGTTGACTGATATTTGTTTGCTGAGCTGCAGAGCTGCATTAAATGAATTTTTTAAAAAGTACAAAGACATTGAGCTGGGATCTGATTGGATGGACTACAGCTGCCTGTAGAATTAATTGTGACACATTTGCTGATTGGGGGAAATCTTTAAATAGAGAGAAACCGCACTGAAGGAAAAGATAAAACCGAGGGGGGAAAGAGGAAAAAATAAAAGATTTGTTTGAATAGACAGCTAGGTAGGTGGTATTTTAATTTGCCTCGAGTTTGTTGCTAGTTGTACGGCGCTGATTCAAATTTTTGGTGACATCTGCAGTTTTCTTTCTCTCCTTCCCCAAGTTATGAGTCACCTCGGGAGGGGAAATAGAAAAAAAAAAAAAAAAAAGAAAAAATCCTTGCATTACAGAACAATTAGATCAGAAAGCTCCGGTAATGCAGCAGGGATCCAGCGCTCGCTACCTACAGTACAGCCGCGGTGAGAAATGGAGGGGGAGAGGAGAGGATGTCAGGACGGGAGGGGCGAAGCATCCGAGAAGGCGGCAGAGGAGGAGGGAGGAGAGCAGCAACAAGAGTATGACTCACATATTAACACAGCCACTTTGCAGATATGTGAAAGATATCTGACGGGAAATTTGCATTTTCTTTTTTGTTTCTTGTTCCTGCCACTTTTCCGTTCATCAGCTCAGCTTTGATGTTGTCTGTATTATGGAGGCTAGAAAAAAAAAAAAATAATAATAATAAAAAAAAACAATGAACAAACTACTCTGCATTTTACACGGCATTCTCTCTCACTGCACTCTTCCTCCCCCTGTTTTCATATTTCTTCTCGTACCCAGTAATCCACCGCATCAAAGGCTATGGGATATGAATCGCCGATGTGTTCCAATCTAAATTTTGCTAATTCATTTCCCTTGTGGATCTCTTCACAAAGCCTCTTAAAATCATTGACTGATAATGAAGCTCATTAGCGGGGCTTCGTATTCTGCCCATTTTCCCCTCTGCAGCTTACTTAGTCTCGACAAGCAACACTAACAAGCAGCTGTGGATCTCTGCTTCTTCTTCTTCTTTTTTTTTTTTTTTTTTTCCTCCTTTGTATAGAAAACATCAAACCGAGGCTTATTATCTTTGGAGGGCCGGGGCGTAAGGATTAACACTGATTGTCGATCATTTCGCTTCATTAGCGGTATTACCGTTCAATAAAATACCATTTTCAAACTAGTACGACTAATAAAGGGGTTTTAAATTATTTTATTAGCCTGTTTTTACTATATTTAGGCGTGAGCAGGGTAAGAAATTCATCTTTATTCAGGCGTGATATGACTGACGCATTTATGAGGCAGATCAGTATAACATCCATATGGATCCGCCGGAAAGAATAAGTATTATCTGACTCACCATGCATGAATTCAATTAGGATGTCTTGACTGCAGCTTCTACATTCAAATGACTACCTCCCAATTTGCTACCTCTCACTCGTGCATGGATCCAAATTCTCAGAGGGCTCGCAAAACACAACTCGGGTCAAAACGGGGAAAGTTGCGGTATCGATTAAGCTGCACCTTAAGCTCCACAAGTGCAGTTTATATATTGTCAGCTGGCAACTAATGAATTCCTGCAGCACTGTGCGCTAATGAACGGCCCGAGTTCCAGTGGTGAGCAGGTGTAAAAACTAATGAAATCTCAGGCGCGAGCCAGACATCGAATTGTAAAAACGGTGGTTTTCTCCCGAGCGGTGTCGCGTCTTTGTTCCCGCCGCGATGTTTCCTGTGATTTTGTTAAACAGAACTGCCAATTACACGTGCTTTATGCCCCCAATATCACATTTTCATTACGCAGATGCAAGACGCGATATGGATCTCCTGTCACGGCCGCGCATTTAGCCTTCGAGATTTGCCATACCTAGAGTAGCATTATTTTGAATGGTCAATCGCTCCGCCGTGATTAGATTTCCTCCTCAGTTTTGGCCGACATTCTCCTCCAGCTTGATACTGGGCATTTGTCTGTGGTAATAATATAAAAACAATTCTATGACAGGTGAAATTGAGTTTATGCCTTTCTCATTTTTAGTAAAAGAGAAGGGAGGTAACCGAATCAATCCTATCATCTAATGCCATTTCTTCTCAGAGTTGAGATTATGTAATACCATATAATACAATAGTGGACATAACCAATATCTTCAGACGGGAGAGCGCTGAGGTGCTCCGCAAGCTAATAGCTGCTCATTACTCTCGTTTTTTTTTTTTTTGTCTCCCATGTTTTGCCTTCCCGTGTGTGAAACTTGCTTTTCGCGATTGTTTCCTTTGAGTTAACTTTCCTTTTGTGTATGCTTCCCCCCGCGCTACCAACACATGCACACAGACGCCAACTCGCATTTTCTTGCCGGTAAAACTGTCATTTAATTGCCCTTTTCTGACACCGATCCCGCGGTGGAAAAGGTGCGCGGGGAAGAAGAAGACGACGACGACACGCCGCAGAAGCCCTATTTATAGCGTTTCTGTTGTGCTTTACAGCAGGATGCGGGGGTGTGACAGGCGTGCACAGTGCAACTTGCGTACATACGAACCTATTTAAGAGTAGTGGAGTAGCTCACTGACCTTTGGGTGCGATATATATGCGTGTATATATAGATATGTAATTTGCTCCTGTGCTTTAGTAGGGGTCAAGTAACAGGTGCTGTGTTGATATAGTCAAAAAGTCACACTCTGAAAGCGTAAAATATTTGTGTGACTAAGCAAACGCTCGGGGCTAATGACTAAAGCTTTAATAAAGTCCTTCCTCACCTCTAGCCTCCAAGAGATTAAATATGAAATGTCAAAACTGCAACATCAAGGAAGTCTCTTTTTTTTGCAAAAAATAAAATAAAAAATTATAATTAAGTAAAGTTGAAATTGGTAGCCAGAACCGCTGCCCGCCGAGGTGAACTGGTTCATGATGCCTAATTAGAACAAAAGTTATTTTTTTCTGATAAACTTTCGGTCTCTAGTTTAAGAGTTTATGAGCATGAACCAAATAAACCATCAGTAACCGATTGCATATGTTTCGCATTCTGGGTGTCTCCATTCACGGGCTCATTAATAAACACAGCAGCGTACGTACGCAGTGCTGCGCAAGCTTCCTACACGCCGTTTAGATTGTGACCCACTATCGTCAGGGGCGTGTCTGCTCGATCCCGCACGCAGCGTGACGAGCACACAGCCAGAGGCAGGTCTCTGGAGGCAGGGGGAGGAAACGAGGAGTCCCCGCAGAGCCCCCGAACCGAACGTCAGCGAAGTCAGTCAGCGATCACACGAAGGAGACGGAAGACACCGAGGCAGCTGGAATCCACAGAAGACCTGCGACAAGCTCCTTCAAGTTGATGGGAACAACTCGTTCCACGCGCGAGGTGTTTAGGGATCGGAGTAGATTCAACTGTATGTGAGAGTCTCGTAATTAATTCTACTTATTGGATTGTTTATTGACTCGCTCACTCGTCCCTGGTCGGTTGTCTGTGTGGTAGACGTATAAAGATTTTCAATGTCAACACAACTGTTTAATTGTATTGAGCCAAAAAAAAAAAAGGCAACCAATCAGGCACAACATTAAAACCACTGAGAGAAGTAAACCTCCCAACTACAAACGAGAAAAACTGTGTGGATGTTACTGTGTGACATTTACCGCTTACCTAGACTGGACCAGGCCCCCCCACCCCATAACAATGACAGTACTTGATGGCAGCGCCCACAAACGGTTTAGGAGCAACTCGAAAAAAAAGGAAAAACAGTACAAGGTGTTGACCTGGCCTCCAGATTCACTAGATAGCAATTTTAATTACAGCGTAATTTTAACGTCACTGCAGAAATATGTTCCTACGATTTCACCGGATCCAGCTACTTTACAACTTGCTCTCTTTTAGCGATATTTCCTTCTCTGCAAAGGCAGATTGTTCAAACATGTGAATAAAATGGTGCTGTAAGTTTCTAAATAGGTTTTAATTTGTAGGCATTTGTACAGGTCACTTGAGTGTAAGCAAACATCTTCCTGGAGTTGTTGAAAAGATTAAAACAGCGACATTGTTCTCGTCAGTGGCACCAGTGGCAATTTGTGAAAACTGCTCCCAAAGATCATTCAGCTGTAACCACAGTAGTATAATTGCCACCAGTTTGTGTACTTTCATTTGTCTGTCCGGTCACAATATTTAAGTCAGCTTCATGCTCGGTGACGAAAAGGCCGTCGACAACCGGGAAAATCGCCTCACGACTTTCATGCGATTAGCCGCGCACGGACAGAAAATGGACGGAATAGGAGGTTTACTCCGACAGACGTGGCCCGTGACGGAGCTATAGCTGCCTTTAGTTATTTTTGGACTCAAGTCCAGACCTTCCGCGTGTCTTCCATCCATTATTCATCGTAAAATCGTTCTCCCCAGAGGAGAATACGTGACGACATGATGGCAGCTGGCTGGCTGAATGTGTTTATGACTCATTTAAACATCATTTACAGTACGGCTTCGAGGAAAAGACGCGACACAGCGATGAAACGGCCCACAAAGGGGGAGAGGAATGGGTTGTCTTTCACAACTGGGCCAGAAAGAGCTGATATGTATGTAAATCCATAGAGCTCAAATGGGGCGCTGCACTTTTGTGCAAAATGTAAAAGATTTTTTTTTTTTTTCCTCAAAAGATTTGCCCAAATCCCCATTTTTATCTGCAAGTCATGTCTCGCGGTAATCAAAGAATTGCGTCGGGATTTGTGCTTTGTGTCAAGCGATGCGTGTGTCTTTTTTTTATTTTTTATTTATTTATTATTTTTTTTAGCTTCGGAGAGCGCTGCCAACTACAAGCAACTCACCCAAGAAAGTGTGGATCCCCTGAGCTACAGATGTGTATGCATAGGATAATGAGGATTCGAGGGGAGTGGAGTTGAGCGTCGGTGCTAGTAGATCTATTTTTGGCTGCGATAATTCCCGTTTTTAGACGAACACAGCCATCGGAGGACGACGGTTAAAAAAACATCCAGGATTCTTTGTGCTTGGATGCAACGCACAAGTCTAAGAGAAGACGAGAAGTAAAATCCTCCCTGAGTCGACGCAATTTTAAATGCTTTTCATTTAAACACACAACAACAAACGCACAATTACCTCCCGGACAAGAAAGCCATACTCTTTCACACTAGTGTGCGGTTTCTTGTGTTACATATGAAGATAGTTCGCACTTCTCCCGGGTCAAAGACGTGACCTCTACTGGACGTTCTCCTTCAGCGGAGACCCGCTGTGATGGCTCGTGGCAGCATCATCTGCTGCAGCTCATTTACTATCCAGCATCAAAGAGAAAACACTGCGACAGCTGCGAGCCCTGTCCGTGACAAACAACCGCCCACGCTTTTGTGCGCATCCACACACACACACACACACACACACACAAATTTACACACGTGTCTATTAAGCTATTCTTTACGCAGAGAGCGGGATTCATTAGCGAGACCAACGGTGCGCTCCTTGCTAATGCCGATCTTCACGTCTCTTTGATACATTTCCTCTGTTATGCCTCCTGACACTTCAGCTCCATAATTGTGATCCCTCAAGGTAGCGGGAATGATATTAGAGTGACAAACACTATATTTCCCTGTGTCTATCAGGCAGGTGAGATAATGGAGAGTAATGCGCGGCTACCTTTGTAACTTATTGACTTTTGAATTAATGCTAATAAATCTGATTAAAAGTTGAAATGAGCCGCATATAAACTCCGTGGAAAATTTTTGTTCCATCCTCCGAGACGCCGGAGCCGATGCCTTGCGACAGACCTTCAATGAGTGGCAGCACGTTCAATGAGAGCACTTTAGACATGCCTATAGAAATTATTTGTACAAGGCCGCACTCACCAAGGGATCAATAGCAATTAGAGGCATTGTTGCTTCTCTCACCTGGTTGGTATTGACAGAAATATTAGACAACTTAAAGGGATCCCGGTAGACTTTGCGTTTATCTGCTAACCTGGACGAGTTCTCATTGTCTCCACTTCTTAAGTTGTTTGCACTATTAGTCACTTCAAGGCAACAGATAAGAGAGTGGAAGAAGAAAACACTTTGATCTCAGCGAACAGACAACATCTCAAGGTCTCTGTTCCGGTGTTGTCGCTGAGCTGGTGTTTTTTCTAGAAGTGGATTTGATCTCGTTCACAGTCCCGCTGGGTTGCGCTGAGCTAGAGAATCGTTTCATACCTGCTCGGAGGTAACACCAGAAGCACGGCAGGAGCAGAGAGACAGTGTCCCGGGATCTGTGGGAGCAACTCTCCCAGTATGGTTGTTGCCTTCAGCTTCCAGATCTTTTCTAGCTCCTCTTTCAGCCCTTGGTATTTCTAAAACTTCTCAGGTCCCTTCAAGTTCACTTGGAATTGCTACATCTATCTCTACAGACCTCTTCTATCGTTTAACCAACCGGACGATGTAGCGGAGGACAGTCGTCTCCAGTTTGTCAGAATGTATCTACAAACTCTTGACTCTTGAAGGATCTTGACTCGGCCGTTCTCCATGACCTTCGGAGAACCTTTTTGACTGTTATGACCTGCCTGCAAGCATCTTACACAACCCTGTCATGCACCGGATTGCCTCAGGTGCATCATATTTGGACAGCAAGGGACATTCATGCCGTTTTACACTGATAGCTGTGATATTAAACTCGCAATAGTCATTCTTTACGATTACCAAAAACCAGAAACTGGTGAAAACTTCCAGTGTCTTCTGTTAGCACGTTTACTAATGTTAGCTGCTATGTCTTCATATTAACTAGACTCTAGTATTATATGGGGCCAGAACCCTGACTGAAAAAAAGAATCAGTCTCACTGGTTTTCAGTTTGGATGTTTTGTTTTTCAGTTTCAACTTACTGGGAGGATTTTGGCGTGGAGGGGAGGGTTTGGGGGGAGTGGCTAGGTATTATAAAATTGGGTGGAGACCAATGGCGGCGGCCGCTGCTTCTGCTGACGACATGGACGGAACCAGTTCGCCTGGAGCTCCCCAACCGCCAGAAAGTCTGTTATTCTCTTTTGCTGTTATTCACGTATGACCTTGCTTTATAAGGACCAACTCAGTGCAACATTACTAGGAAACTAGTTCGTTTCTAGCTAGCTTAGCTTAGCGTTTGCGCATGTAGCAGGCCGTGTTAGATAAAATTTAAAAGAGAGCAACATACTTACTGGCAACATTGTGAAAAAGAAAGAAAACTTTTGTTACAATGCCAAATGTTACTTTCAATGAAAAAATATAATCTTTTTTTTTTTTTGAATGCCAAAGATTAAAGTCAGGGTTCTGGTCTCATAGTATTACAGGTTTTCAAATTTGTCTGAGGGAAGTCGGAAAAAATAAAATTGATTTCTGTCAAGTTTTTTCATCTATAATATTTTTTGGCCACACTTCCAACTTCTCAGTGAGGCGTCCAACTGCTGGTTCCCACCAATAACCACAGGTTTTGTTTACTAGATATGAGACAGGACCAACCCAACACATACATTTTTATTAGAAATCTCTCCACCAGCCTTACATTACATTTTTTTTTGTATGATAAAATGTCCCTTAAAGATTATTATTTTGGGTCTGAGTATCTCCTCTGAGAGCATCTTGCTGACAGTCGGCAAGTTTTACCAACTCATAACAGAAATGTAACTTTGTGTTTGAATCACATCACAAATTCTAATACACGAGAAAGTCTCAGTGATGCCTCTTTTTTTTTAAATATCTGATTAAAATCAAACCAAACTATTTATCATGCCATGCTCAAGGCTGCCTCACAGAAACAAATTGCAACGAGGGGCATGTTCTTCCCTCTCGACATGGGCAGTTCCTTTGAAAATCGTGACTTGAGAGAAATGTGTTTATTTACATTCAGTAGACGCCAGAAGCAAAGTGACTTGTGTACACTTTAGGAATATAATTTAATTTTCCGTGTATTCAGCGAGGGAATTCATTATATGAGGATGAGTCTGTGAAAGAATGGCGTCGTAAAGTGTCGCAGTCGGATCTTAATGCAAGTTCTGAACGGGTGATGTATGTTTTTCGAGGAAAGCTGTTCTATAAATCTGTAAAGGATCCCTCTCTAATTGTTCTTTTATTGTCCATTACAAAGGTGTCTTTCCATGTTCCACGTTGGAGGTGGAAGTTTCATTTAGTTGCAACATGAATGAAATAAGAAGCAATTAGAGACGGCAAGAAATGGCCAGAAAAGGAAGTGTTACGTGACTGACTTAATGTAAATTATATGTACATGGAAACAAGTCTCTTGTGTCACATTGACATTCCTCACACTCACAAATCTGATTTATTTCGAAAGAAAAGTGTTTAATGAGAATATTAACTGAATATCTGCACTAAAGAGACTGTATAAATATGGACAATGTGTCGCCACTTCCTTGCATTGGTCAAACTGGTGCTAGTTTACAGAGGATACAGGTGGCACCATCTTAATCTGGTCTGAGAGCAGAGCTACGTTATTGACAGCACATCATCACTTCTGCCAGACTCACTCGTGTTTTCCTTTAATTAACACTCTGCTGTACCGCCACCAGTTATAAGGAAATGCTGGATTACACACTGTACTTTATTTATTTTTTTTCCAACTCTCAAGGCCCAACTGGATCGCTTCACAACCCGTTGGCATGGCAACTGGCAGTCATCATGATGTCACATCCTGTTTCTATAGCGTAAAACAACTAACTAACACGAAACCTTAGAAAAATTGCTGCTTGAACATACATCAACATTGCATTAACTACCTAAAATAACTGAAACCATTCTGGAGAAATTTTTAATTTGACGTTTTTTTTCGTGTTTTAATCTTCTACTAACACGGAAGGGGTGGAACTTATGGCCAATACTACAGCCAGCCACCAGGGGGAGCTCTACTTACTTTGACTCAAATTCTGTGATGCGAAGAAGACCAGCAGTTAGTGATGCTGATGAGTTGATTAACTGATTGATTGAGCAGTCTGGGATTTGCATAACACAAATGAAAAACATATGAAAAACTACTCGACATTTAAATTTTACATGACATCCTCATCACTGATTGTATATGGTGATTGTGTATAGTATACACACATGCTCTAAAGGTGTGTACAGGCATGTGTATGTCTATAGACGCATGTACGCCTGTATGTGCATTAATAAATAAATGAGTCCATCCCCAATAAGCTCCGGTAAAATACTTTACTTTAAAACTTTATTCCTGGTTTATTTATGTTTATTTCTGGTACAAACAATGGTCTTGGTTTCTGTAACTAATTGTCTTATTCACGGCAAAACTGTACAGAGAAAGGATTTTTCCTTCTCGTTTAAACTGGGTGTTTACATGGCCACATCAGCTCCATTCATAGTCCACCTATTTGCACATTTTTGAATTAGCTGGGGTTAGTCAGGGGAGAAGTCAGGTGTACCACGACGATCCACATTCAGCGTTAAAGCCACTTTACATGAATCCGATGGGTGACGGCACTAAAGATCATCCATCTTTTTATGCAGGTATCCATGCATGGAGAGCAGGAAACCATAGCTAAGGCTGAAAGCCATAATTAAATATATATATATGTATACAGATTTCCGTCAGAATGGATTAGTCGTGGTCGGCATCTCCAACAGGTTGTTTAATATCAGTCTGTCAAAGTGTGCACTTCCTACCTCCAACATAATTAAACATCTAGAGATTACATCCGTGGGTCTGACAGACTTGAAGACTGTAGCGCTGGTAATATTTCATCAAAGCATCAACAAATGTGCCCACACACACACACACACACGTATATAAATATATATGCATCTTGAGCATCATCACAGAATGTGGGAATCCTCCTTTCCATGTTTCGCACTGGCAGCAACACAATAAAGTGAAAACGGGGGCTTGGCTCTGCTGGTTTTCTCCGAACAGAATGTACTTTATGAATCATTATTTCATGAATCACATTTTGGACAGGTACGAAGTTGTTACTCTCGACGCGGTGCCGGAAAGTCGAACGCGTATTCGAAAACACATGTAGGCTACTGTGCATCATATGTCCTGAACTGTGTGCACCAGACGCCTCGCTTTGAACGTCTGCCCCTGATGTGATAAAAAGTCACGGCGATAAAAATAGATTCGATATTTCTGTGCCACATCTGACCCGTTTCATAACTTGTTTCATAAGAAACAGGAGCTATTGCTGGTGGTCAATGGTGCTGAAATTTACATAATAATTGTAAAGAGAGGGTGATTTTGTTCTCATGCCTCTGGGCCATACAACTCAGGATGGAGGGTTTTTTTTTTTTTTTTTTCCTTTCTGGGCCAAGTAGAGGGTGTGGAGCTATTAGAAACTAGAGTTCAGATGGGCTCCGATGGTTATTAATGGAAAGTACCGGAACGAGATCAGCCTCGAAGGATGAGTCACACAGGCAGCGGCCCATCCCCTGAGGTCTCCGCTGGGCAGTGCTTTATTACCCAAGCGTTGCAGTGGTTGGGTGGGATCTAAAGAGCTCCCGCAAACTGTGCTTTTTAGGGCTCTGCTGCACCTCGCGTCTCCGAACCTGCCTCTCAACTACCCGGCGTTCAACTCGCCAATCGCCTGTTTGCACAAGAGGCATTGTTATAAATAAACATGTCTGGTGGAGGTGGCGGGAGCAGAAGATGAAGAGGATACGGTGGGAAAAGAAAACAGGAGGAAAATTGAGGGTGATCCGTGTTTTATGCAAGAAAATGTGAAACAGGACCGCGGCAGAGACGCTCTGGCTTATTTTTTTTTTATGAGGTTGTTGATATGCATGGTTTTGTAAATGAATTGCACACAAAATATGCAAAACATGTTGTCAGAAGAAAATCCTTTATTAAATTCGTGCCATTTGAGATAATGCAACCGATTTGTAAAAGGGACGCTGTAGGGAGATGCAAAAAAATTTCAAGGCTGAAGCTGAAGTCGGTCTTCGAACACATGTAATGCGAACAAAACAAACACATTTTTTAACCCTCGCATCTATAAAACAGTGGAATTTAGACAGAACTGCAAAGAACAGATGTCCCATTATGATGTGGTTTATGCACAAATGCATATTTTAGTGTACAATAGGAATGTGTATATGAGAGTAAAGAGTTTCTGTTCGAATCCTTCACCTCGCTGGAAAACATTAAGCCCGTCCTTGATTCAGGCTCAACATCCAGCTGTGTCAGAATACAAACAATGACTTGAGCCATCAGGTGAGACAACAAAACATGTATCACTAATATATGTTTGGGGCTTTTCCGGACCACTGGATATCTGCAGCCATGGTTTTTTGATAGGGATTAATATCAATGTTTTGTTTGCCCCAAGATTTAAACACCTCTTCTTAATATTCAGTATCAGCTGATCCAATAACCCCTCTGATCTTAAATATTGAAAATGTCCACTACTGAACATTTATAAAGGTTTTTTTCTTATCTTACTTGTACTTTCCTAGATCACATGTGAACTGTGTTAAGTCCAGTAAATAAGGCTTTCAAATCTAAGCTAGTGAGGAGGTGTAAGCTTGTACCCTGGCTCCAGAAGCTCCAACAGACAATGAAAAACTTTGTTTTCAAACGTTGTTTTCAAGAAAGCAAAAAAAATCCTCAAAGAAATACATCCTATTATTTGTTCAGAGACAGGAAATTTGTGCTTGTTTTAATAATTTTGTGCTCATTTAAGGAATTTTCGTCAAGCAAAAAAAAGCTTAACCCATTTTTTCTTACAAAAAAGGTGATTTGATTGAATATATAAATATGTTGCTTCTTTCCAGTAACGTTGTTTTTGCAGTGTACTGCAGAAATGAGCTGCCTTAATCCTGTTACATACTCCACGAGAAGTGAGAATTTTTTTGTAGTTCTCGAAGTAGGCAAGAACTAAAAGAAAGTTCGCTTTGGCCACATCGATTATACTTCCAGGGCATCCTCATAGGGCCGCCCCCCTGCAGTACACACGCTAAGTATTGTGGGAGATGGACAACGAGACGCACTTCTTCATTGCTATTATTATTTTTGGATGTCGGCCGGTCGCTTTGACTCACATAGTATACCGATCTCTGCGCAGGAGATATTAGCATCTGGGAGCTGACAGCGTGGCCATTTCTGCTTTTACGCATAACCACACCCACTCCAATTTTTAACCAATCAGAGAATAGTTGCCGGACTGCACAAAAAGTTCTGCCCGGTCGATGTGTCAAAAAATGTCATTTTGTTCTCGCAGCCCAAGTAGCGAGAACAAATTTGTATGTAACAGCCTTTCATCTCTGTAACGCTCGCTCTAATGTGTTTCACTTGACACGGTTTCCAGGTAACTTTAAATACTGATATCAACACCAGGATGACGGATCAGTACTTCGTCCCTGTGATCTGACCTGAAATTGCACATTGCCACAGTTGTCCCTCTTCACACTGTGGGCTTTATGTAAAATAAGAATATGAATATTTTATAACCATCAGTCCTTGTGTGTAGCCACAAGCATATGTGACTTTTCCGAGAAGGAAAAAAATTCTTGAAAACATAAAAGGTTTTACATGAAGACCTCTTATGTTAATTTTACGCCTCTGCATACCATCATTATCTTAACGCATAATTAACCAAATCTCCCCACTGCCCTGCTGTTTGACCTGATATGTCCATCTGGAGATCATTAGTCAATCTCTAAACCAAAAGCTCTGCAGGTTTATTCAGCCTCACTGAGCAGTATTTGACTTGTGGTATTTCCATTATCGGCCCAGCAGTGCAGGTGCGAATGGGCGGCAGGAGCTGCTACCTATTTGCCGTACCTCCGTTGGGCCGACACATCACTTGGACCAATTAGCTCGTTCTGTCACCCCAGCTCAGAGGCTGCACTGTCTACAGCCAGACACCATAATAGAACCTGTGGGATTAAGTGTACCCCACTTAGATCAACTCCAAACACACAACATGTGGTTCAAATTGTGAGTTATGCCGCGCTCAAGCGACATGAGTGAGGATTAAAGACACCCGACAGCTTAAAAGAGACAAAAACACAATAATTCAATACATCACATGCACTCTGTTTTTAAATATATACTGTCCGTCAAGATCATTTTTTTGTAAATTCCTAATTTATCCCCTGGTCATTTCAGTATTAATCACATTTATGTTGAGACTAACTCAAACATGTGTATATGTTTAAATATCTGAAGAAAAAAAAATGTTGGTTATCACTGCAAACTGATGCTAAATTATCTAGAACAGGGTCTTCAATGTTTTTCAGGTTAAAGACCCTCGAACTGATGGAGGGATGTGTTCTATATTAAACTTTTATAAACATACATTATCATTATTTTTCATTCAATATTAGGCTATTCAAATAATACACAGGTTCAAATATTAATTTTTCTTATTTCAAACATGTGCAACAGTAGGATGGCTGTAACATCTTCTGACTCCATTTATCACTTTACTAAAATATTTTGGATTTGTGTATTAATGTGTATTTAAAGAATTTTTAATTTCTGGGGGAAAATTAAAAAAAATAAATATATGTGAATGTCTAATCAAATAAAGATTTTGAAAAAAAAAAAAGGTTTTGAGTCATTTTTATAAAACCCTTCACGTTTTTTGAGGGGCGTGGCTTAACTGGAGGCAAAACATCTCGAACACGCTAGCTTGTTAACAGCGGTTAGCACATTTCAAGAGGCTGTTTTGGCAAGAACAGCTGAGGAAAACTCATGTTTTAGAGAATATACTAATACACTCACTCTCTGAGACCGTGAGTGTTATTTTAAAAAGTTGACTCTGACTGATGGGACTATATTCACAGACTCCTACACTCTCACACACTGGATGGACGGTTGACCAAAGGAGGACACAGAGGGGACGAAGTCTGGTCTGTTTTCATCAAGTGAAGCCTCTTCAACAAAGATATTTCAAGAAGTAAGTGGAACCACTGTGGAGGGTAATGTAGTAAATGCAACTTCTGCCTTGACGCCCCTGAAACATACAACTAATGTTGAGTTAGCGCAGTTAGCATTAGCATTAACATGTAACAAGAATTCCCCAAATAAGGATTAACTCAGCACAATTTCAGTCACAACTTATTCTAACCCATAACGTTATACAGGCTGAAACTGAAACATTATATATCAATCTTATCTGATAAGAAGTGTGCGTGTTGTTGACTGTCTCACTCCAATCCTTTCTTTAATCAAATTTAATGACTGGTATGTGATAAAACTTCAAGCTAGTGTTTTTGATTTTTCAGTTTTGGCACCGAAAAAATACAGCATTTGCAGTCTCTAATACAAAGTTTTCATGGTTGACAGTGACCAGCATCTAGCCTCAAGCTTCGCTCTGTTCTGCCTCCAGGTAACATCGTGACATCACAGTGATGTAGGTCATGAAGGGGTCTATAAGAAATACAAAAGATTCTGAGGGGCACAAATACTTTTAAGGGACGTTGTATGTGTAATACTTTCCTCTACTCTTGCTGTTACAATGTGAGTCTGGACGAAGAAGTTGGAAGGAAAATTGCACGTCTGTTGTTTCTCACTCTGTTATTAATGAAGTGTGTGATATGTGTTCTTGCACATTTCCTCCTCTTTTCTGCAAGTAATTCTCTCTCCAAGTCTCTATCAGTTTCAGTTTCCTGCTCCATTTACAACTAAATTCAATTTTGGGGCAATTCCCATTTTCTTGCACTCCAAAAAGCTCCCCTCATTCACAGACTCAGGTTGTCACCGCACATGTTCAATTAACTCCCCAGAGTTTGGGTTTCTGTCTGTAGCTTTAAAATAAACACAGTGATCGCTATTTCTCGACTTGGGTTGTTGATTTTGATGCATTCAATGAATAAATAAATAAATGCGTCGTGTCATTCCTGAGTTGTTTTTGACTGGGCGCAACCTAAAAAGCCACTCAGAGCTTCAAAAATGTATGGAGCTTATTCAGCCACACTGAAGCTGCTATTTTTTCTGTCCTGTTATGATGATACAAGACTTCTTACAATATCTGATCCTCTGCACAGATTCTAGGAACACTGCATTAACTCACAACTTGTGAGATACCACTTTTGTCAATCCAGCGAGCACTCATCTGTCCCTTATGTACATGAGCTGTTGTTGTGTAGGTTTGTTGCGTGGGGAGTGCGTCATTCCGCAGACGCAAGGGGAACAAGCGAGAAAACAAATAACAACAACCCATCTATTAAACATGAGGCTGAACTAACCTGGGACCAAAGGCGGAGGTATGGAGCATATTTAGCAGCAAAAAAACAAAACCAAAAAAAAAATAAAAAACAAGCTTCAGTCTAATTGGGTTGAAGTGAAGTTACATTTGGGGTGGGAAGGTGCTGCTCCAGTTATGTAATGACAAACTAAAAACAACCGGAGCCAAAAGATCCTGGCTATACACCAATACATCCAACCCTGCACATGGGTACAAGGAGTACAACTGTTACTTCTCGAAGCCACAGAGTTGGCATTAAAATTTTAGTTGTTTGTGTGGCAGGCTCGCTGCAGGATGATGGGGATAAAACACATCCTTGGGGTCCAATTGGAATTACAAATCTGCCTGGAAGGATTTTTTTGTATCAACTGGGAATCTTAAAGTTTAATAAGGAAGGGGGCTTTTTTCGCCATAAAACATTTTATGAAAAATAGTGCAGCTAGTCAGCATAAAAAGGACAACGTGGGTCTGAAAATCAGTGTTCCACATCCCTACATATGCACACACATAACTAGGGCTGCAACTGACCCTTTCGCAAAACCCCGCCCCCAAACGGTCATTGATCCTAGTAAACAAGGTCCTTCATGTTGCCGACCTCCAACAAGTGAAACATTGAAGCGGGGTGTCTATGGCGTATGTGAGTTGGACTACAACTCTGAGGAAGACGGACTGGTCACATGACCCCCTGCGTCATCTCTGGTGACGCTGCTGGCAGGGAATTGTGAAAAAAGAGTTTCCATTGCACTTTTGCAATAAACTTTTATGTCAATATGCCAGAAAAACCACCTTACAAGAGTGTAAAAGTGATATTTGAGAGTTTTTTCGAAATGTAGGTGTTTCCGTTACCAGCTTTTTATTGCATTATTTGAATTGTGCACATTTCCAGTAATACAAATGCAGCAAATGATAGCTAGCTAGTTAACGTTGAGCTGGCAAGACTATATGAGCAAGCTCATATATATAAAAATGTATGGTTACTATCAGATTCATAATATTATCATCTAACTAACATTAGTTAACTTAATGTTAGCTAGCTAACTTTAACTGTTGCGTTTGGTCTCAATACTGGGAGCTCAATCTGACGTTATGTTTCGTCAATTTACATCAGTTGAACATAGCGTCCAAGCAGGCAATTTAAACTTATTTTGTTTTCATCTTTCATGTTGTCCACTCCTGACTATCCAAACCCTGTACTCGTACTATGGTACGCTTTCACCTCAGTCATCGTATTTTCCCCTTCATTCCATATTTTAATATTTGGGATATGTCCCTCCACTGCATGCTGCAACCCCTTTTGCCTCGATGTGGAGGATACTGTGCAGGTATTGCTTCAAAAACAATCACTGACACGCACCGGTATACTTCTCCCCACTATGGCTAGCAACAGTAACTAAGGCCGGCGAGGCTTTGGTAAAAGGTCAATTAGTAATTCTGTTGCTTTAAGTTTTAGACCAGACAATATCTATTAAACAATGTCAAGGAGATGACTCTATAAAACATGATTTATTCAATCAACCATCCGGCAATCCAGCAATTAATCAATTATATCAAGAGATATCTGGATATGCATGTAAAAAGCCATTAGACCATCGCTGATGGGTTCAACCAGTGCTGCTAAAACAAATTTCCTGTAGCATTAGATTAAAAATGTGACTTTATTAGTATTTAGTGCCATTATTCCATCAATGCATCTAGGAAAACAAGAACACAGACATTTGAAGTATAGCAGGGAGTAATGCAATTTTCTTTTGGCTAATTTTATTTATTTGTTTATTTATACTGATAACAGCTGCCTGTATGTATAACCAAAACAATGGGCTGAAAGATGCCAAAATTCCAAGTCAATAGCTGCCAAGTCAGGGGAAGATTCTGTGGGAATTAATCATCATAAAGATCAAATATAAAAATAGGGATCAGAACATTTACAAATCTGTTGCCAGTCAAATGACATACTTTAAAATTAAATGTTTTTGTGAATTCATATATTTTTTTGTGTTGCTCAGCAGATTAAATGCTGTTATCATTATCTTTCCATGCTGTCCTTTATTTTTAACACCCGACAGAGTGAAAGCATTTATTATAAGGATTTAATTAAGAAGAATGCAGTGAACCTACTATTTTCATTTATTCATGGTTCAAGAGGTTGTTTTAAATTTTTATGTTTTAGGACATTATAATTGCATAGCGGTATCGTTTATTTTACTGTGAATGAAAAGGGAAACAAACCTTGAATTTCAGCAACTAATCCGCCAACTAAAAAACCGGCTGCTGCAGCCACTATTTATATTCAGGTTCACAGGAGTGTATGTGACACTGCTGAACGCGGTGGAGACAAGTTAAAATACACTAATGGAGATCTGCGGGGGCAGACTCACACGGGGAAATCAAAAACCATAGAAAATATATCCACACGGGGCGATCGAACGCCATGGAAACGAACCCGTGTGACGCCATGCAGATTCCAGCCGGGTTTAGAAGTTTGAAAGCAGGCAAGGTGAGTTGAGATCCCTCCGGGGAGTCACTTGCTGAGTTGTAAGCTGGAGGAGAGTACAACCCGTTTTTTTATCATCAACTACACACGCTCGTTCTTTCTGGTTCATTCAAAGACGTAAAAAGATGTGCATTGATGCCAGAATCAGCAGGGAATAAATTCATTTTAAAGAGTCAATTCTAGGAAAAAAAGTATAATATTTGCAAGTCTTTTAGAAGGTGGCATCACTACTGAGTCCACATCCCTTCACAAAAAGAGAGAGGCCAAAATGACAGAAGACCACAAATAGATATTGCAATAACTGTGTATAATGTGCTAATTAATTTCCTAGAACTGAGCTAAGGGTTCTTGGTAGGATTATTTATTTCAAGGGAAAAAGTGCAGCACTTTTTGACTGGCTTGTCTGAACATGGATGCATATACAGCCTTAATCCTACAGCCCATGCTCATCCCTGAATGAAGCAGTGTGTTGGTGTCGCAGCAGACTCGAGTGAGGCGATATGCGATATCTCATAGCCTCTGCTTCAGTTCGTTGCCAAGACGCGAGTGGGCTTAGTCTGAAAATAGAAATGCGTTTATAGGGGCAGGTCAGATTCCTGATAATAGGAGCACTCTACAGCACGAGATGCTTGTCATCATGACATAAACTACTTAAATTATCGCACGAACATATTGAAATAGTTGACGTGGGCTCCGGAGCAGTGCAGAGTCAAGATGATTTGGAATTTTTTGCACTTTTGGCAAAAATTCACCAAAAGAAAACACATTCAAAATTATAAATTATAGTGTACCCTGAGGATAGGATGAATATTTTTGATAATGAATATAAGTTGAAGACAGTTTTGTGATACATATACTTTCAGCTTCTCAGTGGTCTGACAAATATAATAAATAAAACATATAATTTGTTGAAGAATGAGTTCAGCTAAATATTTTACTGAATCCTTTTAGATATTTGGAGGTAAAAATGTTACTCTTGCTCCAGCACTTTCAGCTGGTAGCTGGATTTAGTGGTATCTGACCATTCTTATAGCATCAACTGCAGGTCAACGTTTTATTTAACCCTGTGAAATATTTCAACCAAGTGTCAACTTCAAGGCAGCTCCTAGAATCAAACTCCCAAACTTGAGTCGGGCTCCAAAGACCAGTGAAGCACCTTTGACCTCCATGTTCAAAACAGTACAGCAGAAATAACCAGGTTTACCTGGTACAAAAAACTGTTTTGATTTCTTTAGGCAATTTTGTTAAGGCCTATCTGAACTCCTTGCATTATATTGACTTGGTGATTGACCCATTTGTGAATTAGGTGGGAGTTAAGGCCAAGTCAGGCATCACCAAGATGGCTAAGGCCTATTGGTGTGTCATCTTTATATACAATTAGTTTTCTACATTGCCATGAAACTTGGTACAGACATCCATTGTTCCCAGAGGCTAAATCCTAACGACTTTGCAAGTTTAAACCTTCATTTTTTCTTTGGTTTCCCAATAGCTTGACTGGAATATGAGTGTCTTAACACCCCATTGGGAGTGCATCAACAGATACAGAGAGAAAACTACCCCCAAGACCGAATGGATGGTTCTAAAACCAATCAGAGCCATTTTTCTTGATCAATATCATCTCCAGAGCGCCCTGATGACATGTACGAGTGCGTCGCTGTCTTGTCTGTCCTCTCGTCATTACCTCATAAAGCCCGCCCAAACAACTTGGACGACCTGGATGGTCTTTGCCGGAGCATAATTATTTCCCTAATGGAACAACCCCAGAACAACAAGTTTCTGGTCCAAAAATAGTGGGGCAACAATTCTACGTAGGGTTCATTACTGAGGGGATCATCTGTAATGTGTCAAACCTGTCACCAGCACAATTTTACCTGATTACTTCCGTTACTAACCTTATGACTTTGTACATTCTTGGACAACCTCATTTATGAAATGAAATTAGCAATGAATCAAACTTGTCTGTAATCATTAGGGACAATCCTAATGGGCTGATTGACTCTAAATGCAATCGCACCGACAACCCCATACCTGCTAGTCTCATTTAAAAAACAATTAAAGTTATTTCCCAACTCCCTCCGAGTTGGAAGGGATCAAGATTGAAGAGTGAGTGTCGCTGTGCTGAGACAAGACAGATGTCAAAACACTTTAAATTGACTGCAGCCATTATTACCTTAAGCTTTTAAAACACTCAATCTCTCCATGTACCATATGTGGCATTGAAATTACTTTTATTATAACAAAACTTTCACAGCACACATTTTTGTTTAGTCAGACCTGCGTGCCTGGATGGCTTTGGCTGAATGAACCTCGGAGCACCAAGCTCTCCCATTGAAAAGAAAAGCGATTCAATTAGGACAAAACAGCTCCGGTTGTCAAGCAACACCAAGGACGTCCCATTCTTTTGCACCGTGGCATTCAGATGTTTTCTGAACTGTAATGGCATTAAAGTGAAAATCACAGCCAAGGATGATTACAAACCTTTTCAAAAGCTTGGACGGATTGTCGTCTCTCACCCACATCCTTCTTTGTTTGATTCCGTGAATTGATTGGTGAAGATGTGACTTTTGGTTTAATAGAATCACCTCGGTGGCAATGAACACTCAGGACTGAATTACGAAGCACGCAAGCGGTGAAAATATTCCATATTCTGACACGGTGTCTGCGCAGCCTGTAGCTCACATAAATTAGTCAAAAGGTACAGTTCAGAGACACGCTCTCATTTGTCTGAGCAGAGGATTCAAACGATAGGCTAAAGGAAGTTTTTGGCAAGGTCGAAACCACAAAGCTTTTAATAAAAAAGTTAAAAAAATAAAAAAATAAAGACTGGAGGTCACAGAAAGTTCCCTCATACCCAACTTTCAGCGTTTCTCATTTCATTTCCAACCAAGAGAAGAAAGCAATATCGTCCAAGTATGACATAAGGCCTTGTGTACCTCTTTTGATTTCCTGAAAATATTCCTGACCTCTTTCACGATCGCATGAAATATGCAGACTCTTTTACAAGGGGAGGATTCAAAACTAATAGCATTTTGAAAGGGCAAGGAGCCCCATCTCCCCATTTATTTTCTGAGCCTCTTATCAATAACCGCAGGGGGATAGAGGCTGTGCCAGCGAGCACTGGGTGAGAGAAAGGTTACACCCCGAACAGCTTGGATATCACTCTCACGAAGCAGTATTCTGCCTTTTGGGGGTTATCGAAGGTTTAAATTTAGATAAGATGTTTGACTGAAAGTGACTCAAGTAGATAGTTGTTCCATTTAGAGACACTTAGTAGGTCTCAGTTTTCTCCTGCCTTTTTCCATCTCTACTGACATTGTTGCCAAGCAGTTTGTGTCTAATAACGGCGCACATACTGTGAAGATAGGAAACCCACAAACCTAAAATCACAACGGTGATTAAAACCCATTAACCACAAATTACTTTCAGATATTGCGTACTGAACAAATTCAGATGTCAGGGTGTCCGTTGGTTGTACAGAAACTCAGGGACTTGAATTGATGGATTTAATGACTAAATAATTACCACTGCAAGAAATCTGAGAACACTTTGTACCCCATTATCCTACGGGCAAAACTTTAGCGCAGCAGTGAACCAATCTCCCGCACCACCAAATGAGGCAAGTCAACTTACAGACGCTGGGGTATTTACAGCAACTCAGCCAGCTCTGATTAAGATAAAACATTCAGCCAGTGAGTTACACTTTCACAGGCGGCCTCCTCTTCAAACCAGCTAACTCTCCGCTACGTTCCATGTGCGTGACGCTCATTAAAAAGGACAGGACTAAGGCAAAGGATGTAGCCACGGGACTGTGACATCACCTTGCCCTTGGACAGAAAACCAGACAACTCGGCCAAATTGTTGGAGATAGTGAAAGCATCACCCCATTTTTGGCAAAGCGACCCCCAAACGTTTGGCAGCAAGACCCTATAAGTTAGATTCTCGATGGGCGCGGCAGAAAGGACATATGGATGCAGGTCGGGAGAGAACCTGGAGGGGAATGGGGTGCAGTGAAGCGGCGGCGGCTGGCGGGGGAACAGAGAGCAGTTTTCAATTTTGACGGCAGTAAAACGAGTGGCTCAGAGACGAGAGGTCAGAGTAAGAGCTGATTGGTTTAACTGGAGCTGCTTATGAGAAAAGTTTGGAGCAGACGTGCACGGAAAGTACGGCATTCAAATCCTTTTACTGGTAGAAAAATAGAAATGACAATAAATGACCTGGTTTTTAGCGCTGCTGCATCCAGTCCGCATACAGCGATCAGCCACAACATTAAAACCACTAACAGGAGAATTAAAAAACATTGACCATCTTGCGACGATTCAGTGTTCTGCTACTTTTAGACCTTGAGCAGCGTTTCCACATTCCTCTGATCGTCCACACCTCAGTGCATCACAGAGGTCCGTCCTCTGTTAACGCAGCCACCACGTATAAACAGAAAGCAATACATTCAGTAGGTGGTTAAGCCAAACACAAGCGATAACTGACCAAGACGTTAGGATAAACGACGCCTTCTCAATTTTCCTCTCGTTGTCTTGGCAACGGCACAAGCACGCCTCAATTCAAAACAGACTCCCACATGCACATATGCCACCCGATTCCGCCGACACTTGGGTGTCTCTGTTACAAAATCATAAAGTCTGTTTTTTTTTGTTTTTTGTAGGAAATTTTCTATTGTGTAACACAACGCGGGGTACAAAGTATAGCATACATTAGCCTTGAACACCTTCTTTTTCCACTTTAATGACTGCACAGTTTGCCACACTACGCAATTGATTTAATTTATTTAAGCAACTGAGGCAAAATGTATAAATAAAATAAAATATGAATCCAAAAGTGAAGTGAACATTTTCCGTCGATTTAGCGCTGTCCATCATCAGCAGGTTGGTTTGGGACTAGGTCTTCCACAAGTGTGAAAACTTTCAAAATCTGTCAATTATTGGACTGTCAGAATAAGACGTTTCAGAAATATTCTCCCCTACGAATGTCATTCCCACACACCCAAGTTATAATTTGAACAGAAGTGAATGTTAACGTAGTGACATGCCAAACTAATATTAGGAAGATGGTAAACATGAAAGCTAATAAATATAATCATTGTTAGTGGGACCGTGTTGCAACATTTGCATCACGTTATGATCCTTATTGTACATTTTTGATGCCAGTTTATTTAAAACTGAAATGTTACCAGTCACAACATCTGCAATACCTCGCACTGTGTGTCACTGCTGAATATGAAGGTTCAATAAAATACAACGAAAGTCTGCAGTATTCTGTGTGCAGTCTGTCCTACAGCAATCAGCCACAACATTATGACCACTGACAGGAGAAGTAAATAACATCGACCATCTTGTGACAATTCAATGTTCTCCTGGGAAACTTTTGGACCCGACATTCATTCATTCATGTGGATGTTACTTAGACATGTAGCACCCACCAAGACCAAACCAGACACCCCCACCCCATAGCTGAAGAATATATTAAATGTGCCACCATGACTCTGATCAATTATCTGTGGGATGATCCACAGAGACCCTTCCCCCCTACCCACTTTCCCCAAAGAACCCCTCTAACAACATCCTGTTACCAGAAACCACAGGGCACCCTCAGATCTACGCAATATTAGGAAGGTAGTCATAATGTTATGCCTGGTCGGTGTATGTGGCTTCAGTCTGTGCAAATATGCATCTTGCTTGTTTTTTTGCAACTGTGTGCATGCAGCGTATGTGTATATTTAATTCCAGAGTAAAACCAAAGCCATTAGTTTCTTGCAGTGGCTTTGGGAGTGGTGGCTGTAGCAGCACAGCCTACTAATGAGGTAACTCCTGTTTATTGATTCCAACGCACATCTGCTTGACCAGTCACTCAGCACTTCTTAAGGGTGGTGGAATTCAGCCGCATCCATCTCCGGGTTTACAAAACTGACGCCCATATGCGTAGAGTAAATAGAGAAGTGTGTTAATTACTGTAGTAATAACATGTCGACACGACAAATACATGAGAGGTCATGAGAACAGAAATCTAACGTGTAAACTCGGTATATTATATCACAGTAGACAACGCTGAACCTTCACACCAGAGCTGGATGTAATGACGAGTGGTTTAATGCCCGCTACACAAGCTGAACGCTGTTTGAAGCACATCATTTACGTAACGCCCGTAAACACTGTAATTATGTACTTTAGAAGATGGAAGGTTAAGTCTCCTCCTCGCTGTATCGTAGACTTATTCTGCATTCATTCAGACTAATTAGGCGCTCTGTAAAATATGCATCTATTTTAGTAGTGGCTAACGGTAAGATACAGTGCTGCCAACTTCATTAATAACAGCCTATTTTGTCAAACCCGCAGTTTACAATTCAAAAATATTCATTTAACAATCACATGTGGTTGAAGAAAACCAGCAAAACCTCTCATTTTCTATTCTTACTTTCATAAATTGATGATTAATTTATTAACTGGCTGGTTCTATATTGTTTTCTTCGACATGTTTACGCCCTTATATTCAAACCTTGTATTTTAAGGTACGTGAAAGGTGTCAATTACTGGGATTGGTGAGACACAAGGCGTTGAGACTTCTGAATTGACTGTTCTCAACCTTTGTCACATATCCTTTTATAACATGAGCACTAATAGTGTAAGTATTTTTTTTTATTAATTAGAGCAGTGTCTATTAACACAAAAGTAACACAATTTTTCTTTTGTTTCTCATTGATTTTTAATTATCACATTGAAAGCGTATCTGTTTAACCTGAAGCTGTTAGTATAATCATGACACCTGTCGTGAGCAGATGTGAACAAGCGGTGAAGGGGTTTCATACATTTTTCTTCATTCAGTTTCTTTCAGTTTCCACCGCTAATTTAAAATATGGTCAAAAAATGGTCACTTTATTGTACATATATCAGTTTATTTTTTTTTTTAATATATAAATTTAAACTGTAATATCTCTTTTATAAACGTACCAAGAACATCCTGGTTGCTCTGATTATCATTCTGACCTGTACAGAACCTGGAGTTCACCTATGGCAAAAATGAACAGACCGACATAAATCAGGAGGGCACACGCACCAGCATGACCCCAATTCCATCTATACGTCGGGACAAAAACCAAACCATGAAGCCCATGAAACTCTCAGTAGATCACCATGATATCACTATAAATCAAGGCAAGGTCATAAAAACCATTTCCAAATCTTCGCTGGAACTCATTGACCTCCGTAATTGTGAAGCAGGGTGCGTTTGAAGCCAGCAGGAGCCTTCGTAGTGTTGGTCATCGGGCCAAACCGACTAACTGAGCTTGAAGGGCCTTGGTCACGGATATGGTGGAGCTTGAGAGGATGTGCCAGAAAGACTGAGATAAACTGCCCCAAATCTGGGAGTGGGGAGATTGTGAAGAGACGTACGCACAACGAGTCAAGCTGTGACTGGTGCTGAAGGGACTTCTATGTAAGCGCTGAACAAAGGGTCTGACTAATGTAATGACTAATGACTGAAAACAATACACACATCAGGTACATCAACTTCCTAATAATGTGTAGGTCAACACTGTAATCTCCAAAACAGTTGTGACTCAGTGGGGATCATCCCATAAATCAGTTAGGAATCTAGTTAATCTGGAGGCCAGGTCCAGTTAAGGATGGCTGCTGCCATCAAAGAGTGTCATTGCTATGGGGTGGTGGGGCCTGGTTTAGTCTAAGACCTAGACCAAACCAAGCACCCCCTCCCACCTAAACTCTAGGTACATGTCAAAGTAACATCCACACAAATGCCAGGTCCGAAAGTTTTCCAGTAGAACATTGTATTGTCACAAGAAGGTCAATGGTATTCGGTTCTAAATTCATCCACCGTTTATCCTGCACTAGGGTCGCGGGGGATTGCTGGAGCCTATCCCAGCTGTCATCGGGCAAGAGTCAGGGTACACCCTGGACCGGTGTATTGCAGGACCAACAAACAGACAAACCGTTCGCACACACGCTCACACCTAGTGTCAATTTGGGATCACCAATTAGCCTAACGAGCATGTCTTTGGAGACACAAGGAGAACATGCACTCCACCCAGAAAGGCCAGAGTTGGACTCAGGTGCACAGGGTGTACCCTGCCTCCTGCCTGATGACAGCTGGGATAGGCTCCAGCAGGTCCCTCCCGAGACCGTAGTGAGGATAGGCGGTAGTATTAGTTGAGATGAGACATCGTCCCCTCTCTGCATTTCTAAACCAATTTCACAACTGATTCTGCCAGCAGGGCTCTTCACGACCGTGAACAAATTTCAAGGTGAAAGTGTGCTGGCAGAAGTTAGTCCATCTCTCTTGTCATGTTTAATTAAAACACGAGCTGATGCAACGGCAATGATGTGGCACCCGGGAGTGGGGTGATGCGATCAAGGTATCTTTGACATGTTTAAGCCTGTCCCCAGGCCCCTTCAGGTGAAGTCATTTCTGGCTTCCTGCAGCGCTACATTAGTCACCAAACCACAGAGTCGGGGAAGCTTGTGCAAGCTGCTAATTTAGACACTGGATTCACCCTTGAGTAAAGGCATCAGATCACTGGGGAAAATCATGTGGTTTGTCAACAAGAGCAACAGGAAGAGTAGGTGGCGCATCCAAAGAAATGTTTGCAGTAACTTTTTCTATTGTACTTCTGTTTCAGTCCTTGTTTTAAATAGAGTCATGGTGGCACATTTTATATATTCTTGTTATTAACAGAAGATTCTTTGTAGGAATATTTTTAAGTTTCCAAGCAGATGCAACCAACACGGAGCTTTCCTCACCCGGGGGCTTTCGAGGACTGAAGAGGCAGCAGTAGTCAATGTGAATGGGTAGATTAAAAACACTTAAGTGGAGTTACGGCAAGGTTGAAGGGTGGGTTAGGATTCATCCACAGCCCACACCAATGCATTTTGTCACTGCAGCGGGATCCATTAACCAGGTCTAATAACAACTAATAAAGTTGCTTTCCCATTGTTTGGTATTGATTTCTCCTCTGCTCCTCCAGACGACTAGAACACCAGCCTTTAATGAGGAGGATAGATCCACACGTCCCTTCATACGTCTGTCATAGCCTCCGCAGCTTTCATTGGTTTTTTCGCGGTGACTTATTCTATGTGATGTCCAAGCCTTTTATTAAGGCACCTGTGTGTTTGGGGAGATCTCATCTCAATTGACCCGTGGTAAGCTGAAGTTATTAAAACAGTCGCTCCTCGCCTTTCTCTCACCAACCTTGTCCCTTCGTTCCCCAACCTCCTTCGGCGCCGCACACCTACTTGATCACTTTCTTTCTGCTTTGACAGCTTCCTCCCACTCGCTCTCATTCTTCATTATTACTCTTCTCTAAGTCTATCTCTCACCCGCTTTCTCTCCCGCTACCCACTCTCTCCCCAGGGTGTTCTCTAACTCTGTAAACCGCTTTCAACTCATTCACTATCCACAGCCTTGTCAATTTACCTGTCCTTTGTTGCTTGAACTTGTCGTTGCCTTGTAACAAGGGACGGTTTCCCTGGGTCTTCTGGCGCCAAAAGTGAGCACTTGTCATATTACTTTCGTGACAGAGTGGCTCCTCCTGTCTCAGAAGTGTCTCGACTTGCTTATCTTTGTTCCGTTTCCCGTGGTGTCCCCGTCCAAGTCCAAAGACAGCTCCTGAATTCCTGAACGCACACCTGTATGCGCAAAGAGCGGCGGCACATGCCTGACGCCTGCCGAGTGTCGGGTGGCGTTAGAAGATATTTATATTTATTGTTTAGTACCTGCATCATTTGCATGACCGGATTGACAAAAACAAGGATTTCAAGTGCAATGCAAAGATCTAAAGATAAGAGGATTTGGTGAGACGTGACTGCGGCGTGTTGGACTCGCTTTGTAATGAGCAACAAAAACAACTTTCAGAGGAGGCTCAATTTATCCGGAAAGGTTACGGAAAAAGAAGAAGAAAACTCCTCTGTGGGAGAATAACAGTGCAGCCAAGCATAGGCTGTGAAGGGTTGTCTAACAGGTACATTAAGTAGCGTGAGTGCTATTAAATGGGTCCAAATATAGTAGAGAGGAGTCAAGTTTCAAAATGTATAAATGGCTCTCCGTGTGTAAGCAGATATGTAAAGGAATGAGGGAGTAGGACCGTTTTAGAGACTGCAAAGATTCCACCCACTAAGTGTATTGTTCTGCTTAAGAGTGAGCTCTAGTGGCAATATGCTGAACCACAAAGAGGCAACAAAGACATGCTGTACATTCCCAGTTACGGGCACTAAGCTGCTTTAGATGATAACACAAGAGATGCTTTGAAAGAACCTGTTTCCTCTGTTCGGCCAATCAGTCAATTTAAGTTGTGGTATAGCAACAATAACTATAATATGAGTCATCATATAATAAATTCTTGTAATAAATAAGAATTAATACTTGCATTTATGAAAGGTGGTGGAGTGTCATACCACCTTTTACAACTAAGTGCACTGACGACTCGATGCATCACTCGCCATGTTCACACTAATATTTGAGTTTATACCGATCAGGCATAACATTATGACCACCTCCCGTATACTGTGTAGGCCTCCAAAACAGCTGGACATGGGTGTGCTGTGGTGTCCACTGCAACCCACAGATACCTGTGCATTATTTGAATAGTTTAGTACTGAACGCAAAATGATAATAATAATGTATATTTATAAATAGCATTAGGTTTAATATAGAGGGAATATAGTGGGTAGGGGTCCCTACTGAGTTTCTACATCAGTTTCAGGGTCCTTGGCCTGAAATACGTTGAAGACCTCTCATCTAGTGACTCTGGAGGCCATGTCAACACCTTGTGCTGCCCTGCTGCCATCAAGCAGTGTCGTTGATATGGGGTCGGGGTGCCTGGTCTGGTCTAGGTGGGTGGTACAGCCACACGAATGGTCTAAACATTTCCCAGCACAACACTGTATTGTCACAAGATGGTCAGCGTTATTTATTTATGTCTCCTGCCAGTGGTTTTATTGTTGTGTCTGATTGGTGTACATGCTACAAGTAAATTCTTAAGTGTCATGGTTGTTTACATCGGAAGAACTTTTTTCCTAATACCAACAATTGATTGCCTTCCTCCACGCCCAAACAAACGTCTAAAACGGAAAAACAATGAGCGGAAAAAAAAAAAAAAAAAAACAGTTGAAGATGACTCGGAGAGGGACTCTAGTAAAGGAAATGGTACTTTAATGGCTCTCGCAAAGTGCTCACAATCTTCCCAAAACAAAGCAATAATCTTCAGTGCGGTAGCCTAGAGATTTCACTAATGAGGACAGATAGGGAGATAAACTATTGCCTTATATTACAGTTGCAGCTGAAAGCCCTTTAACTGCTTCCACTTGGCAGGGATTGTACATCCAATAACTACGCGTGACATAAGTTATGATGTGAATTTGGCCCTGTTGCCTCTTCATTGAAAGACTCGGAAGGTTCGTCGGGAACAAAAAGAAAATGTACTTAGAATTGTAATTTTATTGGTTTCATGTATTACACTTAGGTGCTTTGATATTCCTGAGTGATAGACATAAAATACTGCAATTACTCCTCTCCCTTACCCTTTGACAACATGCATTTCTTTCAGGTATCTGGGTGAAAGCAATTCAGCAATAAATCTCCCGCTGATAGAACACCGTATGCACCTTGATTAAAAAAGCAAAGCTATCACAGCGCAGCTTGTTCACCCTTCAGAGGATGGTCCTCGTCCACATACAAATCACTGTGAATGCCTCGCTGCCTCTCTCACAACACTGCCTCTGCAACAAAAAAAAAAAACAAAACAAAACAAAACAAAAAAAAAAAAACCCTGTTTATTATTCAGGTTTATCATCACACCACGTCTTCTGTTTGCTACCAGTTTCATGGATGGACTGGCAGCAATTTAGAGTTGCTACATGAAACCCCGGCTTTACCGTCAACACTGAAACGGATCCCACTTAGCATTACACAGCCAACCGCATTGATGTGTACTCACAGAAAAAGGCGCGCGCACACACACACACACACACACCCTCCTCCCCGACAGCCACTGCAAACCGCCCACACGCCAAACATTCAGATGCAAACACACATCAGTTCTGGGAAATGCCTGTCAGTTTACCATTTGAGTTTGTGCGCATCCTCAACACCGTGAGCTTCTCATCCCCACACTCAGCCATCAGTCTGAACAGTGGAGGGAAGAGGAATGGGAGTACTACTGCAGTAATCGCACATCCTCTGCCATGGAAGATAATTACCTCACAATGACTTCCTTACTTATTAAAAACCCATTGAAATTACACATGAAGTGGTGAAAAAAAAAAAAAAACACCCATGTGTGCACGGTCTCCTCAGTCTGCACCTTGCCGTCTGTGCTTATTTACACTGCTGGTAACCTGCTCCTGACAACTTATCTTTCAGTAATTCTCAGCTTCCTTCGATTAAAGGCGTCACAATCCCCATGAAAACTTTTCTGCTCGAGAAATTCAAGATACAGGCGAGAATAGAAAAGAATAATCAAAACGAGCCCCGGCTCAAAAAGAAGTTAATCCACACTCATTAAGAGAATCCTGTACGCAATCACTCACAGGATGTGGCAAGTGTAGGAGATCATTACAGCGGATATTCCCAAACACAACAGACAAAGGAAGAACGCTAATTACTTTGACAAATGAAGGTTTGGTTTGATAAATGGCGTGACCAGTGATCCCACATAAAAAAAAGGGACCACACTGAAAACTTGATATCCTTCGGATTCCATTTTGATTTAAATGTGTAAACAAAGCAAGTCTTAAAATAATTACAAGTATAATTGAAGTGAAGTTGTGCATGTACAGTAAGCCAGCAAATTAGCAAAGATCGGTGATTGAGGACAGTATTGTAGATCAAGTAGGGATGTCCTGATCGAGTTCTTCTTGTCACGATCCGATCTTTTAAAAATCTGTATTGGCCGATCCGAGTCCCGATCTTAAGAAAACAGAAATGTACCCATGGCGATTCATAAAGGCGTTTCTTATCTTACTTGCATTCCTCCAGCTCACATATGTACTCTGTAACTAGAATAGTGCTGTCAAAGATAATGTAGCAAAGACAGGTTAGCTCGTACCTTGGCTCTTTACCGCAGAAATGGACTGGTCATCCAACACCATTAACTCCCTAACCTGCTCTTTTCTGCTTTGACACCGTCACTAGAAAACATTTAAAAAAAACAAAAAAACATTTAGTGTTAGTTGATGATGTAGTGCTCTTTGGTGATCTTTTTGGCAACTTTGCAGCTAGCCAAGTGCCAATACAACAAAAGAGGACGAAGACACTTTGAGGCCACAAGGATGTGGTTTTGGTTTATGGCAGGTCTAAAAAGAATAACTACAAAAGATCGGGCTTGGCTGACGCTCTATGCCAATCCAATCCAATCATTTAAAAAATGCCCCTAATACTGATCTCTCCATACTGATTGGGACATCCATAGGATCAGCTACCCCAACACTTTAAATGGTTGAACATGCTAATAAGGGCGTGGCATCTTGAATTTAAACTAATTTCTTTGTGTTGAAATGAGTTCTCTCTTTTCCAGTAAATCCCTACTGGTTAATACTGGACATGATAAATCAGATGCTCTGTTAGAGAGGTAAAACCATGTCATTGTTAACTTGCCGTGTCAGACAACTGCTGCTGCTTGATTGTTGTTGTTTAACAGTAAAAATATGCAATGGTTTGGGCAAGCGCTAGGGGAAGTCATTAGGGTGTTATACTTTGAGCGCCAAAATGGGTGGACCAAGAGTACTCTATGGAACAGTACTTCACACTGATTGGACCATTTTGGGAAGCACAGGAACAGTACCCAGTAAATAAGCTTTACATAGTTTCATAAGCTTGGCCCGGTTTCCCCAAATGGAGCGAGCAGCACTATCCATCTCATCGTGTTGCGCTGTAGGATTCATAAATGAGTAGTTAAGAATTTTGGGGAACTGTGTGTGTTCGTGTGTAAGCTCACTAATTAACACATTTAATTGGCATAAAAACTGGAACGTGTGGGAGCAGTGATTTTCTGGTGGTTGCCTGGATAGAGGTTTAGGGCCACAAACGCTCCGTCGGCCAGTGAAAATCACAGACCCTCGTGAGTACTCTTGATGCGTGCTCTTACGCACCAGTGGGAATCAATCTCCAAGAAGGAGATGCAGGCGAGTTAAATTTAATCAGCTCATTTCCATGACCATAGTTGTGGCATCTATCAAGAAATGTGTACTACTGTGTTTACTCTACTCTACATTTATATGTATAAGCATACCCACTTCTTTACTTGAACACTGTCTTGTTTGTTGTAATATAGTTTTTTTTTTTTTTTTGATATTTTTATATTCTACTTTTTACATCCATATGTGCACTGTCTGCGATGCCGAATGTCTCTGCTACTGTTAACAATGAGAATTTCCCCATTGTTGGATGAATAAAGGCATATCTTATCTTATCTTAATAAAGGGGGAAAAAACATAGCAAATGTAATGTTCATCCTTTAAATCGTTCACCCATTAGTGTCTCAGACAGCGACCTGTCTTCAAAATTCATGCCTAGACCTGAGAGGGGGGGTTTTGTCGGCAGATTCTGATATATTTGGACAGAGGTTTGGAAATAGTGTGGTAAAAACAAAATAACAAGATGGGGTGATGTTCTGACTCTTAAATCAGATTTGGACTGAAAGTATGGTTTTACAATGCAGCTGCAAACTATGGAATCCATGCGAGTTCATCAAAACAAATCTTATTCTAGCTTGACTGTCAGCCCCACTGTTAACCACATCATCATAGTTTTTAATAAATGAGACCCCTTTTAAAGACGTCAAGCATGTGCTTGACCAATTGTGCCTCTGAAAGTAATAATGGTGACGTACTCTTTACCTGGGTGAAAGGGTTGACCCTGTATCCTTATAGGGTTATGCTATATACTATATACTTTGATATTTACAATAGGAAGAAAAGAAGTATTCCACACAGCGTCTATCCAGACTTCAGTCGCTTCCTTTTTGGAAGACATATCTATTGAGTGAAACAACCTTTCACATAGACACATTGACATCAAGGCAACAAGGCCATGGTCACTCTTGAAAGGATGTTTTCACAGTGTGAAGACGTCCTGTTGTTGCTGCTGAATGCCTCAAGGCCGAGCACATCCATACTAATCCACGCATGCTTCTTTCTGAACATGGCAACACCACTAGGCTTTTGAAAAAGATCCTGTGAAGGAGAGTGATTTCATTTTCTATTCATTTCATGGTGCCCTAAGAGTTCATGTTTCACCCAGCTGATGCCAATATCGCCAGATCCACAAGCCTGCATTTCGGAGTGCCATTACCATTCACCGCACGGCGGCCCTCCCCGAACAAAATGAGAACCCGTAAATCCTGACAAGCACGGTGTCTTACCAGCCGTCTTCTGATTCTGAGGACTTATCCACCCATCATTCCTTCATCTGTCAGTTTCTTTTCACGTCTGTCTACTTATCAAAAGGCATTATGGCTGCATGGCAAAGGCCTGCACCTCAACAGTCTTATTCCATTGAGGACTTTTTGATCCGACCACATTCTACCACTCTGATGACAGGAAACGAGACGGTGACACGACGAATGCGGTGAATGGCTTCATCACGCTGATGAGCTCATGGATGACAGCGGCTTTACAGTTTCACAGATGTTGAGTTTGATGATGTGTGAAGATTGAGCTTGAAGCGAATATAGCATAGCACTACACAACAACTACACAACATAAACATACCTGGTTTGGTGTATGTTCCCAATCTGGAACTTGATCACATTGGAACGTGTGAAGAGGCATGACCACATACTGTATGTTGACACTAATTATTAGGGATGGGTACTCGGTACCATAATGACACTGGTGCTGACGCAAACAATAGTAACCACAAACAGTGCTTAATTTCAGTGCCACTGAATTTTTAATAACCACTCCCTTAGCTCTCTTGCTATTGCTATCACTATTGCTGACGATGCAACCTGTGAGACCCCACGCCACTGTTTTTATCAGGATTTGTTATCAGTTTTATTTTATATTGGTTCATTTATTTCTTAGTCTTAGTTCTACTTATATTATTTAAATTAATATTCTGCTCAACTTGCACATCACAAAATGCCTTAAAAATAAAAAGGAATGGGTAACCTCAACGATACACATTCCTACTCATTACTATTCAGAAATGTTGAGCTTGTGCAACTTTTTCTTAAATTATCAATTAATTAGTTGACTGACATTAATCAATTGCCTCCAGTCATAAATTTCAGTCACAGTGTTAGCTGGAGGCAGAACAGAGGGAAGCATGAGGCGAACACTGTCACTTTCAACCATGAAAATGTCGTCTTGCTGTATTTTTTGGTGCTAAAACCATGAGAAATCAAAAACACTAACTTGTTATCACATACCAGCCACTGCCAGATAACTTTGGATTGGCTTCGGCGAAAGATTGGAGTGAGACAATCAACACACACTTCATATCAGATCAGGTTTTTAAAGTAACACTCACGGTCTCAGGGAGTGAGTGTATTAGTATATTTTCTAAAATATGCGTTTACCACGTCCATTCTTGCCAAAACAGTCTGTTGAAATATGCTAACCGCCTTTTACAGGCTATAGTGTTTGAGATGTTTTGCCTCCAGCTAAGCCCCGCCCCTAAAAAGAACTCACATTGTGTACAAAGCGTGAAGGGATCTATTTTCAAGTTGCTGTCAATCAAAAGTCCAGACAAGACATTCACTCTTTCACATGTTCAGATGTCACAACACATGACTTAATCAGTTAATCTAAGTTAATTTCATGAACAACTCAAGAAGTTATTTCACCTAATAGTAATAAATACTGTTTGTTAAATGAGCTTCTTTCAAATATTTGGTAAATATAGGATAGTATACTAAAGAAGAGTAAGACGTGATGTTTCTTTTGTGGATTCACACAAGATTGCAACTCCGTGTGTGTGTTTTAAAGTTTGAAACTTTCTTAAACCTAACTATCTCTCAAGGGCCACATAAATCTTCCTCTGACACACTACCTACTCTGATGTGTAAAAACGTGTGGGCCAACTGGCTTCAGGGGGCGAGGCAGGAGTACTGCAACTGGCATTGAACTGTGGTCTGTGTGATGGTGGGTGGATGGATTCTACCTGTGGTTTACAGGGGCCTAATTCAGCGTAACAAGACATTGGTAGCAAAAGTTCAGGCAGAACTACTATAAACTGTCAGAAGCAGCCATGAATGGTTGTAGCAACATTATCAACTTTTTGTCTTCAATTACTCCACCAACATTTTTAACAACCCTAGAGAGTTGTTTTTTTGCACATTTGCTTCAGGGGGCTTTACAATTTCTTCCAAAAAATGTCCTCTAACACAGACATCCTGGAGAAATTTAGAGATTTGTCTTACTGCAAAGAAAAGCAAGCAGTATATGATATGCAGTGTTTCTCATACAATGTTAATACTATGGCGGGACACCACTAAATAACGGATCGGAAATATTTTTGCATGTTTCAAACAACGTTGTGTTTGCGTTGTTTTTCCCTATTGCTCCTGAATGCACCTTAGACACACACTGGTAATGGCACTTATGTAACATGCAAAGCTATTTGTGTTGTTCACGAATAAAATTTCACATTGTCTCAACTTTTTAAAACCCAATGTTTGTGTTCTTGATGTTTTAGACCACAAAGATTTACAGTTATCTAAAGAGACTGAGTCAAAACCAGAGGAAACGACATAATGTGAACTAGCTAAACTTAATAAGAGCCAGCTTCCAAAGTTAGACTGAAATTAAACAGTTTGCTTAAAATAACTTTATTCGCTGATTGGATTTTATTTAATCTTACATAAATTTGTTCATAGAATTGCACACAAGTGAGAGAAAGAAACGAGAGGCAAATCTGAGTCTCCAGGAGGACAATGATACAGATTCCCAAATCTGTATTTTACATCCCAAGATGGTGGATGGTGAAAAGAGAGGACAGGGAGGAGAAAATAATGAGAGGTGTGCACTGGTCTGTGAAGTGTTTATTTAATTTTTGATCTGTTTTGTTGTGTTATTTTCTGCAGGCGACTGCTTTTGAATAAGTTCGACTACAGTGTTCAACAGAAACCCATGCTGGCACCGATGGGCTCCTTTTTTCAAACCCCGTGGCTAATGCTTTCTGAGGAGCCTGTATCATCAAAGATTACTCTAGAAAAAATGTGCAGAGATAAAAATGGTCAAAGACAAGACAAGTTGGTCTACTGCTGTCTTCAAAGCCACGATACTCCATTTACATAAACAGTCATTTTGACTCACGAAACACAGGAGTAGCTGGAGTAATAACCTGCTGCTTTGGTCTTTTAACACATTTTCAGATCTGAACTAACGTGTCACCGCACCAAAGTCACATAATAACACAAACATGCTAACAGATCAAAGGTGCTCATGTTTTCTGCAGGGTGAAAATGACTGTTTTTGCCAGTGAAGTCTGGTGGCTTTGAACATACAACAGGCCTCAGTTACATTTCAGAAAAGTGGGGATGGTATCAAATACTTAAACTGATGTCATTTCACTCAAGTAGCTAATGTTAGCTAATGTTAGCTAATGTTGTTGACCCCATGCACAGTGGTTCCCTAACCCTAACCCTAGGTTCCTACATACCCAGCTCCTAACCCTAGGTCCCTATGTACCCAGTTCCTAACCCTAACCCTATTTGCTGTAGATGATTTACCATCATCAAGGAGTGTCATTGCTATGGGGTGGGGGTGCCTGGTCTGGTCTAGGTGGGTGGTGCATGTCTAAATAACATCCACACTAATTCCAGGTCCAAGCTTAGATGAAAGTCGCACAATGCTTTGATGCACGTCTAGAGGCACAATCAGACCACCACAGAAGAATGTATTAAAATTGCGTTTATTGAGTAAATATCGGTGAACTTGCTCCCCATAATGAATTCATAATGGACATATGTGCAAACACATTAGTGTGATCATCCCCCTTTCTTTCCCCTGGCAACAACTTGGACGGTCGTACCATCAAAAATGCATTGGCAGGATGAAAGTTTAAACAGCTGCAAGCTGTTGCATGCCCTGCAGACCCATCTAGTGCGACACAACTGCTCAACATCAATCTGAGCAAATCAGCTGCAATCATGTCCGGAGGAACGTCTTTTATTCAACCCATTACTTTTCTGCATAATGATACATACAAATCCTCACAGAACATGGTGGCTGCCTGGACAGGGTTTCAGTGACCTGACAAAGTGGAGCAGAAACTTTTTTAATGTCACTGTTCACAGTGGAGGAACCACGCGGCCATGTTCTTTGACTCCAAACGCTGACTCAATTAACAAGAGAAGGAAGCCACCCTTTTCCTAATGTCAGCCTAAAAACCTTTCCCCAGAAACCAATTACTGGAAAGTGAGTTTGCCTAATTCGCCGTGACATGTCTGGCTGCGTAAAAAACACGAGAAGACCAAGACGGAGCTGTGATGAGGGCTCTTTTTTTTTCTCTCACTATCCTTCCCATTCCCATTTCTGTCACCACGTGGTGACCTTAAGCTATAAGCCAACAGGGGCCGACAGCTTTAGTATTCTGCATCCAACCCACTCATCCATCACATTTTTAAGGTCAGCTTCTATTTCCAGTCACTCTATCAAAAGATATCCCAGTCACATTCATAATGGCAAAAAAAACTCAAGACATGCACAAAAACAACATACAAGTGGAGCCAGGCGTGCAAACAGACATTGGTTTAAATACTTGCATGAATATAGCACCTTTTTACCTGTTAGTTGAAGGATCCGAGGTGATCACTAACATTTTTCATTTCATTAGGGAGGAATGTCCAAAACTATTCACTGGAGTATCGTAGGATTGAAAACATTACAGTATATGATGCTCCCAGTGTTACCCTGAGTGCTTGGTTTCACACCAATTCCCACCTAACTGATGTGACCAACGACTCTCAAGAGTTCTGTGTGACCTTAACAACACTCATGTGTCGCTGTGGTGTTCAAATGGCTTTAGATGTGATCATTCGACAGCTCAACAACCCAGTGGATAGATTAAGTTGTTAGGTAAAAGTTGTGGTATAACTGCCAAAAATAGAAGACATTTTCCACAACCAGACACAACCACTACCTTGTGCTTTTACCTTTTAAGTCTTATTATTTTACAGGCACTCATTACAATCTCACTCTTCTTCAAAAACATAGACAATGATTAACTCTAAAGAAGAGATCTTAGAGATCACTACTATCACAGGTGAAGCAAAGGTACTTAGCAATGTGCAGTCATCATCCTTTGACGTCAAAAGAAATCCTGACAGCACATCCAGGCTCCAGTCGCTGTAGGGCTTGATGCAGCCCCTCAGAGGTTTCCTTTCATCTGTCACTCATGTTAGCGATCTCTGCTGTCCAAATTCTAACAAGAATAAAGACGTACTACAACAGTTAGAATTCCTCAAGTTTGTCTGGACTGCTTGTACCGTTCGCATTGTTTTGTATTGCACATGTGCACTATGCACTGTCCCTTGTATTGTACTTTGTCCTATGTCTTCATGTAGCTCCAGGGTCATAGAGGAATGTCCTCTCTGCTCTGCCATGAAGATCGTTGATTGTTCGCAAATAGAAAGCATAACGCCGGGGTACAGTCCGAGCCACGGGTAGGTGGTTGTTGTCTTTGGGTCTGCATGTGCAGGGCGGACCGCAAGACCGTTTGGTAGATTCATTTTGTGTTTGGGTGTGCGGGTTGTGGTTCAGTCCTGCATCCTCAATCCTCATCCCCTACCTACCTACCTGAACCAGGCTCTGTATCCTCATCCCACCCCTCATACCTCCCTAGAGAGAGGTAGCATTTATTGAATAGGAGTAAAAAGGGCTAAGCTAATTTCTCGGTGGTTGAAAGTCACGGGGTTGTATGGTGGCACCATGGAGGGGGGTGACTCCAGGGCGCTGGAACTCACTGTTAAGCCTTCCTGAGGTGTTATGGATCTAACTTAACAAAACATCTGTGAAGGAAGGTGCCCACTTGAAAACCCAAAAGATATTGCCTACTGCTGTTGGCTAGCCTAGTTAGCTGGAGTCTTCTTGTTGGTTGCTAGCTGGTAACTGGTAGAATGCTAGCCTTCTGGTCAGTTTTCCAGTTGAACTGGGCTTCTAAATGTGTTTTGTCTGGGACTTCGGCACAAGGGATTGTAACATCTTATCCTTTGTAATAACGAATAAGGTCACAATCACGACATGGGAAATTGTGTACACAAAATGCTGTCCTTGAAGTGTTGACACCATCTGAAAGTTGCCAGGCAACAGCTTGCCAAACAATTCAGTCACTTAATGTAGTAAATGAAAAGGCATAATAATAGGATGAGGGCACAGGGAGTATCGGCTCATTCCTCAGACAGATAATAAAATTACTGAGAAAAACTGTGTATAACCGTCCACTGAAACAAACTTCAACGGCCCGTGACATGTCTAAAAATGTAGGCTAACACATCACAGCTTGTGGACACTTCTCCTATGAAGGTCATGAATATTACAAGGTGGGGGCGTAACCGGAGGGCTTCAACGTTGTGTTGGGTTACCAAGAACTCGTCACACCGCTAGCTCACTGTGGTGATCTCCATTTATTCTGGCAATGGGTGAATTTAACCAACAAGAACAAAACAACCCTGTAACTTAGTTGCCTGTTCCTTTTTCTACAGGAAGTAAGCAAATATGCAACAAGAGGAACGTTAGCTTAACACACATTCACCGCAACTTTACCAACATATCACAATATTGGGAGAATTGTAAAAAAGGAAAGTGGCTAGAGGGGTCAAAAAAGTATAGAGGGGCTACCACAGAAGAAGAAATATCTGAGGAGAGAACTCTCAACCTAAAGTGACACTTTCTAACGTTTTAAGAGCCAGATATAGAATCACATTACATACACAATAGACTTTGTGAAATACAAGAAGATGTGCCAGATGTCTCTGTCTGCTTGTAATTATTACACACATTGAAATCGTTGCAAATTTTTTTTAAATACGATACTTTTTCTTGAGGCAGGAAACATGGAGTAGGTGAACACAGCAGTAGAAAGGCCAATACAACACTCGATTAGACGTTATACAAGACACTTGAGTCATTCAAAATGGTTGTCAATTTGCTGTCAATAGAACAGCTTGGCTGACGTAGGAAAGGTATGGTGTATCAGTAAAGGAGAATTGCAAAGACGTGCAATAGAAAGCAGTGAACCAGTTACTGTTAATAGTTGACAAATTGCCTTCACATACGTTATATAGTGGTTTCCTACTGTAGTGGTTTTTAAAGTGCTTTGCAGTGTTTCTTATTAACACACACACAAATGGGAGAAGCGACCACGTAAGGAGCAAGCGGCAACCTCTGGGTCTGAGCAGTGAAGCCCATGTGGAAACTGAGTTATAGAGTAGCTGCTTGAGGCTGCATCGAAAAGGAAGCAAATCCCCATAGACCCCCATGTTAAAAAGCCTAACTTAATAGCAATATTATACATGTTTACAGGCTGGTTCAAAGAACGATTTTGGTCTCACTAGTTAATTTTACTATTTATGACAACCCCCCCAATGTCCATATTTGAATCCGAGTGTGATCGGAGGAAAGCTCATTCAACATGGCGACTGCGGTCTCCGCCAACTTTGGGCTTCATTTTCAAGGTTCATAATCCAATTGGTGACGTCATGATGGGTTTGTCCATACAGTCAAAGAGGTAGCCTACCATAAGGAGAAACTTCCAGTTTAGGGTCATGCCCAAGGAAACTTGGCCGGTAACTGAACCACCATCCCCGTGTTAGTGCGCATTCTGCTTCATTAGCAGAGCCACATCTGCGGCATCTCAAAACAGAGTCCGAACCAAACAGAAAATCTGTGTGGAGCAATAAGCGGACTGTAATTTTACTCAAATTAATACACGCTACAAACCTTACTGTCACTTTCTCACCGTTTTAGTTTGCATGTCAACACTGGTGTTACCTAATCTCGTGGCACATTCTCATTTCTTGAGGACAAATTAATTCACACCACCAGCTACTTGTCAATGCCCTCTACTCCTAACATTAGCATAGTATAACGTTAACCTTTACCAGGCATTCACAAGTCAGAGAATTGACAAGCATGGTTACAAGGTAAAAGAAAGGAAAAGCCTTATTTGTATCACATAAACTGCCGAGATGTTTTCTTGCTGAGAGCAGAGCAGGGCAGGTTCGTTAGCAAAGAGCCAACATGCTTGGAGGCGTTTATGTCCAGATTAGTGGACAAAGTGTGACAAAAAAAAAAAAAATGTTAGCATAGTGCATTAGAGAGCATTGTCATCTTTGTTATGTTCATATAATATAGCTTGCTACTGAAACTTCAAGCCAAGAGTGTGTGTGTGTGTGTGTGTGACATAACACGCAGTATGCACAACTGCCATCTATCACCCACACACTGTCAGCAGGGGTGCAAAAGAGTACACACATATGCACACACACAAACACAAAGTGCTTGTTCCATCTTGGCACACATTCGAGACAAACACACACAAACACACACAGTCAGTAGAAAAAGTTCTTATCAATTCTCAAGAAATCTTCCTCCTCACAGTCTGAGACTTGATATTTTGTGTTTTATATTTATACCAGACACTTCCAGCGCTAATGTTTTTAACAATCGATAGGAGAATTATTCCACACTCGTCCTTAAGTCACACTTAGATCAGTGAACATCTATCGCTTGCCTTCCTTTCACGGCAATCCTCAAGACAAGGCTCGCATTTACAGTGGGGGAAATAAGTATTTGATCCCCTGCTGAATTTGTAAGTTTGCCCACTTCCATAGAAATGATCAGACTCTGGTTTTTATGGTTGTTTACTGGTTATGGGTATAGACAGAATATCAATCGAAAATGCATAAAAAACACACAATCTAAAAGTTATAAATTGTTATGTATTTTATTAAGGGAAATAAGTATTTGATCCCCAACAATTCACTTAGAATTCAGGCTCCTACAGATTGGCTGGTGCGCATGTGGCACACAGCTGTGCTCAGTCAACTAATTACCAATACTCCTGATCTTAACTCGTCATGTATATAAAGCACACCTGCTCTAAGAATCAGTTTCTTACATTCCAACTTCTACAGCACCATGGGCAAGACCAAAGAGCTGTCAAAAGATGTCAGGGACAAGATTGTAGACCTGCACAAGGCTGGTATAGGTTACAAAACCATCAGCAAAAGGCTTGGTGAGAAGGTGACAACTATTGGTGCCATTATTCGCAAGTGGAAGACCCATAAAAGGACCATCAACTGTCCTCGGTCTGGAGCTCCCCGCAAAATCTCGCCTCATGGAGTGAGGATGATGATGAGAAAGGTGAGGGAGCAGCCTAAAACAACACGGCAGGAGCTTGTTAATGATCTGGAAGCAGTTGGGACCTCCGTCACCAAGAAAACAGTTGGCAACACACTGCGCCGTTATGGATTGAACTCTTGCAGTGCCCGCAAGGTCCCCCTGCTCAAGAAGGCACATGTACAGGCCCGCCTTAAGTTTGCCAGTGAACATCTAAATGACTCAGAGAAGGCTTGGGAGAAAGTGCTGTGGTCTGACGAAACCAAAGTTGAGCTATTTGGCATTAACTCGACCCGCCGTGTTTGGAGGATGAAAAAACGTGAGTATGACCCAAAGAACACCATACCCACGGTTAAGCATGGAGGTGGAAACATCATGTTTTGGGGCTGTTTTTCAGCAAAGGGTACAGGGCAACTTCACCGCATTATGGGGCCAATGAATGCAGCCATGTACTGTAACATCTTGGACAAAAACCTTCTTTCCTCAGCAAGAACACTGAAGATGCCTCGTGGGTGGGTTTTCCAACATGACAATGACCCAAAACATACTGCCAGGACAACAAAGGAGTGGCTCAAGAAGAAGCATATTAAGGTCATGGAGTGGCCTAGTCAGTCTCCAGACCTTAACCCGATCGAAAACCTGTGGAGGGAGCTGAAGCTCCGAGTTTCCAAGAGGCAGCCAAGAAACTTGAAGGATTTAGAGACTGTCTGTAAAGATGAATGGGCCAAAATCCCTCCTGCGCTGTGTGCAAACCTGGTGACCAACTACAAGAAACGTCTCATCGCTGTGCTTGCCAACAAAGGTTTCTCTACAAAGTACTGACTTGTGTTGTGCTTGGGGATCAAATACTTATTTCCCTTAATAAAATACATAACAATTTATAACTTTTAGATTGTGTGTTTTTTATGCATTTTCGACTGATATTCTGTCTATACCCATAACCAGTAAACAACCATAAAAACCAGAGTCTGATCATTTCTATGGAAGTGGGCAAACTTACAAATTCAGCAGGGGATCAAATACTTATTTCCCCCACTGTATTTTAATCACAGATAAGTTTACTGTCTATTCAGCCATATCACGATCATTTCCAAACCTCTAATTGGATCCACCTTGTCACCTTTTGCACGCACCAGCTGGCAATTTGCTGGAAACGATATCTATTTTATTTTTGAGGTATTTACGCTTAAAACTTTTTCAAGGTGTCCTCAGAGAAGAAGAAGAAGAAGAAGAAGAGGAAGAGGAAGAAAAAAACACTTGATGAATGAAGAGATAAATAAATGATCTGGATGCCAAAATGTCTCTTGGTATCTCACGGCAGCCATTGTTAACACTCTGTGCCTCTAATTAGACTCATGAGTCGATCGTTAGCGGTTGTTGTTTTCCAGGATGCAGACAGGCATGGAGACGTTGGGACGGTGGAAGTTTCACACTTTCACTGGCTGACAGGACACGCTGTGCTCGGATTTTATCAAATGGCTCGTTGCCAAGAAAATAAATAGTGCTTAATTATATTGACATTAAGTCTCAGGAGATGGAGGAAGCACAATATTCTCCATTGCACTGAATGACACAGTAAACAGTGTTGTCAGGTAGTTGTTAGCGTCTCAATTATAAGGACGGTGACGCACCAAGACGGCCGGCCGCTTCTGAGGTGTCTGGCCATGAGTGAGAGGCCTTGTTTTTGGCATAGTGTCCCACATTTTGGCCACGAGTAATTCTCCAGTAGGGACACTTTTCAGATGATTCAGCACGTCGCACAGGTGGTGGAAGTTGGTGAGCTTGCAGCTTGGAGAACCAGTGGCTCCGGTGATCTGTTAAAACTTTCCTCTTTGAATGGCAAAAACAGAATACCGCAGCCTCATGATATGAAGTTATTTCCTTTCACACAGGCGCACAACGTCACAGGTGGCCTTCGTTGCCGGTAGTTTTTTGATATTCGTTTGTCGTGTTCGTACTTATTAAAGGTAGCATATTTATCAGAAAACTCTAACGTTAGTGGAATAATATATTCTGCCAATGACTGTTGCATACAAGTTCTTCAAGGTCCATATCATATGTTCTGGTTGAATAGGCCTTCAGCACGGCCTGTTCAACCAAGTGAAGGATTTTAGGAGGAGGAAAGATGTGAAAATGCATTCCGGTACTCGCAGCGGTGGTTTTATGAAGTGGATTTATATCCACAGCATTAAAGGTTTTACAGCAAAAATACACACCGCTTTACATCCAGTTGATTGATTGTAAGAATGTGAAGGATGTACACAAATCGAAGTAATTAAAGACGTTTAATTAATGCTGACTGTTCTCCGAGCAGGACATTACGAAGCTCAAGGTACAATCAAACCCATTACCGAGTCTTGTCGGAGTCACAAGGTGAAATTTCACCTCATAAAAATAATAATGCGACTGCCACCTGCTCTGACAGCAAATGTTATTCAAATATATTACGCGTCTCACTGACAAAAGAACCCATAATGGCTAACTACTCCATTTCCTGCACCAATTAATCCACCTCTCTGTGTACTTTATGGCACTTGAAGGTAAAAGGAGTGCAGTACAGTGTCCTTGCAGAGGATGCTATTGGGCACCTTGACACCTGTCAGAGCTGGCTGTCTGACTTTTAGCCTCACCGCGGCAACAGTCTCGTTTTAAATGAGCTCATTTGTGGCTACCCATCTACACGGGGGTGGACTGTCAAGAGGCCATGGCAGGGCGTCAGGACGCAGTGGTTTTCAGCAGCCTCACCCACAACCACACTCTAATTTGCCCTGCTCTCAGGTTTAACTTTTAAATGTTTTAAATCCTTTTAATCTGTTGTTTAAATTCTAAATAAATTTGCATTTGACACTACTGGCCTCGAATAGGAATTCGCCAAAGATTTTCATGTGAGAAGACTGTAAAAGATGGGGAGGAAAAAAAGGATTAGCGAGTTACTCATTAATGGATGCTTTATGAAATAATAATCAGTAGTCAGGAGAAGCCAGATCTGATGGTGCTCGTTCCAGCAGCGCGTCCTGGAGGAGAGATGATTGATGACGGCCTCTCCCTCTCTCTCTCTCCACCGGCGTTTGATGTCTCAGACCTGCCCCGGGCCTTTCCCCGCGCAGCTCTCGCCTCCAGCAAATCCTCAAACCGCCCGAGGTGCCCGAGCTCAGGCCAAGGGGCGCCTAAAATAGAAAGCGCCGGCTACAAAACAAGCCACTGGTCACAGAGATTATCGACTTCTGAAGTTTCTTTACAAATAACTTGTCATTAAACCAACTGGGGAGTGAAATGTACTTATAAGATCAGCGCACAAAGACGGGATTTGTGCAGAAACACCGAATGTCAAGTGTGTTTCTCGGGGTGTGCTGTATAATCTTTGCTATCCTGGAGGATGCAGTGCTCTTCTGCTGCCCTCTTGCTGTACGCTGAAATCTTGTGCACGGGCAAAACTAGCATATACAGTATATGCTATATTATTATAACACCCAATTTGTACAATTAGGCTTTTGTTTTTCACACATGTCCTATTGTCCTATTGGTAAAGAAGCATAAAAAGCAACCTGGAAACACTGTGAAACATGTGCACGAAGATATTCTACAGAAAGCAAAACACGGGTCAGGAGAGGAAAAGGTTCGTGGATCTAGGGTCAAGGTCTCCGTTCCCCATGCGTCCAGGCAGACAGACATAACGGCAGACGGGCGCAAGCGCGAGCTGCAATTTGTTGAAGGTCAAGCTTTCTTGCCTCACAGAGAAGCCTTTGTGTGCGATTTCAATAGCAGAGTATTGACTTGACAACATGTGGCCCTCTATTCAGAGGGAGACATGGATCATTTCTGTCCCGGGAGCTCGAAGTAACCCTGGCTAAGTGACAAGCAGCGGCTTGGTTTATGAATAAACCGTAGCATGGTGCATGTGAAAACCTTCGATCACTTTATTTCTGAGGCACAAGCGCTGAACTCTTCGGTTTATTTACCGTCACCGAACATATTCTTGATATTCTGATTAGGGACAGGCAATATGGGCTTAAAAATCTATCCTTATGAATTCTGTCATTATGGCGATAATAAAAATCACGTTAAAAAATATTATAATTCCAACCCGTGTTTTTGAATCAAACTGTCACTACATTCTGTCTTGAGAGCTCCATGATTATACTTAACAGTTAATGCAGTCAAATAAGCTGCTTACCTCTAAGTTTAAGTAGGAAGTTGTGGAGAAAACTGTGGTGACTAATCAAACAGGTCTGAAATCTGAAAACAGCAACATTGCAAAATGCAATAACAGCGGCTCCATCTTTCCATTCATTTCTGAAATGACATTTACACCATGGAGATGATCTGTCACATGATGAAATGAAACCGTAATTACCCATATTTAAACTGCTATGTCTGTAACGTCAATGGTTATAACCGTTGAAATCTGTGCTTTTTTATTGTTTTTTTCTCATTAGTTTTGAGGGGACAGGCCATCCAAAACGGGGACTGTTCTCAGTAATCGGGGACGTCTGGTCACCCTCTTTTACCAGAGGATGTGGCTGTTTTTGTCCAGACGCATTTGCTGGCTCTCCTTGCATGTGGGATAAATTTGTTCCACATCCACCTTATGATATCTGAACCAGTCCAATGTTATTGATGAGGAGGTGCAAGGACGTCGAGTTCATTGTGCGCGTACGATTGTTTTTCGTAGTACATCATGTACAATAAGTTATGGCCCATTCATAATTCTCATGCTTTAAAAAAAAAAAATAAAATTATTATATCAACAGTCTGTCTATATTTACTGACTACCACACACAAAATATTAGCTTGATGCTCCCTCCTTTGAGTTAATAAAGGTGTATACTCTGGAGGGCCCTGAAATGGCAACAGACCGACGCGAAAGGCGAGATTCGTCATCTTGGGTGGAAATGTTCTAACATGGCAATTGATCTTATTACTATTACATGTCAAGACTGACATTTCATCAGAAAAAATGTATGGAAGCAGCCTCACAGGACTTAATTAAAAAAGCAAGACAAAACAACAGATATCAATCCTTTGTTAGGATGGAGCTGTTTGTAGGAGAAGAGTCAACCTCACGGAAGTCGATTTGTTGCTGGAAGCCATCGGGAACCGTTTAAATTGGAAACCTGTGTTTAATGCAGATGCTATTACCATACATACAATACAAATATATTTGTGGTTGCAGAGTAATGACGTATTCGTATGTATTTATATATATCTTTAAGTCATTTATCAAGCAAACACTCAAATCATTTATTAGTAACGGCTTATTAAATGCCTGATTTATTGTTTTTCCATAAATGTATATTGTTTAAATGGAAAACCTTCGGCAGAGCATGCAGCGTGAACAAATCAGACATTAATTTGGGCTCAGGGAGCTTAAAAAGACCAATTATGAATTCAAGTACTGGGCCTTAAAGCAACAGATCCCCACTGCTAAACCACACGAGCAGTTAGCATCAATGGACACGTGTTATCACAACGGCTACGGTAACCATAGTTCATTTTACGTTCCTCCAACAGGGATTCTCCTGCAGCCTTAAATTATAACTAGTGCAAGAAGTGCGTTTTCAACTACAGGTGAAAATTGAGAATTGTGTGGAGAAAAGCTGTCTAAGGGACCCACTAACACTAGGTAATCATGTCACGCCCAAGCTCATTTGTCTATGCCTAGTTCTTGAGTACGGTACACTGCTTGGTCATGGTACACTTGGTTAAGTATGTGAAAAGCCAAACAAAAGTATGACGTAACCACATGAACACATTTCACACTGAGTGAGTAAACTGACAGGAGATGATCTTTATTTCAGCCTAATGCACTGGTCTTTAACAGGGGTTCTGCGACCCCTAGGGGGTCCACAGGGGTACTGCAGGGGGAGTGGCAAAATCATTCTTCATATATATATCTTTTTAATCTTCCCAAGAAAATTTAAATTTGTGTAAATGCACATTAATATGAATCCAACATTTTAGTGAAGGAATAAATCAAGGTTATCTGTCAGTCAGTATTTCTTTCATTCATCGATACAGGAGTGGTTTCTATACAGCGCACTGTTCCACACAGGGCGCCACACTAGGCCTGTCAATCTAAGCTGCCTGTACACAGTAGACCACGCCCCTTTCGCTGCTCATCCAGTCATGAGGCCGCTTGTTACATGACGACTCTGGCAGGTTCCCGGCAATTGGCCGAGAGCCCATTCAGTTCCCAGGTGAAATCCAGACGCATGCAGCAGAAGAGAAGCTAACAGCGCAGCTCGCTGCCATGTTTTCATGACTAACTGACCCCACGACATTTAGCTATGTTTAAAGGTAAAGGTATGTGTGTTTATGGCAGTTGCACGGCCAGTCTACTGCACATGTTTCAAATTCGAACCTGTATTATTTGAATAGCTTAATATTGAATGTAAATTGATAATAATAATGTATATTTATAAGTAGCACTAGGCCTAGTTTAATATAGAACACATATAGTAGGTAGGAGGTCCCCACTTAATCTCTCCATCAGTTTGGGGTCCTTGGCCTTGACCCCTGGTCTAATGAATTTAATGGGACTACAAGAAAAACAGAAGAGTAAGTTTTGTTTCAGAGGATGACGTGACGGCTGTCGAGGCCTTAGTCCTTCGCTGTCCTTGTTCACTGTTTAGACTGTATCAGTATGCAGCGTGAAACTGCAACTTGTCAATATGTCTGTGCACCAATGTCACCAAGACAAATCTGTCACTTTTTTTTCTCCCTCTCGGTGATTAACGCGCATCAATAAAAGTTTAAAAAAATAAATAAATAAGACGTGGTTGTACGGTACGTGCGTGTGTTTGACACCTCCGCAGCAGATTTCTCTTTTTGGATTAGACCAGATCAGATTCAACTCCACTGTCATGAGCACCCACATGTCTCCGGGTGCTCGTTGTGGCAACTCTGCTCTTCGCGGTGACAGTCAGTGCGTAATAGTCCAAAGAGGGACATTTTGACACCTGTGACAAACTCCCAACAAAGAACAATCATCGTTTCACAAGCCAGCGTTTGTTTGGCCGGTTACACCGCAGCGCTACAGATATGAGTGTTGACCTTTGGCTCTCTGAACCCCCCCCCTCCGCAACAAGCCCTCGAATAAACACAACGCTTCCCAAGAAATGTCGTCCTTTTTTTTTTCTTCCTTTCCGCTTACGTGTTGGCCTCCAGGCGAGAGAGTGGCCTCATCACTGCGTGAGCGCGCCATTAAACCGGCGGTGATATTGGTGTTTTCATCAACCGATGAGTTAAATAAATAAAAACCGCGGCCTCCTGGCCCCTTTGGCTCAGGCCGACCTCCGGTCAGACCCGAGCGCCGAGAGGCGGCCCGCTAATCCAGCTGAACCATAATGCTTTCAATCATCCTTTCCACTCCTTTCTCCTACCCTCCGTCTGCTCCTTCACTTGGCTCCTCCTCTCCTGCCATCACTCCCACTTAAACCCGGTGCGCTGGGGGCCTGACCGAGCGGATTGATTTCCAGTAAGGCGGTGTCTGGAACGCGTTCTGGAGTTTTCCGGACGCGTTCATCCTCCTTTATTGCACTCTAATCTCAAGGGGCGACCGTGTCTGCTCCTCAGGCTTTGCTGTAGACACACACACACACAAACACACACACACACATAAAACCCACGAAGATGGACAAACAGAAGCACACACATACTCAGCCACGTGGAGCCCACAGGATAGTAATTTCGGTATCTGGCTCAACCCTCCAAAGGCTCCTGCTCAATAGCTAAGCACCGTTATTGCCTTCTTTGTCTTAATGAATTTTATTGGCCTTTCACAGTCGGCCTCGTCTTATTGAAGAATAGATAGGCATTTCATTTATAGCAATAAATGCTACCTATCTGTATTAGGGCTCCGATTCAGGAGGCTCGTTCTCCGGTTGCACAGATTAGGTAACCAAAAGGCAAAAGAGTGAAAGGAGATACAGTCTCCTTTGGCCAACGCACTGCAGCCATGAAACATACCCCCCCACTCCCCACCCCGGTCTTCTGGTTGTCTCCTTAAGCCGCTCTACTGCTGCCGGGGAGGGAAGAGAACCCCTCGCAGCGAGAGAAAATCCCTCCATCTTCTCCCAGCGCAGGCACCCAGCAAGTCATGCCCAATTAATGGCGGGGTCAGAGTTTTAACACACTAGCGGACCGTAGTTGCCATTCAGCGCGGCGCGCCGAGATCAGGACCCGGGATAATGAGATTTCTTTGCACCTGGTGATTACAACGAGCAGCCAGCCAGAAACAAAACAGATCAGGACGGCAGGATATGCCCACTGATGGGCCGATTGCTTGGATCGACCCTCGCGGCCCCCCGGTCTATTCTTAGCCGCGCTCCGCCTGCCATTTCCTGCAGGGTCAAGGGTTTGCGGAGCATCACAGGAATCCTGGCTTGTTTTTTTTTGTTTTTTTTTGTTTTGTTTTGTTTTTAATAACGGAGAAGGTTAAAAAAAAAAAAAAAGTGACAGCTTCATGAATGAATAATACAGTGTGGTGATGACATTTTGTTGAGAATGTTTAATTAAAAAAAGGTTTAGCCCAGGCTCTGGCCACTACTCAGTCCCACCATCGTATTTATAGGGACAAAAACAAACAAGTATTTTCTTTTTATATTAGGGGTGGAGCCAAATACGGTATTCGGAAAGGCACAAATAACATGTTTTTTTACAGATACTTATTAAAACCAATAGTTTTCATATTATTTGTTTTTGAGAGGAAAATGGCAAACATCCCATCAAAAATCTGCCTTTCTTCATGTGAACTCCAGAACAGAGGAGGCTTTTTATAACTTTTGGGAAGCAGAGTTTGACCGGAAGATTATTCCGTTACATTAGCATTAGCATTGAGACGTCTGCAGTCAAGTTCTCAAGTTAGCGTTTGTCTGTTCAGCTCAGTAATTCACTAAAACTATTGTGTATTGGTAAATGGTAAATGGTCTTGCTTTTATATAGCGTTTTTCTACATATTGGTACTCAGGGCGCGTTACAGTCACAGAGGTTCAGTGTCTTGCTCATGGACGCTTCTTATGTGGCACATTCTGGGGATCGAACCACTAACAGCTCTACCTACTGAGCCACAGTTACTCCTACTGTCTCACACAAGCACCAAATCACCATCACAATAAATGCTGCGTCAGCCTAAATCACCTCTATTAGCTGCGTTTAATGTAAAACATCAAACCAAATTGCAAATACATCTATAATTATTATAATGGCCAATTAAAGAGTACTTATTTTAACACTTTAAAAAATGCATTTTTACACCTATTTTAATTTTATTCAAATACAAATACTTGTTTTCTCTCAACAAATACAAATACTGGATGTTTTTTTGTATTAATCTTGTCATTATGTGTTCAGCACACTTCAGAAAAAAGGCAAGACATAAACAATGCATTCAGCTCAGGCTCCTACAACCATACAACTAAATTTGAGAGGATTTGCTGAAAGGATCAATTTCCTATTGAAATTCATGAATGACCCGTTTAACCAAGTAATCATTTCACACCACGATTCAATTTCTATAAAAGTAACAAGTCCACATATTTGACTTTTTTTTTTATCAAAATACCTGACACACATTTAAATGTCCGTGTTAATCATTTAACCAGGCCTCCTCTCTGGCAAATTTCCAAAAAACTTTTTTTCCCGTCCAGACCTGACGCCCACTTTCTCGTTAGCAGTCCACACGCACGGCGAAGATCCCCTCATCTAACGTGGTTGTGTCTGATCCTGCCGACCACGGCTGAGTGAAAACGCTGGCAGCGTGACACGGGTTGATGGGGTGCCGGTCCCCAGCGGCTCGATAATGATGAGATAGATGTATGACAGCCAGTCACAGGAGAGTGTCAGCCTATTTGTCTTTCTGTCTCCGCGGGAAGATGGATGACCCTTCAACCTCACGCCAATGGAAATATTCACAGCGTTGCCCTGTCACGAGAAGCCCATCATCATCCCTCACCCTCGCGCCGGCCGCCTCTCAAGGCTTCATGACTTGTTTGGGCTGAATTAACGGGGCCGGTTTGGACGTCCGCTGCGGTTTTATGGAATAATGTGAAGATCCTATTTGAATTCCTGAACAAACTAAAACATTCAAGTGTTAAAAGCAAGTGATTGTGTTAAATTATAATATACATTATATGTATCTGTCCCTTTCCAGTGGGGACCTTGAGGATTTTTCAGTCTCAGAACATTTGTTCTCCTATCGTTTGTTTTACTTTCACGTCTCGCCAATTAGTCTGTCACAAATCTTTCTTTAAATGGACATCCTCTCATTTGTGGTGGGTGCAATGTGAGCAAAACATCTTGAAAATACAGTGATCCAGCATAACATTATGACCACCTTCCTAATATTGTGTAGTTCTCCCTTGTGCCTCTAAACTTGACTTCGCCTGTCACTGGTTTTAATGTTGTGGCTGGTTGCATGTCACTAGCTGCGTTTCCATTACAGGTTTTTGCAAAATAAAAGTGATATTTCTGAAATTTCAATGACGTACAATTGTGTTTTTTACGTGTTTGGATTGAAAGGGTGTTTTGCGAATGAGCTGTAATGTCTCATCTCATAAAACTTCACTTTGAGGAAGAAGGACAAAAAAAAAAAAAAAGAACTGGTCACATGACCCCTGCGTCATCTCCCGTGATGATTAATTGCGTAAAAAAAAGTTACTTTTATATTTATTATTTTATATCGACCCGTCTAAAAAACCACCTCATGGGAGCGTTAAAGTGTTTTAGCGACATGTGTGAGGTTCTTTGACGTCCAGGTGTTTCCATCACCAGCGTTCACTGAGATATTCAAGTTTTTTAGCGTGTGACAAGTGTTAGCGATCAGTCCGTTTACTCATTCACCCTTGGCGCTCCTTTCAAGTAGTATCTCTGACTGTCGGTTCAATGGCGGGTCTCTTTTCAGTTCACAAGCGCAAATCCATAAAAATACGAGTTGTAAAAATTTAAACGGAGAGTTGAAAGCTGCAAAACTCGTCCTTGGAGCTGAGAACTGTAGTCGGGGTTCATCACATGTACCAACACTTTGCACCAGCACTTTGAGATACATAGTTGAGTCTGTTTTTTTTGTTTTGTTCTGTTTTGTTTTGAGGGCATGGAGCATGTTTGCCTCTATTAGAGGGTATAGCAACAGTAAAAGTCTGACAGGGTACAACAGGAGAGAGATGGGGGATGACATCCAGCCACACTCTGGAAGCTGCTATTACAAGATCTGCACTAAATCCCTCGGCTAGAAAAGCATGAATGGAACAATAGTTAACAAACAAATGTTGATCATTTCTCCACCTAGACATTTAAAATAAGAAGCCAAAACCATTGGCGACAACATACTTTATTACTATTATTATTATAACTGACAAATTAGAATAGATACACAATTTGAATACAAAATTATTAATCAGTCCCAATTCATTACGGAACAGGATTATTCAGACGTCCTCACACGAACAGACAAAGCACGAAGACGCATACAAACACAAGCGCACATCTCCGGGGAGCAGAGGTCAGCCACAGATGGGACGCAGAGGACGCGGGGAAGGGGGGGGCAGACCGGAAGATCGGAGGAAATAATTATCTCCATACATTTCAGCCCTTCATTTCCCTCGGGGGATGCACCACTGATGTTCCCAGCCTTCATTTCACTGGATCGCGTCAGCCACGCAGCCTTTGTGCTGCGGAAAATCTTCCAGACATCCCCCTCCGATAACGCCCTCCTCTGAAACTTTCCAAATGTGCAGCTTTATTATTTATTTTTTTTTTTTTTTGACATTACAAGCCCAAAACTCAGAGCCGGCGGTGCGGCCGACTTCAAGGACTTTTAGCGCGTCGCTCGGTTTAGCCTCCTTTTGATGGTGCATCGCACTCTGCTGACTCCCGCGGTTGCCTTGGTAACAGGAGGTTGTACTATGGGGAGTTCAGACAAAGTGCGAATTGAGTTTGTTGATGCAGCGGTTGCAACATTTGTTAATGAGAAAATGAGTATGGGTGGATGGGCCGTCCTCGTCACATCTCCGGAGCCTTGACATGTCATGGTGGCATCCGGTGCTCCCAACTTATTTAATGAATACATGAAGTTCAGTTATGCAATTCATTCATTCGCTCATTCATTTCAGCGTATGAAGACTTTTCATTAATAGATTTACATGAGAAGTGTACTTCCTTTGTGTTAATATTATATCATGTATGTACAGTAAACACAAAACTGTTCCTGAAACACCAATGAATAGGATGTTGCAATGTATTCACATCCTTTGGCCAATCAGATGAAGCTCCAGCTATCTGTCAGGTAACCTCAGATTAATTAATATCCGTAGGGTGGGGTGGTGTGAGGAAGGAGAGAAGAGCATGGAAAATGAGGGTATATCTGCCAGTTTACTGATTTCATTTATGCCATATTTACATTAATTTACATTGAATAATAATCCCCATATGCCAACCTGCAACCTGCAGGAATTCAAACCAAGTAAAAAAATAACCATCACAAACACTGGTAGTAAATACGTGGTTCTGTTTACATGACAACAAAGGCACAAGATCAAGGCCGGTTCTCTAACACCAGACAGCATCCACCCTGAGTGCTGTTTTTAGGAATGTTGTTTTGTGGAGCTACTCAAGCGTCCCCACGGTGACAGCTTGATGGATGTTGTTCCACGTCTGAATGGGATTCGGTTTTACAGCCGGTGTGCGGCGTCGCTGTGTGTTGAACAAGATGTGAAGTTAAGGTTCGAGCTTGGAACAATGCGGGACTTTAGATTGGACTAAAAAGAAGAAATAGGGGCGATGGCTTAACTTTTTTAACGCTGCATTTTAATGGTAACGTATGAAAAACTAAAAGTGACACGCCTGCATATCATATTTACTGCATCAGGGTTGGTCAAATAACTCATGAAAACCCAAACCAGACATTGTCCATGTACAATATGTACATATACAGATATAGAAATATACCCTTCACTTAAGCACAAGTACATGTACAAACTGAACATGTCTTCAATGGACATGTACAGGACTTGCAATAGAATAATTTGAACTATGACCTTTGTCCATACAAACAGAGAGGGTCTGTCTTTATCAAGTGAAGCCTCTCCAACAAAGATATTAGAAGAAGTAAGCGGAACAACTGTGGAGGGTAACGTAGCAACTGGACAATTTTTCATATTTTTTCCCCCAACCTTTCCTATAAAAGCCAAGCAAACGATTGGAGCTGGGACAGGACCTTGATTTGCAGTTTTTATTACTACCAAAAGGGATTTGTAGAGCTTAAGATGCAATGTGGTTTCTTACAGACTCCTTCACTGTGACGTTTTTTGAGGGGCGGGGCTTAACTGGATGCAAAACATCTCAAACACTATAGCCTGTGAACGGCGGTTAGCATATTTCAGTGGACTGTTTTGGCACAACTGGCCAAGGAAAACATACATTTTAGAGAATATATATATACATTCATTCCCTGAGAGATTTTAAAAAGTTTACTCTGACTGATGGGACTACATTCACCGACCCCTCCACTCTCACTCACTGGATGGAGGATTTGACCGGAGGGGGACACTGGGGACAGAGGGGACGAAGTCTCTATCAAGTGAAGCCTCTCCAACAAAGATAATATAAGTAGTAAGTGGAACCACTGTGGAGGGTAAATGCAATGTCTGCTTGGACACACGTTGCGTTAGCTCGCAGTTAGCATTAACATATATCAAGAGTCCCCCAAATAATGATTATCTTAACGTAAAAGAAAAACTGAGGACATACAAATTAGGCGTTAGACGCCTATAACAATATCTTGAATGGACATGTGCAGCACTTGCAATAGAATAATTTGAACTATGACCTTCGTCCATACGGACAGAGAGGGTCTGTCTTTATCAAGTGAAGCCTCTCCAACAAAGATATTAGAAGAAGTAAGCGGAACAACTGTGGAGCATAACGTAGCAAATGTAACTTCTGCTTCGATAAAAGTGAAACACGCAACTAGCGGTTAGCATTAGCATTAACATGTAACAAGAATCCCCTAAATAAGCATTAGCTTAGCATAATTTCAGTCATGATTTATTCTAACCCATAACGTTGTCCAGGATATAACTGATGATGCAAGTGTTGGTGACTGTCTCACTCCGATCTTTTCGTTTAATCGCCCAAGCCCAAACCAAAACTGTCTACGACTGGCAGTGGCTGGTATGTGATAAAACTTCAAGTTTTTTTTGGCACCAAAAAAATACAGCAAGACGACATTTTCATGGTTGAAAGTGACAGTTCTAGCCTCTAGCTTCCTTTTGTTCTGCCTCCAGCTAACACCGTGCAACACAGTGACGTAGGCCATGAAGGGGTCTATAGAACCAATTATGGTATATAAAAAAAAAAAATTGGTTTAGTTTTGAGGTGAAATCAATTCTATAAACTTCAATAAAATTTTATTAGAGGTTAATATTTCCCCATCTTTTAGAATCCTACCTCAGTCAATTGCGTAACATTAAATGTGGGTTAAATGAGGATCTTGTTGGCTAACTGCTTCTTGTTGCCTTCAATGAGAATTTTTAATGAACTTTTGTTTCTTTTCTTGGTACAATTTTCAAAGGCAGTTTCGCTGTCTCCGCAGCATCCCTTACACATCCTACAGCTCAGGAGGATACACTGCCCAAATCCTTCCGTCCTACATGGAAAGTCTTGAGAGCGTCTTACGAATGTGAATCAGGTAATGTAACAGGTCGATGCATTACCACTGCACTCCACAAAGAAATAAAACCCTCCTTTTGGTATAAGCAGTACCTGATTTCACGTCTCACCCTTGGCTGGTCTCTTGACATTAAACGATCATACCTCGACTACGTTGCTCAGAGAAACTCAAAGGGAAGGAGCGACACATTCAGTGGGACACGTTGCGTATAATACACACAGGAATCTGACAGTTTCCAAAAATGTCACTCCCCCAAGCTTTTGCGATGATAACCTTAAATTTCCATTTTTCCGGAATTAGCAAGACACAGAATCGTGGAATGATATCACCTTTGCCACCAGTGTTATAAGCACCAAAAGTGACAGAGCTGTGTGCAGCTGTGAGGTTTTTTTTTCTTATCACATAAAACCAGGACGTCAAGAGTCGTCAAGCGTTTCTCACATGTGACTCCGTGGCAGCTTGTTAATTGACTGCTAACCGTCGTCCTATCACCTGCATTTCCACTCCTCGAGTGTTGCACAGCAGCTAATCGACTTGCGAGAGGATCTCGGACATCTCTTCTGGCTGAATGTTGAACTTCTTGGTAACAGCGTGTGACAATGCATCCATCAGCTCGCAGCCAATGGTGTCTCATTTGTAAAGCCCGATTGATTTTTTTTTTCTACCATTTTTTTCTTTTTTTTTTTTTCCCTTTTGGCTGTAAAGATAAATAGATAAATGTCAGCTGAGGAACGCAATCTCCCACCCACATGTTTGATCACAGGCTAACTGGGCAATCCAATAAAAGATTTTACCCCAGCTGGAGTCTTGCCATTTGGAGCCTTGCCAGACTTCCGTATTAAAATACAATCCCTCTCAGTCAGTGGTATTGCTGTCATTGTTGCTCCAATACCTGACTCGCCATTCACTTCTCCGCAGCTTAACCGAGTCTGCTGGAAGATATGAAAGTACCGTTGGCAGCTCGCGCTGCCGGCGAGCCAAAAATACACCACAGATCGCTAACTGATCTCAGCAGAAAATTCATTTCACATTAACATTTACCAGCCCTATTGAATGGATCGTCACTCATCAGGAGGAAGGCAAACACAAAAATAATTGGTGAGCTCGGTTTAATAAAGTTTCTAAAAGTACAGCTTGGATCTGCTTTCACACTCTGGGGAAATATTCTCTCATTACGCCGGGTGTGGGGGAGGAAGGAAGCAGCAATAAGGTGGATTTCATCCAACGCTCAGGAGAAAATGAAACCTTCCGATGACAGTAGAGCATGTAATGTTTTCATCTGGTTCCACCCGTGAAGGAAAATTAAACGAAAATTACCGTTGCCTCTTTTTTCATCCTGTAACTGATTGTTTCCTTCACAACAGTTAAAATGAATGATTATATTGTGCCTTTATCTTCTTTTTTAATAATTGTGTAACCACTTGTTGTGCTTTGAACTGTAAGAACTCCTGGCTTTTGTGCAGCACATGTGACGATGGCATAATCTTTCTTTCTCACCATCAACGCAAATTAGGACAGATCGTTAATACAGATAATAATTTGGTGTGACACTGATACTTTTTCTTGAAATGTCATGATCATTGAATAACTCTGTAATTTTTCGTGACCCACATTGTTTTAGGAAAAACGTCATTACTGCAAAATAAGAAAAAGGAACAATGTGCCAAAAATATAAATATAACGATGTAAACCACACAATAACAATGGAAAATACAGTCAGAAACAGTAATCAGTTGAGCAAACTAAGTAAACAAAAAGCACCAACGTAATAATAAATGTTAAAACTGCTCAGAGAGGGAAATGTTGCCTCATTAATTTCCCACCACAGAAGTGAGTCTGCATCCTGTGTAACCGCCTTCTCTTTCGAGTACCAACGCATTTCAATAATGGTATCAGTGCCAGCTGTGCGATGCCGCTGTGAAGCTAGGATTCGAGTGTCAAACTCTGTCTAAATCCACCTTTTACTACAGGTGAGGATGGAGAAGCTCCTGCGGCGCACACACTTGGAGGGAAGCTGCGCTCGCATTAACTCTGTCAGGAGTAATTTGCTGGACGTACAGAAGAGAATCTATAACAAAGTATCGATCTCATCACGCTAGTATCGATCTGATACGGGTACTGTGTTTGGTATCGATACTGTCGATATTTAGATCGATACGCCTAGCCCTAACGGACACCATTGGTACGTGTGCAATAGATCGCCACACTCATTCCAGGGATACGCACCAAAAAACAAATCAAAATCCATTAAAGTCTACTTTATAGTGTGTGGGGACAGACCTCTTCACATAGCTTCTCTTCAAACGTAGCGTCCATTTTTCCAGCACTGTTGAACCCCTTGTAGAGCAGCAGTCATGCAGTTACGATAAATCGGAGGGTACGGCAACATCCACGTACGGCGTCTGATGAGGACCCTTGAGCACTCATGGATGCGGGAAGCATAGCGTCCGCCAGGACCTTAAGAACCCAAGTTTTGATCTCATTCTCCAATTCGGCTTTCAGAGGTAAGAGCTGACCACACTGTGGTATCCTGAAATCTGAACCGAAGGAGGGAAGGTCGTAATATTGCAGAGCCGAGAAGAAAACTTGTTTTTTTATTACTACCAAAGAGCTTTTGTGGATCTTAAGATTGACTGTGGTTTCGTATACAGTCAATTATGGGGGGAAAAATAAATTAGTTTTGAAAACGCCCCGAAGGAGAAATCAATTCCATAAACTTCAGTAAAATTTTATTTGAGATTAATATTTTCCCACCTTTTAGAACCTCACTCCATTGACATTAGCATAATTTTTATTGTGGATATATGCTGAACAAACCAATCCCATGCATCATCACATAGCTTCTACTGTATCTAACTGGCCTGAATGAAAGGCTTTTTCTGACATATTTTGCATATCAATATAAGTGTCCTCAAATTGAAATCCCATTCTATTTTCAGAGATTGCTTTTTGATGGATTCTCATTACAGGAATGTTGGCTATGGGTCAAATGAAAATGTCACCACCGGCTCTGCAGAGGCTGCTCGGGAGGAATCCTCTTCGACACAGACACGTCTCTTTACAGCTCAGCCGCCCTCTCCCGGGAGATGAATCACGGAGCCCGGAGAAGAGGGCGCACGGCGAGGGAAGGGTGAATGAGTGTTTGACGAGGTGCCAGTCAGCCGGTTTGTGACAACCTTACATGCTTCCTACGGTGTTATTCACAGGCCATAATCACTTTAAGTCAGGGCGCTATGTTCAGGCTGTCACATTTCCTTCTCTACGTGTTGCCACCAGTGTTAAAAGAAAACCTGAAAATTGCGCAAATCTGTAACAGTTATGAATATTAACTGCTTTAGGAAAATGATTAGTCGATTAATTCGTTAAGTAGAGTCACAAATACAACAGAAATCAATCGATTAATCGTCATTATGCTTGCTGCTGCTCTCTGGTGGACAGACGTGTGAGAACATCTGGGAGCCTAGTGTGTCGCACACCATTGACTCCTATCGCCAGCTTTTTGGTGGATTCAACATTATGAGTCATAAGTCAGGGAGAGAGATGTCTCAGATTGGCAGTTCAGCTTTGACAATTTAATTCAAGAGAGCCCAGCTCATATAGTATAGAAAAGAGGATGCCATAACAGCTACTCAAAAGTGAAGCTAAAGCAAGTAGAGCTCCCCCTGGTGACTGGCTGCAGTATCGGTCATAAGCTCCACCTCCTCCATATTGGCAGATGGGCCCAATTAAAATCTGAAGTACATGTCAAATCATTTTTTAGTTAGTTAATATAATACTTTTGTATGTTCAAGTGCCCATTTTTGTGAGTAGTTTTGTTTTAGTTAGTTATCTGATGCTATAAAAATAGGATGTGATGATTGACAGTCACCATTGACAACTGATCCGTGAAGCAGCCCCGTAGGGAGTAGGAAAAAGCAAGATGGTGCCACCAGTGTCCTAGGGATTTGGACAGAGGGGGGAAGTTTTTTTTTTTTTTCTACAGTCTACAGTCCAGCTCAGTTTGTAGATCTTCTTAGCCTGCTAGCCTCCCAGACACAGGTGACATAAAGTGACGTCGCAGTTGGCCTTCGTTGCCAGCGGTTCTTTAATGTTGAGTTTGTTGTGTCCGAACATTTATGGAGGCAATGTTCCTAAACTTCCTAAATCTTCAACCCTCTAAAAAGGGTCAACAGTGGCTCAGGACTACGTGACACCATAAGTTGGCAACCTCAGTCACTCAAAGAGCTATTTGGACCAGTTTCTACACAGAAAAGAAAACACTGGGAGCGACAAACCAGCATATAAGTTTATGTTTTTCTGCCTTTATGCTCCATACAGACTGTAGTGTGTTGTATTTATGAACTCAATGAACTGCTACAGAAAAAAAATTTAAACTGAACTCTGAAAAAAGACATTGGTTGAAGGCTACTTTATAATTAAAATACTCAATATCCATTTGAGTCCTTGTATTTATGAAAAAAAACAAACAAAAGAAACTGAACTTCAGTTATCTACTGGCAGCAAACCAAACATGCCGCCCTCTTCTGTGTGCCGTCATCCTTTTACTGAAGCGTGCAGTTCAGCTCTCAAATAATAAACAGACTTTTTCACCGAACAATGAAAAAATATGAATATATGCAAAAAATATGCAATTAAAATATTTTTCATACTTGGTTAATGTGATTTCTTCTATTGAACGTCACCTTCATCTTCACACGGCTCACAGACGTCAGCTTTGACGTCCATGAGCGATGTTTGTTTTTAACCCTCTGGAGTATAATCGGCCATTTTTGACTACTTTTGGTTTTACCTTTATATTCCATCTTAAAAACTGTTTACATTGTTTTGTTTGGCAACATTCTTTTCAGTACAACCTCACCTGTGTCATTTTACAATTATTCTGTCATTTTGACAAACTATATTAAGACATTGGACCTAAAACCACCATAAAAGACCAAAAAATCCAAGCAGGAAAAAGTTGGATTTTTCACTTTGGAAACCACAAACTTATTTAACGAACCATTTTTATAGCTTAGAATGTAAATATCAAAAGCTTATGTACAAATTTAGCAAACAACTATTTTCATTAAAATGCAGGTAATGCATCACGTATTTTTGTACAACTATTTACTACTATTGACAAAACCATCAGGTGTGTGGTTCATGTTGGTGAAGACCTGCTGGATCCAAAGATCAACAGGACTCCAAGCGCATGCTCCTTCATATTCACACTAAAGTCCCAGATAGCATCGTATGTTTCTAACACAAGTTTGTGGAGGTTTTCAGTTTCACTTCATTTATGATTCTGCTAGCAACAGTAACTAAGGGGGTTGCTAGCGTCACGGTTGTGTGTATGATTGGACAATGACCGTTTGGAGCCGGGGCAAAATGTCAATTTAGAATTAAATTTTAAAAACTAATAAAATACATTTGAATTAAATACTCCGGGCTGTTGGTTGCCGACCTCTGCACTAGCCTTAAGCCATTTATTTAAATTGTCAACTGGTTGCGCAACAACCTGGTATTCCTCAAACTCTCTCTTTGACGAAGTCCTGGTCCTCACCCAAGTTGACCCAGGAGGCTTGGGAACTCAAACAGACATCACACATTCAGCAGCTGTGACCATGGATGGTGAAAGGGAAAACGGTGCCAGGGCTTCCCAGAATGATCCTTCAGAAATCTTTAAAACACCAGACATTTACTGGTCAAGACCTCTACGGTTGAGAGAGAGCGTTGCTCTGCATCCATCTGTTACCTTCATCTTTTTAACTGCAATTTAAAAACATCCACGTTAAAACATCTTGTCCATATGTGCCAACTTGTACGATGTGCTCCATGATTGTAAGGCTGCTCTTATGAAAGAACCTCTGCTCGCGGTGGCATTGAGAGTTTCAAATGGACTGAGCTCACAGTCTGAGTGGGAACACGAAGTCTCTCTTTCAAGAGACCCCCGAACACACACATACAAAACAAAATAAAAAAGAAATCTACTTTTTCTTGTCTCCCGAGCTCCACGTTAGCGCCATCCAAAACAAGGTTAGGAGTCAAAAAACTGTTCGGTGACTTCACCTGCGTCTCCGTGGCAACGCTTTTTGCCTCCACACAGACGGCCCCCCCGCCTCCCCAGTCCCACTCGACGCCGCGTCCGCGTCCTCCAGGATACGACCCGAGACATTCCACAGCGAAAACGCTTCGACGGATTCATGGAACAAAACTCTGTTTGTGTGTTTAGTTGATTAATTGCCGCTTTGCAGCGTTTTTAGCTGTGATGAGCGGGAGGTCACAGGCAGCGAATGGGGTGGAGGTGTGTGTGTGTGTGTGGGGTGGGGGGCGGGGGGGGGGGGGGGTGCGGCTAGCTGAGCCTCATCTGCTGATGTAGAGGTTCAAGCTGTGTCGAGCAGTAACGAGCAACCTGCGGCGTCGCGGCGCACAAGTCTGCTTCTGGAGTGTCGATTCGGTAATGAGGCTTTTGTGCCGACAGAAGCCGCGTTAGGACATCGGCCTCTCGTGTGCGCGGACGAATAATCGCCGCGTCTGAAACTGCAGACCGCGCTCGCGTGTTTGTGTTTGTGGCCCTAATGACGAGCGGTGCTGGAAATGAGACGGCGGGGTGGGGGTGTAATGAAGAGGGAGAAAGGTGGAGGAGGTGGAGGGGGGGGGGGGGGGGGCAGGGGTTTGCCACATGCAGTTGTTCCAATCACTGATTAATTAGATCATCATTCTCCCGTACTCCTATTGTTCATCTTCTCGTTCGTGTGTGCGTGTGCATCGCTCCATCCATCCATCCATCCAGTATTTGTGGAGCTGAGGTCAGTCGGCTGATGCGGCGCGAGTGCGCTAATGCAGAGGAGACATTAACCCCGGTCCCCCTGGATGAGAGACCGCTTGGCGAGCGTCCGTCCCCGGGGACCGGTGGCATGCTCCTGTCTGCCTGCCAATCTCGTTTCCCGGATAGCTCGCACACTTATTTCATTTTGGCCTGTTTCACAGCCCCGTATTGATTTTTTCGAAACATCATGTCAGCGTGCGGATGAAGGGCCATCTTTCTGCAGCGGGCCTGTTGTGTATTCGCGCGCCGCCGTTTGGTTTTTCTCCCTCTTGTAGCCGGCGAAGGCAATTCCTCCGCGATGATTCGAAAATTAAAAGAAAATCGTTAATTCGGTCAGCTTTTAAATGTCAGCCTCTTCACTCTGCAGTTTCTTTTCTTTTTTTTTTCCCCCTCCACCGCACATACCTTTTCTCCGCTTTCAAGCTCTTTATCTCTATTTGTCTAACCTTTCTCTTTCCCAGCTTTTATTTCCCCTGTTGCTTTTCATACCTCGTGCGCTCGCTCCGGCTGTGTCGAAAAAACCGGCGGATGTGAGACAACAGGCCGGGCATCGGAGACGTCTCTGTCTGTCCGACGGTCCCCGCGGTACATTAGCCGTCCCTTACCATGTATTATTGATTCCCTCCCCTCTAATCACTGTCTCCAGTGTTACCAATGAGCCTTTGCTGCCAGCAGCGCCTGCACTCTGAGGAGCTCGTGGCAGCCAAAGTCCTGGCAGAGGCACAGCTCTGAAAAAAAAAAAAAACGCTGCCGAGCACCAAGAACAACAAGTGAGGTGTTCTCGATTTCGGGCCTCGACGCTCGACAGGAAAAACAAAATTCAAGCATTTTCTCACAACCTCGATTTGGCAGTTTTCGTACCATGAGTCATTGCTCATTTTTTTGCACTCGCCAGTTAGGATGTAGACAACTCCAGCAAAGCGCTGTGGATAGATGCAAGCGCAGGGAGCTTAGACACTTCAAAAATAATCCTACCTTCAACGGAAATCTATTCCACTTTCTACAAATAGAAAAATTATCATTATTTGGTTTGGATCAGTGTCTAGGGATTCACTTGGTTGAAGTTAAATTTAAAAGTTAAATTTAAAAGTGATTCTCTAGATACCAGACATCACAAACATGACTGTTATACCAGATCAGCTCAGGTCTTGGTTAACAGCGGCCGCCTCAGGCGCTGTTGACCAGCAGGGCACTGGTGGAAATTGGACTCTGAATAGCGGACAACTCGTAGGATTGCAGCTGAAATCTTTTCAAAGAAACTATGAATCATCAGGCTCGAGTTAAGTAGCAGGAAACGACACAAGAAGTAAACCAAAAGCACAGTCACAGCGGAGCTGTCAGGACGGCGTCTGGCTTGCACGGACACGTAGCCAACAAGGCTACACTTTTGCGCGGTCGTCCAATAAGCGAGCGGTCCGACGTCCTCGGGCGGCGACGCCGCACACAGGCCGAGTCGGATGCAATTCTCACTTTTGGAGCTTTTTCTACATTTTGCGGGGTGTGTGGCACGTCTACCAGCTCGGAAAAGCTGATAAAAATCTATGCCGTCAGTTGGGCTGAGACGTGTCCTTCAACGAGCAGTTTCCATTTTGACATTTTTTTTGACACAGACGATGTGTTCTGAGGATGAGATCGACCCCTTCCTTCCTTCCCGTGTACGTGAGCTGCTCTGTGTTTCGGCTGTAAAGGCTCACGAGCATCTTTAAACCGAATCCCAGCCTCAGGCGAAACAAGAGCAAAGTGGTGCTACTTAGTACGTACATTTACTGGAAAACCTGTCCACTCGACTAATAGATGACTGTAGCAAATTAGGCCACGCCCCTATTTGGGTGGAAACAAACCACTGGTGGTAAAAACAAATCCCCCCCATAGTCAGTGTTTATGTTGGAAAGCAGGTGAAATGAAATAGTCAGGCAGACACATATATGATGTCACTGCAGAGCGATGATTGGCAGTGTTACATAAAAAAGCATCAACATTCACCACTCTGACATTTTAACGTGAATTTTGAAGTTTTTACATTATAACCAACAACTCTGACAACTAATTTAAAGTGATAAAGTGTTTGTAGCTCACATACACATATGGACTATCAGGGCTTTCCATCTCTGTCCACTTGTTTTATGGCCTGAAGCCTACATTTCTTTAGTTTTCATCCCTCTATTTTGAGGGGAGAAGAGAAAATCTCAGAGTTTTATCTTTTAAATAACGATAAACAATCTTTGGTATTTTGGTGACTTGGCCTTTTTTGGACGTGGCCTTTTCAGTGACGTGGGGTCACTGTCTTCTATTCACCTTATTCAGAGCTAAAACATGGGAGCTCCCATATTATGGCACTTTGTCTTCTATTTATTATTTTTTTTATCTCTGTTTGTCTCCATTTATCTATTATAAATTACGCTCGATTATATATTTTGGTAGGAAGCAACCAATGCCAAGTTCTCCTTAGCGTGGAGGATCGCTGCTGCGTAGCTAACCAATTAGCTTCGACCTGCATCACTGGCGACACTGCTTCTCAAAGCGGTGGTGGGGAATGGAGACATGACAGCCGGGGCGCGACACGAGGCAACAAATTTACAATTTAATGCATGTTTTTTCTTGACAATAACCCCGGATCCACTATGTGAGGGACTTACTGCCTGAACGACGTGATCTACTGAAACGCTCCACAGCGCGACTGGTGGAAACACTCAGTTGCCGTGATCTACAATCGTGGAGCGCGTCCAGTGGAAATCCGGGGTTAGTGAATTCTGGGTTGGAGTGGAGAGGAAGTCAGAGAGCGGTCTGCATGCTCCTACCTTTTGCCACATCTTATCTCTGTGAGATGAGCTTCTCAGCTGTTGCTTCGCTGAAAACAAAACCCCACATCCCAGCTCAACACTGAGCAACTTTGTTACCCTGTTTGGAAGAGCTGTGCAACGGAAATCTGTCTCATTGTAGCAACTAATCATAATGTTAATAAAACTTTCACTTGCTAACCAGCTTTGACAAATGGATTTGCTTTGTTGTTTTGTGTTTTATTATTTTCTGTATTTTTGATTACTGTGTTTTTACTGTTTGTTTTTGACGCAAGTGACGGCACAACTGCACTTTTATTTTCTTTTGAACTTTGTGTTATTTGGCGATTTTTGATGTGTTAAGAAGTGTAACACTACTTTGTGTTAGTTCAATAAATTTAAAAATGTGGAACTGGTCAGGATTTCTGTTAGCGTGACTGAGGCTTGAAAAATTCCTTGAATTAGTGAGTGTCAGCACTGCATTGGAGAACTGTGAGGATGAGGACACAGCGCCTACACACTGCGACGAGGAAACACAATGGGAGGATCTGTCTGTTGCCGAGCACCTAAACAAAACGCACAATAAGAGCTTCCACGTACGCCCAGCTTCAGACTGTGACGACCCTGATGAAGCTACGCGTGAACGTATCGCGGCGTGGCCTCGCTGAAAGGTGCGGCGTCTCTCAAGTGACTGCGAGTGGAATTATTACATGACGGATTGACCTCACGGAGGAGAACAGGAGGCGCTACACACCTCGGCTTCCTGGGCAGACAATCCAAGCAGCGATGCCCCAGTGCTTCAGAGAGCTCTATCCAAAAACACCGCGTGTGACTGACTGTCTGACTTCACCCCTTGTGGAAACGGACATCCCATGTCACCTTTAAAGGTTGCAAACAAACAACAACAACAACAACAAAAAAAAAGCACTGCACTGGCAACAAGTGGCAGTAGACAGTGAAAACATGTAGATGGGCACCTGTAAAGCTCTGCATAGCAACAACCCAGTGGCAAAACAGCAGCATGCTGTCAGCTCGAGACTGTGAGGCTGTCACAATTTCCTGCAAACAATACCCAGTGCAGACTCTGTACATAAGAAACTCACAAAGTCTCAGATGTTGTGTTTTGTTTTTTTTTATATAGTTTCAGTTCCAACTGTTTTCGTTATGTATTTTCATTTTCTACCCGTACAAATGCCCTCGCGATTTGCACACGCTTGTGCCAAAATCACAGCTGTAACGAAGACGCGCAAACGCAACCGCAACCGCAACCGCGTGCTACGACCCGGCCCCGTCGGCCGCGTCGACGGAGCCGTCGGCTTAAAGCGGAGCTTTTCTCAGCCCTTTCAACTATTCAGTCGGCGTTTGTTCTGCGATTCTGACGGACAGATTCCTCGCAGCGGGGAAATCAATTACATTCACACCAATATGGATCAGAGACCACTGGCGATCTGCATCCCCCCCTCCTCCTCTTCCTCCTCCTCCTCCTCCCCCACCTTCTTCTCTCGGCTCTGAGTCTTGCTGAAGAACAGAGGGTTCTTAGTTTTTTTTTCGAAAGAGAGATGACTACTTTTGTGCGAATCTCCGCTGGGTGCTTTAGCTCGGAGTGACACACCGAACACGACGGGGGTGAGCTGGACGTGGGAGGAAGAGTTGAGGGAATATGATCAGTGAAAAAAGTGTGGGTGTGCGTGTGTGTGTGTGTGTGTGCATGTTTGGGGGTATGAAGTGGGTACTTTACCTGATGTCAGGTTGACATCACCACTCCCTTCCACGCCCACTAGAGGCTCAACACAAACCTTTACATCGGCCTGAAACACTGTGGCAGAAAGAAGCAGCTCCGCTCACGTCAATAGGAAAGTCTGACAAACCCGCGTCCGTAAATCAAATTCAACGCTATTCAAATTCGGGCCTTTATGTCTGAAGAACACTTTGTGCGCTAAAAGAGATTGCTAAAGTTTGAGGTGAAAGCAAACTTTTAAAAGTGCGTCTCTCACAAAAAATAAAAAAAAAATGCAGTGGCATTCAAGCCAAAGCTCAGGGTTGCTTCTTTTCTTCACACGTTTTTCACAAAGCACAGATGGAGAAGTGTTTGTTCCCACCGAACAACAAAAGGACCAAATCTGAAAGAGGATTACATCACATGCATCTGATTCAGACGAGTCCTTGACTAAACTACATTGAAGCGAAGGCAAAACGCGAGAAAGCGGCGAACAGAAAGTCGAAGAAAAGTAGATCATTAAAAGGTCAAACGGAAAGAAAAACGAAGGACAAAGAAGAAAGACGAGTGAATGATAAGTTTATACGGCACATCCTTCCCTATTTTTATATATATATATGTATGAATAATATGAAAATGTTGACATTACCAATGGTAATATCATCATCCTGTTAATATGGTTTTGCATTTCCACATTATAAGTTACGGCTGTCAGCCACTGTGTCTTCCAGACACCTGTAGTTGTCTAGCAACTTGACGGCCAAACTTTTTCTGGTCACGACTTCACTTCAAGCTCGCAAGTTCCATTTGCAGTGACCTTAACCCAGACTTTGCACACGCTGCAAAGTTCCTCCACGTGCCGCTCGTGAGCTGCACGACCACGTCTCACGAGCTGCTAGCGCCACACGCTTCTGTGCAAACGCTTCTGTGATTAAATGAATATATAAGTTTGTGATTAATATACAGAGTTGATTCAATGCTCACCACAAGCAGAAACCCAACAGCCAGCCTGCAAACGTATGAAAACAACTCCCGACTGCCTAAATCCACGGAAGAACTTATTTCAGGGAGCCTTCACGGCTAAATACAAAATAACTATGACCTTTGCGGCACACACTCTTTAAAATGTCGTTTTGACAGCAAACCAATAAACAGACTGCGGCGCGTCCACAGAGCTGGTATTTAATTCCTACGTTCAGGCCCAGATCTGCACAGGCTGAGGAGCGAGGACTGGAAATATAAAAACCACATTACATCCAAACCCTAACGCCAACCGGCATGCGAGATCCGCCATGCACACCAGCGTCTGTGGCCATCGCAACACATCTCAGACCGCAGTGTGACTATAATGAATAATTTCCATGAGTGGGCAGCAGCCGCTGTGTCAAACAGACTGTGGAGCGTCGTTTTTATTCTTAATGCGCTGGATCAAAAAAAAATGATTATGATAGCAACTGTTATCCCTGTATGGATAATCCATGTCTCTCCCAGGAGTGAACATCTGTTATTTTTCCTCTCGTAAGCACAGACACTCTTCATGCAATGGGTGTGTCTCAGATGTCTCTTTTTTTGTTTTTGCTGTTGTTGTTTTTTTTCTTGTTTTTGACAAAGCTTGATGAATATCTGTGTTAGAACGAAACGTGGCTCCATCGGAGCCGCAGCTATAGGGTGTTGAACTTTTCTTTTTTTCTTTCCTTTTTCTTTGACAGTTCCCTTCAGCGCCCGTCACATTCCCCAACAAAGCACCTTCAGCCGCCGCAGAGGAAACGTAGCCTGGATAAATTGAGAGCCACGCGACAAACAGCAGCAGCAGCGAAGACGCGTCGGCTCGCAGAGGATTATTCACTTACACATCACACGATCGCCACTTCACGCCCGGAAGCAGGCACGTCTCCTGTTAATAAACAGCACCAATGGGCGGCAGTTGACTGTGAGTGAATGATAACTAAACGGAGTGAACGAGGGCTCGCGTAATTTGACACAAAGCAGCACACGGTCACATAATCTCATTTCGCGCAGTGTGGAAATGTTCTGGGCAAGTGTGTGCAGAAAAAGGTGTCGGGGCTTGAATTCATCTTGAAAGTGACAAAAGAGTATTGGAGTTTCTCACGAAGCAGGCATTGTAAAGAAATCACTGAATGGCATAAAACAACAGCAACCAGTGTTGATGCACAACAAATATATATAAACACACACACATATTCAAACAGTCCTTTGCTCTCTGCTGCAGGCAAATGCAACAAATCCCATTTTTTTTACACCATGAATTCCAGATTTTTGTCAAAACTATTTTAGAGATCTTTTGATCCATTTTGTGAGCCTGTGGAATATAGTCACACAGAGTGGTTTATAAATTATACAGGTTTCTATTAAATTATCTCCTCTGTTTAAATATTTTATGACCGCGTTAGAACCTTAGGTCAATATAAACCCCAGTAAATTATTACCTTCATGATGTACCTAATAAACTGACAGTATGTGTCAGCACATTGCAAATAATTGAGCTGTAGCATTCAAGTGAAACCATCGACAAAGTCCAAAATAAAATCACAAATTACATCCAGACAATAATTCGTTTAAATGGCGCAGGAAAAGCAGATATGTGAGCCTGAAGGGGGCAGTAATACACCGAGTAGCGTCAGTGCTACCACAAATCACGCTAGACGAAGAAGACGCGAATAGCAATTAGCAGCTAGCAAACAATAAAACATAAACCACACAAATACTCAGCTGCTTGTGCATCCAAGCTATGTCCAGGGCCACAAAAAAAGACTGATCACATGTATTTATTCACGCAAAAACGTGTGACACAGTGTGCGTTGTGTTATAATAAGCTCCAAAACTTACCTGAACTAGGTAGCTAGCTGAGCAAAATGCTAACTCCAGCATTTCCTTTCACGAAAAGTTGCACATGTCCGAGGCCAAAGTTGGAGACCGTAGAGTCCTGGTTTGCTGTTAGTCCAAAAAGGCCAATGGTTCCTCCACAAAGCGACACGTTTGAACAAGTCTTACAAGCTTTTTTTTTTACGGAAAGCTACACTAGCCACCGTAGCACTGAGTTAGGGAGCAGACGGCCCAAAGCAGATGTGCAAAACGGTCAACAGGAAGGTGTTTTAACATTTATATAGCCCGACTTTTGTATTTTAAATTAAACAATAATTAAAAAGTCACATTTTATTTCTACAGAGGAATGCTTATTATTCGTAAACGAATAATGTTAATTCTGTTTCACTTGTTTGCTTTTTATTATGGTAAATGTGTTTTTCATGTAACCCTGAATGCAACGAAACCAAACATAAACAGTACACTTTATTTATTAGAACAAGAAACATATATAAGAGAGTAGTTGTGCCTCTTTGTTCGATCACTTTGAGTCTCTAGATTTACTTTCTCAGTCTGAGGCGTCACTCCACAGTAAACAGAGGCTCTGACCAAGGGCCCCCATGAGACCACGGATCCCTGGGCTTGTTCATCATAGACCCAATCAATCCATCCTTGTGTATACAATTAGTATTTATGGATTTGGGGTGAGGCATTGTTTGCAGCCCGACTCCATTTATCTGTCTGAGCAAGCTGACAGGTTTAGTCAAGTTTGCTCTAACAAATATTATGATTTGGTGAGCGGCAGTGGAGATATATGAGGCTCTATGTTGTACTTAGACTGAAATTTATTTCATAAGGACGCATTTTATTATGATTATTATTAGATATTAGCCTGAAGTTGCCACTGAGACCCACTGAATGGTACATGAAAGCCGTCCTCTAGATAGTTTAGACCATTAGTGCCGAACTAAAGTATTATTATCGTGCATTATCAATGTTCTCTAAACATTATCTTGTCAAGCTAAATGACTGCTAAATACTTGTTCCTCCTCTGATGACTCACTTCGGGAGAAGGCAGTTCAGACAGAGAGTTGAGGCTAAACATAGATTCCCTTTCACTATCACAACGGTTAAATCACACGCTGCCATTCATTAATTTAATTACTATATGGCTGAATGGCCGCGACCCATCTCAGGTGCCTTCAGCAATCCTTATTATAGCACGCGGGGGCCGGGGGTCTTGTGGATCCAGCTCATCTGTTGTATTTGCTCACTAGCTCACAGAGACCTCTCGGCCCCAACGTAATCTCACCTCATTAACATTTTAGGTGACGAGTGTGTCAGGGCCTTAATTAACAATTCATGAGCACGGCTTATAGCTATATTAACATTTTAACACCAATAAATCAGCTTCCCTAATTTGCCCATGTCTGTGTGTGTGTGTGTGTGTGTGAGATACTCAAAGGGGTGAAACTTTCTATGTGTGTGGGAGGGCGCTGTTATTTGTTTACATCCACAACAGCCAACTACATCTCTCTCCCTTTGTCTCCAAGTCTGTCTTCACGTCAGACTTTGACCATGACATTTGTTTGAACTTTTACAGTTCTGATCATGGCACTGTAGTGAATCATACCCACTATATTAAAACAAGAAAAATCCAAGCGTCAGTGTGATCCCGAGGAGCTCTCTCTCTCACACACACACACACACACACACACACCGTGTTATGCCAATTAATAATCTGAGAAGATACATGGGGCTAAGCGCCCACAAATGCAAGTGTCACACATAATGGAAAGGCTGACTAATTAGGGCGCTATTTTGGTGTAGTCGGCTATTACAAAGTGGCGAGTCGCCCTCTGACATGTCTTTTACACTTGGAAGCAGAGATGGGAGAGGGGAGATGAATCCGAAATAAAGGCTGAAGACAATCTGGCGCAGTTGATTCTTCATGCACCAAATGCGTCTTCAAAGAGCCTCTGAGAGTGGGTGTAACGGGGCAGCAGTGAGTCCATGAGTCTTTCGGCGCGTTCATATGTTCGCGTTCATATGCATTCTAAAAGGAGCGAAGCATCTGCACATCCACGCCTGTGTGATCACAACACTGTGTCTCACACAGTCTGTTTGGCTCCGTGGAGCTGAGGCAGAGACAGTAAAGCGAAGGAGGAGGCGCCCTCGCGCAGCCCGATGACCCCCTTTGAGAAAGCACCTGTGTAGGAAGCGTGCGCCGGCCTCGGCTCTCCCACTGAGTCACCCGGTGGAAGTGCAGCAGCGTCGCGGTGAACTGCACGCGGCTGCTAAACGAAAGCGATTTCTGCGGCACTGCTCACTCTCCCTGGAAGACAAACCACAGTTCCTATTGTTGTTGTTTTTTTATTTGAAAGGGTGCGTTTAATGTTGAGAAGCCACAGCGTCCACAGTGCACACACGTGGACTATGTTTCAGTTGATCCAGGCACTTTGAAGTCTGGGGCTTTAAGGGTGTATCGGGTTTACAATAAAGCACAAATCTGCTCCTTTCAAAGGAGAGACATCTGCTTTGTGTCGCCTGAGCTGCAACTGAAGCCCCCAGGTGCACTAGCTATTGTGAGTCAGGTTAGAGATCAAGGTCACAGCTTCATAGAACTTAAAGGATCCGAAGGGAGCCGTGGTGAAGGGGAGGCCTCGCAAAATGCTTGTCTCCGTGACAAATGGCAGAAGAAGCCTCCCCCGTTTGTGTTCGGGCAACCCAGGGTCCAATCAGTCCTGCAACTTCTGCAAAGTTGGGAAAATAAGAAACTGATCTGTAATGGGGTGGAAACGTACAAATGTCCTGTGAATTTATGGGAGACATCATGGTTGTGTGTTGTTGTTTTTCCACATAAAAGAGCCTGGTGTATTCCTTCAGTCATGACTCATCTTACTCCCTGCTCGGCATGACTGTCAGGGCACGTACCAAGTTAATGACTATTTTTAACTTGCGCAGCACACACAGGTGTGAGGTCCAAGCCTCAACAATATCGCTGTGGCAAAGTGGACAAAGAACAAGTACTCTAATGACCCACTCCACGATCAAAAGCAGTCAAAACACAACGTAAATTTCCGGGCTCGCGAATCTGAATTCACAGCTGTAAATGTTAGCGGCTGTCGAGTGGCACGCAGAAATGGAGAAAAGCTGGTGACGATTGAGACTGAGAGATAGCATGATCCCAATAAAATGCACTGCAATAAATGAGGGATGGTGAATTTTTTCGGAGTCCATAACACAGATAACTGACATGAGCATGATATGAGGCCAGGTGATGGAACTGGAAATTCAGCTCCACTCAGTAATGAAATGTCTTGTTCTCACTCCAACACTTTTTTTTTTGAAAGGAATTGCCATGACTACGAGGAGCTCCTGCTGTTTTTACTGCTGCTGTGCTGCCCTCTTCTGGAGGTTCAGGGAACAACCACAAAGTGTCGCCGCTCTGATTCACATGAGGCCAACCACTAACAACATGTTTTATCATGTGGAAGAAGCTTCCGTGTGAAACTTTGAATGAATGTTAGAATAAAGTGTAAGAGAATGAAAGCGTGAGCAAATAAACACATGATCAAGGTAAATTATATTTCATGTGGGTGTACAGATGGTACACCAACCTTACCTAAGATTTGCAAATGAATTCACTTACACAACATTTCCCAGCATCTTTCACTTGGGAGGTCTGATGAACTGGTGCAGTCTTACTTAGGGATTACTATTATTAGTGTTCACACCAATCAGCCACAACATTAAAACCTACCACCCACCTAAACCAGACCATGCACCCCCACCCCGTAGCAATGACACTCCCCAGCAGGATGCAGCCTGACACACACACACACACACACACACACACACACACACACACACACACACACACACACACACACACACGCACACACACACACACAATGGTTTAAGAACAACAAAAAAAAACATGAAAACCAGCGCAAGGTGTTGACCTGGCCTCAACATTCACTTTATCCCAAACTCATCAAGTATCACTGGAACAAGTCTGATCCACAGAGGCCCCTCCCCTCAACCCACAGGACCCAAAGGCCCCCACTAACAACATCCTGTTGCCATACACTACAGGACACCCTCAGAAGACCCGTGTCCATTCTCTGAGGAGTCACAGCTGTTTTGGATAAACAAGGGAGAACCTACACAATCTTAGGAAGGCGGTGATAATGTACATAGCTCCCTCCCATAATGCCCTCTGAATCACTGCACCACAGAGTGCTTTCAATTTTCTCCGGTCTTCAAATTTCAGTCCTCCCTTGTTGCTGCCAACATCCTGCGCCACCTGTTTTTATTCCTCCCCATAATCAGCTTTGTGTAAACTGACAGCATCTGTCTGTTCAGGAAAAAAAAAGAAAACAGTTAAGGGAATACCGTGCAGTACAGTGAAATATTCCCCGTGACAACACCATGGGAAGCAGGAGGTAACTGCTTGAGGCCATCTCACAAAAATAATCCTCACAGTGTAACTGTGTGCGCGCACACTCTCCTGTTCACACTTTCTCAGGACGCTAACACACTGACAGAGATTTCCGGCCTCCAGTGCAGGGAATTAAAGCTCTCCTGCAACTAATGTTCTACTTTCTCCTTCTACATTGAGAAAACATCACAGCGTGGCTTAAAAAAAGAAAAAGAAAAAAAGAAAAGAGGAAGAATTTGCCCGACGAGCTGCTGCACAAAAGAAAGAATGATTGCACTCTACGTACCCCCGTTCTCCAGTGGGGACAGACTGAATGTAAATTACTCCTGTTATCCCAGGCCATGAATATCATCGCCACCACCAATACACACACCTCTTTCAACTCTGGTGGTTGCATTCAAAGGACATTATCCTGTCATTCATCAGCGAGGTGTGAATTATTGCCTCCATAATTAATCACCCCACGTTTTAAATGGAGAATAACGTAATTAAAGTTAAAGATTACCACAATTCAAACACCTGTGGAGCTATAAACTTGCTTTCTTTCTTTTTTTTCTTCTCTCTCTCTCCCTGTTTGGATTTCTGGGAGGAGGGTGTGGGCCCTGAACGTCATTCCAGCGGAGTTGCAGTGATTGTGGACTTCCCCAAAGTTCACTTTCTGGAGATCAGTCACAGGGGCAATGTAACTTTGGTGTTTGGGAACGACAACAGAGTAGCGCTCGTTTTCGGTGTTATAAATATTTATTTTGAGGCGTCTGTTAAGTATGAATTACAGGCATGGAGAGATGGACTGGCTGTGGACAGTTTTCGCACTTCTTTTAAACTTTCTTTTCACGCACGGGTCGCCCTCCTCTTACCGTTTGTTCCAAGGGTATGCACACACTGGAGCGGTACACAGGCACAGGGATAGGTAAGTAAACGTGCTTTAAAAAAAATGTTTTTGGATGAACCATTTAAACGTTGCTGCCTCTTGAGAGTGTCTGCACAACAAACTAAACGCGGGCGTTCCTTGCACACTTTGCCCGAAGGTTACACTCAAAAAGAAAGGAAAATATGTGCGCTTTTGTTGCGAAGCTGCCAATAAAAATCCGATGAGTTCCAAACTTCTCCTTGACCGCCGGTTCGACCTCAGATCGGTGAAGGCTTATCCTCTTATGGTCAAATGTATTCACATTCACTGGTGCTTTATCGGCCACAGACTAAATTTGGCTCGGTTTCGCCAGTGTTGCCAAAGGTGATAAGATCCAGATACGCGCTGGAATGTCAATGATTCCACCAACATCTCATCCACAAGAGACCATGAATGGATTTCTAAATGTTTCCTGGTGAATTAGAGAGAAAATGACGGAGGAAACCCCGAAATGACGCTGCGTTTTGGGTAAAGCTCGGCACAGCATATGGACCTAATTATGATGATTTTATTGCATAATCACCAGACCAGCTATTTTCTGTGGTGTGTGCGCAATGGTTAGACTTCCTGGTATATGTACATCTTATTTATCTTTACCTCCCTCCCCAGGAACTGGTGCGCCTATGTGGTGCACAGGAACGTGAGCTGCACCGTGCAGGGGAGTGCGCAGAGCTACCAGGAGCCCGTGGTGGCCCCTTGCCCGCCGTACCAGCCCGACTGCCAGCAAGAAGTGACGTGAGCATCCCGGGAGCGAGGAGAAGGGGTTGAGGGTGCATGTTTAGATGCATGAAACAGACTTGTTTCCTTGAGAGAGAGGGGGAGATGGAGGCAGAGATATTCAAACTGGCTGTCAGACTCAGTTGGCAGGACCAGAAAGCACAGCTCAGAAAGCCAACTGGAAAAAGGCAAAGGGAAACACAGGAAATGTCGCATGAAGCTCGTGAAGACTAGAACTTTAAAACTTTAACTGACCATCCAAGTTGAGCCCACACCCAAACCCCGACACACAATACATGCCACATCTAAAAAGTTTCTAAAATGTTTAGAGTTGCTGCAACATGTGGCTAAATTTCTTGGGAATTCAGGCTAAGGCGTAGGGCAAGGTGTACATCCAGTGCAGGAGCACAGGTGTAGCTAAAGAACTGGGCTGAGAATTCTTCAGAAGTGTAGTATCAAATCTAGACTGCCAAATCTCCCAACTTTGAAACTGTGATACAGTATTTATATTTAGGCCAGCTTCCCTTCCCTTCTAACCAATCTTTGTCTGCATATTTTTGTCGTGTTCAAATGTGTTCACAGACAGATGGTTCACAGTGAGATAGTGTTTAGCCCTCACTATGACACAACTCAATGTCAATTTGCAGCTTTAGTAATCTTACAGAAAAATTTTAAAACTTTCTTATCGATTCAAACAGAAACCACATCATCAGGAAGGAAGTTCAAGAGCTGCGTCATATCTTTGTCTGTGATTAATGTGTTGATTGTGCAAATGATTTATTACCGTGGTTAAAAAAAAGCAATGTGTAATCTAAATATTCATGAACATTTCTCAACACGCCTATTTTCTCACCTCTTTCTAAGTTGGAAACAATAATAAATCATGTGAACTGATTAGAGCCCACATCCCAAACCCCAAACCTTTGCGGTAAACAGAGCATTTATGTAAGTGTTTGTTGTAAATAGGGATGTCTGTACCAGTAACTGGTGAGTAACAGCTGTAAATTTTGTACTGGGCGATGTTGCAATTTAATATACTTTGCGTTTGTGAATCATTGTTAGTTGCTATCTGTGGTTTAGTTTCTTGTTCCAAACACAAACACATGCGCAAGAAGCCTCTGTGCCATGGAAAAGGTCACCAGGGGATATTTCCAAGTTTCTGCGTAAAGAAAGAAGAGTTGAGGAGGCTTCCTATTATGTCATGTTAGGATGAGAGTTATGTACCCGTTGATTACAGCCACGGTGTTCAGTATCCCACACATTTTCGCTTTTCTCTTCGTTTAACTGGAACACTGTTATCATTGATAGTTGGGAAATGTGCAAAGATGATTGTGTCAGACATGTACTTTCCAGATGTTCTTCATGACATGACCCCTGCCTTTGGGGAAGTGATGTCATCCATTGTTTCTTTGGGAACTATTTTCTTTGGCTGCACAGTTGAAATTTTCATGTACCGAGGAAATAAAATATCCATGTCGGTTTGGTGATACAGGAGTCAACGCTTCCCACTAAAAACATACATATTCTTTTTTCAGAAAAGCATATAAGCTATTGTAAAGAAAGCAAAGGCAATGTTCATATTTGCTTGAGATTTTGAAGGACGTTGCCTTGTGTATTACAGATACCAAAATCGGTTTCGACCCACATACAAGATTGCCTACAAGACAGTCACAGAATTAGAGTGGAGATGCTGTCCTAATTACCAAGGTCCCAACTGCAAAGATTTAAAACCACCCCCAGACCGACAAACCGTTCAGGGAACACAGCCTTTCCTCTCACCAAATCCTGGACATACAACCAGACACACTCAGAGTAAGAAACTATGTTCTGTCTAATTTACCATAAAATACCATGTTGTTACCAAAGTGTCACTAAAAAGCTAACTCAGAATTTAATTTATTTCGTGGTTATAGGGACAGAGCGGAGAGAAACGGCACCCTATGAGGCGAGGCATGGTGGGATGGACAAGGTGCATCTTCTGGAAAATGAAGTTCAGCGTCTGTCTCAGACGGTTGTGGATCTCCAGTCTGCTTTAACAGGGTTGACCGCCAACCTCCGCACAGATCTACAGGATGACACAAAGAAGATGTTGGTGACACTTCTCAACAACATACGTCCACCAGACAGCTCCACGGCTGCAGATACAGAGGAGAGCCCTGCGGTGCTGGATGGCCATCAGGCCACCAGAGGTGGGATTGCCGGAGAGAGGGCACTAGAAAAAATCGAGGCTCGTTTGGATGCTATCAATAATGCACTGAAAAACAAGGAAGAAGCTTTGGATGATTTAAGGGGAATCACATCAAGTCATGAAGGGCAAATACGTGTCCTGATGGATGCCTCCCAGTCTCAGACTCCACCCATAGCAGAGTTTGATGTCATACAGACCTACATTGATGGTAAATTTGAGAAGCTAAAGAAAGAGCTGGACCAGAACGTGGAGGAACAAATGGCCAAAGTACAGAACTCATGCAATGACAAGATCCAGACCATGCAGAAGACCTGTGAAGACAGTGATGACCAAGTTTCGATAAAGTTGACCAAGCTGATGGAAGCCAAAGAGGTTGATCTGAGAAAGGAGATCCGGGCACTGCGTCTTGACATGGCTGCTGCAGATGGACCCGTACGAACTCAGAGGCAGACGGATCCAATCAAAGAAGAGAACCACGGTGACCATAAAGACCTGTGGCGTGAAATTGACCGCATCGCAGAGGCTCACCGCATCCTGAATGTGCGCATCGACAATGAGCTGGCACACCTGTCTGCACCTGAAGATGTCACTGATTTTGGGATGTTGATTGAGGAATTGGAGGCGCGTATAAATATTACGGAACTAAATGCAGAGACTCATTGTTTCTACATTGAAGACAAACTGACCCGCACAATAGCGGATGAAGTGGCGGCACTTCGGCAGCTTCTGGGCGACCGTTTGAACAGCATGGATGACCAGTTCACAAACATGTTGGTGGAAATGAGCAACAACTCCTCCCCAGGGATGTTCGGTGATTCTGTCAGTGCCATTGAAACAAAGGTCAACACTAACAAGCTCCTCCTCGAAGGTCTGGGCGATAAAGTGAATACTCTTGAAGAGTTATGCTCCGTGGGATGTTCAGGATCTGGAGAAAGTTCTGCACCCACACCCAGTGGTCTAGCACACATTTTGAAGGACCTGAATCGCTATAGGACTGACTTGGACGTTCTTCACACAAATGTCGAGTCCAACACTGACAAACTCAGACAACTGGAAGACCTTGTCCAGAGGGAGTCCGCTGGAAATGAGAGACATAAGAAGACGATGGAAGACTTCCAGAAGGGGCTGATTAATCTTCAAGATAATGTGCTTGGCCTGGCCGGTGCTGTTACCGGGTTAGGTGACTCCCTGAGCCAATACAACCAAGATATGTACAGAATAAATGCAACATGCTGCCACGCAGGGCAGAGTGGCATTGGAAGTCAACCCCAACGGGACAACTGGGCTCCACGTGACACAACCAGCCGTCAGGTAGAAGAGCTGAAGAACAGGCTTGATACGCTTAGTGCACAGGTGTCATCGGGCCTGAATCAATGTAAGCAGAGCACACAGGGGGTATCTGGTGAAATATCTGCCGTGGATCAACGTGTTGCCAGACTTGAAAAGGTGTGTGGAGGGTTAGATGGGGTTTCGGCCAACGTCAAAGAACTGAAAGATGGATTGGAGACACATGTTGGAAGCCTGAAGGACTGTTGCTACAGGATGAATGTCACCTGCGGGAAGCATGGCGCCGACATCATTGCACTCCAGAACACCTTGCAGAAGGTCCAGGCACAGCTGTCTGCGATAGCCAAAGAGCCAGGTGAGTTGGTGGTCCGGTTATCTTTGGTAATATCTGGGGGAAAAAAGGCTTTCACTACAATACAGCAAGTCAATTAGTGTTCAGCACAGTAATGTTTAATTATACGTCTATACTTGAAGCTAATTTCTGCAAGAAAATCTCTGAATTTAAATTGACAGAATGTGTAGACAGAGAACAGGTTTCGGTATTGAAAGCTTTCAGGTTTCTATTTGAATATTGACCGGTCATGTTTTTTGCAGACTTGAGGTCAATGAGCAAGCCAACATTTGTCAGTCAATTATCGCAAACAATTGTTTTTAAAACTGTTTAGTATAAACTGCCTGGTCGTAGACGTCATCTCTCAAAACCAATCCAATCATGTGATGATCAAGAATAATAAACTGTAAAGCAGTGATTCAGGACAGGAGAGGTTTGAAGCATCCCAGCTAATGCTAACCATACAGACTACTGCACTAGTCCTAGTAGATGTAGTCGGATCAAACACAGATGGCAGTTCCTTGACGTTGGGTTGGTGCGGCCGTACCTTTATGTAGCTGGTTAGATTGTAAACAATGACAGGAACAGGAAGCTTAGGTACAGATAACTGTTTTCTCCATGTCACACTAGAAGTCTAGGAACATTATTCCCAGTGGAGTCAGACGAATCGGGATGGGTTCACACACGTCAAAAGGCAAAAGTGTTAATAGATTTTTAGAGTGGCTGAAAAGCTTGGTGTCAGAAAGTGAGTGGCATACCACAATAATCACTCAAATGGGAACAATGGTGCATCATTTTCAGAAGTCATCCCTGGAAGGCATTCAGTTTTGCACTCAGAAGTTCAGACTCTGCTTGGGTTCTAACATAGCTGCATGAATGCCAGATTATCGTTTTCAGAAACAAATGATCTGACGAGCACTTTGAATGCGACATACGCGACAACTTCAGACCTCAAAGAGGGATTCTGTCGCAGAGATGGCGCTTATCGAAAAGCAGATTCAGCAAGTTCGGTTTCGGGTTAGCTGTATAGCAGAGTGTGATTGACAACTACAACCCCATCATGAAAAGCGTGCGCTGCTGCAGTCAGAAAAGTACGTGACTGTAGCTGCAATTATAAGTTGACTGCCTGAACGTTCTAGCTAGCTCTGCTTCATTAGTGGGTAGAGTTATCACGACATGGTCTCATGACAGTAATTAGATTCAGATTATGGCTCGTTCAGACAATTGCTACATTGCTGCACTCACGCACTGAAATTAGCCTAAAGAAAAAAAAAAAGTCTAAATACCCACAGGCTTTTTTCAGTTTCCTCCTCAACTTCAATTTCAGTTTATCAAGCGTGATTAACATCTGTGTAAACACAAACTTTTCCTGGAGATAATCCTCCATATAATACATGCTTGCTTGCTCGGTTTACACAGAGGCTTGGAGGGAAGGATCGGATCCCATGAATGGCCACAGGGTATTTCCCAGAGTGGGAGGACACGAGTTCACTGGGCCTCCCGTTCTTGCCTTGAATATGTCATTCAATATGTCCCGGCACCGAGAAAGGCAGGGGCCCACACAGGAGACTTCCTGTGACTTAGATTCATGTTGTCCCAAGAATTCCCCCGTTATTAAAATGGGAAGGAGACAGGTAGCCAGAATCTTAAAATTTTAACATCCTGTCCACCGTGATGATTTACTTGCGCTGTTTCGTCGCTCCCTTATGTAAATGTCAGAACGCCCCGAGCGTACTGCTCCATCCTCCCCGATCCCTTTATGAACAAGAGTTGGGAGTTCTTCTTTCTGTCACCGTGACATAGCTTTTTCAGCTCATACCACAGACTCCAACCTCAGCCTCTCGGTGCACAATACACCTCCCGGCCTGCTTTCTTTCTTCTTACACATGCCAGCCCCCAGAGATTCCCGTAGGGTGACCTCAGCCTGATGTATGGGGTCTGGTCCTCATTAAGGGCCCTGACTCACTGCTGGAGTCAGTCTTGATGGAGAGGGGAGAAGTGGGGCTCCACACCCAGGACCAGATGCTCCAACTACCCCTCAGCTGTGATGTCATGACTGGGGCCCCATTGGCCCGGGTGTCTCCTCTTCTCGACACCGTCCTCCCAAAACTATGGTATGAGAGGAGAGCTGAGGAAGAAAGGAGGCCAGATGGATTAATTGTTGAGAGGAGCAATCCATTTTTTAATGTTTGCCAGGCATGGACTGTTATTTCCAAACTCTGATATTTGATTTCATTACCTTAAATGGAACCATTGCTCCGTACTGTGTTGTGTTGATACCGTCAGAGCCCCCCCTCACCACCCTCCCCCCTTCGCTCCACACATTTTCAACATCAGATGAAGGGTGCCTGTGTCTCTAACTTTCCGACGCAAATATTCACAGTCAATTCACGCCACGATTGGCAACCAGAGGTGAGAAAGGAGTGGGGCATGAAAAGCTACTCATCGCTCAAGCTTTTTACTCGAGGATTTGTGGCACTTTTAGGACGCGTCTCTGTGGAGACATAGTCTGATGACTGATGTGTGCCGTTATCGCCTCTCCCTGCTCTCTCTTGGCGAGCTTCCTTCTCCACCTTCCAGTGTGGCTGTGTGAGATGAGCTCCCCGAGACCATAACCTGGCTCACGCCGCGCTAAATCGACCGCGTGAAAGACAGTGAGAAATGTACATAATAGCCCTCTGTAATGTTGTTATACGCTCGAAATAGAGGGCAAACAGCTAGCCTTGGCTCCGTCCAGATGTAGCCGTCCACCTTTAAAGCTCCGAGACAAATTAACGGCAACATCCTGGAGTCTCCACTTGTTGCTTGGTAACAGGTTTTGGCCGAGATATGGTTCGACACATAGCTCCCTGTAAAAGGCGGAATTGTCGCTGAGATGACATTTTTAAGCTGATTTAACAAACAAGGTGAACTTTAGAGAAGGCAGACTTTGTCTCCTAGTCTTTGTTCTGACCTAAGACTGCAAACTTCCTATTTATACCGACCAGCCACAACATAAAAACCACCGACCAGGAAAAGTAAATAACGTCGACCGTCTTGTGACAATACATTCTGCTGGGAAACCTTTGGACCTGGCATTCGTTTGAATGTTACTTAGACATGAGGAACCCTCATGCCATAGCAATGACACTCCTTGATGACCGCAGCCTGACACAGACACAAAAACAGTTTAGGAACAACTAAAAAAAACATGAAAAACAGCACAGGGCACATGATCAAGCATCCGTGGGATGATCCACAGAGGCCCCTCCCCTCAACCCATATGACCCAACGGCCCCCACTAACAACATTATGTTGCCAGACACCACAGGACAACATCAGAAGATCCCTGTTCATTCTCTGATGAGTCACAACTGTTTTGGAGGCACGAGGGAGACCTACACAATATTTGGTCATAATGTTATGCCTGATCGGTGCATATCAACAGTATATTCAATCAGCTTATTGCTAAGAGTGTTAGACTTTTCCTTTAAGGGCAGATCTCATTCTCTCCTACTCAGTGCCTGTATCTTAAATCCCTCAAGACAGGGAGTTGGGCCGTGTGGCTCGAGATTTAGAGCTTTCTGTAAGTTTGGAATAGAAAGACACAGTCTAAATAGAGATAAAATATCCTCAGCTCTGTGGGTGTGGTGGTGGTGGTGGTTGGGAGCCTACGGAAATGTTTCCTCTCTGCGCTGGAGCTCATATTCTCCACGCAGTCATATGACGACCCCGAGGACACCGCGAACAGATGAGGTGTTGTAATAACATAACTGAGAGATTAACTGGAATAGCTTTGCCCTCGCTCAGTGTGACTGCTGAATGGAACTGCGTGACTTTAGTTGTAAAATGTTGGCATCCGACTCGCCCTCAGCAGCAGCTGCTGTTGCCGCAGAGGTCTGCCCCCACAACGTGTGTGTGTGTGCGTGTGTGTTTGTTTGTCTCTTGTTGTTTTCTCTCTCGTAGGGGAGCCGCGCTTATGAATAACTGACTGTATCATTCAGATGTCTTCTGAGCTGGGACAGGGGATTGTATTATCGTAATGGTCGCAAATTAGCTTAATAGAGGTAATGTAATGTAGAAATATGGAGGGCGCTCCTGCATGCTGCCGCTCCTCATTCACGTGGTGACAAATCAACCTTCTCGTGCCGAATTTTCTCCTTTGAGTCTGCTTTTTTTTTTTCCCTGCTCCTCTTTTTGGAAAAGGTCCCAGTCCCGTCTCAGATCACATCCCCGTCGTTTCCACCTCCCTCCACATCTCTCATGCCGTATCTTTGAATTTGCTCTCCTTTCACTCCTTTCCCTCGTTGCTCGCTCTCCTCCCGTCCAAATTTTTTTCTTTCGATTCGTCCTTCCAAGTGCACCGGAGGACTCTCCACCCCGTCCTGCGAGTGTCTTATTGACGGACGAGGCCACTCGTTTTAAAGCGGGGATGAAAATAAAAAGGCTTTGATTTCACGGGTCGATGCTTTGCGATTGATCACTGTATATTGGACGGACGGGCTGCGAGATTAACTGCCCACTGTGATGAGGAAGTACAAGGAAAAGGGGGACATGAAAGGCTTTTTTTTTTTTAAGTCCAAGGGGGGTTGTTGGGAAAGAATGGAAAATTGTATTCGACACACACACACACACTGTGCATGTATCCAGGCAGCACCATAGTTTTTAGGCGTCGACTGGCGTCGGCTTCCCTGTTGATGAGGCTTCTGAAGCTGCGAGGTGTGCTGTTTCCATCTCTGACTTGGGAGCGCATCTGGAAGTCTTCAAAGGAGACCCATACTCACAATGGGAGTCCCAGAGGTCTGCCATGCGGCGCGCGATCTGAACCTCTCGGCGTTAATATCGCTGGAAGAAAAAAAAAAAAAAAAAAGAAAGAAAAAAACGGGGTGGGGGATTAAATCATGTCCATGTGCATTGTAAGAAAATGAAAAAACAAAATGCGCGTCAGACGGCGAGCGATGCATTACTGTAACCGCCACACCCCGCTCCGTGCCCCTTGACTCCCTTTCTCTTTCTTTCCATTGCACGATGTGCTGCAACACTCCCTGACGCTTTCACACACTTATTTCACCAAAAGTCCGTCCACGCTCACCCCTGCAGTGTCTCAATCTGCCGATGAGCAATAACACATCTGGTTGCAGCGAAGCCCTCGTATGCACGCGTGCGAATGTGCGCGGCGCTCTGTGTGTGTGTGTTGTTTTTTTGTTTTGCTTTTTTTTTTTTTTTTTTTTTACGACTTTGCGGTCGCACCCCTTAGTGAGACCCAGGCTGAGAGCTCATGGGAAATATGCACTCAGGCAACCGGCGTCCTGAAGGAGGCATAGGGAGGAAATGAAGAAGAGATTTCAGATTATGGCAGTACAACATGATAGCTGGGTTTAATTTGTTTTTGATTATACACGTGGTGTCTGCGTAGCTTGCGGTATCACTGGCAGTCAGAAGGAAGAATTTAGTTGATGGCTGGTGATGTTTTATTTGATAAGAACAGGGCGCGTGATTACTTTCATGATCCAGACTAAGAGCAGAAACAGGCAGGCTCTAATTTCATTCCGTTGCTCTCAGGTACTTCAGATTTATTGTAATATATTTGGTTGTGGCAGAACTTCAGTCCCTCATGAATTAGTATTGACGCTAACTACAGATTATTATTTGAGTAACAAGACACTGAAAATGAATTCTTATTCTGCACCTTGGAAATAAGGCGACCACAGGTCCTCTCGGGTTTTAGTTCCCATCTAGTGATGTGAGGTATGTTTGAGAGCTCTGGAAAAAACAAAAACAAAGAAACAATAGGTGTACATTTACATTATTTTAATCTAAACCATATGACTTCAACATGGAGCCCTAGTGGGTGTGCAGAGGTACTGCAGGGGGCTCGCAAATCTTTGGTTGATTAGACATTTTTTATATATATTTTGAATTTCCCCCACAAGTTTAATTTCTTTAAATACACATTAACATGAATCCAACATATTTTAGTGAAGGGATAAGGGATGGCTTATTATTGAATGCAAAATGATAATGATAATGTATATTTATAAATAGCACTAGGCCGAGTTTAATATAGAACACATATAGTAGGTAAAGGGTCCCTACTTAACCCCTCCATCAGTTTTTTATCTAAGACCTCTGAACTAAGCAAACATATTCAGAGCGTTTACACCGATCAGCCACAACATTATGACAGTAGAATAGAATAACATTGACCATCTTGTGACAAGTCAGTGTTCTGCTGGGAAACGTTTGGACGTGACATGTTACTTACTCACCTAGACCAGACCAAACACCTCCACCCCATAGCAATGACTCTCCTCGACAGCACAAGGTGTTGACTTGGCCTCAACATTCACTACTGTAGATCCCAAACTGATCCCCTCAACCCATAGGACCCAAAGCCCCACCCCCACTAACAACCACAGGACACCCTCAGAAGGCCCGTGTCAATTATGTGATGAGTCACAGCTGTTTTGGAGGCACAAGGGAAACTTACACAATATTAGGAAGGTGGTCATAATGTTGTGCCTGATTGGTGTGCATGGCTAGTTTTGAACTAGCGGTTCATTGCTAGATTTCTTTGTTTCCCTCAGGACGTCTGTTTTTAAAATTTAAGTTAATTTTTAAATGAGAGGTCGAAGATGCTATTTTTAAGACTTTTTTTTTTAAAGACCATTCTTTTGTGTGTAAAAAATAAAATAAATCACATCTGATACAGATCGTCAACTCAAGGGATCAGACGGCGATAAATTTAGACACGCTTGTCAAACTTGGCAAACAAATGGTATTTCGGGTGCTTTAGGTGCGTAGGGAATGTCGTAATGTCAGAACACCACTTCGGTCTAGACTGAAATATTTGAGCAAATATCAGATTGCAATGAATCTTCTTTATTCCTCGGAGCTATTGTTTTGCAATCATGTTCAATATTTGGTGCGCTCACTACGCCAGTTGAACCGTAAACACAGCGTGACACAAATGTGACATCTGGTCGTGAGAGTCGTCCGACACAAAGCAGGTACTGTAATTATTTTTTCTCGTCTGTGCGCTCACCTCAGAGGCTTAGGTGATGTCTGTGCCCGCGGGAGGTCTGGAAAGCAGCCATGTTGTTTCCACTCAGATCATTCACGCTGACCGCCCACTTTGCTTTTATGAGGGGTAATAAATTTAACGGTACCGGAAAAAAAAAGAAAAAGAAAAAACTGGGGAGGGGGGTGCAGCGAAGGTTTGTTGTCAAAGTCATTAAGGGAACATTTGACAGAGAAGAAGGAGGTTTTAATGTGATAGAGAAAGTTTATAGCAAAAAGTACATTTTCACAGTCTTTCCTTTCCTTTCACCTTCCAAGGAGTGGCCTTCAGGCCGGAGCGGCCTGCTTCTTTGCCAGATACCGCTGGCACAAGAACCAGAACTCAACAAATCCACATCCCTGTCATCATCCCTGCCCTGCCGTCCAGCCCCAGGCAACCAGTGCAGCCCAACCTGCACACAATCCGGATCAGTCCGCCAAGCCAGCCTTCCGTTCGACATCAACCTGGGGGCCTGCCCACTCTGCCTCTGGTTCCAGTGAGGCCCGTGGTGGAGACGGGAGAGGCGGGACCTCCGGGGTACATGCGCAGGGTGACCGTACGAAGAGGGTCGGAGGACTCATCGAGCAAACCCGTCAAAGGGTTTGCAGGAGCACCAGGTGAGGGATGCAGATGATTATTACCATCATTCTGCAGGTGAAAAAGTGAAGCCGCAAATGTTATTTTTGGGAATTCTGCATCAAAAAACTATATCACTACTGCTCATCCCAAAGAAAACTGTTTCATATACTATATATAATACTGCAGATGCATGTAGCCAAGGGGTTTGAGAAGTGAAGCTAATACAACTTTAAGCTACTGACTGTATACGAAGATGGACGAACCTGATTTGATTCCCGATGAGTGATTTTGAAGCTCATCATGAGTGGGCTCTGGCTGCCACCATCTTGGCAGTGCCTGACTCCTCCTAACTCCTGGCTAAGTCAAAACGTAGAGGAATATAAGCATTGATATGATTCAAATGACTGTGTGGACGAATTATGCAAAAGTTCCCCATCATACGGTTGTTACGAATGGAAAGCCAGAAGTGGTTTGAATTGCAATACCTGCGATGACCACTAGGCACTGGCTTCAATAGACTTCAATTATAAAACAATCACCCACTCTAACCCAGGGATCTTCTACAATTTTTAGGCCAAGGACCCTCAAACTGATGGAGAGAGTAAGTAGGGATCCCCCTACCTAGTATATTTGTTCAATATTTAACTTGTCCTAGTGCTATTTATAAATATACATTATTATTATCATTTTGCCTTCAATATTAAGCTATCCCCTATCCCTTTACTAAAATATGTTGGATTCCTGGTAATGTGTATTTAAAGAAATTTAAATTTGTGGGGGAAAATTAAAAAAATATATACAAAAAATGTCTAATCAACCAAAGATTTTGTGACCCCCCCCCCCCCCCCCCCCTGCAGTACCTCCACGGATCCCCTAGGGGTCACAACCCCCCCGCTGAAGTCCTATGCTCTAACACTACTGATCAGTGTGGTTCTGATAGAAGATAGAAGATAAATCCTAACCCTTTGCTCGACCCCAGCTCCTCCCACTTTTGGCGTCAAGGAAATCCAAGATGGCGTCAGCCCAGTGCTAAATTTAATGCTTCAAAACTAGCCCATAGATCAATAGGTGATAAGATTCATGTTACAGTATCTATTGAGTTACTGAAATTTTCCTGGAGTTATTGTTGGAAATATATGTCAGTGTTAAATTCTAAATCATTCCACAACTAATTTTCATTACCCTTTGATGCTGTATTTTCAATTTTCCAGTAACAAAACAAAAAGTACAAATTTACTGCTAATTGCCTTTCTTTAACACAAGTTGTTACCCTCCAATACACCACCCGGCAGATAGGAAACTGTGAATTAATGTGCTAACGCCGGAGCCTGACGCACAGCCTCCTTGTGTATGAATGAAACAGGAATGACTGCGATTACATGAAAGAAGATTTACGACATATAAATGGCTGTCATTCTGGCACCGCGTAGAGCTGAGAAGGAGCCAGCATTACCACATGTCTGACACAGCGTATGTATCTTCCGCCCTTTTAAGCAGCGCCGTCGGGTTCACCGTGACGTCAGGGCGCTCATCAAAACTAATCAGCGGTGACAAAATGTGGCACGGAGCGAGCGCCTTTCTGACACGCAGCTCAAAAATAAGCTTTTGATTATCACATTTGTTTTTTTGCGGATGCCAAATCAAATGGTGTGACACCGCGCACAGGAAGAATAAATTAAATATCACAAAACAAAGGCTTTGTTGTAGCCTTCACAGTTAGAGAACAGCCTACATTAGTTACTGGCAATGTGGGAGAATAAGTCATGTACATGCCAATTAGTCAGAAATCTTAACACAAGAAACAAACAGAGGCATTCAACATGTATAATTCATCTCCACGCTTTGGACTAGGGTTTTGTTTCAAGGTTTCAATTATTTACCACGTTGTTGTGGCACGGGGGTTTATTTGGAGGTGAAACAGAACAAGTACCTGCAGGTTTAGATCTATTTAAATGCTATAAACATATGAGTCTGCTTTTGCATCCAACTGACCTGAAACAGTTAATTCAAATGAAACCCAAAAACCAACAAAACAGCGCAGCCTGGATTACAAACAGGTTTGTTTTAATTTATACCTTCCCCCCGGGGGGGGAGGGACTCGCCATAAAGTTTCTAATGGAAAACCAAACAGCTGCAGGAGCGCTGGCTGACCCTTGTCTTCAGATGGAGATAAAACATGATGTGTTTGTCATCTGTTTCTCTCGTAGGATACAACCCCTTGCAGCCTGCGCCTTACAGACCCGAACCGGCGAGCAGCCGCCGAGGTACTGCAGCAGTTCGCTGTCGAGTTACGCGGCCTTGCCGTTCCAGTACATCGGAGTAAAAAATAAAAGAAAGAGAGAAAATGGGAAAGGCTGCGAATAATTTGCAGCCAGGGAGTGTGAGGGAGTGGGGAACTGGATGTGTTTAGTTTAAGGAGCTGTGGGTGGATCGTGGAGGGACTTTAGCTCGCCTGCAGGCAGTTGCCAGAAAGTTCTACCCAGGGTTGATCGGCAAATTTAGACAGTCTGAGGTGATGGATAATGAGATAATGACTATATTCGCTTAAAACCCAGACCAGCAGAGCATGCAAACACCTCGTAAATTCAGCGTGTTCATTTAAAACACACAACCAGAAGCAAGAATGAGACGTTTACACTGACCAGGCAACGACTTTATGACCAACTTCCTAATATTGTGTAGGTCTCCCTTGTGCCTCCAAAACAGTTGTGACTCATCAGATGAAGGACATGGGTCTTCTGAGGGCGTCCTGTGGTGTCTGGTAGCACAATGTTGTGGGGGGCTTTGTGTCCTGTGGGTTGAGGGGAGGGGTCTCTGTGGATCATCCCACAGATACTTGATCAGTTTGGGATCTAGTGAATTTGGAGGCCTTGTGCTGTTCTTCATGCTTTTTTTGTTTAGTTTTTTTTGAGTTGGTCTGGTGTAGGTGGGTGCTACATGTCTAGGTAACATCCACATGAATGAATGCCAGGTCCAAATGTTTCCCAGCAGCAATTGAATTGTCACAAGAAGTTATTTAATTCTCCTGTCGGTGGTCATAATGTTACGCCAGATTGGTGTGTAAGAGCAATCACTGTTTTGGCTCCCAGCTCTAACCCCAACACTACGTAATGAGTTTTTCCACTGTTTGTAGCTCCTCTCGCTAAGGTTCCCTGGAACACCATGTATCAAGCTCCCGCTGACTCTCCAGGTAAAAATCCTTCTTCTTTTTTTTTTTGTATAACTGTGAAGTTGTTGTAACCGGTCAGACTTGCAGTAACGTGTCTTTCAAAAGAGATACCAATTACCAAATTTGACGTAATCATGTTTGAGGTTCCTATCACCCTAATGCTGATTAACTTGCATGTTTCTGGCTCCAGTCTCAGTAGACCACAGCGCCTTTGCAGAGTCCTTCTCCTTCTCCGCTGGCCTCACGCAGCAGCCGTTCTCTGGAGACTTCGGCGTCATTCGCTTCAACAGAGTCCTGGTCAACGACGGTGGATACTACAATCCGAACACAGGTAGGGCGACAAAAAGATGTTTGCTACAGGTATGAAGTTGCGTTATCATCTAAAGCTGCAGGGAGACACTTGCAGTCTTGCTGTCGTTAGCCCAACGTTTCGTTTTTACAACCGCTCTTGTCGTCAGTGCAATTTCCAGCGAGAACTCTTTTTTTTTAGGCTTCACGTCCACTGCAGGGTTTGAGAAGTGAAGCTGCGAACAAGATGGATGAACCTAATTAGAGTCGTGATGAGTGATTTGGAAGCGTGAGTGGGCTCGGGCTGCCGGCATCTTGGCGGTGCCCGACCCGCGGTTGAAGTTGACGCAGAGGCTACGTGGACTCCTACGTAGAGTCTCAGAGCTGTGATTGGTCCGCTTGGCAGAAGCGCATTTCTTCATCTCTGCCATTTTCAAATCAAACGTTTTTGATCAAAGAGGACGCCTTGGAGACACAGACATTTGTTTGACTCGTGTTCGGCGAAATTTTCGGCAAATGTTTCAGTCGCCATTGTTGAAAGTAGAAACAAGAATGAACGTGACTGGCAAAAAAGACACAGCGCCGACTAGTGTTTGGGTGGTGCTGCTACAGAGCGAGCCAGACTAATGAGCACACAAGTATAGATGTCTCACACCGACGTAGGCTAGTGCGTACAGGCCCAGCAGTACTATAAAAATGCCTCGACTCCACCTAACTCCTGGCTGTTACACAAAGTCGAGGAGTATAAGCCTCGTTTTAGGGGAATTAGTTGTCAGGAATGGACACCAATACCACTTTTTGACCCAGAAGTGGTTTGAAGTGCGAGCTCGGTCCACATATAAAGTGATTTTCTTGTCGCCCAATTGTTTTGTGGCCAACAGTTAGTGCGTAGTAGTCGATAGTGAACGTTCCAGGCTCTTGCTGCCTCTGTAACCTTACTTGTTTTCAAGTGAGACGAACAAAACAAAGATTTTTCTTAATTTTTTTTTTGTGTGTGGACAGGGCTAGCTCCTTTCCGCCAGCGCCTGTAGAACACGTCAGGGTTAACCTGAATCTGGTGTAAGTCGTAGACATGAGGTAGACATTTCAGCATCTCTGTACTTGCGTCATAAACACAGTTCAGTTTGGAAACCGACTCCCTTTGTGTCGCCAAAGGTGCTTCCTGTGTTAAGATGAATGAAGCTGGAAATCGAGCTGAAAAACATGCATTGAAAGCATTAAGTAGCCAAACGTCCGGAGTAAAGTTCCTTTTTAGTTGGTGAATATCCAAACTGAGCTAAGAGGAGACAAGCCCTGAACATGAACTTGAAAGGAAGCTGGGTGTGTTAAGTAGGCACCAAATTGACTTTTCATGTCATATTTCTGCTCCTTTTCTTTGTACTGCTCCTGGTTGGTTGAATGTTATTGCAGGTTTAGTATATACAGTATATTGTTAGAAAGCTGCAGCTACATATTAAAACTCAGCTAAGGCTTTGTATCAGAAGTAGTGATATTACTGATTCAGTCCAGACTAAATCTTTGCCTTTCACCTGCAGGGACCTTCACCGTCCCCCAAGATGGCCGATACCTGATCTCAGGCCTGCTGACCGCGAAGCAGGGCGAGGGCGTCGAGGCCGTGCTGTCCGTGTCCAACCGCAGCGTTCAGAGGCTGAGGAGCTCAGCCGGCCAGCGCGGGGGCTCCTGCGGCTGCGGCGAGACGGTGTCCTTCAGCCTGATCCTACCCCTGAGGAAAGGAGACCGCGTGGGTCTGGTGAGGACCGGAGGCCAGCTGGCCACGACGGAGTCCAGGGAGATCCTCTCCACCTTCAGCGCCTTCTTCCTGTACGCGCCGCAGGCCCAACGATAGCCGGAGCTCAGCCGGAGCTCAGCCGGAGCAGCGACAACGAGGACGAGTACGTTCCCAGATAGACGGACTGGAGGAAAACAGGATGTTTCCACTGTTTTGCTGTGATGCAGATGCCACTATGTGAAGAGCCCCAGTTATGAAGTTACCTTGCAATTTTGTTAGCCACTCGCCACAGATTCCTAAATACAAGAAGCAGGATTTGTATCTAATATATTTGATTATCAAGTTTTTGTTACTTATTGTGACCATCTTCCATGTACAAGTTTTTGTAAATTAATATTAAAAGCCTCATGTTTATTTTAGAAAAGTGTCCGTGTGGTCGACTATCAGTGGTTGGGCAATAAACCGTCATCAATCACCATTAAACATGAGCTCACTTCCTCCGTGTGCAAAACAAAGCAGCAGACGATTAATAAACCTAAATGAAGAGACTGATGTGGAGAGGGAAAAAGAAACAACATTTTTTTTTTCTCCTTATGTTTTAAACTTGGCCGGCTTCCTCTGAGAAAGACAAGAAGGGGGGAAAAAATAAAAATCACTTTGGCCGTTAGGTGAAGTGGGTGTGGATGAAAGATAAATTTCCCTTTTCCTCACTCCTGAGACTTAAATTTTCCAAGCTTAAGTTATGAGAACTATTTATCCTTGAGATCAGCTTCTGTTAACCCTTAAAAAGAGAAAAGAGCCGGCTGTAATTTAATGATAATAAACAACAGTGCCCTGAATCACTTTTAGAAATCTTTAACGTTTGTGATGTTCAGTAAATCTGGGACGGCTCCAGAGGTTTCAGCTGGAAAACCCTCATTCATGCACGGCTACTTTAAAATAAGCAACAGCGTGAAGGTTATTCTGCTCGCCTCTGGTTACTGTTGAACTTTTTGACTCACTTTGCCTCAGCGCACACACACACACACACACAGAAGAATTCAGTTAGAAACTTTATTTAATACAAATACGACCACAAGCCACAGATTTGTGTTAGCTTCATTAGGCCTTCATCTCTTTTTTTTTTTCCTTCTTCTTACAATGGATTTTTGTTCTTTAAACATATTTTAAACCACATTTCTATACAAATCAAACACAGCATACATTTAAGGTACTTCTGTTGGTCAGACACAATCAAATAGCAAGCGTTAACATCCAAACGAAACAGTCCCACGTACACTTTATAAGAAATTATACAAACAAAAACAAAAAAAAACAAAAAAAAAAAGGCATCGGAGACAGGAAGGATGTGTCGATCAGAGTGCACATCAGATCATTTTCCACAGCAGTTGAGTGGGAACAAACATAATATAGCACATATGCCAGGATCATACAGGATGAAGTGTGATTCTTTCACACAAGATGCTTTACTTTCATAGAAAGAATGGAATTCCTTTGAGCTAATTAGAAGATAAATCTATTCGAACGAGCAAACGAATCAATAAACACACATTTTAATCGTCACAAACGGAGCTACAGAGCAAATGCGGAAACACTTCGGAAATAACGACAGCTATTAGTGACAGCAGCTGTCACCATAAACTGTGCTTTTCTTTTTTTTTTGTTTTTTTTTTCTTGTCAGATGGTTTTTGTTTGCTCCTGCTCGTTTAGTCTTCGCTTGCACATATTATTTATCATGTTACACTTGCCTCGGAGGTACGATCCGTGTCGGTCCTTTCTAATCGTCGCACACATAATGCCGGGGAAGCGCTTTCAAGAGCTTCCTGTACGGAGTCAAGTATTTCCTGTTTATCTCCAAACAAGACCCAGTTTGTTTTTCCCTCCGGTTCAGCGGAGGCACACATGCAGAGACACACGTCGAGGCCGAGGGGTGGCCCCACCCCTCCAATAAAACATCATTTCTGTTTTTCATACGCACTTCAGCTTTTAAAACAACAAAGAAGAATCACCTTTTCAATAATTCTAAGTCTTCATCCTGCGAGGATTGCATACTCCGGTCTGCTGTCGTCTTAGACCGTCAGGGAAGTGCATGTAGGTGAGAGGTGTGCTGAGTTGTAAGTCTGCGTCTCTCGGCGCAGCTTAGGCAAAGTGCGTCGGATAAGTCTAGGTAAAGCCACCGAGGGAACATTAGCAAGAGGCGCACGATACTGCAACCTCTACAGCAGCAGCAGCAGCAGCACTCGGTGATTAGCTGCACGCACACACGCACGTACTTACATCATCCTTCATTTTAAGCTCTTTCCCAACCTGTTTTTTTTTTTTTTTCCTCCACTGATTTGACGCTAAATATTAAAGCTGCGGATTTTGAGGTTCGGAAATGCGCCTCACGCGTTCTCACCATCAAAAAGTGGGGACGCAGGTTCGCCGCGGGACACGTGACGAGGCCTAGCAGTTACTGTTAAGTGCAGGTTATTCCGTGACCAGCCATTCAAAATAACAACTCGACGTATTTCCACATTGCATCGGTGATAAATTATTATTATTTTCTTTTTTTTTCTTTTTTTTTTTCAAACAAGCAAAGGCATCACGATAGAAATCAATAACTTAAACATACCAGTTATCATAAATAATGACGGCATCGTTAACGAAACACACCAGAGCTCGAATCAAGAGAACGCAACGGAACGACGGCGAGACAGTATTCAGCGAAGCTGCTTCATTTTGTTTTTAAACTCACAACTAACTGTGCATTTTCATGTACTTGGCGGAGAAAAAAAAAAAAGAAAACAAAAAAACAAAAAAAAGAAGCAGATCCCATGTGTGACCTTTAGTTTTAATACCAAACGTGACTCACTGTTTATGAAGGTTGTTGATTCTCTATTGGAGAATGTGGCCTTGAGAAATCTTCCCCTCCCCTGAAAGTGAACTAATCACTGCAGTCGGTCCAGAGTCGGGAAAACTGGAAACTAACTACTCTAGGTGAACTGTATATGTCTGGCTGGTTTAATTAACCAGCCACTGTTTCACCTTTTTACAAGCCTCAGTAAAATACAGCCACAGTAAAATACGACTGGTAAGTGGCTGCGTTGGTGTTAATTGCCTGCCCTGCTTTAATTAACAGTGTGTGGGGTTTTTTTTTATTAACATTTTGAATGTCTTCAGGGTGTGAGAAATGTGAAGAGAAAGACGAAAACACTTCCTTCTGCACTACTCGGACTCTAGTGCGTCAGGAGGAGCTCCTGTGCCTCCCCCTGATTGCTAAAACAGACCATCCCGTGTGCTTGAAATTGTAGATTTACAGAGAAAATAGACGATCTCTATCCCTTTACACTGGATAGCAGGTCGGTGATTATTCCCCTGTCTTCCAGGGGACTTTCTGAATAGATCATTCATCAGGATTTACTGCTCTGGTAATAATATCCACACGTGTCTAATGGCTAATTACAGTTCACCAGCTTTTTGTGTTGAAGACCCTGTGTCGCTGCAAAGTTGCGTATGTCTGAGTGCTACGGTGGGGAAATTTGGGTTCCAGTCCGCGTGTGTGTTCTGGCGATGCGTTCAAGTCCAGATTCCGACCGCATTCGCATGTATACCTGCGTATCCATGCCTGCAGGATCAGAGCAGTTCGTCGGGGTTGATGTCTGGGATGGGCAGCCTCCAGTAGCAGAAAGAGCTGAACTCTGGCATCAGGAAGGCCTCGTTCTGCTCCTTGCTCAACAAGGGGAACACGTGCTCCACCAGCTCACTGAGTCTGCCATAACTGGGAAAACAAAGATCAGAAAGACACGATCAGAGGTAGAGAAGGCAGGATAATAATAACCGTAAGAACCAGGGCTGGGTGGTACACTGGTTCACTCTGAATACAGGGATTTCTTTTCGTCATCATATGAATTTTTAATATACCGGCAAACCCGTGTATTTGATTATACAACTTTTTGAACGCTGCGCCACAACACAGCAGAATGAGAAGACCACGGAAACACGGAAGAACATGTTTAAGCAGGACTCCAGCGCACTTCGATAAGTTCAGACGCTCTCACGCCACACAGGACATTTCTCACGCCGAAAAACAATAAAACTAGCCGCACATAGACTTTAAAAGAGATTAGTAATCTATGAACAGATGAGGAAGGCACTGCTCTGATTCATCATCAGACAATCAGAAAATAGTATTTGTCGTTGCCGGGTGAAATAGAAGCGCCTTCCACAAATACGCCAAACTCGTCAAAGGAGAAGTGGAAGTCACTTCATAACTTATTATTATTTCAATAGTTGCTTATTAAAGTCTAGGAACTATGCAAGTAAAAGAATCTCACTCCAAGCTAAATCCAAAACTTGAGAGCCCTGGTTTAAATATGAATAAATATGTCAAAATAATTGAAACCTTGATTATCCCTGTTTATACATTTCACCTTGATAACATTTAATTCTTTTTTTTTATCTCCGAGCTGTAAATGTTCCCAGATTTGATTTCAGAACGTGTTGTGAACACGTAATTATGCATGAATTTTTTATTTTTTTTTAAAAATAGCATGACAGACTGTGATAGCGTCAGAGTTTTGAAATCTCCAGAGGGAGATGTCTAACTCCAAAGGGAAGTACAATGGAGAAGAGACTAGCAGCGAATGGTTGTTGTGACTGCAGGAGAAAAGAAAAAGAACGCAGGTACCAAGTAGAAACTTTGAACATTGGCAGCGCATACACAGCCCATGACTCTTCCACCACATTCACCGCGCTGAAAACAGGCTTGGAGGGTTGGGTGAACCCAGATGAAGACGATGTTATTATTATTTTTTAAGAGCTACGTCCATCCATACACTTGCAAAATCTTTATGTTCTGCTTGTTTCACACGGACAACACCGGTGAAGGAGAGCATTCCTCATATATAAAATGGAGTTGCCAAGGCAACCAGAGCTTGGGAGCGTTCACTAGCCATCGACTGTCGGCTGAAACGAGAAGACCGACGAGCAACTTGCTTTTTGTGTGCATGGGTCTCAAGGCTGCTAAATGTTCAGCAGCTCTTCGTGAAAACAGCCGAGGTGCAGACAGGAAAAAGTAAATGGTATCATAGCAATGAGTGCACATATTTTATAACATTGGCACCAAACGAAAAGGAACCGAGGTCTCGTTCGTCTTATGGGGATGTTTACAGCGGTACAGAAACCACCAGTGATGTACTCACGAGGATTTGTTGCCCTTGGTCTGCTCCTGGATCAGTTCTCCTTTGGGGTTAACTGTGAAGATCCGACACACTGGAACTCCAACCTCCTTGTAGGCAAACACATCCTGTATGGAAACACAACAGTTAACTCAAATTCATTCGACCCCTTTCAATGTTTAACGTCTCTAAATATACGATGAACATCTTTTTTTTTTTTTTTTTGCTTCATGTTTAATGAGTTTTCCTTATTTAATGAGGGCACTGACACAGATACAAAGCCACTTGAACACATCTCTTTCCAATTTAAGGTCAGTCAGTGACATTTCATAGTGATTTGCGTATTTCTCCATTGTTGTGTAACAGGTAGATGTGTGGATGCATATGTGGGGTGACACATAAACATTTCAATTTCAATAATTTTCTAAATGTGCTCTTTCTGTAAACTAAACTAAAACTGAAAACAAATTGCCAGAAACTGTAAATTTAATGTTATATTTCACATATTTTCAATTGTCATTAGTTAGAAAAACACACATGTATGTTTTCTTTTAGATAAATCAAAGTGAAAAGTTTCAGACCAAACCCTAAACAGTCATCTGAGAATACGCTCGACTATGTAATGCTCAAAAGTGAGTGGGCTCTCATACATAATACACACTGGAGGAAACTGACATAAGTGTGTTATTAACATTAACCGCAGATTTCCTGTTTGTGCTCCACTTAATGCCTCTAATGGCAATATTTCTAGAGTAAATGTTTTGGTGGGCGACAGCGTGACTGTGTGTGTTTGTGTATCTAATGTTTTTGTTTTATTTTGGTTGGTGAGAGACGGGACATTTAAAGGCCGACCCATCTCTTCATCTGGGTGTCTGTGTTTGTGCAGCTGAAAGACGGGACGCTGCGCCCGACTTGAGCTCTCCTCTGCAGCTGAAGTCACATGGGACCGTTCTCCGCCAGTGACCTCAGCTCAGGTTCGGCCCGGTGCTGATTTCACATGTTCGTGTCTTAGAAACGGATCTGAGCGTAAAGTGTCCCGTCGGTCTTAAGGGCACACAGCGACTTCCTGAAAACAAAGCTTGTTGACATGTAAGAATTAGCACTTTAATGTCTGGGAGTCAGACATCTTTAAACATGCATTAACTCACATTAGTTCTATTCCCGAAGGCGGCGTAGAATGGCTGCTTGTTATGCTGGAACAGGTTCTTGATGTCTGTAAGGCATTCAATCTTGAAGATCTCTGGTTTCTTCTCGATGACCTCCCTGAAGCGAGCAGACACACTCATTAGAGAGACGCGCATATGCACATGTCCTGGTCGCGGGTCAAGACTGAGATAAATTGGACGAACAAATGTTGAGCTTCTCTCGAATTTCTTTCTTACAGTCACTTCAGATTAATATCAGTTTATAGTAAACACACACGGTCAGTGGTTTTAATGTTGTACATCAGCCACAGCATCAAACCCACATGGTCATAATGTTGTGGCGGATCAGTCTAGATATGACAATGTAATGTAAAACACATGTGTGTGCTTAAAAATCACGATAAAAAAAGCCTCGGTTATAAAGCAATTAACATCAAACAGAAATCAACATGCTACAGGTTGCCATGGTGACACATTAACCATGACGTACAGGTTCAAGGTCGCCCACCGCTTTGCCGCGTGATTAAAAAGCTTAATAGAGAAGAGCATGTCCAACAAACTATTAACCAGACAGACAGTCAGTCTGAGCAGGAGTTGGGCGCGATAATTTAACAATACCAACGCGCCACCGGCATTTACATCCACGCGAGGCGAGCAGCTCCGGTTTAATTAACTCGCCATCAACGCGTGGCATCAGAATTCAATTTGGGCGACTAATGAAGAGACACGGCATCGCAGCTCAGGCGATGGATCAGTTGTTCCGCGGTGGAAAAAATCTCGGCAGCTACGACCAATTATTTCTGCATCAATTTTCGTCGGGGAAAAGGTTTTGATAATAGCGAAGATCAACGAAACCGACTTCCAACTAATTGTTGGACACGTTACTCTGAACAGACAACTTCCAACTGAGTTCTGAGACGGCTGGAAAACTGGGAAATAAAGATGAAAAATAAAGCAGCAGGAAAACGTTAATCACGAATGCATTTCTAGGAGCTGATGGCAAGGCTACTGAAATTGTTTTCTCTCCCAGTTTTAATAACCGGAGCATGCGACGGGCTTATTATAAGCGATGAGGCCTGCGAGAGTGAGAAACTAAGTTTGCAGGCAAAATGATTAAAATGTGAATGGAAGAAAAATACGGCGCGGCTGGAAAACAGCAGGTTTAACGTACAACGGTGAGTTCGGCATGAATGAGAACGCCGTCTGCGGCGCAATTTTAGTCGTACCTGTGGAAAGCGGAGAAGAGGCTGCTGGGAGAAAGCATGAGCGGCCCCCGGGGGAGGATGGTGCCGCCGTCGTTGACCCACTGCAGGTAACCTCTCGTCATGTCCGCCATGCCGATGGCCCGAGCGGAGCAGTACAAGAACTTGTATCCGTTCCTGCCGATGGGCAGAGCAGCGTTCATTAAACGCTCAAACACACGCATCATCATCATAAAGTCTGTAACACTCATTTATGAGCCGATAAATCAAACTAACTTTTAATATATCTCGCAACTCAAAAGAGGTGGGAAATCGGGTTATGCATTATGTTTTAATGACATTTTTGTTTTTTTGCAAATATTCAGTCTTAATTACAGTTAAACTTACTGAGTCATCGACATCAGAGAAACCCACACAAACATTAGGAGGAAACATCATCTCCACAGAAACTGGACTGGGAATGAAACCCAGACGGTCCTAACCACTGACCAGCCATTCATCCTTCCTGCGTGATTAATCCGTGTTGCACTTACTCAGCCACTGAGTGGTAGAGCTTCGCAATGCCCTGGTGAGTCCAGTCTTTACCCAACTGCGGAAGGATCTGTCCAAATACATCAGACCTGAAACGCCAAAAACAAACAAATATCAAACACGTGAAGATGTGGCTTCCCCCTCGTCTTTTACATAAACGTGCTGCAGCGCATGTTGAGTGAGAGAACAGTGGAGACGGTTCAAAAGAGGTCAAACAAAGCGCCAGGGCTACTTTACCATTTCATGATAAAGATAGAACATTATGAAGTCGACTAATGAGGTTTACCAGCCCATAGGGGAGGCTCTGTCTCAGCCCTAACTTATATCGCTTATGCACTGATATGTAAATGGGCTCATTATAGCCCCTCGTGCTCTTCACCCTGTTCTGTGAAGAAACCACATGTCACCGGTCGGCCTAAAGGGTCGCAGAGATAATAAGCCGCAGTCAATCTGGACCTGTCTGATGTCGACCAGCTATGGACTTCGCTGAGCGGGAGCCAGAGAGGCAGCAGACGTTGGTTTTTGATTTCAAAAAGTATCCACTGAAGCCGTCTTTAAGTCAAAGGGCTTCACACAAACACAAATGGATTATGTCCATACGATCTACTAGTTGCTCAGAAAACTGCACAAGACAAACAAGAAAGGAGATGATCAGTAAATCAAAGCTTCTCATCTTCAACTTATCCTACATTTTCAACCGACTTCAGCCATTGTTCATGTACATTCTGCCTCCGTCGGTGGTTTTGATCACGCTAGCAATCAATTCATAGACGTGAGGGACGTTACACACAGCACCACAGAAGGTGTCTTTCTTCTGGGTGAATTGCTTCCTTTTGTACATAGTGAGTGTTTAAAGAGCAGAGCTGAAGTGTGCTTTTAGAGTACTGCGGGACTTTGACGCCATAATGAACGTCGGTGCGAGCCACTTATACGAATTTTCGCCAAACACGAGTTATACAAACGCTTACGTTGCCGAACCTCCTCAGTTGCCCTTTCCCTCTGTATTAATCCAGAACAATCAATTCAATAAAACCAGAGCCTTTACTTGACCTGACTATTGATTTAAAACATGCCACTGGTACGACCGACAGCTTCACTGATTACTATTTTATTATTTTAACTAAGGCAAAGCACCTAAAACTGTGTGCACCAGTGGAGAACAAGCCTGTAACAATGGAGAGGTTTTCAGTAATAACACACTGATGAACTGTGATCAACATATTACATATAACATCCATTTACGCCTTTATACTCCTCCGTTTTATAAACAGTTTTCTGTAATCATTTGTATTATGTAGCGACATGAATGTGAATGAAATCTGTTGTTGTTTGTGAAACTGCAGTGAGTGACTGGAAGTCCGTACTTGGTGATGGTGCCGTCGATGTCAGAGATGATGACTTTGTCATCCCAGTTCCACAGGTAGATGGTGCCCTCGCAGCGACACGTGCCCTGGTACTGAGTGGTGATGCTGAACGTCACATCATTCGGTCCGTCCTTCAGTTTCAGACTGGCCTGGAAACAGAAAGGAGGTGAAGGCATCTGGAGAATCAGTACCAGTCACTAAAACCTAGGCGTTAACTCTCTGCTATGAGTTTCTTTTGCCACATGCACAGGTCTTCAGAGCCCCCTACAGGCGACAAGGAGAACAAGTCATGTCTTCATGGACAGTCAGCAGAGGGAGCTCTAAACTATAAAATAAAACATTGGAAGTACGAATCACATCGAGCACTATGCTGTACGGAAATAAAATGTGTAATCTGATCAAAAATCAGACGTATTATTAGAAATACAGCAGTCACACTTACGTACAGCTTAACAAGTGTGTTAAAGGTCAACAGAAAATAAAAATGAATAAGAGGAAGGAAGCCACATGTGAGACAGTGCTTACTATCTGATCAGAAGAAAGGCGTAGTGACTTCCTGTAAGTGTGTGGGCTGGGATGATGTTGAGTATCAACTGGCTGCAGTCGCTCTTGACACGATGCGGCGCTCAGCTCCTTGGATTCTTCATCACTGGATGAGTCTCCTGCTTTAGGCCTTCAAGGCAAACAGAGGGTTTTCTGTTAATTCTGACAGATAATTAACCATGTGAGATAAATTTACACAGTTTTGACTGGTAATTTAAGTAATTTTACATAAATGTAATGCAGTTTAATGAATCACTTTACAGGAAACATGTAAACACTCACTGTAAGGCCAGCTTCTCCTGAGATATCGAGGCCCCTTCCTCCTCCAAATGAGACTCCTCCTTGGTTTCGAGCTTTGTCTCCGACTGCAGGAAGTAAACAAATAAATCCCCAGACGATAAGCACAACTAACAACATTAGATCTAAAAACAACTGTGCACATTAAGAGGAGTACAGTATATTTTGCACATCTAGTTTATTTAAAATAACGCACCTGCTTGATTGTGCTATCCGCCCTCTTTCGCCAGAACCACCAGCGGCCTGACTTCTTTGGCATTTTCTCCTTCACCCAGGCCTCCTCTGTAGCCTGCCATGAACAACATGACCATGTGAGGGTTAATCATGAGCTAGCGAGCTGCTGATTGACAGTGATCCTCTTAGATTAAACGGCAAAATAGGTAATCAAAACCCGAATCACCTTTGGTAAATTCTTCTGAAATGCTTGAAGACTTAGAATCAAGGGTGCAGCTAGTGTCCAGTTATAATATCTGCGAACAAAGACATTCAACGAGACGCAATTCACACATTTAAATATATATGTTCCTCTCTTGTGCGTTTCTCATCTTGCGGAATAGAAATACTTGCATACCTATTCCCGATCTTTACTACCAGGTTGGGGTTATCTATAATTGCTGGATTTTCAGCAAATTCATGATAGGTGATGATGTGCTCCATGAACCTTTCTGCAAACACAGAGAGAAGAAGAAGGAGACTAATTAAAGACAGCAGATGAAAAGGTCAGTAGTGGTGAGCCATAACATCTTACTAGACTGAAAGGTCAGGAAACTTTTTCTCCCACCAGTGACAGCACCTGAGCGCTGCCGCGATGCGTTTCCAGAGAAGTGTGTGTATTGTCTAATTTTCAAACAGGAAAATCAGGAGTGTCGCTCTTGTGTACCTTTGGATATTTCAGCGTTTTCTGTCAGACCTCCGCACAGAGAAAGGGTAACGTCAGGGACATCGCTGGCTGAGTCAGAAAGACACTCTGTCCCGCTGTCAGCTGCAGCGCTACCCACCGACTGTGGAGACTGTGAACCAGAGTGCATCTCTGAGTCCATCCAGTGCTTAGTCGCCGCTTCGGACTCGCTGGAACGGCAAAAAGCACACAAAAAGCATATTATCATTCATTACGCTTCCTACCTCCGTTCAGTTTTAAAATAGACCGCTCTCATTTAGCACTTTTAATTAAAACGGGTCAGGCAATTATGCGCCTGTCTCATGAGCTAACCTCTTGGGAAAATATCGTGCGGCGACATCAGGTTCAAGTACATTCAGGTCATCTAGGTAGATATCCTCAGGACCCTGATGCTGGCTCCTCTTTGGGACACCTGTGTTCAACAACAGGATGATTTACTTACTCCGTGTACAATTATAAACAGAACAATTCAAACAAACAACCACCCGACGCACCTTTCTTCTTGGAGGGTGAGTCACACAGTTGGCTGTTGGCAGGGGTGGAGGTCGACACGCTGGACGGCAGCACATCCAGGGTCTCTGTGGGGGTTATGGGACTCATGGAGGTAATGGTGCTGTCGGGTGATAGTGGACTCACAGCTGTTACAGCTGTGATAGGGGTGCGCGGCTGAGGCTTGACGATGGCGCACACTGAGGAGGAGGTGGAGGACGAGGAGGCACCGTCATTCTTCTCAGCCTCCGTTTCGTTCGCCATGGCCTCCGAGCTGAGGATGACGCGGAAGTGGGTGCTCTCAGTCGGAGTGATGGTCACGGTTTTAAGCAGTTCTGGTTTCTCTTTCTTGGGGACCTGGATGTCGGATGTTAGAAGTTACTACGATGGTAAGTATGATGACAACTGCTTTGAATTTCATGAGGCAGAAGTGCTTTACCCTGGTTGTTTCGGGAAACTCTCCCCAGGTCCACTGCATGTGGGACTCTGCTCTGAGCAGACTCTCCGAGGGGCTCACCAGCAGCTCAGAGTCACTCTTTGGGGAAAAGGCTTGAGACAAGCCATGACTGGAGAAACACACAGACAAGTGGAAATAATTAATCATTCTCATAAATGTAGAAAAAAAAGAAGATAATTTATATTCCTCTCATACTCCACACACACTGTAAAACAGAAGCTATTGACGCTTCTTAATGTCAACACATACCTGTCACTTGCTGGCCAGTCCCCATCAGACATTGCGTAACCATCGAGGTTGTGCCTGGCCGCGGGTAATTTGGGGTCAATGTCACGCATTGTGGACACTGAAGGTGACCTAAACCCAGGGCGCAAAAAAAAGCACAATAATTAACCCATCCATGTTTAAACAAACCTTTATACAGCAACAAGCAATGACGTTGTTCCTACCTCGAGACATGTGCTGCGGGTTCATCGTCAGAGCTCAGGTCCATCTCAAATATCTCTTCATTTTGCCCAGGGCCGGATGTAGCAGCAGTTGTAGCAGCGGGTGTGTTGGCGGCGGCGTTACCAGTGGTCACTGACATCGGTGGGGTCAGCTCCTCTCTACGGGGGTCTCCTTTGTGCTTCTTTCTCCGTCTTTTCTTCTTCTTTGTGGCCACGGTGCTGGGAGCGGGAGGCTCCGGTGGGTCCTCCGGGTCAACGGGGTCCAGGTCTTTGGGGGCCCTTTGGTTCTCCACCTCGGAGATCCAGAACAGATGACTCTCAGTGGGGATTGGGGAGGTGGCCAGGTGGGCAGGGACAATCTGCTGAAGAAAGGATACAGAGTCAAAAGGATTAAGATGCGTTTTAACAAGTGCAACAAAATGCAGCGCTAATTATCAGTGGAGACGGCGGCAGCGACGCTCGAGTCCAGTAGAACAGGGTGGCGGTCACTGATTAGCTGTCACAATAAGAGCGCTAGCAGCTTGAGTAATAGGTCACACGTCAAATACAGCTACTGCACAACACTGGAGTAATTACTTCCTCATTCCTCTACAGCATGTGCAAAAGCAACACTGACAATTCAAACATTATTAAGACATCTGCCTTAATTGGACGTCAAAATTAACTGCGTTATTAAGGGTATTGTCATTTTATTCTGTTTCATCTGTGCAGTTAGTGTCAGGCTTACGTTCTGCTGCTCTGATTCCTGGACAAAGAAGGCCTCTCCGTTGTCACCGAGCTTCATGTGCAGGTCTACGGGCTCTCCATTCACCTCGATGTCGATCTGGAAATATTTTAGCAAAAGGTACAGCTTGACACATGTGTCTGGACTAACACTGAAACTGACAACAGTGACTTTCTTTTATTAGAAAATTTGTGTTTTTTTACTAGTATTGGCATCGTTTGACACACGAGTGCGTTAGCTGGTATGTATATATATATATATATTTTTCCCCCCAGCAAGATTTACAGACAGACGCATCCACAGGCAGCCCTGTGCTGATGTTGATGCTGCAGACCCGCGCAGCCCATACATCGCCCCTCCCCTACTAGCAGAGTGCCTGCAGCCTGTTTTTTTTTGTATGCATAAGACTGTTAAAAATTCATTGAGTTGAATAAATGTTTCTGTTTTTGGTTAGATTGAGAGTTGTGATATTTGTTATCATTGTGTCATTTTTTTTATCATGTAAATGGAGGGAGAAAAAGCAGTATCGGCTCCAAATATCGGCTCAGAAAAATTGGTAGCAAGTATGAAGTAAATATACCGTATTTTCCGGACTATAAGCCGCTACTTTTTTCCCACACTTTGAACCATGCGGCTTAAGCAAAGATGCGGCTTTTCTGTGGATTTTTTATTTTTTTTTGCGATAAATCCTTCTGGCCGCATGCGAAAAGCATCATTTTCAGCCAGTTTTACTCCGGGATGACAGCGACACGGAGAGCGACACTGACATAGACACAAAAAAGGTATGTGATGAAGCTCTTCCGAGCCTGTTCAACTCCGACACTGAAGACGATGACTTCAGTGGTTTCAGTCAATCAATAACTTTTCTGTTTTGTTTGATCAGCACTTTTACTTTTATGTTACAGGCACCCTCCGGAAACTGATCAGTTCAGTTATGTTTAGTTAAACTAATCAGTTCAGTAGATATCAGCGGCTTATAGCCTGGTGCGGCCTATATATGTACATTTCCATTTTTTTTTTTTTAAGAACTTGGGTGGGTGCGGCTTATATTGAGATGCGCTCTATAGTCCGGAAAATACGGTATATATAAAAAACTAAACAAAAACGGTATCAGCCCTAAAAATCTATATCAGTCGACCTCAATTAGAAAACAATTAAAATCATCAATAGGATACTTTGATATTCATTATTGATCTACAACATGTTGCTTAATAATACAAAGGTTTTGTGAGATGACATTGAAGGCCAATCGCGACTTACAGCCACATCCATCTCCAGAGGGCTGTAGAAGACCTAATAAGTGTACGGCTCTCGTGGGTTTGGATTCTGGGGAGTCTGTCAACAGAATGAGGCTATTCATGTTTGCCAGACAAACCTCAGAGGACCGGGGCCCATTCAGAAACCTGACACCACAAATGAAGAAACCAGGTCACGTCTAGTGCACTACAGACAAGGAGGACGTTCGGTCGCAGAGGGCTCTGCAACCTGAATCCAAATCATCAATATTAATTAAAAACTAATACCCGCCACAATAATCCGTTCCTTTTTCCTATTGTGCAACACTTGATGCTGCTTTTTTTTTTTTTTTTTTGCCTCTTTTGTCCTCTTCAAACGTTGAGCTTGACACAGTGTTGCATTACTGGAATGACTGGAGGCACCGGCCGGCAGGTGTGGGTTATTTTAGACTTTTGGAGTTTAAAGTTCAAGAAAGTGGAAAAGAAATTGAAAGGAGTTAACTACTTATGAATAGCCATGCTTAATTATTATTCCTCTGGTTTTAGAAGAAAACTCTACTTTAAAAACATTTCTGGTTGCCAAACTGAAGTGACTGTGTATGGGAACAAACCCGCTTCCCACAGCCAACATTTAATTAGTGTTTGGCTTTAAATTTTTCAAAATGTCTGGAACGGAAATCACATAATTTATTTGGCCCAGTAACTTCTAAAAAAAAATAATAAAATAAAAAACATACATATATTTAGCAGCAGCAGCAGCCCTCGAGGATCTGGTAAGTGATCCGAGGGCTTTGTTACACAACAGCCCTTGTTGAGGGCTTCTTCACATTTCCTCCCTCTCCCACACATTCAAGTTGTAGAGCCGTTACCATGGAAACCACTCATTCATTCCTCGCCTCCGAGCCCATCAGCATTCAGGGTAGGTGGTGAGGTAGTGTCAGCCCCTTCACAAATCATAGCCCACTATAGTCCACCAGCAAGAAAACCTGCTTTCTTTAAGGGCAGTGCAAAAGCAGCAGTTCACCATTCACAAAAAGATCTACATCCATTACTACGTCCATTCAATTACTAACTGAAGACCAACTACAATCTGATAAACTCAAACAAATGTTGGATTCATTTGGGTTTTTCTTACAATCTGTCAGATAACCACATCCATTTAGTTTTCCTCAGCCTGAGTACCACCAAATTAGACCCAACCTGCTGCTCCCTACTCATCATTTAGGCCGATGCAAAGGTGCTATTTCAGTAAAAGAGATGGCAACGCTAAATATAATAGCACTGTCCCTCCACCATGATTAATTGCATCTCATCTCCAGTCGAGAATATATAGAATAAAGAACTATCAAAAAGTGAGAAAAGCCCACACCGTTGAAGCCATGTTTAGTAAAAACACAAGATTTCTCAGAATGACTCTGTCACTATGCTCAACGTGTATTAATTACGCACATGAGAAATGTGGAATCACATGCTTTTAGCTTAATGGAAGGCTTGTATGACCATACGCTGGGAGAGATGTCAAAGCACATTTTATACATGCTGACGCTGTTATGAAGTATACTCTACTCAGGCAAACACCAGGGCCTCTTTTAAGTGGTGCTTCAGTAGCCTAAGTATTCTGGCACTGGCAGATCACAGTTAACATTTAAAAGACTCTCCCGACTTGGTATTGTACATCATTAACACTAGCAGATCCACGACTTGGTATTGTACATCATTAACACTAGCAGATCCACGATGGGCAGTTTAAAACAGTCTCCATTAAAATCCCCTCAGCAGAATCAGAGGCATCTTTATTGTTATCAAAAACCGGTGTCTAAATTACCCCCCAATGCAAAAGCTCAGCGGAGACACTATCTCTCAAATTACATTCTTCCATAATTGATAGTTTTAGTACGTATAAGTAGGGGAACGTGCAGTGCACTGTAAAATGCTGTGGGACGGAGCAGAAGGGAATAAGGACTGATTTTTCTGACTTCAGAAAATGATGAGGAGACAGGAGGTTCTCCTCTAAAATATTTAGTCATACATCAATCAGCCACAACATTATGACCTCTAACAAGGGAAGTAAATAACACTTGTGACCGCCTTGTGACAATTGAATGTTCTGCTGGGAAACTTTTGGACCCGGCATTCATCCATGTGGATGTTATTTAGACATGTACCACCCAACTAGACCAGAACAAGCACCCCAGCCCCATAGCAATGACATTCCTTGATGGCAGCAGTCATCCCCAGCAGGATACAGGCACAAAAACAGTTCAGGAACAACTCAACAAAACATGACCTGGCCTCCAAATTCACTAGATCCCGAACTGATCGAGTACCGGCCCCTCCCCACAACCCATAGGACCCAGAGGCCCCCACTAACAAAATTCTGCTGCTAGACACCACAGGACACGGTCAGAAGGCCCATGTCTAACGAGTCACAACTGTTTTGGAGTTACAAGGATGATCTACACAATATGAGGCAGGTGGTCATAATGTTTTGCCTGATTGGTGTGCATGACTACAAAAAGTGTCACTGTGCTGTTGCTGGACAGAAGGGATCAATATTGCTTAATATAGCCATCTGTAATGATTCGGTGGAGTAAAATGTGGCACTCAGCGTTAGCTTAGCACATCAGCTGGTTATTTATTATTTAATATTTATTATTTTATTGATTATTTATTTTCTTATGTACCGCTCTTCGCCCTCCTAATTTCCCCTTGAGGATAAATAATTTTTTTTCTGATTCTGATTCTGAAATGCTGCAGTACAGAGGATACTGTGTGAAAACATGCTACAAGAAATTACATAATTCTAGCAGTAAAGCAGAATTTAGAGGTGAGCTACAGAGGTCTGTGGTTAGAGGTCTGTTTTACCTTAAACGGGAACTATATTTAAAACGAAAGCAAAACAGTTTGTGGTTGGTATTAACTGTTTTCTGCCACATATGTATTAGACTGAGTTTGACTTTAATGATCCACAAGGGAAATTACTTGATCACAGCAGCTTAGTTAAAAGATAAAATAAGGTTAAAATAAGATTAAAATAAAATATAAGTATTATCTAATAAAACAAATTAGAAAATAGTGTAAGCAAAAAAATGTACAGAATTATCTTACGATCAAATGTACATAAGTAGGGGGCAAAACAGTGTCCAAGGTGATCTGGTTGTTTGGACTGTTGCACGGCAACAGTTGTGCGGATCTTGTCCACTAAGGGAGGGATACACACTATACGACACCTGCAGAGTCTCAAAGCTGAGCACGGACGCACTGTTGTCCGGAAAGTCCGCACACTCACAAATGTCTTTATGTGGAGCCCAATACTGTAACTTTTTTGGAGAAAAGCATAAAGAATAAACAAGCTTAACTCACCACTTTCTCCTTGGAGCGGAGCACACCCAGCTTGCCGAAGCGCACGTGGAACGGTGAGCACTGGTAGGTGCCATCTCTCTGGCGGACGACCACAACATCGATGCAGCCCGACAGCGTGGCCTGATTAATGCCCTTGTACAGCTCTTTGACAGTCACCAGAACCTGACCTGCCAGCTGGCCCACGTAGTTCATGGTGTCCGCCTGGAAGGGGGGGGAAGAGAACAAAATATTAGCTGATATTATAGAAAGACAGGATGAGGATGTGGTGTTCAGCAAAAGCGACGAGGTGAAGATGGTTTTAGCTCGTACTAGTTTTTCCTGCTCGATTTCCCCAATAGTCTCACGGTCCGTCGTGCGTCGTCTCTTCTTTGAAGTAGACTGTCGCAAACTTCCACACGACTGTCTCTCACTTGTCTTTTGCTTTCATTTCGTAGCTCGCTCCCTGCCTGGCTGTGGTGTCTGTTATCTCCTGACCTGTATACAGACTGCCAGAGTACTGCTGTCAGCCTACCGCTGGCCAATGTCCCAGATGAGCAGCCTCAGAGAGAAGGGGGCTAATGGCTGTCCCCAAACAATGAGGCAACCTCATACAGAGATCCCACTGCCCTGAGAGGAGCTCACTTCCTGTTTACATTCAAAACAAAAAATAAAACCACATTTTTTGTGACTATAACTATACAGCCTTGGATTAATGCTGCATATTTTCCCCAAAACACTTGTAGCCTCTTCGGATGAGAAGTTTGTGAGCAAGTAAATTTCTTAACAAGGGATCTGTTGAAGCTAGTAAATCAGAGAGATAATAGTGGAAGTCTCATTATGCTGAATAACATAAAACGTCCGTCTTCCTTTGGCCTCGTGGCTGAATTTGCAGTCGTTGCAATGTGCAAAGTGACACAGAGTGCATGTAACGATTAACTTAGTAAACAGGATTTTGAGTTGCCCTGTCAGGATCTAAGCGAGTGCGGCCTGTAAACACGTTCACCCTGCTGACTTCGTCGGGTTTATGCAACCTGAAATGCTGCTATCTCACACTGACCTTTTGTTCTGAGCGTAGCCATGAGAGCGGTGCTGGGGTTGTGGGGGCAGAGAGAGTAGAGAATAGGGGGATTTGTGCAAGGGTGGCGTCGTGGAATATGGGAAATTGGTATAGTACTGAACAAAGAGCAGTAAAAAAATGTATGTTTAGTCAATTAGGAATAACTTACTTTTAGACGCAACCAGAAAGGTAAACACCGTGAAACTCAAAGAGCCATCTGAGCAAACAGACCGTTTTTAGAAGGCTTCAGGTCAGCTGAGGAACTCAGGAAGCGCTCACATACTTCAAAGAACTTCAGCACACATTTGTATTCAAATAGGATGAAAAAGCAGGTTTTCCCTTTGTTGACATTCACTAAAGAGTCTTTTTCCTGGAGGACCAACACCAATATGGTGGCTACCCAAGTTATAACACTATGCAACATCACCCACATGCACATGACAATGATATGAAACTACAAAGCATTTATTAATAGCGTGGATATTTTAATTATTGTGGTCTACTGTAGGTCTGCATTGTCTGAAAACTCTGGGTGACATAATAGACAGATACCAAATAAGTAGATGAAATCTATTAACACAGTCGACTCAAACATGGGTTGAAACCTAAAAAATGAACGAAATTTTACAAATCCTGGCGGCAAAAGTAAAAGTGCAACACATTGTCTGCCTGTTCCATGCATGTTCTGTGTCACTGGAAACTAAGGACCACCTTGTTCTTGTCAAGCAAATAACACGTGACTATATGTATTTAACGCTCTAAAGCTCCTGTGCCTTACGTGAAGCAGTACGACATTACAATAAAGGTCAAGAAGGTCTTGAGTTAAGGGAGAAAATTGCATATTTAAAACAAAAACAAAACATACCCTCACAAAAAGGCCTGAAACCAAAGCCACCAGCATTCATTTATCTAGAAGGCAGTAACATGTGATAGACTTGCTCCACCTGCTCCTACCCATTGTCATGTCGTTTACTCGTACCAGTGTAAACACCCAAGTAGGAGTACACATACATACTGTTCAATTTAAACCTTAAAAAGATCTGAAACTGACATCATCTGTCTGATTCACAGTATCTATGTGTCAAAACACAAGGCTTGGCTACAACAACAAACCGAGCAACCTGCCCAACTGAGCAACAATAGATGACTAACAGTTTATTCTGTCCCTCTAGCATCAGGCCGAGCTGGACTAGGAAACTTGTTGACTCACCAGCGACCAAGACGACCTCGGGGACGAGGACTCATCCTGTTCACTGTTGTCTGTGTTGTCATCTGTGTTGCTTTCCACAAGCTCCCAATTTCCCCAGGACCTCTGTCTCTTCATCACTGTTTACAGAGCATCAGCTCCCACTTTGCCTACTCTAGGATATTCCTCTAGGATCAGTGTTTTCCTCCCTCAGTTGATGACAATGCCTCCCTGCCATCTTGGATCTAATCTGAAATATGGCCCACCTAATCACCTTCAAATAACCCTGCCGTAGGTACATTCAGATACGCTATCTGGAGACGGTGACAATTGTGCAACACCGCCATAAACTTTGTCATCCTGCTTCTTCTGGTTTATCCTTTGCTGGATGCGCACTTGTGGTTGTCCAGTCAGGTGACAGGGCACAAGAGGTTTAGCCAATGGGACGTCGTCTTGAATGTGGCAGCGCAGGACTGATAAGGGGACAGCTAATGTGAACGACTAAGCAATGTTTTCCCCTGATAAGAGTAAACGCTGAGGGAAAGAACCAAGCAGGACTCGGCAGGGCGACGTTCTCACACCGTCGCTCACGTGTTCATCACCGCCTCGGCTGCATGAGCTTGTTATTGTGCACGACTTATCAAAAGGTGGAGAAGAGGGCGGGGAGATGATGACAATCCTTGAGTCAACCAATGGATTGTTTAGTACGCCATGTGTATTTTCTTCGTTTCCCATTATCAGTGAGCAAGGTGACATCCGATACATGTGAGCACATAAGAAAAACAGCACAGGCGTCTATAAATACCAAAGAGATAATCTCTGCAGGAATGAGTCAACATTACTTATCACTATTGATTGATAAAATACATAAATGTCAGGTACGCTCAGGTTGTAGTCCAAGCACCGGTCAATTCAAACATGCTTCAACCAAGTTCTCTACGGTCTGGATTCTGGCACCTTCCCGTCTGGTTTACCTCAAAAAGCTGAGGACACACTACCAGATTTTATCAGTCGGCATGGGTGGTTAGCATTAAAATCTGTTAAGAGTCTGAGGGAGTTAAGACACAAATATGCAAGTGCGTGAGGGGAACAGACCTAACCTGACCTCAGTCGCAGTCAACGAAACCGAATCAACCAAACCAAACTGAGACGGATCTGGACGCAATCGAGTGGTGTAAACTGATTATCGACCCAACTGCTAAAACATGTAGCCGACTGCCAATGAAAAAGACAGAGTGAGAAGCAGCAGAAGCATCAAAACAACGTTGGCAAACAGCGAGAGCAAGAGAGCGGCGACAAACCAAACCTGGATCGCAGGAAAGGAGGAGAGATTAATCGAGTTGTGGCAGTGGCACGAGCGCTTATATAATGTTTGTTGGTGGCATACCACAACTGTTGCCAACTGTCAAGAGTTTGAAGCGCTCACTTGGTTTCACAAATCATGTAGTTTGTGATACCTGATCAGACTCAACCATTCAGCATGTGATCCCCAGTCTCTCAATCGTCGCACAAAAATCTGCTGAAGTCTGTTCGTTAGTGTATACTCCTGGTCTTTTCAAAATCTGCATACTGTGAAAGTTGTGTAGCATTTACTTTATAGCTATTGTACACATAACCAAACATTTAAGAACATGACTAAACTTGTCAGCAGTCTGGAAGTAATATACAGAACCAAGAAGAGATTGACGAAGCTTTATACAGCCGAGTGAATTAGAAAGATATTTAAGTTTCTCAGCTGTTTTTTCTAACCTTCCAGCTCTGTGTGTTTCTGTGATAAAAGCCAATACACTTTTCTTTAGTGTCACATATTTTGCACCCTGAAGTAGACTCGACTGTCACATAAAATCTTTACAGAATAGCTTGGAGGCAGGTTTTTTTTTGTTTTTTTTTACTTAATACACTGCAGAGCTATAACTGTCAAGCATTAAGGCCTACACTGGATTGATTTTAAAGTTTATTGTATTTTATTGAAGTGTAAAAATAGTGTGTGTGCAAAAATACCCGACTAGGACATCCATAAACATAATGTATAAGGCTCTTCCAATAAGGCCTCTGACCAACCGTCCCATCTGCTGAGCTCTTTATAAGCTCTACCAAAGAAAACACACAAGCCTACCGAGTTGAGACTGTGGGTTTGGCCTCCTCCTGTGCTAGAATCTGTTCTGTGTTCAAGACTCTGACAAGAGCCATTAATAGATGTATAAATACTTTCTCGTGTTTGAAATAACCCAGCCACAAGCGAATAAACCAAGCAAGAAGCAACGCATTAATCTTTAACTGCATACTTGTAGTTTTTATCTGGAATGATGCAAAGCACATTTGCTTCAACTGTGTGACAAATGGATCAGTCCTGTTACTGAGTTTACTAACCAAACCATAGTGGGTTCATGTTACTCTCTTTCAAGTATTAGATTACACCAAACAGCAAACTCATTATACGTGTAAAATAATCCATGGCAATCGGGCAATAATAGGCAGTGATGGCTTTCGTTTTTACTCATTTTGCACCCCTAGAAAAACACACATCATTCATTCAGGGCGACAGTTTAATTCCTTATTCTCAACACTGTATACAAATTCCTGGCGAGTGTGAATTTGGCGACACAGTAAGTGGAAACGGACAAAGCCCCAACACAAAATCTGCCATGTAGGATTGAGACTGCCCAGCCTAAAATAGTGTTTGTTTTGTTGCTTTTCAACACACAACCTCTTTCTTAGTGTTTTCTCATCTTCTTAGTAGGGTCGCGGGCTTGAGGCAGGGTACACCCTGGACAGGTCGCCAGTCTATCGCAGGGCCAACACGTAGACAAACAACCATTAGCACTCACACCTGGGGTCAATTTAGGTTCAACAATTAGCCCAACGCACCTGTCTTTTGGAGGTGGGAGGAAACCGGAGTATCCGGAGGAAACAGAGAACATGCAGACTCCATCCAGAAAGGCCAGAGTTGGACTCGAACCTGGACCTTCTCGCTGGGAGGCATCGGTGCTAACCACCGAGCCGCTAAATGGTACATTTGCAGTCTATGGTGCTGTGACACTGCCCGGTCGAGTCCAAGCGGGACGTACATGTCTAAGTAACATCCACATGAATGCCAGGTTCAAAAGCTTCCCAGCCGAACACGGATTTGTCATAAGATGGTCAATGTCATTTACTTCCCCCGTTAGAGGTCATAATGTTGTGGCTGATCGCTGTATTTTGACTTGGATGTTACACTGTACTGGTGCATACTTTTAATACTTAGTACAAGCAATACTGGCTAACTAGAGTCTCCAAAATGACCATCAATTAAGTTCATTACCTCTGTAAAAATGGGTTTGTTAAACTCGGCATTTAAGAAGCTGATTATTTCACATGGCGGATGTATTACGCTATAATTATACTACTGCGCAGTGCTATGCAAGGGCCTTACGCAAGTCAGGCTAATTATGTTTCTATGTCCTGCTTCACTTTTAACAGTGGCAACTGAAACTGTAGCCAAAAGTTTGCCACACACAAATGTCTGTATCTCCAAACCTGCTCAGCTAAACCTCACCGATTCTTTATTGATCTAAAACAATCAAAACTCACAGAGATGGAAAACAAACCAGAAATACTAATAAGTTACATATCTGGGGAAGTGGAGTCAACAATGCAACAGGAGCAACAGCAGCAGCATAAATTACGCATTACATGGTATACACTTTAATTAATACACTTAAATTAGTAAACAACAAGGTTAATGTGCTGCCACTGACTTTTTTTTCATGTGTATTGCAAAACAAATGACAGTGAGTGGTGAATCAGTGCTCACACCACATATAAATAAAATGCCTTTAGGAGTAAAGAGGTGTTTCCTGCCGTCTAATCTATTTAAAAACACCCGTGTGGTACAGGTGTCTCGTTTGCTGATGTGTCAGCGCTGCTCACAAGCCGAGACCTCTGCTGCAACAAGCCGCAAATCGCGCAACGTTACTGACACGGGACACAAGCGCTTTGAGGACACACTGCGGAAATAAGCAGGGCATGAAATAAAACTCAAATCACGTCCACCGAGCCGTGAAAAAAAACGCCAGAGACGTTCGCCACTTGCACAAATTCAAACCGTACCCGGTGCAGTGACGCATAGTGGACGTAGAGGAAAAAGAAAATGAATGGAGACGGCTAGCTGTTTTTAACCCTGTGCTAGCCTCGATGTTAGCGTTTGGTTTAACGTTATCGTGTCAGTTTCTGGGTCTTCAGTGTCCACGAAATGCAAATGCCTTTATTTGTTATGCTACGAATGTGCTGTGCAATATTTTCACTACAGTCGACGTTTTTCATTAATTAAAATACCCGAGCGCAGCTAAAATAAATAATTGTAAATAACTGTTAGCCAGCTTACATGCTAGCTAACGTTAGCCGAGGGTGGACTGAACATTATCGAAAGAGAGAAGCGACGGGCTGAAGACGGGCTGAAATGGTCCCGTCCACCCCGGCTCACCTTTGGGTTGCTTCAGCTGGACGCCGCCGGGTGGTGAAGGGGTGTCGCGGTGTCCTCAGCGAGTCCCCATGTCATGTAGCTTTGGGGAGCCTCCTCCTGACGTGTCCGTCCCTGGACCACCGTGGCCGACTGGTGTGTGGCAGCTGAGGCTGAAGTTGACGGGACGGGGAGACGCACAGCGGCGGCGCACTCGCACAACTAGTGGGACAACTCGGCTCAGTGCACGGGTTCAAGTCCGCGCACTGGTGATGTCATGCGCAAAAACAAATAGCCGGCTCCGACGCATAATTTACTGTTATGAATGATTGATTGACAAATCTCTGTTATGATGCGTGGAACTATTTGGGGACCTCCAAATAGTTCATTATACGAGCAATACAAACAGGTAGAAATTAACCCCTTTAATGCAAATCAATACATGCAAATTTATGTATATGTAGGCACGTTTGCAGGTATATATGTCTATACATTTATATTTTTATATATGTGTGTGGGTATGCTAACTGTCCACACTTTATATCAACCACAACATTAAAACCACTGACCACAAAAGTAAATAACATTGACCATCCTGTGACAATTCAATGTTCTGCTTTTGCACCTGGCATTGTGTGGATGTTACCTGGACATGTAGTAGTCTACCACCCACCTAGACCAGACCAGGCACCCCCACTACCCCATAGCAATGACACTCTTTTTAATGGCAGCAGCCAAGGTACACACACAAAAACAACTCAAGAAACGTGCACCTGGCCTCCAAATTCACTAGATTGCAAACTGATCAAGTATCTATGGGTTGATCCACAGAGACCCTACAGACCATCCCAACGAACCCAAAGATTCCCACTGACAACATGGTTTTGCTGGTATAGTCACTGATTGATATGTTATTGTCAATTCTCTGATGAGTCACACTTGTTTTGGAGGCAGGCAGGCAGATGACATAATGTTATGCCTGGTCAGTGTTTACATATAACTGTTTGAATCTCATCTCATCTAATCCTTAGAAAATGAATGATCTGTTATTGGGGATTGTTTCAGACAAAGGCAACCCTCTCAAAAACAGCTGCATCTGCACTAAAAGGAGTGCCTCAAAGAGAAACAGACATAACTTGATCATTAGTTCGTCAGCCTCAAACCAAACGCTTCAGGGAGGATTCCATGTGTGATTTCCTTAAATTGTACCTGCAATACAGCATTCCCCCAACTGTCAGCACAACGTTCTGACTGTGACGCTCATACGAACACATGTACCTCGTATGTCTGTACTATTTTCTTTAACACCTTTAACTGAAATGGTTTTCACACTCACAGTGTTTACCTGCTCCACCTTTCCTAAAAAACAGTCGATGTCTACACCTACAGCTCGCATGCGTCCGTGCGTACACATGATGCACGCTAACAGTATATGCTAACACATAACACAAACCAGATAACTGATAAAGAGTTCATGTCACATTTTTTCCTTTATTTTTTGTTTTTACATCGCGAAAACCTCTGGGTCACTTGATTCGAGAGGTCAAAGGTCAACTACACATAATACTGTAATATAAGAATACAGCATTTTGCTTTTAATGGCCTTTTTTTATTATTTTTTAAAACAAAGATTAATAACAGATAAATTCCTTCCCACACATTGCATTAACTGCTAATAGTAGCCACAGGTGACAGGGGACCTGCCAAGCAACTACAGCACACAGTTATTCTCTCTGAATCCCATTCATAGTTTCCTTCCTTGACAAGCAATGCCCAAAGCTCTTTAGCCCAGCACACGAAAGACGCAAGAGGAAGCAGCTGTATTCAAGATTTATTGAACTGCTTTGTTGCACCGGCATGTGCCGGGGTAAAATGCTTTGGAGGCAGCACGGTCGTTAATCTTCTTTACGTCACTACGCTTGCATCTTCCTTTAGTCTTTCTTCTCCTCCTTGTTCTCCTCGTCTTCTGGGTTGTACACGCTGACGGTGAACTCGCCGGCCTCCGTGCCGTACTTGTTCTTGACCATCAGGGCGTATTTGCCAGAGTCGGTGGTGGTGACGGCGGCAATCGTGATGCTGGCGAACTTGCCGTGCTCGAACTTGAGCTTGTAGCGGTCGTCGGACTGCAGCTCCTTGTCGTTCTTTACCCACCACACCTCAGGCACGGGCTCGCCCCAGACGTTGCCCGTCAGGTTCAGGGACTAAAGCGAAAGAGAAAGAAAGAAAACAGGTTTCCAGGGTATTGATGTGGTCGCAGAATTCAGAAGAAAGAGGAACACACACACACACACACACACAAAAACAAAACAGAGTGAGAGAGTAATTACTTACCTTGCCCTCTTGGATTGCAACCACATCTGGCAAGCCTCCAACAACACGGGCACGATCTGAGCAAGAAAAACAGTGGTGAGCCAAGCACGTCAACTGTCACAGTCGCTGAGTAGTGAGCATTTCCCTGTTAAACAGCATAATATTCACCAACACCGACAGTGTTAGCTGGAATAATATTCAATATTTGATCAGTGTGGTAATTTCATCTACAAATGAGCCCATTTCTATTAATGAGATATATGCATATTCAATTCCCCTGAACCAGAGTTAAAATAAATAAATAAATAAAATAATAATAATAATAATAATAATAGAGGTCTCTCTATCCAGGAAAAGTCGCATCATGTCACAGAGCCATGTCTCCTGGGAGCAAGGAATAAATAACCACTTACTTCTCTCTGCGATGGCAGCAGCTCTGCGCAGGGAAAAGAGACAGAGATTGTCAGAAGCATCTTAAAATGATATCAGTTAGTGCTAAGCTACACAATAGCAGGAAGTATATTTTGAGTGCTTATGAAAGGACTTGGAAAGTACACAGATACTATTTTAAGTTTGTGACGACTGTTACTATTTATTCGTGTAAACATCCTCTTCAGGGAAAGTCAGAAGGATTGAGTCAGATGAGTCTGTTTACTTACTTGAGCCTTTGGAATTCTTCAAATGCTTCCTCCCATGCTGCACCAACACAAATCAGCAATTATAATTTAGTTACACAAGCCAAAGTTAATAGGATGTAATGCTCTTTGAGCGTGGAGAATCTCTCTCCTTTTTGACTTTAAAAACTTTCCCTCACCCTTTCCGGACAGATCAAAGACTCTCTTCACACCGTCCTTGCCATCAAAGATGTCTATGGTGTATTTGCCCTTGTCCTTCTCAGTGGGCTCATTGATCTTAAGCCACAGCTGCTCTCCTGTAACTCCGGACTTAACTCTCTCGGAGGCGGCAATCTTAGCATCTCTGAGGAGGAAAACAGGGACACAGAGATCAAGTCGTGTTTTATTTGCTGAAATCCAAGTCACGGCGACGTAGGGCGCAAACAGGAAGCAGCTCACTCTTAAAACCCAAGCAATCAATCAGCCCCTGTACTTTAACAAAATCGCACGTGAGATGAGATTTTTCACCCATCTGTGGTTTGTCTTCTTATGATACACCAGAAGATTGTTCAGGGAAGCTGAGACTTTCCCTCAAAAGCGTCGCTTTACTGTGCAGTATGAATCACTGGAGCCTATAGCAGCAAAACCCATTTCAGAATACAATAGAAGGATATTGTCTTATGTAATGCGCAGTATATCTCTGCTGTCACATATGTAAATCCTGTTGTGGTAGAATACACAGAGACTTTGCAGGCACCTCCACCATCATTGTGACGTTTAATGAAAACACACACTTTTGTTGTAAATTAGTAAAATATGCACAAAATTTGCTCTGTTGATGCTGTTGATTAACGCGTGTCTGCTTCAAGTGCATGCAAGACTACAGTTTTTTCCATTCTGTTTGATCTTTAGTCGATTGTTGTCATGCATACTGTATGTACTGTATCCCCTTTTATGTGCTTTGACGTTGTCTTGCCACCTTTTTGTTTGATTTCTTTCTTTGTGTAGCATCGGAGGAATCGCAAATTAGCCTTACGGCTAAATCTGACACATTTAGAACGTGTTGTCGTCTTAACGAGCGTTGATCCGTCCTCAAAAAAGTGCAGAAAATATGTCACAGTCTCGGTTTATCTGTTATAGGAGTGTAGATGTTGGTATGTTACATTATGAGTAATTAATGTGTTGAACTATATACATTTTTTAAAACGGTTGCATGTATCATGATCGTTAATTTTCAAAAAGGATATCAAATATGAACATGAACTGGTTGTATTTTTGTTACGTACTTCTGCAGCCAACCAACGCGCAGGTCCTCATGGTGATATGTGACCGTGGAATAGAGAGTGATGCCGTGTTCGGTGCTGAGAATCTGGATGTCGCTGGAAGAGTTGGCTAGAGGGGAAATAATCAAAAAACACGCATTTATTGCTATTCCTTGGAAGAGGCTGTTGTCTGTGTTTTTTTCTTTGTGTTTCTTTCAGTGAGTGGACTACATGATGTGCTTCATTACCGCCTGGCAAGTGTGAATTATAATGACTCACCAATAACCCTGAACAGCTCATTCATTACAGCCTGGTATCCTGAGGAAAATGATGATAGCACTTGTTAATGTCATGCTCTCTCTCTTTTTTTTTGCAGCACTGATTTCCACTTTTCTACTTAATTTGCCACTCATGAAATTCATGAAGGGGGCCGTACCTGCGTCTGTCAGATTGAAGGTGCTCTTATCTTTGCCTCTCTCATCCCTCAGGAAGACCTCGTAAATGCCCGCGTCGTGCTTTGAGATCTAGGGTGTCATATAAAAGTCACATTAGTGTCCTTGAGGCAATAATGAGTTCCCTCCAACCTCATAGAGAGGTGAATACAGAATCATTCTTAGGACAGATAACAGACAGTGGAATAGCCACACAGAGACCAACTAAACCGAAAAGGCAAGCTTTTCTCCCGCCCGTGATGCTGCAGGCGATTAAAGGAAAACAGGGTGGAGGAAAACATGTAGAAGGTGAGACGAGGAGGACACATGGAGAAATCAGGCGTCAACTTATGGCAGAAAGATTATGTCCAGACTTTAGGTCTTGGTGGCGGGCGAACGTCGTCTGCAGGTGGTTTTTTCCCTTCTTTTTCTTTCTTTTCCTGTTGCTTAATAACCCACTGTGAATTAGACAGATAAGCCAGTTATTGCAAATGCGACAGAAGCTCGTGCAATGACAACAACCCTCCGTTATGGAATAATGATGACACAGTTTCAATGGAGCATGGATATAACTTCACTCGCTCTGGTTCCTTAATAATGAACCGGATGAACGGGAAAGCTGGGTTCTGTTGAAGCGAGGTTGTGTAAGGTTCCTGTCCAGTTAAAGAAAACAGAGATCGGCGTGCCTTCAAAGAGTGGGCACGGAAGCCAGGCAATAGTTGTGTGCTCCGTGGTAAAATGGAGGTTTTTGTCAATGGAGTCCGGTGGCTTCGAAGAGAACATAGATCAATGTAACGGCTTCCAATCCCCGATGGCTGTAGGTTAAGTGGTGATAACATTCTAAATATAGCAAATGCTCAAACCGATTTATTTGGTTGGGTGGAGTTTCTGTTAGGTGGCGAAAATAGCATTTACTGTTGACACATCCTTGTCAGTTTATTGCTTGGCGACTCCCGTCTGCTTCTCCAAACTGGGGGACGCATCTCGTACAACCTCACTCCACAAGAAACCAAACTATCCCTTGTCACAAATGGACCTTTTACATGTTTGAGTAAGGAGGCCAGAGGAGTGAATACAGCATTAGAAATGAAGTGGAAGAATGAATGACACAGATAAACCACATGCTGCACTGCCGTCACGCGGCCGTAAGCGTTGAAAAGTACAACCTCTGAGCCTCTAATATCCAAACTGATCACTTCACAGCGAGAATGAAAAGTTCAAAAGAGAATGATTTGGCTCTTGTCCGTTGTTCTGACTCTGTTGGGATATTTTTAAAAGTGCTTCATCATTTATGATTCTGTGCGTCAGAGAGCGGTCGGCCGGCAGTGCAGCATCTAGTCAAGCTCTACAGCAAAAGCGTAGCTGCGCCAGCATCACTTTTTTAGCTCTTTACTCATGAGCTCTTCCCAGAGCAAGGCCTCCTATGTAACGGCTGACCTTTCCGATATTAAAGGTCAGCTCGCTGTCCTTCATCTCGATCTTCTTCGCGTCCTCGTCTTCCTCAGCAATCTCAATGCTGTCCTTCAGCCAAATGATCTCGGTCTCCGCTCTGACATTTCCGATCTGCGACATGAAGAAGCGTTGAGGGAAAACATCTTTGAAAAGACAGCAGTGCAAGCATTTACAGTCACTTTCGTTACCTTGCATTTCAACAGCACATCACATTCTGGAGTAACGGCGAAGTCGAGGTACTCCACAAAGTGAGGGCCTGTGGACATTGAATAAAAAGGTAATTACAGAAACATGCTTGAGTAATTAGCATTAAAATTGCGCAGCAGGAGAAGAGAGATTCATTACCTTGTTTCCTGACCCATTCGGCTCTTTCAAATTCTGATTTCTTTTGGAGCTCTCTGAATTCTGCACAAAGTTAACATGAATGTTACAGTGTATCAGCACATCCTGTCCATCCAAAAATAAATAAGAGACGACAGAGAGGAAAGGTTGTCTTCTGCTGCCCCTCGATGGATAAAGAGTTTAACTGCAGCAAAAGGCAGGGATGGCTCTCCTCTCTAAACACAAATTCAACAGTCTCACTTCTTTTCTTACCATCTCCAATTAGCACCAGGCTAGTTGTACCCTTAGCCTTTCCGTCCACCAGGTTAAAGGTGAACGTCCCCTCGTCCGTCACTTCCAGAGAGTCCATGAACATTTCGATGATGCCGGTGGACTTGTCGAAGTTCATCGTGTATTTCTAGAACGCGACGAAGGTCCAGAGGTGACCAGCTGACACAGAACGGCACCATCGTGATGGGAGACTAATTAGACCTGGATCCCTACCTGTCCCTGAGTGATGATGACGTCGTTGAAGACGTACTCCACTTGGCAATCGGAGGTCCATTTCTCGACCTCAGTCCAGAATCGCACGCGGCCCTTCTCGAGCAGCTCCATGGACATTTCGTTCTTGAAGGGAATAACTGGAGAGAGGCGGACATTGTTGATATCTTGCATGGAGCCAACTACACAGTCTACTGTGTTGATGCTGGTGTTAAATGATTCTGTGCTACAGGTAATTCACCTGGGAACTTGTGCTCATGGCTGAGATCCAGAAGGCGTCTGAGACCTGAAAACAACACAAAGGCGAAATGAGCGAATGACCTCCATAAACTGACCTACAGCAACGAATGATCAAGACAAAAATATCTCAGTGTAACAGAGGGGAACTGGAAGCAGCTGTTGGGGCAGGATGACAGACGGGAGTTTACACAGCCAAGACTCACCCTCCTCAGTGAGCGTGTAGCTGGAGGAAATGCCTTCAGTGTTGGTGACCTCACAGGAGAAAGTGCCCAGATCCTCCAGGGAAGGACTGTTGAAGATGGCTCTGGATCTGAAAGAAAAGCAAACAAGGAAATCAGTTTTGACCTGGATTTGTAGATGCGTGGATGCTTTCTTCATCGGGGAACTTTAAGTGGACTTACTTGCCCCCTTGGGTGACGACAGTGAGGCGAGAGGTGTCTGTGATTGCCTTGTAGTTCTTGGACCAAATGAACTCAGAGCCCTCGCTCATCTCAGAGCACTCGAACACCATAGAAATCACGCCGTCGTCGTCCACGTCCACGTAAATCTCTTTAGTGCCTGAGAAAGAAAAAAATAAACGACACTGTGAAGAAAAGACAGCAGGGGCAAATAATAAAAATGGAAGACATGACAGTGAGTCGACAGCAGAAATCACGGATCAACACCGAGAAATGGCGATTTTCTGCGTTCCCTCCAGACTTTCCAGACCCGCGTTGGAACACTGTGCAAGGGAATGTGTGAGTTGCATAATAACACACTCACCAGGGCGAGTCTGGGCCAGGACTGGACCCAAGACGGCTGAGGGCTTTCCAACTCCGGCAAGATTTTGAGCACGAACGTGGAAGACGTAGGACGTACCGGCCTTCAGCCCGGTGACCTGGATCAGCACATGAGGAGTCGAGGGAAAGTTAAAAACAACGGAGCCTTTAGTCGCTTAAAAGCACATTTCACATGAAGATATATACGGGAAGGGCCGAGTTGTTCGAAATATAACAAATGCATCTTCCTCACCTTCATATATTTCATCTTGTTGGCCTTCTCATGGACGGCCTTCCAGCCCTTCTCACCAGCCGAGGCCTCCTTGATGTCCAGGTAGTAGCCGTTGACTGGGCTGCGGCCGTCAAAGGCAGGCGGCTCCCACAGGACCACGACTGAAGTGTCACGGACCTCCAGCACGTGAAGACCAACAGGGCGACCTTGGAGAATAAAAGATACAAGGAGTGAACAGTGTAGGGATAAATCTGGATCCTAACGCAAATGACTGCACAAATATTTTGTTTCAAAAATGAGTGTATAGTCAGTAAAAAGCTAACAATGTAAGCCTTTGCTCCTGAAATGCAACTATTATTATTGGAATTCATTGGTATAGCACAGAATACATTTTAATGGGACAATTACTCTCTTTATTGTTTTTTTTCGTATCGTATTACACAAGAGAAGGAATCAGAACTGCTTAAAAATCTAAAAACCGGTACTGTTCAGTATTTTTAGTTTGAATAATAGCAGCATTTGATTGATTGATCATCACTACGGTCCACTCTAATCTCTATAAACCTAATTTCATGAATGTATTATGTTTGGATGAGCGTGTTGCCTCATACCTGGAACAGTAATGGTCCACTCCTTACACTCCAGAGCTGCACTGGGAAGAGAGGCCCTACTCACACCTGCCATGTTCATTGCACGCACTTGGAACTGGTAGAGGACATTCTCCTTCAGGTTCTCAGCCTAATACAAACAAAAAGAAAATAATTGGAAGCAGGTGAAAAGCTTACAGATGAAGTGAGCCTGTTCAATGGCTTCCCGAAGTGCAAGGCCTCACTTTATAAGAGGTTGTAGTCAGTGCCTGGTGGTTCATTTCGTGCCATTTCCCAACAACATCTCCCTTCACGGTCCTGTAGTCCACGAAATATCCCCTGACATCGGCTCCTCCGTTGTCTGCGGGCGCGCTCCAGGAGAGCACCATGTAGTCTCTGACAGCCTCCACCAGGGTTATACCGGTGGGCTTACCGGGCACGGCTGTGGTGGGAACGTACAAGTCGGTCAACGTGATTTGTGACAGAAAATGTGAAGTAGCAGTGTGTCCGGGGAGGTGTTTTTCAGACATTCAAGCCCTTTTTATTCAATGAAAAAGCATATCATATACATAGCTCGACACTGGCCAAACATTACAGAGAACTCAGTGGTCATTAGTGTTAAAATATCATAGTAAATACATGCTACATGCTTTGCATAAACAACAAATAGACTCTTTTTAGTGTCCGTATAAAGGATAAAATACTCACGCTCAGGACCAGAAGCACACTAAGAAAATCTCCGAAGCCAGGCGAGACTCTCATTAGGATCATGCTCTTTAAGAATGTTTAAGCCTTCACCTTTGGCCATGCAGCAAGAGGAACTCCTGAGGAGTTATCAAATAGCAAAACAGAACCCCCAGCGTTTATTTATACAGATGGCAATACTAATAAAAAAAAGCATTGTGAAACATAATCTGATTTGTCAATATAAAATGTAAGAATGGGAAAATGTCGAGTTAGAGATGAGTATGACGTGCAGGCACATGCATTACTGTGTAACCACCAGCTGTTGGATAAACCACATGTATAGATGAAACAAACTGAGCTGTATTAGATTGAAACATCAGAAATGTGGACAATAATGAAAGATGGCGGGATACGGAGAGGAACTGGAGTGATGAAAGCTATGAAACAGTTATGAGCTCCTCTTAAAATGTGTGTACCCTCTTAACAATCACACCTTGGATGAATTTTTAAAAATAGCTGGGAGGATGGAGCAGAGGGAGAGAGACAGCGGGTTCAACTCTGCAGGCAAAGCGAACGGTGGAGAAGAATTACGATGAGGACACTCACAGATGGCAGCCTGGACGACCACAGCATCAGAATCGGAGGAGTTCTGGCTGTATCCGGCCGCGTTTACCGCCTTCACCCTGAACACGTAGTTCGCTCCGGTGGTCAGGCCGTGGCACACAAATCTAATCAGAGAAAAGACATCATAATTTCACGCTGGTACAGAAACAACAGGTCGCTGCACTTTAATTAAACACCAAAAGCAGGTAACGTCTGCACGACAAATGTCATTTTCTTTCTTTGAGTGAACAATGGGAGAATAACTGTGCCCACCTGGTCTGCTTGACTGGTTTGTTGTTGCAGGGCATCCAGACATCTGTGCCCACCACGCTGCATTCAATGTAATAGCCCACCAGCTGAATGACTTCCTTAGAGGCTGCCCAGGAGACCACCACAGAGGTGGCGGTGTTCCTGGTGGCAACTGGATTGCCTGGAGCTGATGGCAGGTCTGTTAGAGAAAGAAACGGGGCAGTAAGAAAACGAGACTAAGAATCTGTGATTAAATACAGTTTAGAAACAGGAACAAAATACAGAAAAGTGGAATTGATGAGACCTTTTATGCAGAGAAACGGGACTGTGTGGGAGTCCCTGTATGCAATGGCGGTATATACGCTCTTGCAAGGTTGTCCAGCTCACCCAGTTTATCTCCAACTGTAGTTTCTCCGGTGGGCACAGACGGCTCGCCCACGCCTGCGGAGTTGCAGCAGCGCACACGGAAGTTGTAGGATTTGCCCTCTGCCAGGTCAAACAGGGCAAAGCGGGGAGACTTCACCGGCGTACTGGTGTTCACTCTCTGCCAGGTGTCGGACCCTGAAATACACTGTGATCAACAGAGAGCCGGAGAAACGTTAGAGACGGAGGCCGACAACACGACTGCAGTCGGGGATCAGGGTAAGCCAGCCATACAGAAAACAAAAGGGAGGTTGGCTGTCAAGTCTCCAGATGGTGCTCTTCACATACATAAAGGTTAACGGTAAAATGCCAAGCTTTTCTGCTACCGTTTCATTTCAATAGGTCAGTTATTAGCCGTAAATCTGTCGGGGAGGATAGGAAGGATTTAGGGCGGCAGGAATGTGCTGCGATATTTCTTGCGTGATCAGTTTTTACATTAGCATAGCAACACTAACATGGCAGCCTCTGAGATGTGAGTAGAGAGTGGAGTAGGGAGTTTTCTGTTTTCTCCTCACCTTCTCGATGTAGTACATGACTCCTTCGTGACCCCTCTGCACAGGGGGCTTCCAGGCGAGCACCACATAGCTCTTGGTTGCCTCAGTAACCACGACATCAGTCGGTTCTCCGGGGATCACGCCGACTGGGGAGAGGTGAAGACATCATTTGGAAGTGGCCGCTTCAACTGATCACTGACGCAAGTCAGTTCAAATGGGTTATAATTACTGGTGTAGCTTCATTTCAGCACTGATACCAAAACTTTGTTATTTTTAAGGATGAGAAAAATAAACTACTCCCATTTTCTGTCGTATTGCAGAAATTCTCACACAGTATTTAGGTATTCGTGAAGAAATCCAAGACTTCTGCCTTGCATAATAACTAAAAACATGTATTTGCACTGATCCAAGTTAATAAGTTGTCAGTCCCACTGTCTTCTGCATTGTTTTTGTTTACTTACAGTAAGATATTAAATAAGTTCAATGTGCCATTACTGCACAATAGAATTACTGACGCACCAGATAAAACAATTCATTTGCACGAATCAGTATTTCAGCTCTATTTACAGGAAATAATAAGATAACAGGGCTTCCATGCTGTGCCGCATATATGTAAATGGCTTCCACTTCCTGCTGTGTGATGACGACAGCAGCGATTTCTGTGAAGGAGACGCATTCAGGTGGGATGCGGATGATAGGAGGCAGGGCTCAGTCCGGGTTCAATCTCATCCCGGTAACTGTAGCTATAAATTCTTAAGCCAACTGAAGATTAAAACCTCCAACACAGCAAGAGGTGGGCATACCTGTGGGATCCTCCTCTGTGAACTTGATCATCCCAGTCCAAGGTGCAGAGGGCCCGGCTGTGAGAGAAAATAACAGAAATCCATAAAAGATTTAGCCGCGGGCTTTGTCGAAATGTGTCGACGGGCGCAGTTCTCACCTCTGAGGCGGGCTCTGTCGGAGGGATCCATGGCAACCACGGCCTCGGAGACGCGGGATGGGCGGCTGACTCCCGCCTTGTTCAGGGCACGCACTCTGAAGACGTAAGAGCGGCCCTCCACCAGGCCTGTGACGGGGAAGCGGGCGTACTTCACTGGGACATCATTACACTGAGCCCAGTGATGGGTGCCCACCTCACACCTGTTAACACAAAACATATGTAAATTACATTTGCACTGTGATTACTATGTAAAAGCACTTTGATACATACAATGTACTAGTTGATCTGAACAGGTGTTGCATAAGACTTTACTGGTATGCGCAGTTATCGTTGACAGTTTTTCTGTATATCCTTCAAAAAGAATTATAATATACCCTGTATGTAAACTGACTCATAGTTTCCTTCGTCCATATATTGTAAATTCTAAGAGGCTGAGCTGACCCACCTGTCGATGTAGTATCCCAGGATGGAGCTGCTGCCCTCCACCGCTGGCTGCTTCCAGGTCACCACCACATAATCCTTGTTGGCATCATGACAGTGCACATCCAGGGGGGCCACGGGAACCCCCTCCAGCTCCACTTCGGCATCTGATCCGCACACACAAACTTGTAAGTTACGCCGTTTCTAAATCAGGTTGATCTCCATCACACACTCAGTTTCCATTTTCTGACCTACTTATGTCTTTACAGTATGGTGTACGTGGCAGCCATGCAGCTCGCTAAGTTACGTTCATTTACATCTTAGTGCATTACAAAGAATTTCTGGTGATTTTCTTGTATACATAGGCATTTCGGTTCAAACCAATCACACCTGCTCTGAGGGGTTTTCTGATATAGAAACCAGATTCCTCACAGGAAACCAAACACCTCATGTCAGACAGAGTGTCATGTCAGTCAGAGACATTAAGCAGAATTAACATGCTGTGTCACTTTACACAAAACCACAGACCACAGATCAAGTTTCATGATGTTTGAACTGAAATCACTGTACCTCTCACAAACACATAGGCAGAGTAGGAGTCAAATCCGGATTTGGTGTTGACGCGCAGGGTGTACATGCCCTCATCTTCTTTGTTGAGGTGATTAAGGGTGAGAATGGCACGATCCCCAGTCCAGATGGTGTGCACCCATTTAGAAGGCTTCAAGGGCACAGCTGGTAGTCAATAACGAAAAAAAAAAAGGTGGGAACGGATACATGAATGGATTAATACATATAGAAGCAGCGTAGACTATATATGAAAGAACACAGTACTGCCATTTCAATCTCCTACTTACAGTTTCTGTACCACACGACTTCCGGCTGGTATTTCTTCACAGTGGGATAAATGATGACAGTGCAGCCCAGACTCAGTGTCTCCCCTTCACGGCCAAAGGCCACTTCAAATTTATCAATGATGGTTGTTTCAAAAGTGACACCATGCTCGGGACAGAAACCATCTGGGGACATGGAAACAAATCAAAATCAGGAACCTGGTACAATCATAGTATGACATCTAGTAGACATTTTCTTCAATAGTCGCTCTGTTGTTTTTCCACATCCACCAGCTCCTGATGGATAATACCTGTCTGTTTGGCTTGTCTTCACCTTCTGATTGCTAACATGGTCTGACTTTAGCATTGAGCAGGTAGTTCACATCATTGACTTTTAGATTGCTTTCGGTTAAAACAATTGCCTGCAATGGCTGATGATGGAGTTGGCGATAATGAACACAGAGGGTGCTGAAATACTAAATCTTGTCTGAAATGCTAAAAGTCCCCTAAAGCGCTGGATGGCCTCTAAAATGTTACACAGCCTCTAAATGCTAAATTGCCCCTAAAGCGCTACATCAAAAATATTGTGAGGCTGTTAAAATGTTAGGTGGCCTCTAAAACTAAAATGCTTTAAGTGGAATAGATGCTAAAATGCTAAACAGCATAGCTTCTAAAATAGTACATAGCTGCGAAATTGCCTCTAAAATACAAACTCTTTTATAAAATGCTAAATAACCCACAATGAACTACACAACCTGTAAATGTTACAAAGCTACTAAAATGCCACTTAGCCTCTTAAAATTTTATACAGTACCTATTTTAAACTAAATAACCCATGAAATGACAAATACACAGTATATATAACCATCTTACGTGGTTTAGGATCAAGTGGGCCTGCTTCCTCGCCCTCTTGGAACCCTGTGGAGAAAAACTCTCAGTCAGTAACCTTGTCGCTTTGCTTGTAACTCTGACAAATTGTAACGCAAGCACACAAATTACGTTACACTAGTAAATGAGCCGGATAGACTTTCCTGCTGCAACCTCCGAAGCCATTTGACTCCTGATAAATACTTTTAACACAACGTGGGGTTACACTGAGCTTTAAAGTGGCTCTATTTTAAACCTTTGAACTTTGACCTCTGAACTGAGGGAAACAAGAGCTGCTGCAGGGAAGACGGGAAGAAAAACAGTTTCACCAGTTACCTACTTTTCACAACAATAGTGGCTGTGGATGACGCTTCCCCTTTCACATTGAGGACAGAGGCGCGATACTGAGCAGTATCAAAGAAATCGCAGCTGGAAATAAAATGTCACAAGTTATCTTTAGTGCACGAAGTGCTTCAGAAGATAAAAGCATTCAGGTTTGGATAATGTGCGTCGTTGGAACACGTCACTACTTCTGACGGAGGCCATGCAGTGAGAGGTGAATGATTACCTACTTCTTGATCTCCAGGGAGTGCATGTTGTAATTGCTCTCGGCTGTGTACTTGTCAGGGTGGGCCTTGGCATCAATGAGCACATTATTTTTGTACCTTGAAGACAGCGGAGAGACAGCTTGTTTATTTTTACCTTTGTCTTCAGAGACTTTAATTGCAGCGTTCATGTTGCAGCTATGGAAAATGGACCGATGACGGCAGCTTTCGGATGGAAACTTCTCTAATGACACACATGCACATGACGGATTGCTCTCAACGGCCTCTTGTGAGTCAGAGGAGGTGGAGGATAATGAACTTGAAGCGTAACTCACCAAGCAATCCTGGGTTTGGGCCATCCAGCCACAGTGCAGTGCAGCTTCACAGTCTTGCCCTCCCAGACAGTCTGTCCACGGGGCTTGACAATAAACTCTGGAAGGTGCATGAGGCTGTCCGGGTTCATTTTCTTGCGGAACTCTGACCATTCCTCCATCTACAGCATGGGAATGAATTCAAGTTGAGTTTATCTGAGGGATTTCTGAAGGTTCCCCCTGTCATTGCAAATCCACATGTGAATGAAAAGGATTTACCGTCCTGCATAGTTCCAGGCGTTCAGCGGATTCTCTGATATGGGTTGATCTTGTTTTCTTCTCCACCTTGACTTCCATAGCCTCCCTGGCCTCCCTGACAAACAGGTTCCTCATGGCCACATAGTTAATCCCCTCCTCTGTTACGTCCTCCTCCTGGGCCTCCATCAGACCACGAACCACTTCATGACTGAAACAAACCGAAACACGAGCATATGGAAAAACATCCGACAAAACATCAGCTGTGTTCGGCAGACTCTTTACTCACTTGGCTCTGAATACGGGGATAACATAGCCGATAACTTCTTTGTCCGTGTCCATCGCCAGGTAGGTGCGTTTGGCTCTCTTGGGTAGCGGGCTCAGTTTAACCACCTCCTGCCCCTTCTCTGTCTTCACAGACTTCTTCAGGCTTAGAGGCAACAGACAACAGTCAGTTTATTTGGCCTTCAGTGGCTCCATGCACATATTGTGTTATATGCAAAGTATATTACGACAATGTTGCACCTTAAAACTGAACCTGAAAACCAACAATCACATGATCCATGGTCGTACTCAGAAGACTGTGGTGTCAAAGCCTGATTTTGCTTACTTGTCTGTGCCACTGACCTCCACTGAATATTAAAAATACATCAGCAAGGAGCACTGGAGAAACTAAATTGTCTTAATCCTTGGAAGTTAATAGTCCCAGTTAAATGTAACATCTAGGCCCGTTTAAGAAAACTGTCAGTAATGAGAAAATGCACCATTACACTGGACAAACCCAGGCACTAAAACTAAGCTAAGACAAGAACAACAGAACTCGCTGGAGGTTTATTGAGGACGTTTCATCCAGGGGGCTTCTTCTTTAAGGGACCTCAAGCAAGTGCAGTTATCTCTAGTTGAACTACACCAAGTAAGTGGTCTACAACAACCACCCCGCAAAACACTCCAACCTTCGTTAGGCTGATGTTTTATCTTCTAATTTGAAGTATTAATTTAACTCTAGGATCAGTTAAGAAGCTGTATTTTATTTGTTGTGATTTAAACTCTGGAACTTTGGAAACTGGAAACTGCGTCCATGCATCACAGTTATTTGTAGAAAATGAGGAAAACAATTGTAAAGCTGCAGTGCAATTCCAAAAATAACAACACACTGCATGTATAAAACTTTAAATAAATGTGCCGGTTACATAAATACATATTCAGCCGAAGCTACAGTCCAGTTACTCAGAGACGAAGGTGTATATTTCCGTCCAGCCTCCAGGACCCTGGCCCATATTACACTCTGACTCATTTACCTATCAGCCTCTCTGGCCTCCACGTTGTCAGCTGGGGTTTATAAATGGAAGCGGAACTGGTGGGTACGCAGCCAGGTGGAAAGGTTCAATTTAGAGCTCCGCTTTTGCTCATAATCTCCGCCAAGCCCGCCCTAGTCATTCCATTTGGCCTGGAAGGAGAGGCGGGATCCGACGGCTTTGATAAACTGTATTCCATATTGGGGAGATAGGATCAAGTAGATGGAAGGGCTCTCAATGCACAGCAGAGAGGTGCAGTCGAAGATGAGACTCACAAAAGGCTTTGGCGTTGTCAAGAAGTTCCTCCTGCTGCTGCTGAGTCACCATGTGAATGGAAAGGAAGTCTTTGGTTGAGTGTGAAAGAAAGTTAGAGGTAGAAAAAGTTTTACAGGTGAACAGAGCAGCTGGGTTTAGAAGCTACTGTCGGTTCCGGTTTCAAGATTTGAAGGACACAGTTTCCACTTTCACCCTTTCAGAAACTCTGGACACAGAGAAACTATGCTCACTAATTATTTCGACAAGCCTTGTGTTGTGAGTGTGTGTGGCTGCGATCTCATGACTTCCATACAGTGTCCCTACAGTTGCCCTAATGGCACCGTCTCATGCCATGTCTACAGAAATAGCCCTGCTGTCCACGAATGTATCTGGCAGCCCTTCACTACAGCTGAGATTCCTTCCTCGGCCCCATTTAGAAAGCTTTCCTGGTTCCAACATGTACACTGAGGCCGGCGGCTTGAAGGACAAAGAAACTGCTCTCAACACAAACATGTTGACAAGCGATTGTTGGCATTCCTTTGACAAATCATCGTTGTCATCTAACGGAGAATTTCACATACAGGTTCAACCAGCTGAAAGTGTTGAACAGCGTTTTTAAAGAGTTTTTAGAGCTACGGACGCAAAAGATCCACTATTCATCTATTATTTTCTACTTTAACCAACGTTGGTCAGTAAAATATCGAACAAGAGAAAAAAAAAGTTTCACGTACAACTACAAACATCACAACAATACAGAGGTGTGGACTCAGATTGCACAATAACACAAAACAGGTCTTGAAATCTGAATCCGACTGGACTGGTTTGAGATTTAATGGTGAATAATCAGACCTTCTGTGAGATTTGAAAGTAAAAACACTAGGTTCTAATCCACAGATTGAATATATAACTACACAACACATAGACAGAATACATTTAACACGGCTTTGAAAGGTAAATTGTGCACATTTCGTTGAGAAAGGATGCATTATTAACTTGAATTTGCCATCCTGCTGTTGACTGGAGAAGAATATGACGCGATCTTGTTAAAAATAAAGGCCTGACATCATAAAAGATGGACATCAATGGGTATATGAAGCAACAGCAGCAAGAAAGCGCTTGTTCTTGATAAAATAAATAAATAACTTTGACCTACATGTTTTTTATTTCTTGCTACTCATTGCACTTCACTACAGGCCCAGAAGACAGTGCTGAATATTTGAAAGCTTGAACGCGTTCTTCTCCACTGAAGTTCTGGAAGCGGCAGGTCACACCTCATTTTTATTTTAAAGCTTTTCTGATATCACCCAGCTTGGTTACATGAGCTTTGGACCTCGCATCTGCTGCACTCCTACCCTCTTACCGGTGGCTGGTGGACTTGAAAGTGGAGAACGACTTCTGGCTAACGGACGACTTGGTGCTCAGGTAATAGCTGCTCTCATATTGACGCTGCTGCTTCTCCTCCTGTTGATGCTGCTGCTTCTTTGTCACTTGTAACGACTGCGACATCCTGAAGGCCGCTTCGCCAACTTACAAAGACCGTGTCCTTTACTTTACCAGCTCTGCAAATCAATCTCACCGTTATCATTATTATAACAGATTGGTTCCTGAGCCGGGGGGGTTAGTTTACAGCCGGGACGGTGATTAGATATTAAGGGTGATGGTTTAAGCGATGAGCTACAGTTTGAAAGACTTTTTTTAATCATGACGTTAAAATGGTTATTATGATTTTGATGAAGAAGTGTTAGCTCGGGTTATGATCTACTTCTAACATGTTAAATGAAGCAGCAGGTAGAAAATAATATCGATTTCACAAGACGCTCAACGTGTGATTTTAGATCTTCAGATGATCTGCAGCGGTGGAATTACAAAATATCTTGTAGAGAACTAAAAAATATGGTGACATGCAAAGATTTACTGGAAAAGGGTTCAAATGTAGTTGGTATTATTTGAATGAATGGACTGGTAAATCATCAGTAATATTATAATAAGTTAAATATTTATTAATTTGGCTAATACGATGCCAGAGAAAGAGCAATAAATGCCCATCAGAAATTCTAAATTGCATTATATTGAAAGTTGCTTGTTTCACTAAAGGTTTTCAGTCAGATCAGAATCTGTGAATTTTTAATATTTACACATGAGGAAAAGCAACAGTACAAAAGTATAGATTGTCAGAACTGTTGCACGTTTATTTAAGTCCACTGAGTAGTTAGTCGACTAAAAGTTAAAGCTCCAGTAGGTATCGCTCAAGTTGGACAGGTTGAAAACAGGAGCGGCTTCCTCTGCGCACAGTCCCGTCATAGTCGTCATTGTGTAACCTCAGGGATTAACACGTAATGTGAGAACTGCAGTTCATCTGCACTTGAAAACAAAAGACTACACAGAAACGCATTTCTACCGGATCTGTCCTTGAGCAGCACCTACTGCAGAGAGTCTGCTCTCTAGAGCGACACACTGAACGCCACTGTAAGCCATGAACGCACATACAGAGTGGATGGAGATAGAGATATGTGTCATTAAAACATTTTTAATGTGAAGTCAATGCTAAATGGAGAGATGAAGATAAAATTTCACTACAATCTCACATGCAGTATAACCTGCTAGTGTCTTAAAAGGAAGAAACCCTTGTTAGTGCAACAGAGACAATAAAAGATGAATTAAAAACATGATCAAAAATACATCAGTAGAGTGGAAGCAGGCCTCGGGCCTTATCGATTCAGGGTTTTAAAAGGTAGCCAAATGAAACAAACTAGAAGAGCAATTAGTCTGTGTGAGGAAAAAATCAAAGACATACATGTATCACTCACCACTAATAAAAATCCACAGTCGCTGAGAAGAGGAGAAATTGTGCGTAATTCCAAAAGTAGCTAAAGCAAGTTCGGATCTAGGCAAAGCAGCAGGGTGAGGGGCAGTGGACAGGACGGCAGTCCACAGAACAAAAATAATGCTGCCACTCGGCAGAATGCACAAGACACCGTCAGGACCTTTTAAGGTTGGGACAGCTTTAAATTTAGACCATGAGACCACGAGAAGGGCCGGAGGAGCTGAGGAGCCTCTGCTGGGTCTGGCCCTTCACTGAGTGCTGAAACTTAAGGGGGAAATGCAGGAGTCCGTGGGGACAAACAGTGGGTCTGGTAAATTAAATGGCAATAGAAGGAGATTGGGTGCATTCGACCAGTGGGGTGAGCTGACATTGACACAAGTTTGTGCCAAAGCCAGCACACACATCTCACAGCACAAATCTGAACTGCCTCTAGTGTGTCTAAATGAACAAAACCTTTAAATCTGCTGGGTTTTTACCGCATGTTGTTTGAGCGGCAGGGCTGCAGCAAGATGACACCACAAACTGCTTCCACTGTCTCAAATTACCTTCACCTACTGATCAGTTTTCCAGCTTACTTATTCGTAATCAATGTGTAGTCAGTCTGAGGTGCACAATGCGTGTAGTCAATCCGCTCCAAAATCTGATATTTAGATAAAGAAATCAAAATAAACCCTTGATTAAAGGCTTGATTAGTTGTAACCACTGCTTGAAAGGATGAACCATGTTTGTCGGCTGCACGGGTGGTTGCTGCCACCTGGTGGTGAAACACATTAACTACATTGTTTCTAGTATGGATAGATTAAATTAGAATGATTAAAATAAAGCTTTATACGTAATTGTGCCAAGGTGAGAATATATTTACAATATATTTACGAGTATCAGTCTGTGTAATAATTAAAAAAAAAGAAATAAGTTGACCTAACAACATGGAACATTCCAGACGGTTCGGTCCTACCTGCTTCGCTCTGATTGGTCAGTTCGTGAAGCCGGAAATAAAACATCTATGGTCCCTCTTCATCAGCCTGTGTTGATGTTCTGGTAGCTGTGTGTGCAGCTTTTTAACACTAATACCTAGACGTTTTCACAAAGGTGGGTGTTTTAATATTCGCCAGTCCAGCGCACATTGAGGCCACGTAATGTTTGGACTCAAAAAAGAGTACGTTTTAACTGTGAACTGACCTCGGCTAGCTCGGCTAAAGCCAGCCTGGTCAGTCTGGTTATGTAGGTCAACAGTGGTTTAGCTGGCTAGTGAATAAAATGTGAAAACTATCACTCTCCGATTACTATTCTATGATATTTTGGTTCTTACATTTATTGTTGTCACCCAGTATACGGTAAGCGATGCTAGCATAATTTGATGTGATCGTGGCTTGACGACACATTCTGTATCTCCTGCATAAAAAATGTTATGTAAAATACATGTTGAGGGAGTTTAGGTAATAACATTTATTTTTTACCCAGAAAGCTCATAAAGTACACTAATTCTGTAAATTCAAATACGTAAATGAACATCATTGATGGAGTCAAACCTGTGTATTACAATGTGTATTTAGTTGCTTCTGCATTGCTTCCTGTTTTGAAGTGCATCATAATGAATACAACTAAAACGTCATTATTTAATGGTACATCATATTGTGTAGGCCAAGCTCACTGCCTTCATGTCACCTGCGTTACAGGAGGGAAGACCTAGCAGCTGCCAACATGTCGAGCAAAAAGGCCAAGGGGAAGAACACCAAGAAGCGTCCTCAGCGCGCCACCTCCAATGTGTTCGCCATGTTTGATCAGTCTCAGATCCAGGAGTTCAAGGAGGCTTTCAACATGATCGACCAAAACAGGGACGGCTTTATTGACAAGGAAGACCTTCACGACATGCTGGCCTCATTAGGTAGGTATAGGGTATAAGTAAAATTATAAAGGAGTGGAAGGTAGACGGAAAACAAAATTTGCTGGCTTGTGTTTTTGTAAAGGTAATATGATCTGAATACGAGTAGTGAGCTAGGGCCACTCTATAACCTTTTAATTTTTCCAGGTAAGAACCCCACAGATGAGTACCTGGAGGCCATGATGAACGAAGCGCCAGGCCCGATCAACTTTACGATGTTTCTGACCATGTTCGGAGAGAAGCTGAACGGCACGGATCCCGAAGATGTGATCCGTAACGCTTTCGCCTGCTTCGACGAGGAAGGCACAGGTGAGACGAAGTGTTAAACTTGAGATGGATGTTAAGCTGAATGAGTTGGATGACTTAGAGCATGTAAAATGTTTCCTGCCCACAGGTATGATCCAGGAGGAGTATCTGCGGGAGCTGCTCACTACAATGGGCGACAGGTTCACGGATGAGGACGTGGACGAGCTCTTCCGCGAGGCGCCCATTGACAAGAAAGGCAACTTCAACTATGTAGCATTCACGCGTATCCTAAAACACGGTGCAAAGGACAAGGATGATTAGGGGCAGCACTGGACGAGGTTTTATCTGTACTTCATGTTTTAAGTTAGGTCAGCTGTATCTTGTTACTTGGCTCACGAAAAGGCTTCACTGTGGTATAGCTATACTGAAGGTCATTCCTTTAAGCTGCTTTTTTGAACCTCTGGGTGACACCCCTCCACTACTACTATTAAAGCTCATTTGCACATCTGTGACATCACTAAAGGGTCAATATAAGCTAGTAAAGATGTATGAAAAGACCCTCATGGATAAAGCTGGAAATTAACTGACACAAGATGTTTGTTACGTATTTTGTAGGATATTTAATGATTGAGATTAAATTGTGTTCCGAGATGAATCACAGATGCTGTTAAGTCTTAAATGTTTATTTTAAAACAAAGGAATATGGACGGGATGTTCTACAGATACATCATCAAACGCTAGATGTGACAATTGTGGTTTGTTGATGAATCTTCATGCAGAATCCATGTGCTATATAATGAAAAGTATGTGGAGAGCATTGTTTCTTGGGTTATTTTATTGGTATGAAATAGGGCTGTATTTATTTTATCAACTTATCTTTTAGTTTGTGACATACAGTATATCATTGTTGATTCTCAAACCATATTTAGTTGAAGATCGGATATGAAGAAAACCTGACATTAGACACTTTGTTTACAATCAAATTTGATTATTTTGACTTGTTGTCTTAATTCCTGTTTCAACAACACGTGTGCACAGTGACATCATTAAAGAAATGTTCCCAGTTTGGTGTGCATGGGCCTGACTTCATCTCCACATGACAGTTTTTAGGATTAAATGAACAGGACACATTATTGCTAACATGCCTGTGGCCAAAGTGGAGCAAAGTTACAACAGTTTGATCAAAATCTCGATAAGTGTAACGTCCATATGGTGAACACGCTAAAATGCGATAAAAAGGGGGAGTAGACACAGACATTTGATATTAGCAGTACTACTATGTTGGGATGTTTTTTTCAAAGGATCCACATACTTTAACACAAATGAAAGCACCTCCCACCGCTTCATGGAGTGTCTGTGGTTACAACGACTCAGACAGCGCTTCATTTCTCTCTTCAAACCAGACAATGTGTCTGTGATGTACCCAGCGTCTGCGCTGATAACCGGCATCCGTCTTTTTCGCTGAATCCTTTACGTCGAAGATTCTCTCGCACACATCACACCAACAATAAATAAACCAGGATCTGCTTCACACTGGAAGCTTTCTGTACACTCTGCCATTGCTCACAGAGCAATGTATAACACAGGAGGCTCAGCTAGTCTGCCAGGGCGAGGTTTTTCGACTGGATCTTCGAAAGGTGGTCTGAGATGCAAGCCTCAATCTTATCGCACTGGGCAAGGAAATCCTACGGACAAATATTCACTCGTTATTGGATTTTCAGTTAAAATGACATAGTTTAATTTACAGAAAAAATAATGACATAAACTCACTTGCACCGTCTTTACAAGTCCCTTTTTCTTCATCCTGCAGTCATTAAAATTTTCTGGGACAGTCTGTTAAAAGAGGAGCAGTTCAACGGTTTGTTTCATATCGCTTATAAATAAAACATGCCCTTAAAAAATGCACTAAAATAGATTACCAGAGCATCTATCTGCTCCAGTATCTTCATGAACTGCTCTGCAGCTATTTTCACTCTGTGGTCTAGTTTACCCAGCGCCTCTGCCTGGAGGTCTTTGGCCAGGAAGCCCTGTGGAAGAAAAAAACAAACAAAACAACATAAATATAACAAGAGAAATATATTGTGTATTGCTGCATCTGAAAAGAAAACATGGTTATTTACTTACATTTTTTAGTCCAGTCAGCTCTCCGTCTACCTTCTCCAGCTTTTTAGCCGTCTGCTCCACAGATTTCTCGATGTCTTTCAGCTTCCTCAGTTCAGCCTCTTCCTCTGGACTGTTCTGTTTGTAGATCATTATCAGTACTTGACCAAACACAAAACAGAGATGTGTGACGTGCAAAGGAGCATACCCGCTTTCCAATCATCATGAGTTTGCAGCCTTCTTTTACTCCATAGCTAGATAGGCTCTCCTCCATGTCCTTCAGTGATTTCCCTGGGATTTACGTGATATGGTTAGAACCAGATATAAAATATGAAACCGATGATCACGAAAGTAAGAGACGTGCAGCCTACCCTTGAAGATGAGTTTCTGTGAGGCAGATGGGACCCCAGTGGCTTGCATGAGAGCCTCTGACAGGTCTTTAACAGTCAGTCCTTTACCATTATCATCCTGGCCTGTCAGTGTGATGCTGTGCTTAGTTGATCCTAAATTAGGAGAGTGACAAAAAATGAAGCTCCTTGTGTGTCGATTATTTTCTGAACAGACTGATCATTATCACCCGATAGCTCCAATAAACCACGGACGTAAAGCGAAGCAAAGGAAAAACGCACACACATCTTCACGTCTTGATAAAAAAATGCCGGCACCGTAGATTAATTGGGAGACGGAAGAAGATTTATTAAATAAATTTAACAAATAATAAGTAACAGCTAAACTCGAAATGCTTGGTAACAGCTACATTAGCTAACCATCTCCTAGCTGCGATCAACACGTTACTAAACGCACAATTATAAAGGTGACATCTCGTAATTATCATGTAATGTAATTAACAATCATATTACTGTACCATATGCGACTGTCACGGTTAGCGTTTGGTCTGACATTTTGCTTTTCAGCGTCTTTAAATCACCACCATTGACTGTATATATACCACAACATGAAATGCACCGCTAACCAACTGTTGCTGGTTGCTAACTACTTCCGGGATAACCCGGAAATAGTTCTTCTTCTCTTTCTCTTTTTTCTCTCTCTTTTTTTAGACTTTGTCTTTAGGATACAGTCAAGGATTTCAACACGGGGCAATGGAGCAACAAATAAAAACGACACTGTAACCAACTCAATGCTCTTATTTTTTTTTGAATAAAAGTAATATGCATTTGTGGAACAAAACAAGCGCGCTTATTTTTGAGCTCTGCTTTTATTCCAGATACTTGTAGAAAACAAAGTTAAACTTGGAGTTACCGCACGATTTTGGACTGGGGGGACGTCAGGCCACGTCAGCTGGCTCTGTGGCGCAATGGATAGCGCATTGGACTTCTAGTTAAGAGCACTTGAGAAGTGATTCAAAGGTTGTGGGTTCGAGTCCCACCAGAGTCGCATTTTTATACTTTTACTTTTAAAACTGCGTATTAATATAAAGCAGGTTTTATGTTTTTCTGTCTGCACTGTCTTGTAATTAATTTTGCTTTATATATTTGGGAATTCCCTTGCATTACTGCAACATCCTCACTTTATTTCAGTATTTCTGTGTTTGTATTCTCTGAAGAAAGTTAGGACAGAACAAAGGTTTCTAAATATAAATGCTATAAATAGAATAAATGTATCTTATATATCTATTGATGTTTGGCAATAAGCTCAAGCACAAAGTACAGCTGAGAAGGATAATTACTTATTCAAGTTTTGTGACCAAAACTTGCATAAATAAGATCATAATCAACAAACTACCACCTCAGGGTTAAATTAAAGCACATCATTTATTTTGCATGTTTTGAAATAACCCCGCAGATTATTTTAACAGGCTTAGTGACAATCCTCTCCACAACTCAAAATGATCATAACTAAACAACACAATAAAAGCAGCAACAAACACAAATAAATTAATACTAACACAGGTGAGTAACACTGACAAGTTGTTGAGTATGACTAGGGTTTGTTTGTTTTTTTTAAAAAAAGGTTCAGTATGTTACAAGGCCACATGCTAGCACGGTAGTAGTAACAATACACAACCCAACACTGGGACAGCTTCAAAATTGTAGTGTTCTCAGGTCAAACTGTTTAGTTTTCTTTTTGCATGTATAAGTGTTACCCTACATATAAAAGTGTTTCCAGTCGAAGTGCAGTCGTTTTTAATCTGTTCCTCGTTTATGTGGCGGGAATCTGCGGCAGGCCGAACTCATCCACCAAAACACCATCCTGACACCGAGAAGAGAAAAACACATTAATTGGGCAGAGTTCGGGTTATACACAATCACCTTTCATGTGTTTTTATTATTTTAATTGGCTCATGTTTGAGTAGAATTGAATGTAAATGGTTTAAAAGACTATTTTTTACATATTTCACCCATTTTGCAGAAACAGACACAATTTGAGATTTGAATATTAATACTAACGATGGATAAATTAGACTCGTATGTTTCCTTTCATGTGTTTTTGTGGCTGTAACCGTGGGATCTCGTGATTGTTACCTTGTTTGTCTTGGTGTCGCTGGGGATCCCCTCGGGGATCGATGGAGCAGCTGAGGCCTCGTCCAGGTACGAGCTGTCGTCATCCAGCAGCAGCTCATCACCCAGCGCGTCCAGCTCTGAAAACACAGGGTTGTAGATTGAATCAGAGACCGGCCAGGTGGGACTCAGCAGAATTTTGATAAATATTCATTCATATTTTATTTCTTGTCTAATTAACACAGCTCTACCCTGGTCAGTGGGCCTGACCTCCCGTGTTCTCAGTAATGCCGTGATTTTTAATTTATCATTGCGTGTGGGAAAGGAGATCTCCACCATAGCAACAGTGTTACCCTGCCGTGATTCATTAATTATTGATTACTAAAAGTGTGAAAGACACTCAGGTATACCTGCTTCCAGGTCATCCTCATCGATCTCTGGAGTGCCGTAGCTGCGGCTCAGGGCTTCTTGTACCTCGTTGGCATCTTCCATCATGTCCTCCAGCTGGTCCTGTAAATCCTGGAAGTCCAAAAAAAGAGTAACGGACATTTAACCTTAATTTAACAGAAAATCAATCGAACAAATACTGGACACTAAGAAGGATCCATTTAATCATGTAAATCCTGTAAATCTTATGTTGCTGATTCCTACATTGTCGTACTTAAATCTGAATGTGGAGTAAGAAAATAAGTAAATTTTATGTACAAACAGAACTGAAATGTACTACTAATGCCTTGTGTAGCCTCTGTGGATTAGAACCGAATGACAACAGAAAAAGTTCAATGGAGAATAGACGTACGTCGATCTGATCCAGTTTCACATCCTTGTAAGCCCTTTTCATTTCCTTCGCACCGATCTTCATGGCCTCCACCTGGCAACACAAAATAAGTCAGGGAAAACATAGATTTAGGGTGCACTCACACATGGGCCTAAGCACTGTAGATGTTTGTGCTTTAATTAACTAAATCTAAACCTATAACATAGAGGGCCGTATGTCATAAATAGAGTTGAACATGTCGGATATGACCAATAGCTCGACAGTGACCCAAACTGCTCAGAGTCCTCGTCGAGCGGCGTCGTCCTCACCGTTGTTTTTGTGTCCTTTAATGTCTGGATTGTGTAGTTTGCCTGCTCCATGTTAAACGACTGCTGAGCCAGCTGCTCCCTTTGACCTTCATACCTGTGTAAAAGCAGTACAGTAGCTTTTGAAACACGCAGTAGTTTGTTTGCGCGTAACCATTTATTTTAATCAGCCGTACCAGTGCTGGGGCTCATCTTGATTAGAGAGAAGACAGGTGATGTTTTGTCTTGACAAACATTCACCGGTTCCTTGGGACTTGGGAAGCACAGAACCCTGCACTCCACTAGTTCCTACTAGCACTACATGTATCTCCTCCACTGTCCATCCTTCTACATCTTTTCTTTCCTTTGTTCCCCCCCTCTATCCACTGAGGTGTAGCACTGCCCTCCCTGCCACACAAGGTCACTACACTCAATAAAGATCAACAGGACAGTTCTCAGGGAGGGCTGGTGATGGTCACACTCACGCACTGAAGTAATAAAGCTTTCAGCTGCAAGAATATAACTGCATCAAACTCATATAATGTTGACACCCTGTGGTGTTCAACTATGCAGACAAATGCAGACAAAAAAAGGAAAAAAAAAAAAAAAACATTCACCGGTTCCAGCTTCTCAAATTGTCTGATTTGTCAGAACTTTAGACACAATTGAACGTTTTTATAGTATTTACTCAATGTTGATGAAATTGTGACATGAATTGTTCCGGTTATGCATCTGTAATGTAACTGATCATTGGATACAGCCCAATATTTATATTCATGGTACATTTGAACAGCTAAGGTTAAGTATATCTGTGACAACAGCTCGATAGTATCAGGACTGTGGTGTGCACCGTCATGACAATAAACTCTTTGACTTTTATGGCAATTCACTGTTCTACCAGGAAACTTCTGGACACCCCCACCCCATAGCAATGACACTCCTTGATGGCAGCAGCCATCCCCAGCAGGATGCAGCCTGACACAAGTGCACACACATAAACGGTTTAGGAACAACTCAAAAAAACATGAAGAACAGCTCAAGGTTTTGACCTGGCCTCCAAATTCACTAGATCCCAGACTGATCAAGTATCTGTGGGATGATCCACAGAGGCCCCTCCCCTCAACCCATAGGACCCAAAGATCCCGACTAACAACATCCTATTACCAGACACCACAGGACACCCTCAGAATGACCATGACCATGTTTTGGAGGCACAAGGGAGACGTACACAATATTAGGAAGGTGGTCATAATGTTATGCCACATCAGTGTATATTTGCACAGTGCAGGACTCACATTTTCTTCTGCTTCAGGACTCTCATCGCCTTCTGTTTCACCATATTCTGCATTTGGGAAGGAACGAATAATAAATAAATAACAAAGTTTGCTGCATCCGTCCCGTAACCTTTACAGAGCGCGGCCGACGCTGATGTGTCCCACCTTCGAGGGCCCGTCTCTCATCTTTTTCATCTGATCTTTGTACTTCAAAAGTTCAGCATCCAGACGCCCAATTTTCTTCTCTATGGACTCTGCCCTGGCATCCACCTGAAAGAGGAGATGAGGTCCGTAAGAAGAGTCTGTGGCATATATCCAAAAAGGGTTCATAAAACAAAACAAACAAAATTTTGAATTTTGAGAAGATTGTCAAGAAAGTTTCTGATGGTTTATACCCACAGAGTTTCCTATTTAAACTTCATAACTTCCCACCAGTCCCATGAAACATCTTCTCTAAACTCAACAAGCTTTTTTTGCATATTTATAAGAGGCAACCTGGCACAGCTAGCACAGTCCTGCTGACTTGTGTTTGTGTGTTTATTTGTGTGTGTGGTGCATTAGAGGATAACAAGGAGGTAAGAAGCCCGTTATAATCAAGTCGCCGCTCCGCATCTAAACCGAGATTAATGCCCCTGTTTGTGTTGCATTTGGATGAAAGTGCTCTTTAATGCAGCTGGTTAGCAGGCTAGCAGGCTTCCTACCCTTTTGTGGCCATGTTAGCTTAGTGACTGGACCACTGGGTCGTGCAGCAGCACACATATAAACAACAAAACCTCTTCTCCGCCCGACGCTACTCACGTTGCCGATACAGTCCGACAGGTTCGGGGGAGGCGCTTTGGGTTTCCCGCGACCGAATATCCTGTTCATTTTTTTTTCTAAACGCAGCAACTAGCGTTCTTTAGAAAATACACAAAAACAACACATAAAAAAAACGGGACAGGGGATTTCTTCTTCACTGAGGACACCCGGAAGCAACGGTCCAGACGCAAAACGATCCCATTGGTTGGCGTGAACTGCGGCGACCAATGAGGGGCCGAGGCCCGCGGCTGCCCCCCGGCGGTGAGTGGAGGAACCGCAGCCTCCCATTTAAACCTTTTGTCCGCTTATGACACCGCATCCATCACCAGGCTTTGTTACACTTCCTCTGCAGGAAAGCTGGAATTAAAGATGGGGTTTGGACTGTTTGATCGTCCAAAACCTATCTTTATCATTTAATAAAATACACACTCCCCAGTGTCACTTTATGATATGTTATAAGGAGTAATTTACTTATTTAGAAAGAACATTGATCTTAATAATAAGTGTGTCACTGTTAGACAGCTGAATAATTTTCAAATATATTATGTTTTAAGAACCATTATTATATCTGTGAAAAAAAAATCACAGTTGTTAAGATTATAAAGCAAAAACTGGGCATTAGCCATTAGGCTTAATAAAAAGCCAAATCAAATACAAAGCTAAAACAAATAAAGCAGATACAGCTAATGATGTTCATGTTTATGCAATAGCTGGTTCTTAGGGTGGAGACTAAATGTATTGTAAGGGGTGCCCTCATGGGTACTAATCAGAGTAAATATTTGGCAATTAAAATTGAAATGAAGATTTTGTCGTCCAGATCTGTTAACATGTAATATTATTAGTTGAGTTAAATGCCTGCACTAGTGGCATTATTGTTGTAGCAAGTTCAAGTGGAGCTAGTTTATATACTTTATTTTGATAAATGTGAGGGATCATTAAATTATTTTACCATTTTTAGCAGATAATTTAATTAAATTAACCTAATGCTGCAACTACTAGTACTTACTTGTGTTTATTATTATATAACTTCGGTCTGCCTTTCAGTTAATCATTTTGTCCATCAATCATAAGAGATGATAATGAAACATTCCCTCTGTGGTTCCCTGTAATCGGTGTTGACATCTTCTACATCTAAATTAGTTTTTTATCTGTGACCATCAGATCAATGCTGAGTTCAGTTCGGTTTGATTTATCGCATCAATAACAATCCAAACGGTCCCAAAATCCTTTAATCAATCTGAAGCATGAATCCTCCGGAGCACGCACTGAGATGACCCCTGTCAACAGAAATAAACCTTCTTGGAAATTGACACTTAGTAAGTGGATGTAATACGTGAAAGTCTCATTAAGGACCAGATTTTCAGCTTTGAAAGCTTGTGAAAAACCTCTCTCCTCCTGCACGCTGACAATTACTTTGGCTTTTTAGCTCTTGAATCCGTCACAGAAGCCTCTCTGTACAGTGGACAATTACACCATTTACCTTCGAAGACAGCCCTGCATAGCGGCCAAACCTAAATCCATTCATTTTTTTTTACATTCATAACGGAGGACATCATGTCTTCAGGGAAAATCACCTACAAAGATTTCTTTTTCACAGAACTGTAACCAGCGCCTGTGAGAAATGTCCGAGGTGTTGCCAAGCAATTTATTCACCACGTATAACGATATCTATTACTGCTCATAAACCCGTTTTAATGAGAGCTTTATTAAAAGTGGTATGGATTAATTGCCTCTTACTACACCCTGATCTAATAACACAGAACGCTAATACACGTAATGACAAATTGCAAATTGACATTCCATTTTCCTCCCCAACCTGTGTTATCTTTAGCACGCAGCTTATGCAACCTGTGGAGATTTTCCTTAGGACAATTAGATCCCAAATTGGAACCGAGAGCCTGTTTCTGAGCCGGGCTTCATCTAATGGCTCACTAATGCAGGCACACCTTGAGAGACAGTGGCAAAGAACAGGGGGGGAGAAGAAAAAAAAAAAGTCGTAATCTCTGTAATTATGGCTGACAGTTTCATCAATGCACACAAGGACAGATTGATTTAATTTGCCTCTCAAACCTCTGTTGTCTGTGCACCATTAGGACTGTCAGCCGCCGCAAAGAGAGCTTCCTTGTTCTGAAGCCTTTGACAAATGCCAGCTGGAGGAAAAATGAATAAATAAATAAATAAAACACAATTCTTTGTAATAAAAGAAAAAAATGCACTAGTGAGGTCAGAGTTTGATGGGTATCGCATCTCTTTCAGGGGTAACTCCTTCTCAGAAAGTCCTCCAAACTAAATTACAGAGTACTGACCTCTCCGCAGTGGCTCACATGACCTTTTTGTTCCTTCAATTTAATGCACTCTTGGCTTCCTGAACTTTTAGACATGCACTTAAGAAGTACTCTCCCTCTTTTTTATTTTTGATCTCTCGCCATTATTTGCCGAAGTAGCAACGCAAAACCTGCTCGGATCAGGAGCTGTAATTTTGTTCTTTGACTTAATTATGACGTTAATTTACACAACGCTCAAATAATAAGGACCTCATTCAGTTAATGATGTTATTTAGCGCTTCACGATGCACTGAAAGACGTGGTATTACTTCTAAGTGCTGCAATTTTAGGCCCGAGTCTTGAGTCACTCCAAGGTCTGGAGCATTTGGGACAACACGGTAACTCTCAAACCCCGTCCTCTGGTTGCCTAGGTAACATGCTTGCGTCTTTTCCAGCCGAAAAAGTGAGCTAGGAGAACTTAAGGACGTTGGTAACGTGTGGATCGAGCTACAGTAGCTCTTCTTCTTCTGGATTCAATCGACCGTCCACCGTCAGTGTTATTTACTTCTCCTGTCGGTGGTTTTAATGTTGTGGCTGATCCGTCTGAATGCAATGGTCAGGATCTTGCAGCTGAATGCACAGAGCAGGAGGCAGGAATGACTGGACGTAAACTAATGTCTACTGTTAACAGCTGATGTGATTGTGGTGTACACTGCATGGAAGAGTATTCAGATATTCAGCTTTGCAGCAAAGAGCAGGTCCAGCTGGTGCTGTTCCTCCAATGCAACACGCCGCCACCTAAAAAATATTTACACACACGCACAAAAAAAAGTCTCCTCACACAGGGTCTAATTAGCAGTAACCGCACATGCCCTACAATTAGCACAACAAATCTTTTGGCATGCTCACCATGGAAACACCAATGTTTTATCTGACTCGAGTTACTGAATGGGGAGGTGGGTTCAAGTCTCACAGTGATGCATGTTTTACTTCCTTGGATCCACATGGATTAGGGGCAATTAGGGCCCATGCTCCTAAGACCACACAAGTTCACACTTTAGCTTTATTGTGACTTTATTTATTTTTTTAACATTCAAAGCCAAAAGATACATCAAAATATCCAACAGATACAACAGCAGCCAAAGAGGGCACGTTATATGTACACGAGGCTCGGATCTGGGCTCAGTCTGGCTGATATTGTCTTAATGAATACAGATCGTTTATTTCATGATGATGATCAAGAGACACGTACCACAACCAAGCAAACAAATCCTCTGTAAGGCTTTGATCTATTATCTATCTAATCTAATCTAATCTAACTACTGCAGTTTGAACATACAGGATATAGGTATGAGTACAAAACTGACTCATTGCTGATCTTCTGAAGCAAGCACAATACGATTTATAGTCCGACACAATTTCTGGAATAGCTACTTTATCAGTTTTAAACAAGTAAGTATATTAGTAGTCAGCTCTATAAAAAGATCTGCCTGATCTTGTGGTTTAAACCACGTGGAATGAAAGAAATCCAACATACACTACCAAAAGTACTGTATTTGTATATATATATATGTATATATATACATATATATATATTCACATTTGTGTGTTTGTGTGATTTATTTATTTTTTTTAATCAATGAACTGCTCAGTAACGTACACCTAATAAGCTGAAAAGATGACAGTAGTTAACATTCAGTCGCACTAAACACTAAAAACCCTGTTGCATTAATACGGGGTGTTATTATCATGCTGGCTTGTTGCCTTGGAGCCCTCTGCCCAGTTTTCACATTAAGTTTGAGACGATGTGAGAACGCGCCGCGCAGTCAACATCCCCCTCGACGAGGCGCGGCATCGCAGCTGGAAATGTTCAGCGGTGCGGAACAGCGTGGGATGTGATGATACTTTAGTTGAGCTTCACAGAACAATGTGTTGACAATGAAGCTCCATCAAGTCAACGCCCCGGTCAAGGAGAAAACACTCGGATTCAGGCTGTTGACTGATTGAGATGTGAATTACAGAGGATTCATCCCTGAGAGGTTTTTAAATGTCCCGCAGAGATTCTCTGTCAAAAGGCTGTTCACGAGTTAACAGTAACAGCCAAGCAACAAACTGCAACTCACCTAAGCACAATGCTCGTTTTGGGTGCTGCTCCCGGAATAACCGGGGACAATCACTGTCCATTGTGTGCCCCGAGCAAAGCTTGATCTTTCTGTATTCACGAGAACCATATTATTCATTTGAATGTCAAAGGTAGAGGACGACGTACAAGATCAGCTCGATTAAATGTGAACGGACACCACATGAATGGTTTTGGTTTCTCTTGGATATCTTTTTTTTTTTTTTTTGCACTACCATGAACAATGTCAAAATTTATTTCTCGTCCACCTTTGACTTCTTCGCATATGGATGTCATAAAGCATGAGATATACAGAGATTAAGGTTCCAGCTAGGCTTTTTTCTCCTCGAGGCATCTTTGCACTCATATGTCTAATAGGTTTATTTTAAAGTCTGATTTTATTCTATATCTTTCTTTATGTTAACAAAAAAAAAAAAAAAACTCAAAAGCACAATAATCAACACTATGAAAAAAGAAGTAGAGCAACTATTTGCTGGTCCAGCACTTGTCCAGGGAGTATTCATGGCAGCAGACTAGATATTGTTTGGTTCAGGTCTTTCCATGGGATTTGTTATCGTGTAGATTAACACCAGGTTTATTCTTTAACTTTAGATTTTTTCCAGATTCTCTGATCAATACGCTGGACACAGAAATAGCCCCCCCTGCCTTCTCTCTAGACTCTCGCTCAGATTGCAGTGGTGATTTGCGTCAACCCCAGGTCATTGGAGTCCTCCCAGCTCTGATAGCGCGTAGGGGACATGTCCAACGCTAGTCATACAGGCCTGGCCTGCCTCATATCTCCGCGAGTTTCTGTAGGGCACGAGTGATCCCGCAGAGTGCTTCTCACTCGGCTCACCCCCTGAGAGTCACCGTGTCCCTGGAGTCCGGGGCAGCAAAAGTCCCTGAAGCACCTCTTGAAGTTCTCGTCCAGGAAAGCGTACAGGATGGGGTTGAGGCTGCTGTTGGTGTAGCCCAGCGCCACGCAGAAGAAGTAGGCGGCCATGACGGCAGTAGTCTCGGGCACGTTCCCCGACAGGGCCTTGACCAGGATGAAGATGTGGATGGGCGTCCAGCACACCACGAAGACGGCGACCACCACCAGCACCAAACGGGTGATCCGGCGAAGGTTGCGGTCCTTCTCGCGCGAGCCCGACAGCAGGCGCACACTCTTCAGACGCATGACCATCAGCGTGTAGCACACGGTGATGATGATGACCGGGGCCACAAAGGCGAAGATGAAGACGCAGATCTTCATCAGGGTGTCCCAGTAGGAGTACGGCTCAGGGAACTGCAAAGCACATTCGGTGGTCCCTGTGAAAAAGATTTGACCAAATCAGATTCACAAAAACATTCGCGCACCAAGCTAGCTACTTTTTCTGCAAGATTAGCGCGCTAATTTTGCTTATTTAGCAGATATGGCACAAGACGCAAATGTGATTTTAGTCCTGCATACAGTCAATTAGTGGACATTGTCCTCAGCAGCACACACACCAGACTTACTCATTATGAATGCTAAACAGGAGGTTCAATGTAAAGTACTGGCAAAAACAAACTGAAAAGATAACTAAAGGGCATGGAAGTCATTCAAGCTTCATTTGATTCCACCCAATACTTGTCAGGGTTTCCTAAAGTTACCTGACACCTGCAAGCTCAACAAGATTTATCCTTTGAAAGCTGTGAATGTCAATGCAAGGTTTCAAGGCAATCAATCCGGTAATGAATCTAGACTATCCCTCAGTCAAAGTTGACAACAACAGTCCAGCAACTTGTTATTCTTGGACCTCTAGCAAGGCTAATAAGTATGCAGAGTGATCACGTAGTGTCGTCATTACAGAAGTTCCAAAATTACTTCCATCATCTGGTCTAACAGCTCTGAGTAAAGTGCACTGTACTTGCAATGAATGGAGCTTGAAAGAAAAGAAAATCGTTCAAGGTTTATTCTTGGGGAAGGAAACCCTACTACCTCCCCTACACTGCGGGCTTATCGTGGAATCTAAAGCAGCCAACTGAGATAATTGAGGTAATCTTTCCGAGGGACGCTGAAATGTAAAGGAGATGTACGATTTAAATCGCCTGTCCTTGCTTTGTCCTTTCCCCACTCACAGAAGGTACGCTCTGCCTCTGCACCAGACACACATACAAATAAATGGAGGAGACACGAGAAGAGGGACTTGTAAATCGCTGCTACACGGCTAAACGGTCAGTGTACCGTTATTGGTTTTGGTGCTGCCAAGCACCATGGCAGGGATGCCGGCGGCCGACGACAGCAGCCAGATGATCACGTTGATGATTTTGGCTTTGACGGGCGTGCGGAAATCCAAGGCCTTAACGGGGTGGCACACGGCCACGTAGCGGTCCACGCTCATCATGGTCAGCGTGAAGATGCTGGTGAACATGTTGTAGTAGTCGATGGAGATGAAGACCTTGCACGCCACCTCGCCGAACGGCCAGGAGCTGAGCAGGTAGTCGGTGCTCTGGAAGGGCATGGTGGTGGTGACCAGAGCGTCGGCTACGGCCAGGTTGAAGATGTAGATGTTGGTGGCTGTTTTCATTTTGGTGTATCTGTAAGTGGGAGACGAGGTGCGAATGAGGAGTCTCTGATCATTTAAATCCTTTAAATGAAGCAGGAGATTAACGCAATCACCTTTGGAGATGAAGGTTAATTGACAATGTGCTTAGCTCAACAGCCTGCGTGACATGAGGTGAGACAAAAAACAAAAGAAAAATCTCTGTTTCACATCCATCTTGAAACGTGGCCTTCATTTTGATCTCAGCCACACACCTCTGTCTTGCAGGGTTGTGACACTGTTGTGTTGACTCAGTTTGCTCACAGACAGAGGTGTAAATACCCGCCACTGCACTCGGTCCCCGTAGTTCATGCTACGGTAAGTGTTTGCACGAGCAACAAGACAAAGCGATGCCAGGGTTGGGGCCGTGTTTATACAGCAGATAAAGACACTTGAAGCGGGTATGAGAGCGGCATGAGGCAGGGCGTCACGTTTAGACATCTAGACAACAGACAAACAGACACCTGCGACTGCACACAGGACTGTGTTTGTGCTGCATTTCCTGCAGCAGTGAGTGTTTCCAGGGCCACACTGTGCTGTGACATGTCTCACTGTCACACACAAAAATGCACACAAAGCAAAAAAAAACAACAACAACAACAAAAAAAAACCTTCCGACTGGCTCAATCTGCTTATACTGCAGATAAGGATCCTTCGAATAGGCTACATTTAAAAAGTCTGGCCACACTCCCTAATTCTGGAGCATCATCACGGGTCGGACCACACCCACGTTTGAAACAGGCCTTAATTTCGATCTAAGCTGCACACTTGTGAAAGTTTGTGAATGGATGTGGGACGCTATGACTTTATCTTTTAACAATCTGCCCACAGACACCCAGACAGGCAGACGAAAACAGACAGACACCTGGCAAAGCTAAAACCTATGTGGGGTGGTTCCTCGCGACAGGATGTGTCATCTGGATCGTGTATTGCCATGACACACACACACGCACGCACACACACACACACACACACACACACACACACACATGCATACAAAAGTTGAAAACAACCAGGCTGTAAAGACCTGGAATTGTTATACTGTGTAGCCACTGGTTAAAAGATAATTCTATTAAAATAAAATAAAAACACACACATATTATCATATTGTAACAACACACACTGGTGCAAAAAAAGGAAAAAAAAATTACTAGAGATTCAATTGATATGTATATATAAGTATATCATGTCCTATATTAACACTATTTTACATTTACTGATGTGACCATACATTTGCTTTTGACACGACATGCGCATTTTGCATATTTCCAAGTTAGAAAAAAAAAAAAAACTCACCGAATGATGACATACATCACCAAACAGTTTCCCACCAAGCCCACCACAAACACCACGGAGTACACGGCGACTATGATGGGGATGATGGGCGACATCGGCTCGGGCTCAGCATCCCAGGTGCCGTTGGGGGTGTAGTTGAAGATGTCCGACTCCGACAAGCCGGGCTGCCAGGTGAAGTTTGGGACGCACTCCCCCGGCTGGCCCGAGGGACACCGGTCCTCCTTGAAGATGTGCACCACGCCGCTCTCCATGGTGCTGGTCGCTGATGCTGCGGGGCGTAAACTGGCCGCTCAACTTGGACTAATGTCAGCCCGGAGACTGAATCTGGGTCTCACACGCGTGCTAAAATAAAATAAAATAAAAAAAAAATAAAAGAAAAAGAAAGAAAGACAAATGGAAACGTGGTCTATTGGTGCGGACTGTGGGTTCTGTGAGAGAGAAAACGCGCGCACCAGCCGGCGCTCAAGGACATTATTACACAAGTGTATCAACACCTTACCTGATTTTGTTTCCCTGCTTCCCAAAAGTTAATTCACTTGAATAAAAAAAAAAAAAAAATTAAAACAGCCTCAGCAGCTGTTAAGGACGCTTGGTGACGTGCGACTGAAATCCAGATGCACAGAATGTGGCGGGTTTCTGGGTAGTTGGCGAACGAGCAAATGCACTGCCTGTGCCACCGCTGCGTCCTCGACGGTGCGCACTGGAAGCCCGCACTGCACATTCAGTGACATCAGAGGCTGAGCCAACACATATGACTGAGTATCCAGCCAGAAGAAGGTCTCCAAACACCCGATAAGCTGGAAATATAACCAGCTCTGTTTAAATTGGCTTTTGCATGATTTGCGGTGCAAGTAATTACTAATCACTTATGGCATGCCACCATTACAGCATCTTATTCCAGGTTAAAATATCTTACGTTTTTTTTAAGATATTTTGATGAGTTCACAAGTTGCCAAGGCAAGCAGTACGTCAACAACACATGCACATCTTGAAATAGTTTGAATTCCCATTAATGCTGCTATAAAATCTTCCCTAGCAACTCCCCTGAGATGTTCCTCCGCAATACGAAAAGGCACATTGAAGAGGCATGAAGTGCGAGAAGGACATTTGATAACAACCCTCAGATGATTGCATCTATGTCTGGCCAGCAGCATCAAGGGGTAAGAAATATGGCTTCAAAGAAAAACTGATCATTTCCCCATCACCATGTTTTGACTGCTCTCTGGTTAAATTCCTTCCTGCTCTAAGAGCAGAGCAGCCTTTTCTTTTTTTTTTTTTTTTTACTGCCTCTCACATGTCCTCATAATTTACACCTCCTTTCATGTGCATCTCCTTCATTTTTATCCCCTTAACACGACTCTAAAAAAAAACACCACTGCAGTGGCACGAAGTCAAAACAGCACCAAGAGCTCGAGATGAAAAAATCTGTAAATGGAAAAGCTCTCCTCTCAGCAGGAATCGCAGGCTATCCCTCTCCTCGACACCGCCACCTCCCACCCCCAACATAGTAGATATCAGGTCATAATTAAGTGGGGGAAGTTTCCCTTCCCTCCGTTCATACATGAACAGCTGTTGCTTGGAGACCCATTGTGGCCAGGTGTTGCTTAAGTGACAAAGCCTTTCTGCGAGTTTGTCTCCATTGTCGAGGAGGGCACAGGCTTCAGTTGTTGTTTCTTCCCTTTTTTTTTTTCCGGTCATTGTAAATGGTTGGTAAACGTTCACTACTTGAACCTTGACCCGACAGTAGCAGAGGATGAATCACGCCTTTCCTCACATCAGATCCAGTGGAGGAAAAAAGATGCTAAATCTTAATGTATATATAACAAAGCTGTGTTTCCACATAGATACGATCTGCTAGTCTTCCTCTGGCACTTGAAACATTTTGTTTTTAATTTGAGCTCAAGAGAAGGAAAAGGAGAAGGAGGAGGAGGAGGAGATTAAGCGCTTGTTATGTAACCTGCAGCAGTTGAGGTCAAGAACAAACTCCCCCCTTTCAGTGAACTGAACCCGAGGTGCTGTCTGCTCGGTGAGAAGCTCCAGTTAATGATTTCACGATGGAGACGTGCACTGGACACAAAGGGAAAACATTCTGTGAAGCAATTACTCTCTTTTGTTGGGATTTCCCAGATGTTTACGCAACAATTGTTTCGAGCGTTCTTCTCCATCAGACAGTGACTGTTTCTCAGAATGGGTTTCAGTTTTAAGTCACCCTACAACTATATTATTGATTAGTCTTCAAAACATCCACCTCCACTCCCACACTAGACCGGTTACCGCGAGCAACTAGAAAGAAGGAACAGCAGAACAGCCTGGACATTGGTGATGACAGAAGAAAAAAAAAAATACCAGATTTACATTTGAAGTTTAAGTGTTAGTCTACTGGATCTGCTGGAAATAAGGCTTGTAAGAGCAATAGGAGTGAGAGTGAACTCTTAAAATTCTCTGTAGAGCCGAGGGGAACCGAAGAGCTAGCTGCTACTCTGTGGGTTGGTCACCTTTTAGAATACAATCATTTGACCATGTGATTAAATAAATGGGAGTTTGAATGTGAAAACCTTCTTTTTACTCCAAACTTCCATCACTGTATTCGCCCATTGCGATCAAGGCCATTCCTTCATCTTCCCTTTCATGTTTTTTAACAAGGGATAACACTGTAGTTTAAAATCCTGGGTTAACCCTTCAGTTGTCTTCTCATCGGTGGCTTTGCCCTCTCTGGTCAAAAGTGACCTGGTCTGTTTGACTATTTATATTGTCTGATAACTACTGCCATGAGGAGAAGACCACATTTTTTATAAAATTATGTAACATGAAAACATTTTACCTAGAGGACAGGAGGAAAGAAGGAAAAGATTCAATGAACGATCAAATTCTTTTTATGATCTTTGATAACTCACCTGTAATAGAAATACTGTTGTCACTAACAGTTTTTCATAAACGTATTCATAGCCATAACCTTCCTACTCTCTCTGGGGGATTTCAGGACGGGTTTTGCGAATCATCTTGAGTCTATTTTGGTAAACCACCCCCATCCTAATTTCCTGTCCATCCCGTTGTCCCGTTCCCACCCTTTGTCTGGAGATACAGTGTCACTCTGGCATCTGTATTTGTACAGTTCAATTTTCATTTAATTCTCTCCAGCTGATCCTCTCAAGCCATATCGAACAGTGGGCGGGAGCCTTGATCTGTGAAGCTGAATCTCCAGGTCCATCCACAGACAGTCTGTGAGACAGTCAAGGCCACCCCAGTGATGTCATGACTCTGGTTCGTTATTGTGCTCATAAGGTAATAGAAATCCATTATCTGCATCCTATGGCAACAGGATTTCTTCTGCGACCTTTCTGGATCTGGAGGCATTCATCGCTCCCTCAGTTGTGACCTGCCTCCTTGTCCTTGCCCTGATGCTGCCACCGCCGTGCTGCACAGTAGAGATTTGATTTATTTGGTTCAGAGCACGCTCCCCTGTTCTCCACACTCACGCCGGGGTCCGGTAATCTGTTCCTATTGATGAGATATGGGGTGATTTCTATAACTACAGATTACTCCCATCAAGATCCATTTGCAGAACTCACGATGGTGCCTCATCATTTTCCCGATGTGTATTTCAATCACGGCGCTTTGTTTGAAATCACAAGAGAGAGGGGGGAAAACAAAGACGGACTCGGGAAAAAGGCCTTATTATTAGCTTCATGACAATAGGCTAGAAACAGGGTTTTCTCTAGTAGCTAGGAAGGGTTGTGCTCTTTGTCCCCGTCAGGAACAAGAGTTAACCGCAGGTGCTCCCAGTTAAAACACAGATTAGATTAAAATACTAATAGTGTCCTGTGACGTGTTAAAATCCACGTACGCGTAAAGACTGCAAACCGAGCGGCCCCTTATCAGGACAAATGCATCCAGCGAGTTCGAGCGAGGGGAGCTTTGTATGCGGACGCCGTGCTGCCTCACAAACATCCACAGGTATCCAGATGGTGCGGTCACGCCAGGTCTTCCCGGTTCTGCTCTGGATGAAAATGACTTGGTTGCTGAAAATGTGATCGGCATGTGTTGCTGCTCTGGCCCTTCTTTAGGGGATTCAGCGGCGGTTTGGCACCGGCGTTTTCTTTCTGCTCTAATTTGGTCAAAAGCAGACACTCGTTGAGAGAGTACTGCACAATGTCCTCAGATTACATCGGATTCGGCCATTACTGTTGTTAGATACAATGAAACCAATAAGACAACAATCCCTTTGTTTGCTTTTTTTTTTTTTTGGCAGGGTACAGGGATTATGCTAAGTGGGTGCTGTTTAAAGCGAGAGGCCGCGGCGGCTTAAGTTCTCTTGATAACACACACCTGCCAAACACCTTGGACATTGTCCAGAGGAGAACGGGTGCTGCTACGTGTTAGCAGGTGTTAAGAAAAGCATCCTCATTTTACTAATTGTGAATAAAACTTTCGCACAGCACTGAACATCCGCAGTGTAGAGCCACTGACGTACTGGAGCTTTGCATTGTGTGTCAGTAGTGTATGGTCGTTCGTTTTTATTTTATTAATTGTAGAACTATTTGTAAGGGTTTAAATCGTCCATTCTTAAATGATTTATCCTCTACTGTGTCTTAACAGTCTAAGCTCCCAAAACTCAGCATTCAGCTATCAAACGCTCTGTAAACCCAGGAATAAATCTTCAAGAAATTATCCATGTGAGCTGGGTTTTTTTTTTTTTTTTTTTTAATTTAACAGCCAGAGTATCGTCTGAAATTACAACCTAGAGTGACTGCACACAAAAAATGATTACAGTGCACCTGCGCTTGGCTATAAACGATATGAAATCATACTCTGAACCCCTTGAGAATCCATTAATTCCACTGTGGTGTGTCATGCATGAGATACTGAGAGGTATCCACAACTTAATGCTGCACACAGCAGCAGCTTTTTTTTTTTTTTTAATTCAGGCATGAGTTCAAGGTGTAAGCAACACACTCGTATTTGTCATTCTCCTTAGACGCGGCCCTAAATCAAGCATCACGCTGCGCTGCTGTCGGCACAGCCTTGTTTTGATCGTAGCCATGGGAACGGACAGTTTCTGACCCATGGTTACAAGAGCAAAGGGATTTGATCGATGAAGCGAGGCAACAATACCCGTCGCCTTGAAAGCTGATGTAACAATCTGCCGGGCAGGGTGAATAAAAGTGTCAAACGCAAACAGTCGGGGAGCGTGAACCACAAAACTTATTTTTATTTGCCCTTGACGTGTTAAACAGCATGAATATTCAGGAAACATGCAAAACGCAGTGTCGAGAGGGAAGGAATCAAAAAAGATCGAACGGCCGAGACCAGTCGTACTGTGAGAAGGCACTTGCATCAGGGGAGTTTCATCTAGACACCAAACCTCAGAGGCTGACTGTGCACACAAACACCTGCTTTCACTTTTGTCTTGACCCTGAGCAACACGGGTGGGTAGCATAATAAAGAAAAGAAAAAAACATCTGTTTCAAGGGTCAGGATTCACACAGTTGTTGCAGATGAGCACGCACAGGGACCATTGTGAGCCTCTAAATTGTGTTTGGAGAGCAAGGCAGGGTCAGGCTCCTGCAGCCCAAAGGCCGTAAGCCCGAACATAAATATTGGATGTGGGCACGTTCCAGCTCTGCACCAAGTTTTAAAACAGACAGAAAGTTGATTTTTGAATTTTACAAAGATTAAGGACAAGGTGTTCTTTATCTACCAAGGTGAAATGTTAGTACACGGGAGAAATAAAGGGCGTCTGCCGGAAAGTTTAGGAGAAGGTTCGTCATATGTGAGAATATGTGACTTTCGCAGTTAAACAACATCGTCCACATGGAGTTTAACTGAAGGCATCTGGAAGCAGATTTCCCATGGGCACGTTGCTGCCAGCTTGGATGTCTGTCTGCATCATGTATAAGCAGCTTTGAGTACAGCACACTGTAGCTATTGTAAATACTCATACACTGTGTCATGAAAAAGTTTGGCTACGCCCGGGCAAACACAACATTCCGTTAATATTTGATGTGCAAAAATTATTGCACGGGTGAAGTAAATGCTGTTGGTTTTTCAATTATTTGTTCAATTTGATTTTCGTTTTTTCTTTCTTTCTTTCTTTAAATGTGAAAATATGAAAAATTGTCAATTCAAAGTAAAATTTCACATCCCCCTGTAGTACCTCCAGGGACCACCTTTGACTTTGTTTATAAGACGTTACCAGGCTGTCGCCATCAGTTGGAACCAGCCCTCTCTCAGTAAACATTTTATTCCTTCAGTGATGAGCTGATACTGGTTCATATTCAGCAGCCCACGCTCATCTTCAAGTTGTAGACATGTCTGTAATAAAGTGAATTTACAAAGAGCAAGTATCTTCCAGAGTATTAGTGATGCATTTGTGTTTATTTAATATTTTAAACTGAGTTGATTGTCATTTATAGTCTGTCGACGTCATGAATGCGAAGGCTAAAAGATTTAAACTGTAAATCTACACAAGCTAACATTGATGTAGTATCTTTGTAGTATTTTTATCACAAGCATAAACTTAGGAGCAACTATTCGTTACCACAAATGTTGTCCCATCAATCTCTCACATAACATTAGTTCTATTCTTCAAATAGTGAGAAAAGAACTGAAAGTAGCTCTTGAAAATTTGTAGAAATCTGATATTTGTTAGATCTTTTTTGCTGAGGCATGAAGACATTTCAGGAGTTGGAGACCAACAAAACCAACAAAATTCCCCAACAAGATTTTCAGCTTGTTACTCATTCTTTATGTTTCCTTTTGGTGTGTCACTATTACACAGAGGAATTTATTATTTTTTATTTGCATTGAATAAGTTTTACATCGAGCTTGAAGGTCAAGATAAATTTATTTATGGTTTGACTGGTTGATTGATTGATTAATTGAGATCACCTCTCATATGTCCACACTGACCTGATATAATGTTCCGATGGAATGTGATGTCATTGCTGTAACTAAGTTACTTTTTTAAAGAAGTAATCTGATTACTTTTTCAAGGTAACTATGGTAACACTGGTTGCCATGGAATGTATGTCAGAATCTTTGATGGTATGTGATGTCATCATGGCTTTGATCTGTAGAATGTTGCTGTGAGTATAAATAGGGATCAGCTCCTAAAAGCCACACGTGAGTTATTGATCGGTAAACCTACCAGAAGACACACAGCGAGCGAACGTGAAGATTACTTCATATTCAACACAGCAACAGTCAGAGATTCGAACAGTAAACACTATTCGATTTGAAATGGAGACCAGTGCTACAAACAGCTACAAGGTTCACAGAACCTTTAAAGTTACCCTGCGTAACTTTAGGCACCAAGTCTACATTCCAAAGAAGTCTGCCATGACGTCTGCAGAGGAAAACAAGGAGAAGTCTCAGCCAACGGACTCCAGGAAAATCACTGTTAACTTCCAGGAGGAGGTTGAGCAGAACATCAGCATCCAGCTCAACAACGAAGACTTTCCAGCTCTCCAGACCGAGCCGACTCAACCCCAGGAGTCACAGAAGAACTCCAAGGCCGCTAACCTGAGGGGACCCCGTAAACAGAAGAAGGACAAGATGGCAGTTAAAATGACCTACGCGCAGGCAACCAAACGTGCATCACTTGCCAACTCGCCTACACTGTCCCCCACAGCCGCCGAAGTACCTGGTACAGCAACTGAAGTACCAGCCACAGCTATCACAGTATCTGATGCAGCTCCAGGGATTCCTGTCGCAGCTCCCACAGTACGTGAGCCAGCTACTGGCATTAGAGCTGCCTGCCTGCCGCATTTCCAGATGTGCCTGCACCCACAGTCTCCGATAGAATGCCTGCCGCATTATCTCCAGAGAGTGGCATTCTGCCATATCTCCAGATATGGCTACTGCATTTCCAGAAGTGCCTGCTGCATCTCCAGAAATGCCTGCCGCATTTCCAGATGTGCCTGCCACATCTCCAGAGGTGCCTGCCGCATTTCCAGAAGTGCTTGCCATATCTCCAGATATGGCTACTGCATTTCCAGAAGTGTCTGCCGCATCTCCTGGAATGCCTGCCGCATTTCCAGATGTGCCTGCCACATCTCCAGAGACCAGTGCTACAAACCGCTACAAGGTTCACAGAACCTTTAAAGTTACCCTGCGTGACTTTAGGCACCAAGTCTACATTCCAAAGAAGTCTGCCATGACGTCTGCAGAGGAAAACCAGGAGAAGTCTCAGCCAACGGACTCCAGGAAAATCACTTCTAACTTCCAGGAGGAGGTTGAGCAGAACATCAGCATCCAGCTCAACAATGAAGACTTTCCAGCTCTCCAGACCGAGCCGACTCAACCCCAGGAGTCACAGAAGAACTCCAAGGCCGCTAACCTGAGGGGACCCCGTAAACAGAAGAAGGACAAGATGGCAGTTAAAAAGACCTACGCGCAGGCAACCAAACCTGCATCACTTGCCAACTCGCCTACACTGTCCCCCACAGCCGCCGAAGTACCTGGTACAGCAACTGAAGTACCAGCCACAGCTATCACAGTATCTGATGCAGCTCCAGGGATTCCTGTCGCAGCTCCCACAGTACGTGAGCCAGCTACTGAAATGCCTGCCGCATTTCCAGATGTGCCTGCCACATCTCCAGAGATGCCTGCCGCATTTCCAGAAGTGCCTGCCATATCTCCAGATATGGCTACTGCATTTCCAGAAATGTCTGCCGCATCTCCAGAAATGCCTGCCGCATTTCCAGATGTGCCTGCCACATCTCCAGAGGTGCCTGCCGCATTTCCAGAAGTGCTTGCCATATCTCCAGATATGGCTACTGCATTTCCAGAAGTGTCTGCCGCATCTCCAGGAATGCCTGCCGCATTTCCAGATGTGCCTGCCACATCTCCAGAGACCAGTGCTACAAACCGCTACAAGGTTCACAGAACCTTTAAAGTTACCCTGCGTGACTTTAGGCACCAAGTCTACATTCCAAAGAAGTCTGCCATGACGTCTGCAGAGGAAAACCAGGAGAAGTCTCAGCCAACGGACTCCAGGAAAATCACTTCTAACTTCCAGGAGGAGGTTGAGCAGAACATCAGCATCCAGCTCAACAATGAAGACTTTCCAGCTCTCCAGACCGAGCCGACTCAACCCCAGGAGTCACAGAAGAACTCCAAGGCCGCTAACCTGAGGGGACCCCGTAAACAGAAGAAGGACAAGATGGCAGTTAAAATGACCTACGCGCAGGCAACCAAACGTGCATCACTTGCCACCTCGCCTACACTGTCCCCAACAGCAGCCGAAGTACCTGGTACAGCAACTGAAGTACCAGCCACAGCTATCACAGTATCTGATGCAGCTCCAGGGATTCCTGTCGCCGCTCCCACAGTACGTGAGCCAGCTACTGAAATGCCTGCCGCATTTCCAGATGTGCTTGCCACATCTCCAGAGATGCCTGCCGCATTTCCAGAAGTGCTTGCCATATCTCCAGATATGGCTACTGCATTTCCAGAAGTGTCTGCCGCATTTCCAGAAATGCCTGCCGCATTTCCAGATGTGCCTGCAGCATTTCCAGAAGTGCCTGCCATATCTCCAGATATGGCTACTGCTTTTCCAGAAGTGCCTGCCACATCTCCAGAAATGCCTGCCGCATTTCCAGATGTGCCTGCCGCATTTCCAGATGTGCCTGCAGCATTTCCAGAAGTGTCTGCCACATCTCCAGATGTGTCCGCCACATCTCCAGAAGTGCCTGTCGCGTCTCCATATGTGCCTGCTGCATGTCCAGAAGTACCCGCTGCAGCTCCTGCTGTAGATGGTGCATCTCCAGAGATTCCTGTAGCAGCACCCACAGCACCTCCGCCAACTTCTGGGTTGGCAGCTGGAGACACCCTTCCACAGGCTGCCATGAGGCCTTCAACAGGGCCATACAGGATGGACACGAGGTCTAAAGTCCAACGTTCCACACGGCCAGATAGGATGGACACAAGACCTAAAGTCCAACCAGGACCAAAACCGATGGATTGGATACCTAAATTACAGCAATCCACACCAAAGAAACGGGCTGAGACAAAACCTAAAGTGGAGCCATCTACCATGCTCCAATGTGCAGTTCCAGAAATGCCCGTCACTGCTCTCAACGTACCTGCTGCACCAAACCCTGCACAGACCACCACAAAGATCAAAGTGCAACCTTTGGCATTGCCAAAACTGATGGAGCTGACACCTAAATTGTCATCTTCCACCAGGCCAATACCTGTCAATGCCAAACTGCGCCCCACAACTTTCACCCTGCAAAGACTGGAGTCTACTACAGAGCCCACACAGCAGCCTGCAGCAACTAAAGTACATCCAATTCTCCAAATGCTGCGTGGAAACACAACTGAGAAACCACAGCCTGCTGTCAAGCCTGAACTCACCAGCACTGGGATCAAGAACGACACCTTACTTCAGATCTCGGAGATGGAGTTTCAAAGAATTCTGGGTGAAGGGACAGACAAGATCTCCTCCTTGGAGAAAGAAAAGGCTGCTCTAAGAAAAGAGTTGGAGCAACTGAAAGAACAGCTCACTGCCCAAGGAAAAGAGGCAAAAGAAGAGATGGCTCTTCTTCATCAGGAGCTCAGCAAGAAGACAGAGATGCATGGAAATGTCTTCCTGAAGGGTAAACAGCTACAAGAGGCTCTCCAGTCAGAAGAGCAAAAAAGGAAGGAAGCCGAGGCCTGTCTTCAACAACAAGCAGAGGAGACCACTAAAGTTAAAGCTGCACTGACTCTAATGCGGACTCAGATGGATGAGCAACAGCGTCAGTGGGAGGAGGAGAAACTCCACTACCTTTCTGAGAATGCAGAGATCACAGCAACTATGACGGCTGCAGCTACCAAGACGCAGGAGGACCTGGAAAACCAAAAAAGACAGTGGGACCAGGAAAGGGCCAACCTCCAGCAACATTTACAATCCGTGACCGAGGCCCTCGAGAAAACGGTGGAGGAGGGGGAAAACTCCAGAGAGGCATCAATGGACAGACATCTGGAACAGCAGGTTGAGGAGGCACCAAAAAAGGCAAAGAAGAAATCTCTGAAGAAGCGATTCATCAACCTTTTCCGAAGAACTTGAGAGACCCAGCCTCAGTCTGACCTCTGTCATAACCGCTGTCCTATCACCCACTCCCCGTCCAAAACCCCCATTTTTGTTTATTGTTGTGTGAATGTGAGTGTGAATGGTTGTTTGTCTCTGTGTGTTTGTCCTGTGATGGAGCCCTGGCCAGAGTGGCCTAGTGTCTCTCTGTGTTAACCCTGTGATGTACTGGCAGCCTGTCCTTACGGTATTGGACAAAAACATCATTTGTCCATTGCCTGCTGGAAGAAGCTCCAGACATCAACAGGTGTATGCTCTAACATCTACGGACAATGAATGAATGAGTGAATGAATGAGTGTCTTCATTAACAGCATAAAAATAAAAAAAAAAAAAAAAAAAAAAAAATATCTGAATTCAAACTATTGTTTTCTTATCGATAACACTAAACCTGTTTGACTTTAACAACATCACGTAATCACACAGTTATTCATATTAACATGCTAGTACAGCATATATATCCACACATATCTACATAATACACTTACTTGCACTGTAGATTCTTGTGATTTTGTTGGTGTGTTATGTTGATGCCTGTGTATGTTTGTGTACAAGCTACTGGACACGTGAATGAATGAAGTATTTTTCTATTCAATTCTACATTTCACTTTTATTTCAATGTTGTTATTGTCACGTGAATGGTGACTAGTCGACCTGATGCTTAAAAAGGGCATGGATGGATGGACAACTGGACGATGAAGTTTTTTTTTTAAATGCCAAAACCATAACAATAATAATAATTACACCCACGCCTTTCCTTTACAAATGTGTAGACACTGATAGGGGTGTTTCGGTCTTAAGGGATTCTAAGGAGATTTTTAAAAAATTACTTGAAGGTAAAAACAAAAACAAAAGCAAAAACAGCCTTGGGTTCTGTTTTTTGGTCATATTTAAATCTGATTTAATCCTTTATCAACACCTAAGTACATCCCAACAGCTGCCTCTATAAGGAGACCCTGAACTTGTTGATTGTTGCCATGAGTGCTGAATGAGCAGAAATATTAACGTAAATACAAACACCTATGTACAGCCAAGGACAAGGACTTTATTCAAATTCAGATGGGAGTGCTCCACCGGCAAAGAGCCCTTTAAGAGCCACTAATTAACAACAAATGGGATATGGAGATGTGTGGAAGCATTGTCCTCGAGGACCGAAGGTTTCTGGTCTTTCAGAACACAGCTGTGAGACTTGAAACTGAATTTACTCCAAGACCTTGAAGCTCGTCCAGTGAATCACCCCCCAAATGCTGAACAGGAGGCGTTTTTAGACTCCTCAACACATTACATGAAAACATTTTAAAGGGATTCTGATTTGGATGAGGATCCACGATTAATGTGACAGGGTGAAGTCTGTACCGCAGGTGACCTGAAGGTCTTGACTGTCGCTGAAGGATCAGATCGAGGCGGCAACAATTATAGGGTGGGAAATTATTCCTCTAAAATAGTGGGTGACTCACATTCCTTTTCATTTTGTTTTACATGAAGAATACGTCAAGTCAAACCCAGATACACACACTTAATTATCCGTTTGCCTGCCTTCTACGAGCCACCCCGTCCCACGTCCCCCTTCTTATAACCAGCTCTATCACTTCCAGAACGTCTGCACTAAAACCGTCCACCAACCTGACGCTGCCGTATGTATAACCTCACCAGCTCTTACCTCAATACATTTTTGTTCCCCCCTGATTAAAGTGTAGCGTAAACTGTGTGAGATTAGGAGAATCTTTCCACTGTAGCTGACCTCTGGTTACTTCATTCAGGCTGAATTGAAGATGGGAAAAAAAAGAAAATAATTCTCTGCATTACTTCCATTTTCACTACAAACCTTATGACACATAAATAACTGATTTTCATTTCACAAGCTCACAAGATTTTCTTCTTGTGACTTCTCCCTGAAGGCAGATTTGAGCAAAAATGGCATCAAAAGCTATTTGAAAAAAAGAAAAAAAGAAAAAGAAATGTTGTTACACAGGTGTTGTGACACATTCTGCTGCCTCCACTAAATAAGGTCTGGGAAGAAAACTCACTAATCTTATCAAGTCGGTCGTTGCATTTGTACCCTCATCAGTCACTGATGAAAACAAAGACACAGATAAGCATCTTTATTGAGATTGTTACAACGTTTTACAGGTAAGACTTAAATAAGTTTTTCTTTTTTTTATAGTTTTGTACATCATCACAGACATAAAGTGCGACTTCAATCACCACACGTCACTTAGCTTGGAGGGCACGACACGAAGCACGACAGTCAAATCAAATAACACCGAGGATCATCTGGGGTGCGGCTGGAAGGGGGAAACCACACCGTTTGTTTCAAGTCATTACACGAAGTGAAGGGCTGATTATTAAAATGGACCAAAACAGACCGACGTACGCACACACGTTCACACTCATCCACACGATGATACGCTAACACACACATGCACAGGAGCTGTTCAGCTTCGGGCTGCCACCGCTGGAGCCTGCTGCTGATCGGTGGACTGGAGCTGTCTTCCCAGGTACTCCCTGCGAGAGACAAAATAAAACACCTTGTTAGTCCCTTTAGAGTCATTCAGTGCATTTACATGCAGAGCTTAATCGAGCTATGCTCAAAATTCGACTTTCTGACTACAGTCCTTGTCTCAATTTACATGCAGCGCAAGAAAATCGAACAACTGTTCTCCTCCTCCACACTAGGTGGCGATACGTGTCTTTTCAGCGGGATAATACCACATTAATACGGCCCGATTTCCGGTTGACCTGATGCGTGATATAATAAATAAGAGTCGTTCATGCGGCAGACCGGCATTTCAAACAACAACCAGACGGATAATAGTACATTTTTTAATCTTGTACGTGATGTTCGCGCTACTTCTGGTGCAGGTAAGATCCGCGCTATCCCTCAGATGGCTCCATTTTGCTCTTTTTCTTCTTCTGCGATCGGCTTTCTTGGATGTTTTTGTTCCGGGGTCACACGCCAGCGCAGCAGTTGTGGAGAATGCGCACACGCAGTATCCGATGAAAACTCTGATTCCAATCGGATTGCCTGGGTGTCTCAATCGGATAATGAGAACTCCGATTGTAATCAGAGTAATGTGGTTACATGCACTTAAGTTCTCCTGTTATAGCCCGATTGAGGCAATAATTCTTTTTTTTCACGTGCATGTAAACGCACTGATTCCCATGCCCCCGCGCCAGAAAACAAGACTTGCACATAGTTGGATGGTCCTGCAACCAATCAGAGCCATTTTTTGTGAACAAATTCATCTCCACCGCACTCAGATGACATGTATGACCATGAAGCTGGTGCTCCAACCAAACCACATGATTGGTTGGGCAGATCTTTACCGGATCTTAATCAATTCCCAATGAAGTGACCCTAGACCAACTTAAGTCGGGTTGACTTTCAGGCTAAACAGACTCTGATGACAAGTGAGTGTAGCTACACAAGGCTTAAAAATATTATTGGTGTTATGGTGCAAATTAAGACCAAAAAATAGTTTGACATCTTGTAGTTTTCTCATTTGTTTTCTTGGGGACAATTATGGAGAAAAAAATATCAACCACTCTCATCTGAAACTCCCAACACCAACCAATTATCTTAGCTCTGATAGAGAAACAAGGGAGACGTAAATCTGACAACACTAAAAGCTCATTAATGAACACGTTATATCTTGTATGTTTACAAAAACCTGATTATTACTAAACTTAGATTAGATAGAGTATTTATAGAGGGGTTTCACGGTGCGTCATAAATCCGGAGGCACTAGGCCAAGTAAACAAAGCGCACGGACTGAAATAGATCGTGGAAAAAGGTGACGTGATGCTGTGTTTTTGGCTGTACCAATCGGCACTCTGCGAAAAACGTTTGGAATTTTATAGACTCCTTATTAGAAATCAGGAACAATAATGCCAGAAGTTATCAGAGGAAAGGAGGGGCTTGTGGATGGCGAAGCTAAACCAGGATCTACGAGGCAAAACTCTGGACAAAGTCCAAATTTGCTGGACCCATTTCTTGTCAGATAATTTAAATGTTGATACAGCTGATACAGATGAAACAGCTACAAACAGCAATAATTCACCACTTTCCACAATCCTCTTCAGTCCAGGGGTTTGTTTACCTTGAGCTGCTGGCGTCTTCTCGATTTATGACAGGCTCATGAAAGCCCTCTATTAGACAGATACAGTCACTTCATTTAAATTAAAGGAAACACAGTATCTGGGGTCTGTGATCTTGAGTTGGACCAATTCTGATGTAATAATGTCCAACTACTCCTCCTCCTCATTTAATGCACTCGCTGGCAGAATGGTCCTTGTTTTTCTTTAATAAGGGTTTTGATGGAGCCCACATTTTAAAAATATATGAGATCCTTGCAGTTATTCCGAACCACGTGCTGAAATATGATGCCATTATTTTAAAAGGTCACATTTCTCTCTCAGGTGTCTTCTTGGCAGTAACATTTCCACATACTCTGTAGCACCTTATTGCAAGCAGAAAATACCTAACGTCTGTCAGACGCCTGAAAATGCAAAAGGATAAAAAAAAAAAAAAAGATATCTGACGTTAGGGAATATTGTCTCGTTAAAAGCAAATATTAAAGCCATTGTTTCGCCACCACTTCCTACTTTTATGTTTGCAGAATGGGATGTTTCTATATTTGCACCAATTTAAGTATGAATCACAGCAGTGAGTTAATACTGCAGCCATGACAGAGAGCTACCATCTTTTATGTGTTACTGTTTCATGTTGGTCCTCCTTAAAATGCCAAATATTGCTCATCTCTGGTTTCAGCCTCCACATCTGCACTGAAATGTTCATCTCTTTGTTTAATATGTCGATAACAGATTCCTGAAAAAAATAAATAAAAATAATCAAAGTATAAATGTCTAACTGTTCTGTTCTGTGCTTTTGCTTCACATCTCCATCTCATGTACGAGTTTATCCGCGGTGTCATGGCAATCGTTGAGAAGTCAGTAATGATCTTAAGGTAGTTTGCAAATAGCAGTCACAAGTTAATTCAGAATACAGCCTGTGAGTTAATAAATGCAGCCGGTGGTAATTGGAAGGATGAGTTATAAAGTCAGTTTCATGCAGCTGACGCACTTCGGGATGTGCGTCTGTGCATCTGCTTTACGAATTCAAACCTACACAGATAAATGAGTCGTGGAGGTTAAGCACCGCGTGATGTGAAGTAATATTCACAGAGAAACTGAATAAAGTGGCTCGGAGTGTGATTCTGCATCAATTCATTTGTGATAGTCAACACGCTGTGCTGCCCTCACAATCCACCTCACTTTTGTATCGCGGTAAAAGAAACACTTTAAGGCTATTTTATATCCCGCAAGATGTTTTTTCTGTTTGTGATCAACTTGAATGTAGTTTAAAGCCTCATACTTGAATAGTAATAAAAGATATTCCGTGTACAAATTAAAACCCATTTTCAGTGCTTTTATCTTTAGAATAAAACACAAGCGTGGTAGAGACAAACCAAACAGATAAAGAACTACAAGGCAACGAAGGCCGACTGTGACTTCACCTCAAGTTACCTGTGGCTGGGAGAAAAAAAAAAAAAATGAAAAGGTGAAAATGCTGCAAAGGCCAATGGCCAGCTGGCACATTTACACATTTACTCTGAAAAGGAAATGACTTCCAGGAAACTGAAAGACATACTAATAGCTAGGGAGCTAGGGGGAGCCGAACTATCAGAGCTGATCTGAGTCATGCTGATCACTTGGGTCTACAGTTTATTAATTCTGGATGATCACACGATTGTGAAAATATCCGTTCATTTGAATGTGAAGATTAGATTAAAACTGTCAAATGAGATGAGGCGTCTGCGTGTTCCCTATGAACTTCTGTCCCCCCCACGCACTGGTTCTCCAAGTTGAAGAGTAGGAGTGATTTCTCTCAGAGGATCCATCATGCCGTGTAACAGTATGGGATGGGACAGAGTGGAAAAGTTAAGGCCACAGACCCTCATCGACTGCCCGACACCAGCTAATGTGCCGACTATGGGCTTGTTGTATCATGGCCCTAGGGCAGATTCAACTCTCTTACAATGACACATAATATTATAGATTACTGTGGCCCATGCTCGCTAATGAAACCTACCAACCTAGCATTGACCCAGTTAGCAGTAAAAATCAAAGCATGTGGGTTTACAAACAAGCTGATGTAAGTGTGAATCACTGTTTATATGCAGCCTACTTACCGTGAAGACTACAGACTAGAGCATTAAGACCACAAACAGCGCTAACCTTCTGAATGGGCAGGTCACGCCAGGCATTGCCCACTGATGCTTGTATTGACATCAGAGGCACTATTTTTACGGGATTGTGTAAGGACCACTCTTCCGGTATTCACAACCTGGCAAACCGATTCTCTTGTTCATATCCAAGTTCAAGATTTTTCAGAAACCACTAAGTGAACTATAAGTTAATATATCGCAATTTAGTCACAAAATAAAATTAATCACAAAAGAGTTATATTATTCATTCATTATTCATTATCTTTTCATTCTCGTTCTACAATGGGTTACCTGGTCATTAGCTTGCTAAACTTTTAGCCATGGGGCCTTCTAGATGTCAACAGTTGCCTAGCAACAGTTGCGGGGCTTAGCTGGAGGCAAAACATCTCAAACACTGTAGCCTGTAGTTAGCACGCTAGCTAGCATATTTCAACGGACTGTTTTGGCAAGAATGGACGAGGAAAACGCGTATTTTAGAGAATATACTAACATAATCACTTCCCGAGGCCGTGAGTGTTATTTTCAAAAGTTTACTCCGACTGATGGGGTTATTCACTACACTCTCACTCGCTGGACGGACGTTTTGACCGAACGTGGACACAGAGGGGATGAAGTCTGGTCTGTCTTTATCAAGTGAAGCCTCTCCAACAAAGATATTACAAGACGTAAGTGGAACCGCTTTGGAGGGTAACAAATTCAACTTCTGTTTGGACACCCCAGAAACATGCAACTCACGTTGAGTTAGCTAGTGGTTAGCATTAGCATTAATATCTAACAAGAACCCTCTAAATAATTATTAACTTAACGTAATTTGAGTCACAATTTAGTCTTATTCAGGCTGAAACTGATGATGCATTACCAACTAATCTTATCTGATATGAAGTGTGCATTGTTTATTGTTGATCGTCTCATTCCAATCCTTTCTTTTAATCAGCCAAACCAAAGTTGTCTACAACTGGCACTGGCTGGTATGTGATAATACTTCAAGCTAGTGTTTTTGATTTTTCGGTTTTGGCTCCAAAAAATACAGTAAGAGGACATTTCCAGAATCTACAGCGACAGTGCAGACCCCTGCGCAGACCCTGGTGCTGTAACTGACGTGCACCTATGAGCCATGGCGACACAGGGCGGTCTGCTTGGTTGATATTCCTGTTTTAGTATTTCCGGCAGCTTCTCCATCTCCGCAACTTTCAAGCTGATTGTTTTGGATGAATAAAGATGGAACACATTGAGGAAAGGTTAACTGAGGAGGTTCGGAAATAAAAACATTTGTAGGGCTTGTGTTTGGTGAAATTTTGCCAAAAGTTTCAGTAGCCATTGTTAAAATTGAAGCAGGAAGTTCCACTCGCGTTTAGGTGGCGTTGTTACAGAGTATAACACCGTCTTAACATTAAGATTCCACACTTTCACTGGGAAACACTTTGTACTTTGTACACAATTAACAAAGGAGGTGAAAAAGAAATAAGTACATAATGAAATCTATCAAGCCTAGCGCGCTTTGAGACAAACTGTCTCAGTTCATACAGGAATACAAATAAGGACTAAATGAATTGCAACACAAAGCTGCATTTTTTCCCTTGAAATCAACACTATGTTCAAGTGTGGACTGAAAATAGGGAACGTGTTCTTTTCAATCTCCATCCAAGGTCAATTTACACATCCTGTTATTTATTTCACCCCCCTTTGCCTCTGGCAAATCTGAACACAAATTTGGATATTATGATGGTCGTAAAAGGCAGCTATTGAATTGCGATCTATTATGTTAGATCATCTCTGTAGGGTGGACTGTACTTCATTTTCAACAATAGCTGTCAATAGCTGACGGGCTTCAACAACAGACAAACTTATTCACGATCCAGAAATACATTAAAGGAAACTACTTTCCAAAGCACACTAAAGGGCACAAAGATAAATAACAGTATTCACACATTCATCACCGCTGTTGTCATGACAGCCGGGGCCTTAGGTGGGTAGGGACAAGAAGATCTTCTCCTGGAAACAACAACGGCGCGGCAACCCACTCAAGGTGACAGTGGGTGCGGTGAGCCGCAATGGAAAAAAAAAATCTTTTTGGTGGGTGAATGAGACTCCAAAGTTTGAAAAAAAAAGGTTTTTGTAATTTTCTCATTCTAAAGAGTATTGACACATTTTGCTTTCAAGGAGGGAGTGAATGTAGGCAGCAGATAATTCAATATGATGGAACAACCTTAAGACACAACCCCCCCCACCCCGCACATAATGGGTCTTGTCGAGTGGAAAAGCCAGATGACGTGAACAACAATGTCCTATTTTCATCTTTCTTCCTTTCTTTTCCGGGAAATTTAATTATTTAATTAGAAACACAAACCGATCACCGCATCGCTCTGACAGCTCAAATACGGCAACCTGTCACCTGAAACTGTGCTCGTCACAAAGGTGGGTAAGCGTGGGTGTTTAATGTCTAGAAGTAGAAGTCCAAGGAAACACAGGAACTGAGTAACGTCCTCGGCTGTGACTAGTGTCCTCGGCTTTTGAATTGACCCACAGCTGCTTTCACAAAGTTGAAAACAGGCTGTGAATGATGAAATGTGCCTTTCATTCCACATAAAATCTAATCAGCTTTGTCCTGGTATGAAGGTGTGAGCTGAATTTTTTTACACAAGTTAGAAAACTAGACCAGCAATGCTTGATTGATTCTAGTACTTCAGTCTTCTCTCTCTTTATTTGGTATTTTATCCAGTATGTTTTTGTGTGGGGATTTTTGCCTTTATTTTTTTGGTAAACAAAGACAAATTGCTAAGCTATTCGAGTGTCTGCAGGATTCACTGGAACAAGCAAGAGGAACTCTCATCAACGCTCCCAGGACCCAAAGACACCACAGGACACCCTCAGATGTCCTACAGGTGGGCGGTATAACCAAAAATGTGTATTTTTCAAAACTCTAACAGTATCATGGTATATCATGGTATTTTTTTTTCATGCATAATCACAACATTGATGTGATGATGACGGTTACATTTATTCTGACATATTTATTGATACTTATTTAAACTGTAATGGCAACAACAGCGCAAGCGCCTACCATAATATATATTTTTTTCTTATTCACAAACAGCTAAAATCGGGGACATTTTTGTTGACAGCTTTTGCCGGGGGATTGTTTATCCAAAACACTAAAAACAACCGACACCTTTCTTTTCTTCTTCTCGTTCCGTTCATCCATTTTTTGGACCTTTTCCATCGTCACCACGCCTCGCAGTGACGCAGTTGCACCACGTGTCTCGACCCTACTGTGACCATTCCCGTCCAGAATATGGTCCCTTCACAATATTAGGCGGGTGGTATTAATGTTGTGGCTAATCGGTGGATGTCATAAGAGACATATCAACAGCACAAAAATAAAAAAAAATATCCTGGGCTTTTTGCAGGTTCCTGCATCTGCCCCATTTACCATCTGCAAAACATTTTTTTCTTCTATCCATAATTTTCTGTTTGAGATAAAGAATTATTATTATTATTATTTTTAAATCAACCACTGAGTGTTACAGTATTCATTTCTGTGAAAGCCTAACGGTAGATATCAGATTTTATTTCTTCTTGGTTACCAAAAAACCTTTTGTGTTGCTCTGAATAAATATCCATGATAACACGTTCACTCCAGTGATCATATAGTTTACACGGAACATTACTTAGGGGTAGGAAGCACTACACCCTGATATTAAACACAATACCTACATACACAGTTGCTCGGGGAACTGAGTGTATGTGTTTTAGATAGTGGCCGCAAAACACATTTATTTCCACTTGCTGGTTTTTAGTGTTTCCAAGCAATTCAGGACAAGGGGGGAAAAAAAAGCAGACAAACACAATAACTGAGAAACTAAAGAGTTGTGAGCTTCCATATGTAATAAATAATAAAGTGACTGTGCTGCTGCTGGTCTGAATGGATGGAGGCAGATCCTGAAATTTCCCGAGAGCTGTGGCCAAATTATGCACGGATTCACTGTACAGTTAAAAATAAACTTCTCAGAGGTTTATGGTTGATGTATATGTACATCAAATGTTACATTCTGGTGTGTGTCTTTATCAGCTGGCACATACTCTCCGTTTAAATTACCATTCTAGCAAATGTGTGAATTAAGATCCACACTTACTCCACTTATTTCCAGCTGATCGTACACATTGTTAATTAAAGCCGTGGCGCAGGTGGTTCTAGCTGTTTTGGCTCATTAGGCCTCTTCTCAGGATTGTGTGGACATGTGCAAACCATTACTGACTGTTTACTGTACGTAAATGAGAACAAATATTTGGACAAAAAGCTCTCTCTCCACCCATGAGCCTGGTACGAGCTACTGTAACAACGCCGCAAATGTACAAAGGCAGAATATTAAGAGATTCTTTCCTGACACAATATGAAACATAACACACTGATGAATAATAATTCTTCTCTTAATGCGTTTAATCTTGTTAAAACAATTTAAGTCCCACTTTTATTGGAAAATACAGATTCTCTGAATATGCCATTACTGTTAATTTATGCATTTTAACACTACTTCACGTTTCCACATGACGCATGTTTCAATTTGCAAAATGAGGTGTTTCCAGATCTCTATGGATTCCAGTAGGATAAAAACATTCTTAACTTTTCAAGAACAATTTGTAAAATCTAGAGTTTGGTTTAAACTGGATAATTGATAAATTGTAAGAATTTATGGTTGTGCACCAGAACTGACCGGCTCATTTTGGAGTTAACACTTTAACATTGTGCTGGGTCGTAAATTGGACAGCAGCAGCTTTTTGGAACCAATCAAAACTCTGTGCAATATGTTGCTGGAAAGCTAATTTTCTTCTGACTGAAGCCATCACAGGATTCAACCAAACACAGCCGACACGACCAACAGAAAACAAACAAAACTGTGAAATTTTCGAGCCTTTTTGCGCAAACTATCTCACTGTCCACAGATTTAAAATCTTAGCAATTATATTATATTCCAATTTTTAGCGTTTTTTAATTCCCAGCGTGCTGTCATTTTTTGTATATTCTTTCAAATTTGACATTGTCTCTTATAATTTTTTTGTATATATTGTTGCGATGCTGTGACGAGGAAGTTTCCCATATGTGGGATAAAAAAAACAATGCCTTATGACAACACCACTTAAGAGTGATTCTGACTTGTATGCTATAAACTTCAGACTTTCAAAAGAGACTAAGAGCATGAATGAGCTCCAAAATGTTCATGAACACGATTCAATTTACTTTGGATATGTCCTAAATAGGCATTTTTTTGTAAGGTTTTTGTTTTTGAAAAAAATGCTGGAATGATAAGAGGTTAATAAATGTTGAACAAGTGTTTTGCTGAGACGTGGACAAAGAAAATGCCCGTTGGAGAAATCAAAGCTGTGTCCTGTGCCGCTACAATGTTTAGTTACATTTCTGAGGGGGTTACATGTCAAACATAAACTCTCTACACAGGCAGTGATTGGCATCTCTGTGAATCTGTTAGCTTCCTTGAACTCCTTAAGTATTCTTATCAGTATGGATGTCCATTGACTTTCATAGGCTCCAACACATCTCCACAAAGCTTTGACCTAAGGGGAAATCTAACCAGCCAGAATATATGAAAGTATGCATGAGGGCGAGCACCTCCGTGGAGATATAACGGATTTATCATGAAGCTGTGAACGTGTACATACCAGTTGTGCACCATCAGCTTCTGCACGGCCAGCAGGGCGTTGTAACGGACGAGCTGGTCCTCGTGGTGCATATGATTCATAACCAGCTGTTTTCCACCCAGCTGCTCAATCACCCTGAAATGGGAGGATTATAATGAATAATGGGAGAAAGGCCTTTATACACAGAAAACAGGTGCCATTTTCATGTTTTAGGTCATTCAGGGATCCATCAGGTAATCTAATCCAGCCTGAATGATGCATCTTCTAAAGGGTCACTGGCCTTGAAAAAATAGGCACTGCTGTAAAAAGGAAAACAGGCCTGTGGAGTGCTTTAATAATAATATAAAGTAAATGGTCTGAAACAGAGAAAAATGGAAAGTAGGTCTGAGCACAGGAACTCTGCACTGGTGCGGTTACATTATGTCAGGGGGTTTAATTAACAATGTGACACTGGAGATGGGCCACGGCGTCGTCAGGGTAATAAGACTGAGACGGGAGATGAGAAAACCCATATTAACGTCTATCAAAGAGTATTTATGAATAGGACTGACCTCAGTGGATTTAAGATTAAACCAAATAACTGTGGAGAACATATCGCACAACTGACATCGAAACTTAATCAAACATGAGCATTGGGATTTGCTGAATATGACAGGAGTTCTCGCTTTCATTTAACCCAATCGATTCACTATTTTAACCAAAACGTGGACAAGCTTGTTAAGGACAAACAATATATTATTCTCGTGTTTTTTTAGAGATGCAAGACTAAATAAAAAAATTAAATCTGAGTGTTTTGCTCCTCGTATTTCTTCTTTAATCATGTTAATATAGTTGTATTCGTATTCATTAGCTGTAATGTTGCAATCCTTGCTCCAGTAACGTTTACTGAAATGGTTTCAGGCATTTTTCCAAGTACTTAAAAAAAAAAAGAAGAGTGAAAACGCTCAGGATGAGTAAACCTGTTGAATCACATGCAAATGATGTTGTTCAATCTTCCAGTACATGTAAAACTGCCGATGTGACGTCCTCTTAAATAGGCTCAAACTTGAAAAATGCTGTTTTCCAGGATGTTTAATTCAGCCAACACTTTATCTAATTACAGCGTGCAGCTCATAATGAAAGGGTAATTGCAAATGGCATCTTGGAGCCACGGTGGGTTTCACGTCTATGCAATAATCATCACAAAATCACGATAACTATCAATTTCATCATTCACCGACGGCAGCTTGTGTTTCTTGTGTCGCCATCCACCCATTCACGTTAAAAGGTGAACCACAAGTACTTTTGACCTCCGTCACTAATGTGCGTGTCGACACAAGCGCACACAAACATTGTGAGTGATGGGAGTAACTATGGGAATACGTTTGTCCTCTCGGTGGCGCTTAGAGAAAAGCAACCTTGACAAACAGCTGTTCAAATAACACAAATATGTCACTGTTCATCTGGAGTAAACTCACTCACTCACTCTATCCAAATCCTGTGACTGGATGTGAGGCTTACCGTTTCCCACGTGGGTAATGTCGCACGTATTCCCCGATGTCGTGCGCTGCCACCGCGATCACTTGAGGATCGTCAGACACTTCGAGAAGCCTGGTCAGAATCCTATTGAAGGAAGGCGGGAAAAAAAGATGGTGTGTTCAGACAGGAAGGTCCACCTGCATCAAAGGATTCAATCACAGTTTCACCCCCCTCGTCCCCTCGCTAGCCTGCACTCACGTTATCCCAAACCCAGCGGGCCGAGACGCGGTTACCTCGGACACATACGTTACGTTACCGTAACTCACAGTGGTTTGCGCTATTAACCAAATTCAAAGTGTGGCTGGAAGCGTTAACTAACATCGTTTTTACCAACAAATTCCCCCAAACAACACCCTCTTCCCGTGTTTTCCCCGGTCTTGCGTCGCTCCCCGACCTGCAGCCAACAGCAATGGTGCATCATAATTACCGTAATAGCAGCTTTTTTTTTTTGTCCCACAAAGTGTCCAGCCACACTTTAAATTTTATCCATCGGTGAGTTACGGTAATTCAAATACCGCAAGCTTTTTTCTTTTTTTTCTTTTAAATCAGCAGGTGGATGTTTAGGTCTTTAAGGGTTAACAGTGTTTGCACACATGCGTGACCAACCGCGCCAACGTCCACCTCTTCCAACGGTACCGTGCCAGGGAAGCACGCTGTACCCAGGCACAGTATGGGTGCTCTCACACCAGCTATAGGATCCAGACTTTAGGGAGAAAGCATGACACGGTTGCCTAGTGTGATCACATATTTCTCGGATGCCAGTCGCCAAATTTTTTTTTTTGACAAAGCCTAAAAAAAACATAAATAGATTATTTTCACACAAGCGGTTTGGACAGTACCCATTCGTTGACTGCAAACTAAAGTAAACAGACATAATCCTTAAATCAGATCATGACATTTACTGAGAAGTGACACATCATTTTACAAAGTGAGACAAAGCCTGGGTGAAAACAAGAGGGTAATTTAAGTTGAGCTGATTTAAAGAGAGGACAGTGATGAGACGATGTGATACATCTGCGCGTGCGGTAGATTAGGATTTTTAGCAAACATCGATAAGCACGACGACGACGACGACGTGTGACCGGAATAACAAACAGCATGAACACAAACTGATGTCGTATCTCTTGTTATCTCAGTAAATGTGCATCAGATTCATCAAAAGCACGACCCGAGGTGCTTCCAGAGGGCCGACAGTTGTTAAGAGCCTGCAGCCACTTTCAGTTCATAGTGGCTGCTTCTGTTTGCACTAATCCTAATTTGTCAACCACATTTATCTGATCCACCGTGTTGCCAGCGGTTTGCTTTGAACGCGGAGCTGCAACAACCGTTGAAAGGTTTTTATTCGGACAGATGAATATTGGCAGCCTGGAAGCCAGCCCCAAATTCCATCACGCACGGAAATGTAATTCAGCAAGAATCTGAAGGGCCAATTAAATAGTTTATGTTGCGACGGCGTCATCATACACATCTTCTGAGAGCCGCTGAGTTAATTTTGTTTCTCTAAATCAATGTTGCCTGAGAAATAGTTTGTATAAATCTATCAAATTTAGGAGCCTTATTAAACCATTAAAAGCGTAATTTTATAATACTTTAATTCAAGTAAGCTTTTTAGAGTCACGTCTCGCAATTTCAGTAGCCATTTGTTTAATTTATGGCACAAAAATAGCGTTTAAAATATGAATTCCCTTCAGCGGCAACATGCTCCACTCTCATCAGACTCTCTTTTTGCTCGCAGAAGCGTCGACGTGATAACAAATCAGGTTTTTGAGAGCCATAGAGAAAATTAACTGCCTTGCTACAAGCACACGCTTCGTCTTACTTGAGGAGCTCGTAGTTCTTCTCGTTCAGGCGGACGGCGTTCTCACGCCAGAACTTCTCTGACTTGTGCACAGGACTCCATTCCAGGCGGCCGGACTTGAGCTCAGAGCTGTATTCATCGAAGGAGCTGTTGGGATTAAAAAATAAATAAATAAAAAAATAGAGGTGCCGTGAAATGCACTGAAACTAAAACCTATTGTGTAATCAATGCAGCATTCACAGCTGATGCTGAATTGAGTCTCTAGTCTTTTCATAAAACGGTTAGGACACAGCAAGATAATGCCCTTAATTATAATGAGCATCCATCCGTATATGTTGTTTACATGCATCATGCTTCACATAAGGGCTGAAAATAAAAGGCTCAGTGAAGTGACGGCCCTGCGGGTACCTGAGATCCTGCACACTCTCTCCCAGCCTCTCGAGGAGGAACTTGATGTCCTCGGTGATGTCCTCGTCGTCGTACTTCTGCTGCTCCAAGTTCTCGAGCTGCTTCAGCACCTTGCACTGAATCATGGCCAAAGCGTACTCCTGGCGAGTCTCCCTCTCCGACGACTTCTCCAGGAGATTCTGCAGAGAGAGCACAAAGGAATAAGGTAATGAGGCCGACTAAATTAGTGTGTGAGCAATTCAGTCAAGGGCGTATTTATAATAAAGTATTCATACTTTGAATAAGTCCTATTGAGTGAATGGATAAGAAAACAAATAGTGAAGGACTAAAACATAAATAAGGATTTGTATATTATAGGACTTTAATTAAAATCTCTTTTGGGAGGTTGTGATGTTTATGTTACTTATGCAATTTATTATATGTAAAAAAAAAAATTGCAAAAAATTAAAATTAAAATAGTGCTATAGTATTCATACTATATATATTTATTATCTTATATATTATATTTTTGAATGCTTTTTAATTCAATGTGATGTTCAGTATGGGCAGAAATTACTATCTGGTCATTCTGTTTCTAAGTTGATTTGGGAAAATGCAATCTCATATCCTCCAATAAAAACAATCTACATTATAGTACAAGTATATTTTTGAAGTTTCTTCACTGGACAAAGTCAAAGAGCTTTGGAGTGACTTAAAAGAAAAGTGGCTTCAGCAATCAAACCGGAGACAGTGGAAACCACTCCACATCCTGATTGGACCACTTAAAGCTTCCAGTGAGAGGATACCTGTAACAAAGATCTGTTTTCTAACAAGAACATTTAGTGCCACACAACAAACATACAAGTGCTACCTCTGAGGACGTGTTCAAGGGCTTCCAGATGGTCTCGATAATTCCTGTCACTTTGCTAGCCCCATGTGGTGAGCGGAATTATTTGCATAATTGGCACATTTGGGAAAACGGCTAACTATGGTAGTATTGTTGAATATTTTATAAAAGATCCTAATATAAACCGATCAGCCACAACATTAAAACCACCTACAGGAGAAGCAAACGACATCGACCATCTCGTGACAATTCAATGTTCTGCTGGGAAACTTATGGACCTGGTATTCGTGTGGATGTTACTTAAGACATGTAGCACCCACTTAGACCAGACCATAGCAATGACACTCCTTTATGGCAGCAGCCACCCCCAGCAGGAAGCAACCTGACACATAAACGGCTCAAGAACGACTCAAAAAAACATGAAGAACAGCTCAAGGTGTTTACCTAGCTTCCAAATTCACTAGATCCCAAATAGATCAAGTATCTATGGGATGATCCACAGAGGCCCCTCCCCTCAACCCATAGGACCCAAGGACCCCCACTTGCAAACTCCTGTTTTTAGACCATGTCCATTCTCTGATGAGTAACAAAAGTTTAGGAGGTACAAGGGAGACCTAGACAATATTAGGAAAGTGGTCATAATGTTATGCCTGATCAGTGTGTGCAGTAATCAAAAACCACTAGTGACACAACACTGGGTCTCTAAATATCTGAAACTCCACCACACATAGTACCGGTAAAGCTTAATAACTCCAGGGAAAAACCCACTTAACGTCAAGATGTTTCTGGATCCTCCCTCCGCTGCCCACCACTGCATTTAATTAGGTGTAATGTAGCAGTCAGTGTGAACGGCAAATCTTGTGGACCAATTAAAAACAAAGGCCCTCCTTTTTATGGCACACGCTTGATGTGACAGGTCTAGCAGCATGAGAGGTGCACTGAAGGGGCTTTGGGGGAAATTAAAAGCAGGAAGACAGACCGCCCGCCGAGGACAACATAGTACAGGACACAACGTCCCCTAAAAACCCCGTCTCAGAAGAATGTGTTTGAATATAAAAAGACGCTATAAAAGGTACATAGGTGTCTGCTGGTTCCTGTTACAATGGCAGCAGCGAAATTATGATGGAAACGGGCTGAAAGACAGACACAAAAAAAACAAACTCCTCTGGGTTTGAAAATCCGCTAAATTTCGAGCTCATGTTTCAGTCATGTAATCAGTGGCGTTTATCGCGCCATTGTGCGCCGGGCAAGGTCACAGAGGCTTTCTGTTGTTGCGGCGTTTGGACAAAGCCGGCCTATCACTGAACATTTTTATATAAAAATCCATATTTCCTCTTGGCTGTAATTCTTTGACTCGACAGCAACACTTAGTTTGGTATTGAAGCTGATGTGTGCCAAGGGTGGCCAGGTACTGCAGACTGTCAGCTGGGTAAATGTAATGTGACAAAGGAGATGATTACACCAGTTAATAATAATAATAAACTCCATTTAACAGAGAAATGTTCCTCCGCATAAGATGTGTAATCAAGTGGGGGCCCGAGTAATAATTTCCATGCTCCTAACTCGGTCCTCGGAAGGTATCGCATTGATTTCCAGAGGTTTTTCCCATATATTTCAAAACGCCACTGGCCCCCTGTCAGACTCAGTAACTTTCTGTAGTTAAAAACATGGAGATAAATGGGTCCAATTCAATTTTGTCGCAGCATAGTACAGGGATTTCATTGCCTGGCATAAACACCAGACAACAGAGCAAGTCCAGAACACATCTCTCGGGACTACATTAAATATTCAACATAAATTTTGAGCAATCACAGTGAGGGAGCTGAAAGGGCAGCTTAATCATAAATCACATTTTTTTGTGTATCATTTATGGCCTCGCTTGTTTTATGGGCTACTGTTAAAGAGCTGTCATTTTAGTTTGTTCCTGTTGCAATAAGAGTCAGGCTCCTAGTTTAAAACGAAGAATGAACAGTCTTACATCGTGAAAGTTTTACTGACAGACGTTCTCAAGCCGTTTCTTAAACTTGTAACAACCGATCGCTTTATCAAGTTAGGGACACTGACGTCAACATCTTTAAAGTTGATTGTGTTACCGAACAGTCGTCCATTTACTCATCCAGCGATTACAGACAGGATACTATTATGGATTGTTGCCAGTCACATATACACTCTCCAGCAGCTCCTCAGGGGAAAAAAAAACAAAACAACATCTCTCCTGCTTCTAAACGCTCCACTGTTCTCACCGTAATGTAATTAATCACATCACTTGTCTGCTGTCTGGTGTCATTTTCCATGGAAACAGCTGCACGGTAGGCAGAATAAAATAAATGAAATCAAAACAGTTTGAATTAAATGTGCAGACTTGAGTTTCTTTGTAGGTTTAAATACAGACGTGGCTCCTTTATTTTTGTCACACTCTAAATCACCGTTTTTTCTCTAAACTCCTTTTTAACCACATGATGAATACATCGTCTTTCATCTCTGTTTTTAGTCTCCATCATCTCCACTGACATGCTCACCACCAACTTGATCACTTTGTCTGTTGCTTTGTGTGTTTCTCCATGAAACCAGTTGCCTGCTGAGGCACAGAATTACACAACCAGATTGTCGAGAGTGAACCTAAACATTAAAGCTGAAGGAATCTGTGGGTTAATCATCATATGTGACCAGTTAATATTACACACTGGGACTTAATGGATTATTACTATAAATATATTAATAAAAACCTACTTGCTATTTAGTTTTTTGAATCACTTGAATCTAAATACACATGCTCTTTTAGCTCCATTTTGGCCTCCACCTACTGTCTCTTGTCCTTCTAAATGCTCCACTGTGGTCACCACCGAGCCGATTGCTCTTTTTTTTTTTTTGTCCATTGTTTTGTGTGTTTTGCAGTTTCCTGCTATGGTAGAAAATTACAATACGAGAGCGGCAAGAGTGCACAGAAACAACACAGGTAAAAAGAGTCTACATATCCAGCGACCTCCTTCACTTTACACTGTGATGTGATACATTGTTATCATAAACATGTTGATAACAGCCCCTATAATGAACCACTACCTCCAGCTTTTTGTCAAAAAGGACGAGAGCAAGCAAAGAAAAAGTGGCAAATGAAATGGATTCAGTTAGCGCGCTCAAACCTTTTTCAGTGAAAAGTAGCATTTTAGCGGCTCAACGCACACACACACACACACACACACACACACACACACACACACACGTACACAAAGTGAACATTTCTCCACTGACCCTGAAGGCAGCCAGAATGATTCGCGTGACCTTCTCTTTGACAGACTCCTGGAGGATGTCGGACAGGGCTGGCACCACGTTGTAGCGCCTCAACTGCTCACAGAGCTGAGGGCTGAAGGCCAAGAGCCACACACAGAAGATCATCTGGTACTGGAGCTGGAAGCCGCACTTGTTGCTCAGCACCGCCGTGATGCTTAAACAGACGAGAATAATATAAATAAATAAAGACTAAAATGGTGAAAAGACACAAAGAGCCCGGGAAGAGGACCCACTTTTACCCGTTGGTTAATAGAGGGGCTTTTACAGCTATGTACCTACACGCTGCTCTTCCATTATCTCTGATGATGGCTGAGATTGAAAGCTTCGGTCTATGGCTAGCGGAAGAGTTGCTCAAAATGTAGAGTACACAACTAATGACGGGCGGCAAGTCATACATTTGCAGAAATAGCTGTAAAGTGCACAGATGTGGCATCATAAATGTGCAGTAATTGTCCCGTACAAGCTAAGCAGTACGTCTGTTTTACTACACTTAATTGAGAATTTTACTTTACAACCACCACCTTTTGACAAATGTGGCTCCAGAATATATTTCATCCATGTCACGATGGCACAGAACTGAATCCTCCGAGGTTTTTGTATAATCTAAACGGCATGACAAGTGCGCACTTCGCATCCATTCATAAAAGTGGTTTTCTAATATGTTTTCTTTTTCAATTTATAGACTGGATAAGAAGAACTGAAGCAGGGGACACATTAGCCAATCTTTTTTTTTTTAAACACGGTGAAAGAAAAAGAAAACACCTGAAGGCCATCTGTCATTTTGACAACTGAGACTAACTCAATAATGCTGTGGCCCGTCTTTATCTTCACATAACAGAAACTTCACTTCACACAAGCCTACAAACATTTGAATGAATAAAACTCAGCACAGTCTTTCAAATTAGTCTGATTTGGTCTGAACTTGACTTGGTGCTCCAAGAGAACTTTATCCATTGCACTGTTACAATGCAAAAAATAAGAAAAATTAATGAATATAAAAAAATAGTCGTTTGTTGCAGTTTTAGACCATTATAATTGTAATAATAAGAAGAACAACAACAATTACCAGAAGAAGAAGAAGAAGAAGAATAACCAGAAGAAGAAGAAGAAGAAGAATAACCAGAAGAAGAAGAAGAAGAAGAATAACCAGAAGAAGAATAACCAGAAGAAGAATAACCAGAAGAAGAAGAAGAAGAAGAAGAATAACCAGAAGAAGAATAACCAGAAGAAGAAGAATAACCAGAAGAAGAAGAAGAAGAAGAATAACCAGAAGAAGAAGAATAACCAGAAGAAGAAGAATAACCAGAAGAAGAAGAAGAATAACCAGAAGAAGAAGAATAACCAGAAGAAGAATAACCAGAAGAAGAAGAATAACCAGAAGAATAACCAGAAGAATAACCAGAAGAATAACCAGAATAACCAGAATAACCAGAAGAAGAAGAAGAAGAAGAAGAAGATGGAGAGACATAAAGAATAAGAATAAGAAAAGAAAAAAGAAGAATAACCAGAAGAAAAAGAAGAATAACCAGAAGAAAAAGATGAACCAGAAGAAGAAGAAGAACCAGAAGAAGAAGAAGAAGAAGAACTAATTGCTACTTTGAGAAGTCTGACATGAAATCTTCACTTACCAGTTGACTCCATCAGCCTCCACCCAGGCAAACCTATACTCATTGACCCTCAACATCAGCTGAAGGCAGCCGGCCACACACTGGACGTACTGAGAGCTCTGGAAAAGACACGAGAGAGACGTTTACTAAAGCGGAAGCGTGGGCTCCAGCTGTGCAGTCAGGAGAATAAGCGAGGTGTTAGAAAGTCGTGCTTGTTTAGAAGTAGTCGACAAGCAGAGACAGGACGCGAAAGAAGACCAAGTCCAAACCTTGCATTACCACCACCTATCAAACCTGAGGCATTGCACATGCACTCTACGGTATGTAAACAACGAGACATGCTAAATCACACACTGACAGTACAATACAGAGCCACAGCAGGGGGAAAGGTGTCCCATCACGCCTGAGCACAGTAATGGAAACTGAGATTAGAGTGGAAGAAGCTGAGAGGAGAAAGTAGACCACATTAATCTGTTATTTAAAAGAGGCAGAGTCAAAGCAAAGAGGTCCAGCAAGAGAAACAGGCAGCGGTGAAGACAGAGGAGCAGAGGAGGAGAGGTTACCTGGTTGAAAATGCAAAGGAAAAGATGAGTTATCATAGAGCGTTCCTGTATTTATTTCTGAGCACGCTTTTCAGAATAATCACTTTCCAAAATATGGGCTATTTAATGGTAGGATGCTGCTGCTGCTGGTGCTGCTGTGCAAAAGCTATTTCAATTGTCCATTGTTTATTCTTTCCATGCGAGGACTGACTCACGGCATGCAGTTTTCGCTTGTACAGTTAAAATCAACCAGTGGCAGCAAACACCATGCCGTCTAAATGGAGGAGTCTTTCTCGTAATGCTCGTGTCAACAGACTAAAGTCTCCAACAGCCTGGAAATATTCATGAAACACTGGAGTGCAAGAAGAAGACGGGAGAGAAAAAGGGAGGAAGGAAAAGATGTGAAAGTCCAGCGACAGCCGACAGACGCCAGCTCTCACAAACCCTGACGTTTGTTTCCTTTTTTTTTTTTTGAATCGTTTAGGTGGAAGCTCCAGAGTGACGGAAGGATGCACTTCACTCATACTCACTTCGCTGGGAGAAATAGTTCCCGCTCCTGTTTCTGGACCTGTACCATGTAGATTCTAATGAGAGATAAACAAAAGAAACAGGTGCAAAATGTTTCACAATGCATCGCTTCAAGCTGAGTCACAGTGGCAGTGGACTAACACAGTTATCGGTTGGGCCGCCGGTGCAATTCGGGGAAAAGGGGGGTGGGGGGGGGGGACGCTGACGGAGTCGCTGCCCGGCTGTCGAGGAGAAAGATGAAGAGTAAAATCCAATTTCAAGGAGCAGAACCAAGAACACATTTTACGGACGATGTTAAAAATGAAGCGAGGCCCGTTTATGAAAGAATATTTGTTTTGAAGGCGACCTCGGGGTGCGTTAGACACAGAGGGGTACGAGGCAGAAGCACAAGAGGAACCAGAAAAACCGCGATGTTCAGCTCGTTTGCCGGCGCAAAGCCAGCACCCGCCGAGCAGCTGTCACCTTAAGGTCTCACACGTCTGCTCAAACCCAGGATGAATAAATTCATATAGCATAAATATTGATTGAAACGAGGTTTTTAGAGTCAAAGCAAACAAGAGAAGTGGATAAGGGGTTTGTGAATAGAGACAGAAATGAGAAATCACTCTGTTTAGATGATTAGACACTTTGGAAAAAAAAAAAAAAGGAAATTAATTAAACTCCATAGGAAAAAGAAGTGGTTTGTGCCTCTAAAGGCTGATGTGCCAGTATCTACGAAATTAATAACCAGTGACATGATTTACAAAAAGAAATTAAGTCATTTATTGTCAAAAATCAATTAAATACAGCTGCAAAATTGGATTTGTGCATCCGTGCGACCAGAAAGATCAACTGCAATTAATTGGACCTTTCATTTTTATTCACATATACACACACTATGCAATTCAAATATAATACTATACTACTATATATATATATATTACCCAGCATCCAGACAAACAGACAGCTGACAGTTTGATGTAGAAAAATCACAATAAAAGAAAATACCTGGTGATTCTGTGTTGCCTCATAAGCAAAAAAACGCCTCTTTACCATATTTCTGAAAAACCTTTTACAGACATCACAAGCCATATTTGCAACAAAATGGTGATTTGTGTACCTGTGAACTGAGCTGGCTTTTGATCCAGTTGAAGTAGTAGTTGAGATCGCTTCCCTCCATCAGGTCCCGGCCCCAGGCAGCCAGCTTAGCGATGATCCTCGCTGCCTAATAAAACAGAGGGGGGGACATTTTACATTCAGATTGCTTTAGCGTCCGTCTGCGAGGAACAGCAACAGACGTTTACAGCAAACCATCAATAAAACCAGCGAGTGACCAACTACATATATTTATTACTTGCTTTATGGTACTTGTATGGATTTTTGTGTGTAAAATAGGGCAGTAACAATGACAGATAGCTGACAGCTCACTGCGGAGTCTGCTGCTTTGTTTGAGAGGGAGGGACACGATGAAAAGTCTAAGAAGAGCTAAAGGGAGTCGGGGTGAAAGCTGAGCCCATCCAGATCCTTATATTTCAAGCACCTTTCTCAGAAACTTAACACGGACCACGCTCTACAAGTTCACAAAATGACTGACGGATATCTCATAAACAATTTGAGCTCGGTAAGTGCGCACTGTGTCCCGATTCAGACGCGTCCTCCAATTTCCTCCTCGCCGGGAGAGGATGGGCAGAAACATTGAAGCTGTAATTTAAAAGCAAGACTCAGCATGAATTCTGACTTAAGTGCCGTGTCACAGACTTGGGGTCACATTATGGCCACCTGCTGGATGCCATCTGGCTGGTATTACTGCTCGAGTTGTCTGCGTCCCAGCGTAGTTTGTTGTTAGGCGGCCATTTCTTATTTGAAAAGGGCAGACGGGAGAAGTCATTACATTAATTGCCCATTAGAGGAGAAAGAGGAAGGTTGCTTTGTGAGGAATTATTAATGCCCTGCTATGATTAGAAGGAGAGATATCTGTGAAAGATTCATGACTTTTTAACAGGCTACACCATCTTAGATGTGACTTTGAAAAGTCTATTCAGTGCACTTTGATGCAGCTAGATTATCTTGTGTCCTCCTCTAAAAGCACCGCTCTCTATTTCCACCGTCCACAGCCCACTGTGAACAAGCCCCTCACGACAAACATGCACCAACACGTCTAATGTCGCATTGGCAGCTTGGATTGTGACTGGTCCTGCTTTAGTAAACTCTCTTAACTCACCATGTGGACAGTAAAGAGGTCCTGACGATTCAGCATTGGGAGGAAGTAGGACCAGGCGGTGTTCTTAGTCTTTTTGGCGTAGTCAAAGAAGATGTTCACCCTCTGATGATTCTCCTGAGGGACATTTGACAAAAAAGTCTTTTGTGAGCTCTTGGAAAGCAAACTGACAGCCTATGCACAGATCCGCCAATGAGTCAAGAGGTAAGAAGAGTCGCAACAAAGTCCGACGACATCAAGATTAAAGGTGCAATCAATCAACGAAACGTCTGCTGGCACCAGTGTGTAAGTTCTGGTGTTGTGTTTTCTCCCAGAGCAGCAGTGTAGCTTTTTAAAAGTGAAGGGAGCTTTTACATTTGTTCGACAGACGTACGATCTTATGCGCTCTGGAAGATGAGCGTTAACAGATTGTTACGACATTTTTAAACTGCACACTCATCAATTCGGCTTTTTATCAGTTAGTTGAACAGTGTTTTGTGAAAACGCAGTCAGTGGTTGAGATAATTGTTTTAGGATACTGAATTATTTCCCACCAGTATAATCTTTTTTAAGACTAAGAGTGTGTATGATTCGTACTAATTTATTAATTCACAGCAAACAAAAGTAAGTCACAACTTGTTACATGTAAAACTCAAGTGTATTAATCACTAAACCAAACCTTCAGCTGTGTGTGAAACAAAAGCACACTTAAAAGCTTTAATATTTTCTTTAAATCGTTGACATTGGCCAAGTCTTTGAATGCACGCAAGACATAAATCAATTGTCTTTCACAGTAAAGCTAAACATTGTGTTATTCAAAGTGTTCAAGCCTTCAAATATTGTTCCTATTACCTTCTAAAAATGTCTGTACTTTATATGCATGCCCCATTTGGCCAAAGCCAGTGGTTCTGTCTGTTTACCTGCAGAGTGTCATCAATCAGAGTCAGGATGTACTGGACTGTCTGTTCCTTGGAGATGTGAGCCATCAGGTTCAGGAATGTCTTTGCGCACTGAGGAACAACAACAACAACAACAACAAATAGCACACACATGTATCTCTTGGTAAACTGAACAAAATGTCTTTGTCATTGAAAAGAGCCCAGATGAGGTCGTATAAATGCAAGACGGTGAGTCTGAAGTTAGGTTTACAGGAATTGATTTCACAATTAATAGTGGTGTTAAAGCTTCAGGGGGATTCAGAGCAACAAAAACGGCACAAGATGCTGCACATGATGATTACATGTTTAACTTGTTAATTGTATTTGTATCAGGTGCCCATCAGTCCATAAATTGTAGGTTTAAAACAAACTGCCGAAAAACTTAAGCCTTCCGTGCGTTGAATAAATACATTGAATCACTGAGAGTGTAAAATGATTTTATACCTGATGCCCTTCGTTAGTCAGAATGACCTGCTTCTCCTCAGTGTTGGCCACCTCAAACTTCTTGATGAACTCACAGTCCTCTGCTGAGATCATCTGACTCCTACAAGACAATCAAGACAGACATTTTAGTAAAATACAACCACTGGAGTGGAGGCTTTGCTTTGCTACTGACATGCTTCAAATTCACCTAGACATACCACATGTTTGAGTCAAGACAAAAAACAACACTGAATACGGAGGTAGTCAGTTACAAAAAAGCAAGCTTACATTAAATCTGCACTTTTTAAATCCAGAATTAAATCAGATGACTTTTTTTTTAAGCATATAAACGGTATTGGAACAGGCACATTAAAACAGGAAGTGGAACTCAAGACAGTGAATCACGATGCAGGAACTAGAGCGGAGCTGGTGGATTACCACAGTGCGCAACTATTACGATAATGTATTCTGAGAAGTAGATATAAGGAGAGTTTCAATACAATATTGCAACAAAATACAAAAAAAATATGCAGCTTATTTAGATAAATGTCGGCTATTATGCTGTACCAAACCGAGCACTGACAACTCATTTGAAGCAGAAGTGTATACAGTGGACAATACACTAGAATATGATGCGTTTAAATACAAAACAGTTTTCCACAACATCATTAATAATAAAACGAGAACAACTTTGTGGAGCAGGTTATCAAAAACTGAAAATTTTACAAGTTTCGTACATGTAAAATCCACAGCAAAGCTATTGAGGTAACACTGCACGAGATCATAGAGGTGCATGTTAACTTGATGGGCTGTTGTAACATGAACTTACTGGAGATAGGACTGCCAGTTGACCAGATTGGCCCGAACCTCTGCAGCCTTTGCAGCAATGATGTTGGTGGGGACTGCAGCGTCCACAGCCCCGCGGATGTCCATCTTGTGATATGTCCCTTACAGTATATTATTGGAGGAAAAAAAAATCCAACACCACCTGGATGGAGACAGAATTCATTTCAGAACAGTGACACAACACCGGAGGCAAAAAATGACATGGCATTTACTCCAATCTGAAAACCACCAACTACAAACAACAGTAAAATGAAGTAAATGAAAGTATAAATGATAGTTAAATATTATTTGACTGCAGCGAAAGACAGAAAAGCAAGTTTTGAGATTTGGGAGATTTAGACATTACTACTATCAATGGTCGTGACTAGTTGTACCAAAAATGCCCGATGTCTGTCCTACATTTTAATGTAAATAGCTGTAAATAAATTTGTTGTTTGCTAAATTTGTGCTTTTTCCAGTTCTGATTTTATGGATTTATTGTAGTTTTAGGTCCAGTGTGTTAATGCAATATGTTAAAATAAATAAAAAATAATAATAAATGTAAAGTCACACAGGTGAGGTTGTGCTGTAAAGAATGAAACCAAACAACGCAGCAAGGTGAACAGTTTTTCAGATTAAAAGGTAAAACCAAAAATAAGCCATGTATTGTGGACTGAAGGGTTATTAACTAGGATGGTTGGCTGTTTACACTTGATGAGCCGAGAACAAAGCTTATTACAAATGGACATATGAGCTACAAATACTACCAATCAATAACTGTAATAATAGTTCTCCGTGTGGGGACATTTTTAGCCAAAACTTTAATTCTGACACAAGCTAAATACACCTCTGCCAGCTAGCAACAGCAGCTAATGCTAGCTAACGAGCACAACCAATGTCACGACAAGTCACGACAGGAGAATTCGTGTAAAGCATCGCAGTAAACATCCTGTCACACTAAACCACGTTAAAGCTACAGACAGATGTGATTTATACGATTTAAACTGACATACTATAACGTCAACAGCCGCACAAACACCGGTAGCTGAGAGAGGCTAGTCAGCAGCCAGTAGCGAAATCAGCTGATAATGCTAGGCTAAGCTAGGCTAGCCGTGCTAATGTTCCTTCTGTAACTGGCCCGAAAAGACAATAATAACTGCTACTCGCGTGCTAACGTCTAAGACACAGCATATATATTTGAGAAAATATGTATCTGCTAGATTTGAATCTTAATGACAACAAATAGCGGAGTCAAGTGTTTGAGTTACTCACCAGATCCTGGTTCAGTGAAGAGCAGCAGACTGAGTCTGACTACAACACGGCGTCATGTGACAGTCAGTCACATGAGTCAACCTCAGTCCGCAGCACAAGATACGTGTTTTTCTTTTTTTTTTTTTCACTTCCAAATGACAGAAATTACTGAAGAGCATTAGGGCCACCCGTTAGCAAAATGAGAGGAATTCGCCGAAATGTCAAGAATAAAGTTGAGAAAAAGTTTTAGTAGCTGAGCTTTTGATACTATGACAACATATGGAAGAGTATTAGGGCCACACATGAGAAAAAATGTGAGAGTTAGATTTAATTTTCCGTATGCACTTCGAGAAAAAAGTCGAATACAGTAGAAAGTCAAAATACATTGTCCAGAATAAAGTTGAAATATAATGTCGAGAATGAAGTTAAAATATAAGTTCAGAATAAAGTCTAAATATGCTGTCAACAATAAGTCAAATACAAAATGAAGTCAAAATACAATGTAGAGAATAAAGTCGATCTTTTGAAACCAATGAAAGAGTATCAGGGCCAATGCATGAGGGAAAAAAAGAGGTAGATTTATTTTTTCATTATGCACTTCGACAAAAAAGTCGAAATGTTGATAAAAAAAAAGTCGAATACAGTATAAAGTCAAAATACATTGTCCAGAATAAAGTCGAAATATAATGTTGAGAAAACAGTTGAATACAGAGTGAAGTTAAAATTCAGTGTCAAAATATAATGTGGAGAATAAAGTCGACCTTTTGAGACTATAACAGCCTTTGTAAGAATATTAGGGCCATGCATGAGAAAAGAAATGCCAGGAAGTAGATTTTATTCATCATGCACTTTGAGAGAAAAGTTGAAACATCGAGAAAAAAAAAGTCAAAATGTCAAGAAATTGTGTGAGTTGTGCAGGACAAATAAAGCATCATGTAAATCTGTAAATATAGTTTGCTCATTCAGATTTATTGTTATTGTTTTCAGTCCCCTCATGTTTCTAACTGTAGCTTGTGGGATGAATAAAAGCTAAATGAATATATTGTCTCATGATGAGGGTCTCGAGGGTTACTGCAATAAAATGTGTCAATTAATCTAAAAAACAAGGAGACTGTCCACAACATTTCTGTTGAAGCATGGATAGGAAGTCGAATAGCCATTAAAAACAAAATAAAACCTCCAAAGAAAAGCAAGGATAGACTAAATGAAAGCTGTGATAGTTCCCCCTCCAGTAACAGCTAAAATATCCTGAAGAGCTACAAAATGACAACCCATCAGCATGTGACTCCCGCCTATCGGTTACAATCAGCTTTTGTTATCAGTCGACGCTGTGCTTGAACTCCGTGGCTCTGTGAGGATGACAGAGAGCTGGAGTCAGTTGATTGCTCACACTGAAGAGCTTTGATCAGTGTTTATCTGCCTGTAACGAGCCACACGACCAAATACAACATGCCGGCATCTCCTCGGTAAGGAAAATAACTCTTGCACCAAACTTGCCACCACAGTGTACGTGCATATTAATGGTGAGGCACGTACATCAGGGCCATATGTTCCCTCTACTACCAACGTTATTTAATCCGTTGTATTACAAAGGGGTTCATCAAGGAGCAATTACAGTCACAAATGATTCCACGCCTGTCACTAGTCTTCCTCTCTGTCCATCTAACTCAGACACTAAAACCTCCAGGCTTAATCTGGCCTAAGCTGGTGAGACGCAGTAAAGCAGAGAGGAATCAGGATTGCATCGAGTGGGAACATTGTCCTAATCCCCTTCTGCCCTCTCCTTTGTAAACAGTCTGCTCTTCGTCAGGGTCACTGATGCTCGTTCCCCCTCTCTCGCCCTCACTCCGCCGCGATGTGCTTCAGGGGAAAACCTAGAGGAACGGAGCAAGACGCACGGATTTCTCATGGTCTCCGCCGGACTCGAGCCTCACGTGGCGAGTGAGGCCTCATGGTCGTAGCATGCCATGCGCTAGAGCGGTGAAGCAGTGGGAGATCAGGCCCACGTCTGCTCGGCGGGGGATCAGGCGCGCCAAGGCCCTGATGTGGCAGCGGATACGGAGTCTGGCCCGGGCCTGCCAGCATGGTGCAGGGTACTCAGTTGACTACAACGACCCGGACCGAGAGGAGCAGGAGATGGTGTGCCTTGAGGTACGGACGTGTAGTATTTTCAATAGCCACTTTACCCTAAACTTACCACTGATAATTACTTTGAAGCTATTCTGAATTAAGAAAATACAGTCACTATCCAGGTTAGTAAAATCTAACTAGCTAATCATTTTTGTTGTTGCTGTAATTAGCTGCTACAGATCAATATTAAAAGCCTAATTTAAATTGTGGAGGAATCGGTAATATAACATGCCTCTATATCCTTCAGGTAACGTTCTCATGCAGAAAATTCAAACATCCTCCATATTTAGTTTTGTTGTTGTTGTTGTTGTCATTGCAGCTATAGCAGATCTCTCGTCTTAGCATCAGTAGCCCTTTTTGCACTATTTAGGGACGCACTTCCCGTCTGAACGAGGCTTAAGAAGATTAAAAGAAGAAAATAGTGTGCCTTGAAATAGTGTGATACAAGTCATCACACATTCAAGCAAAGTCTGACACACGGGCGGGCAAAAAATGCATCCAGCGTTAACACCCGGGTGTAATATTCAATAAGAGGGAGCTAAGTGCTGTGAATGCAGACGGACTTAGAGCATGGTTTATCTTGGAGTTTGGCAACAGAGCCATTCCCGGTAACTGGATAAATAAAGATTTCCAGTGGCTTTATGTAGTAAGGAGAGCTACGTTACTATTCACAGAGAGGAAGGGATTGTGAGGGTGGAAAGGGAGGAGCTACTTCGAGAACTGAGCGGGAGTCATTTCAGGTCATTTTACGTTACAGACGGCTCTCCCGTGGCTAGGATCCTCAGAGGAGTAAAAACAAAAACAGACACATCTTGAACACTGATGAACTTTTTTTTTTAATCCACTATCGAAACACACACAAACACATATACAGTACATACCACAGTTAAATGATGGGACACCACTATTTTTTCTCCTGTTGACTTCCATGTCTTTTTATGTTGCAGAGCTCATTCTCATTCCCATCTTCTGTAACTATTTGTCCTCTAGAGGGTTATTGCAGAGCAAACAAGTGTATATATATATATACATATATTCTCTGAAAGCACCATTTTTTTTCTATTTGGATTCTGCTATCTCTTTGATGGATTTTTTTTTGTTCCTGCAGTTTAAGACCTGCATCACTTCCTCTGATAGCTCTTAAGAAATATCTCAATATGTCTGCAAAGATTCTCAGTCATGATACAAAAAAACAAACAAACAACACAGCTAAAACAAAGACAAGTGGAAATGTTGGAGTTTTCTTGAGGTCACTCAAGCACACTCGAAACTCACACGACTAGGGTCCGTTAATGACCCAAACCTCACCTGCCTTAACGAGTCCTTACAGTTACTACCAATTGTCAGGACGCGGTTTAATTGCAGCTGAGTTCTGGGTCGTTAACAGACCCCAGTCAGGTAAGTGCCAGGTTTTAACACCCACAGATGTTCCTGATAAAAACCTAAATTCCATCATTAAGAGCTGAAGAGGATGAGGGGTGAATTTTCTTCAAGAAAACTCCAACAAGTCCGGTTGCTTTTGTTTCAGCCTAAATGTCACCTGCTGACTTTTTACCTGCTTCACTGTCCAGGAAATACTGAAATAATGTCATTACATTTAGTGCTTCTACTGCAAGGCAGCTACATAGTAGTGAAAAGCTGAAATCCTTCAACGTTCCCTCCAATGTTGAAGTGAATACCCTCATAGTTTAACTGAAAGCTAAAGCTACAGCTAAAATGACAAAATCTGTCAGTATCCAGAAATATATGAATTGTAGTACATGCAAAAAGACAAAAAAATATATGTATATTACAGCTATGCATGCAGCTATGCTTGGATGCTACAGTCTGTAGCATCCAAGTTCATAAAAACCCTTTTCACTGCACATTTTAAATGATATAGGAGGTAAAACACAGGTGTAAATGAGGCCCTGCACCACACAGGTGTTTTCATCTATTCTGACTCATGAAAGCTCTAGTGAGTTTGATTTTTAGTTTATAACTTTGTGAAATTATCAGTCTCTCATTCTCGAGAGCCAGCAGGAATGACTAAAATGTTAGTTGTGAAACGAAAGCGTCAGGGAGCTGTCTGTCTTTTGCAGCGAGCAACAAAATGCCCCCAGCCATAACCGAACCAGGAACATTAGAATTACACGCTCAGACCTCTAGACAACCGAGTGATAATGATTCACATCGAGCTATTAACATCGGGCAGCTAATGTGACTGGCCGTGCAGTCAGTTTACGCTTGTTGTGTACCCCCTTTTATCCTCTGTAGGTATGCACCTATTTTTCTATGATACAAATGACACGGCTTTATCATAAGCAGGCACAGTTTCAAAGGGTGTACAATAAATCACTGGGTCTGCTCAGTTCAGCTCGAATTGTTATGGTCGGAATGAATTGCTATCACAGAGTCCAGACGCAATTACGGAAATGATAATTGGCATGTCCCGAAAACGATGGGGCCTCATAACCTTCATTTCAGACAGAGCAAAGAGAGACCTTCTTCAACTTAGCGGATGGCCTTAGTACCTCTTTTACAAATCAAGAAAGACTCTGTATTGTCCGTGTGCATATTTGCGAGCACTCTTCACCATTTCAAGTCTGGGCCATTTGATTAATGTTTATATATTTCTATCACAAAACGGCGTCAGGAGCTTTTGTATCGTGCAGGATGCACCCTCAGTCCTTAGACACCGAATTCTGATAATAAAAGCTCCACTTAGAAAACCTTTCGAGGGGAAAAAACAGATGAAAGAACCTCCGGGAAGAGCGATTACGGAGGGATCCGAGAAGGACAAACCTACAAATAACGTAACAGATTTACAATAGACACCATCAAGGTGATAAAAGTACAGAATGTACCATAAATTTATGGCGTGGGAGGACTTGAAGTGATTTCCTACTGAACACACCAGGAAGTAGCAAAGATGCAGCATCAGCTTATCCTCCGTCTACTTGCCCACATCTTGGGCTGAGTCAGATTTAATTATTAATCCATTTCAGAATCAGAATTGATTTTCTTTGACCGTGTATGCACACATGCAGGAAATTGGTTATATGTTGCTCTCAGTGTACTTGAATATGATATAGGTACGTATAAATAGGATGTAAAGCATAAAGATGAGTGCGCAGGACTGAGAAAATATATGAATATATACAGCACGCATACATAAACTGTGAGAAGAGCATGTAATATATAATCTGTTGTAGAGGCAGCTATACCTCTACAGTATTACCTTTTTATGTGTATTTGCCTAGTTTTTGTAATGTATTTTTCATTAGCTCAGTTTTTATAGGAGCATCACATAAGGCCCAGACATCATACATAATAAACACAAATGCAAAATCTCAAATCTGTTCACTATTACATCTCCCTGCAACATTTCTAACACTGGAGACGTCACAGAATCACAACAAATCCATAGTAACGTAAAGTTCAAAATGGTCTTTGAGTTGGCCCAAAAAGGAGAGCGTTCACCTCGAAATGAAAGGGATAAATTGGACAATCATCCTGCACAGAGACTTATCGCTTATTTGGTTATGTTGATAATGTGGCGTTAAACTAAAAAACAAAAGAACAGATGTCGGTGTAACTTGGTTACGAGGATTAACGCGCTGATTACGCGTTATTAGCCTCAGCCTGACATTTACAGTACAAAGAGCAACTTGATCAACACACCTGGGGGAGACGGAGAAATTCATCGGATGGGGAAATTAAATTCAAACGGAGAGAAAAATGACGTCTCCTTTATTCTCTCTGCGTTTTTTGACGCCGTGATTGAACGTCTATTCTTCACCTGCAGAGTGCTCCGAGACAATGGTCCTTTGAGGTGTTTGGTAACCGCATTCCCTCTCTAGTCCCTATCTGCAGGTTGAGCTGCGGTGATTGAATCGGAGGCTACTTTCCTTTAAGCTCGACGGTGATCTGAATCCCCTTTATCACGCACTGAAAAGACTTTATTCATGTCGTCACACGGCTCCGTCGGCCTGCTCTTCCTTGCGACCTTGTGTGTGCTCCCTCCTCCACTTGGCATTGTGCCCTGAGAGGGAAAGGAGTGCGCGCACAACAGAACGAGTATCACTCGTTGCATGTTTGTGTGCGTATCAATCTCACAGCACCATTTGTGGCTCTGTGTTGCGTAACATGAACACAAGGGAAGGTGTTAAATGAAGTGCTGTGGAGAAAGTCACAGAAGTCACATGTCTAATATCTCAGAGGAGGGATAGATATGCGTGGATGCTCCGGGCACACCCCCCGGTTAAGTGCAGGCAGAAATGCAGTGATTATTCAGGAAATAAATGTATCCAGAGCCCCTCTTGTTTTGTTTTTTTTTTGTTTTTTTTTGACGAGACACCAGCTCCGGGTCTGTGCAGACAGTGCAAGAACAGTTCTCCACAGGCTCCACACACACACACACACACACACATATTCTGTGGCGCTTCTTAATGTGTAACTGGCGAAATTGGTTTTCATGGTGTTGACTGGCCCCGGAAGGCAGAGGCACAAATGCACTGGTGTAAATGAAGTTCATAGAAATGGGTGTGTTGCTGTAGAGTTTTGCAGAATGGACAGGTATTGAGCGCAGAGTGCCATCTGCTGATTGCACAAAGCAAGACATGTACGTGCGTTCTATAAGATAAACCATGAATAATGCCATATGATAGATCACATTGATTCTAGCCCGACTCTGCATCTTGATCCGTGCAGTGTGAGACTCGTGCACATGTGCATAATTCATTGGGGTCACATGAAAGAGAGGATATCCTATAGAAAGTGGCTGTGGCTCCCAGAGTTGCACATGAAAATTGAGCCACTATAAGTCGACACACGATTCCTTCGTATCCTGCTGTAGTTCCAGCTGCCTTCAGATGGCAGTGTTGCCTTCCACATATCCATCAGTTGCGGGCCTTTACTGTGGATTACAAGACACACAGGAGCCTGCAATCTGTAAAAGCATAGGAGCGTAGACTGAGAGGTAGAAACGGAGCGGACCAGGATGTACTGTAGGCCAGTTTATTTGATGATAATCATTGCTGTTAGAGAAGGAGAATCAGCTTCTTTAAACTCATGTTAAGTCAAGTAACAAATAATGTGAGAAAACAGATTCAGGATAAAAACCCCCTCTGAACAAATAAAACAGACTGGATGCATGTGCATTTACATGCATGTACTGCAATGTAATTTGCCTGTATTTAGTTTGCCTTCATATATATGCAGAGTAAGTTACTGAACTAAACCTCACACATTATACAACACTGTCCTTCAGCTGGGTTCAGCTGCATGTTCACTCTTTAGCTGCTGTTTCAGCACCACAGACAGCGACTTCAAACTAAAGCTGATTCTCGGTGTGCGCAATTTCAGGATTTCAAAGACACTTTTAGTATTATTTCAGCGTTTTCTTTTACATATTTGAACCTTTATGGATATCAATCATCTAAAAAGCTTTTGTGTCTTGGCTTTTATGATGCATTATTATTATTATTAATTTATTTTTTTTATTCCTCTTTAATCTAAACTGACGCCATGAATGAATGATCAGTTTCTAGTCTCTCTCAAACACAAGGCGCAGTAAACCCGTGCTTTACTGTCGGGCTTTTACGCTCTTCACTGGGCTACTACGAGTTGGTGAGAAGACGCATGCGTAGTGACTTGAAGCAGCCGGTCGGGGGGAAAAAAGCCTTATGTGCCATCGGATGTAATCAAGGCAAAGAATTACCTCTTCGCGCTGTGCATACATGGTGAAATTGTAAGTACTTGTAGCAAACCGATGTATCATTGATTTCGTGCGGGTTGCGTTTGAGGCCGTTTCCTGGCATTTTTTTTTTTTTTTTTTTTTTTTTTTTTTTTTTTAACGGCATGTCACTATCGAGCTGTGCAGCGGGCTTTTAACAGATCCAGGCAGTGTCTTGTCGGTGGTTGTCCAGAGCGATGAAGCTCTACGGTTCTTCACGGTGGCACTTTCCACGGACGCGCTGTGCAATGGTGGTTCTGATGTTTGAATCGGCACAGGAGCCATTAGATCCCGGCATCGTCTGCGTTCGTGCGGCTGTGAGGAGACCGCCGCTTGATTCGGGTGTTATCATGATTTATCCTTTGAATGGAAACGACCACCCCCACCCCCCATTTCATCGTCCGTGGCTGTTGAGTCAAACCCATAGCGTACTGCAATTGTGTCAGCTTGGAAGTACCCGACACCTAACGCGTAAAATATGCCATTTGGCGAGGCGCACGAAATCTGCAGCAGAAGCCTGCTCCAAAATCTGAGCGAAACCGCGGATCCATTTTAGAAATGACCAAATTGTGTTGTATTCAGTGAAAGGATGTGATAGAGCGATGTTGCGGTTATAGATTTGCAAGCTGCGCCCTTAGGCCCCCCCTCTCTCCCTCCCTCCTTTCATGTACCAAATCTTCAGACATTTTTTATTTTTTTTTCAATGCATCGTTTCTTGTGTCAGGTATGGCAGCCGGGTGATGCCGTGTGTTGGGAGCGACAGCGTTGTTACATAAATGATCTGACGGGATTTGGCAGAGTCTGACCCGCTGATGACACATTTGTTAAAATCAGACAAGAAGTCATTCTGTCTGTAGCCTATAGGCCTACAAGACCAAGTGGATTCTGATGAATACGCTAAGAGATCTATAGCCACAGTTCAGTTGCAGCACAGCAGTTCTTCGTGCACATGATGAATTCAGTCTAAAGTAGAGGCCATTCACGTTGGCTCTTTGCATTATTTGCAAGTGTGTGTGTGTCATTCACCGCTCCAGCTGGATGAAGTGAAATCCTTTAATTCACAAATGGGATATTTTCAAATTTGGATTATGGATATTGAGCCCGTGATCCCTTTTTTTTTCTCCCTCACACGCAGCGAAAGTGTAAAGGAACCCACTGCCACATGAGAAGGGATGAAATGTTCCTGGCGAGTGCATATTTGGCAGCAGGAAAGGCAAAATCAGCAAATTACGGCTCCATACTTTCAGTAGAGAAAACAGGCATTCCTTTACAGTGTGACCTCTGGGCATGCCTCCACACGCACATTCAGCCAGATGGCATCACCAGCACTGTACATATAATAAACGGGGTGTCAACTGGTGAGTGTAATTTAAATGGCCTCGGTTCCGTCTTCATCCTGGCGAAAGTGCTGGCAGAAATGGATTCACGGCCGGGATTTCAAGCTGCCATCACCTCTGCTGTCTTATGGCACCTCCCTTGTTGCACTGGCACTGATTTGTATTGCACAAATGCATCACTAGACAAGATTTCAGTTTAATAATATTCCTGACAGGCTAAACCCGGTGCCTCCCTCTCCCCTCTCCTCTGTCTATAGCCCATGGGATCAGAGCGGATGGAGATGCGAAAGAGGCAGATGTCGGTGCAGCAGGAGTCGGCAGCGGGGGGAACTGCACCGGCCCAGCAGGACCAGCCGGGCCAGGCCAACCCACGGGGCTCAAATGCATGTTGCTTCTGCTGGTGCTGCTGCTGTAGCTGCTCCTGGTAGGTCCCCCCCCCACCCCCCACCCCCCACCCCCCGAACCGAGAACTCTGTCATCGGCGGCCCAGCGTGGCTGACATTATTGCACACCCGACAGCACAGTCTAAGCTACCATGTCTCAACAGCAGGCTTTTGGCTCGTGTCTCGTGTTCTTGACATTTTTTGAATGTGATGTGTGGACGTTTGCCTAGGATGTGCAATATTTTATTCATGAAGCGCAACAAAAGCTTCACCCATATACATCTTCTGGGAATACAGTGCGTCAGTGTGAACTTTTTTTGGCCGACCAAATTCTACTCCAGGTCTGGCAATGCAATATAGGGCAGAGCTTAAGTGCAGACACACAGCTAACTTAAGTAGATACTGATATTATCATTTACTATATTAAAACTTAGTGATACCAGTAGTCTAAGAATGCCATTTATATATCTGCAGTGAGCTTCTTAAATGTTAGGATCTGGTGTTTTTCTCTGCCATGTATTGTTCAGACTATTGGTAAAGTAAATGAGCTATCTGAATACATCTTTATGGGCTCTGGGTAATTACAATGGCCATTATTTTCACTAATTAATACACAATCAAGAGAATAATCGTGATGAAAATGTTGATTCGTCGCATTGCTACAAATATCAAGTCTGCACAGACTTAGACAGACTTAAATGATCCACAAGGGAAATTATTTGGTCGTAGTAGCTTAGTTGTTAGAAAAAGATGAGCTGTTATACAGCTGGATAGAGTAGGGTGTAAAAGGAAGTTCTGTAGCATTGACTATGGGAGCGGAGCTGGATTGTTTTAGTGGATGGAATGGATTGTCCATAATGGGCATTAAGACATAATGGGCATTAACAAATTATGAGTCCATAATTTACATTAAGGTTGTTATATCGCTATATAATGAGTGAATGAATAAAGGACTGACGGGAACTTACATCATCTCCAGGAATGAAGACCGGGATGACAGGAACCGAAAGGCATCGTATGACGTCAAGGAAGGGACCGCAGACTGTGAAGACTGGTCAGCACCAATTGCGACACATTTATTAAATACACATCTTCATTTCTTAAAAAACGCTGAAGTCAACTCACATCTTTGTTCCCGTGTCCCGTGCAGTCCTAAGCCCACGTTGGAGGAGGTGCGCTCATGGGCCCAGTCGTTCGACAAGCTGATGTGCTGCCCGGGGGGGAGGAACTCTTTCCGACAGTTCCTCCGCACCGAGTTCAGCGAGGAGAACATGCTCTTCTGGTTGGCCTGCGAGGAGTTCAGCAAAGAGACCAATAAGACCGCGATCGAGGAGAAGGCCCGGGTCATCTACGAGGACTACATCTCCATCCTCTCGCCCAAAGAGGTCTGCTGGCTTGATTTTCACGATGATTAGTTGGAAATGTTTTAAGGGTAAAACTTGAATGAGCGTCTTATCTCACACAGTAGTCAAACATTTTGGGAATTACTCTTCTTTTCTTTGTGTTTGGTAAGATTATCAATGGCATTTTCTTATCGTCATGCTAAAATAAAAATATGCTACAGCTAACAGCAGGATAGCCTAGCTTCGCACAAAGACGAACGTTAATAACGTTAATAAGGGGGAACAGCTGCGTCACCTCTGTCCATTGGTAACAAAGTCCACCTCTAGCACTAATTATACAGGTTTTCTTAAATTTTAGGGGGATATATGCCAGCCCAGAGCCGTATATTAGATATATGTCTCTGATATACGTAGCCTATCGCTCAACCTTCAAGCGGTTGCCAGGCAACCGGCTCAGATTCCAGGGAGTTACTTGTCCCAAACGAGAGACTGGAAACAAAACTGCCGCTAAATAACACATTGATCATTTTTTAACAAACATATTACATGGTTATCTTTAGACATCTTTAAGGTGTATTTGTATTATCTTTAAGTAAAAGGTAAGCAAGCTGCATCCCGCTGTTTCCAGTCTTTGTGCACAGCTAAGCTAACCAGCTAGCTGAGGACGTCACGTGGCTGGGAAACAATACTAAGATAATGGTCTTTAACGCTTCTTGGTTGTGTTCGTACTGTGTGAGATCGCATCACTCAGGATGCACTTCACATAATTTCAGGGCAGGCAAACTAGGCAATTATTTCGGAAAAAATGGCTACCTTTTGGCATATTTTGCAAATACATCCAATAAAAACCGTTGAAGCCTATGAAGAATCTGCAGTGACATGACTCCACAACCCTCACAGTTTTTTTTTCCCCTGACTGTTTATTCTCTCGACTCCCAGGTGAGCCTCGACTCCCGCGTGCGAGAGGCGATCAACAGGAACATGCTGGAGCCCAACTCGCACACATTCGACGACGCCCAGCTGCAGATCTACACACTAATGCAAAGAGACTCGTATCCCCGCTACATGAACTCCCCGGCCTACAAAAACCTGCTCAACACTCTGTCAGAGCAGTCCCCCGAATCTTAGGGTGGTGATGACCTGTGATCTTTTAACTCTCTTTACCCCCCAAACCCCCTTCCCCTATAATCCTTTACCCCATTTTTAAAAAGAAAAAAAATATTTCTTTGTATGTTCAGTGTAGGATTACATGAGCCAGGCTTCGAGGCCTGGCCCCTCCCAGGGATCTCAGCGCTATTGTGATCTGCACCTGACCGAAGACACTCAGGTCTCAAAATCTCCCGAGGGCTCGACATCACAAGTACTGCTACAGATCAACATAGCAAAACACTCCAAAGGAATATGAATACATTTTATTTCTGGTTTTTCTTTTTCTTTCTTTTGATAGAAATAATCTATTTTATTTGTGTTCAGAGTTTTTTATGGTCTGTTGTTTTTTTGTATGATTGTTTGGGGGAGGGGTGGGGGTGGGGGGTGATTCCTACTGTAGACTATATATTTATGAGTTTGTAAATAGTCAAAATGGAATTGTGGGTATTTTACGTGGAAACGCCTGGTTCTATTTAACTGCGTATGAAAATCAAAGCTCAAGTCAAAGGCTACGTGTTAGCTCTACTTGCAGGCAGCTTTGTGGGGTACTGTATGATTTTACCTTGGTTTTCACCCTGTTTCGTTACCTAACCTCACACTTACCTTGGTACCTGTGACAAGCGACTTGGCAACTCCAGTTCACGTAGAACCTGCCGCGTGATGGGAGGGGGGAAAAAAAAAAATAAATAAGCGTGGTTGCGGGTGACGCAAGAGAAAGTGACAGCGGCTCTTTGTCACGGTGTGCAATTTGTTTCCTTAAGAAACTCAAATCAATGATGGAAGGGTGCGTTAGCTTTTGTCACTCTAAATCACAGAGGACTGCCTATGTAATTATTGTTATTTTTTATTCAAGTGTTACTCACCGCACACCCAAGTTTAATGTGTTTTTACCAGGCGTGAGAACCAAGTTCACCAGATAAAGTATTTTTATTTAGCTGCGGACAATACGGAAAGTTTAAGTCATAAGTTGGAGGAAACCGGTGAAAAAAGAAGATATAGTGTTAAATGAATAATTTTATGGGTGTAATTTCTCAGATGTTTCCCCTATAAATTAAATTATTATTTATTTTTATTTATATGGTACCGGAAACGGTTTAAGAGTTTTAGAAATACACTGACTCTGCTTTCTCCAAGATGTTTCTCTGAATCCTTGTTGTCTGACTCTGCAAAAAAAAAAAACGGCATTCACAAAATATTATTGACAGAATTATTTATTAAGATTACATGTTTGCCTGTGAATGCTGACTGGCCGTTGGCAGACTAATTGGAAGAGAACTTATTAAACTCATACGATTTAGCAATAATTACAGACAAACTAAAAAAATGATTATTTTTTTCAGACAACTTGCTATAACCAGAAATGACGTGTAAAATAATTTGACGTACGACATAGTGATAGTGTTAATAATGTAAAACTGAGTGGGGGCGAGGATGGACGCTGGGCTCGGGCCGGGGGTTAGCAGCAACACCAAAGCTACCACGCAAACTGTGTTCGCACGTTCGACGAGAGACCAAAATTGGAGTTGCCAAGTGTCAAACACTTTTGTGTATTCTGATAGTTTTTTAGTTGAATTTACGTTGTTGCCTCACAGACGTGTCACTCAAAGACAAGATCCTCACATGGGGAAGTGCCTTGACATTCAAGTTTTACGACATCTTTCTCATGGGCAACGGTTGTTTTCAGACTCTTGCCGTCAAGAGCAGTCACTGGAGCACGGAGCCAGTTTACTGGATAATTGTCCCTCTCATTGGCCAAATTATCACGCGTGTTTCGTCTTGATCCCTCAGTCGTGACTGCATCAGTTCACTTTGGTAGCTCGGTGGAGGCTGGGCTGGGGTGCGGGCGACGGCGGCGGCACACGTCTTCATCAGCCCCCGGAGCGTGGGGACTGGGCGCCGGGCGGTTGATCGGAACTTCTCGCCAACCTGTGTGCTTCACTTCTGCTCGTCTTAGGCTGTAACTTAACTATGTGCAATTTGAGCTGATGGGTGCACCGCGCAGATCAACCTCAAAACACAATCTAAGCCAATGGTTTGGAGTGATGCCTATAAATGTTGTTTCTTCTTCTGTTTACTATATGAAATGTGTTTTTTTTTTTGTTTTGTTTTGTTTTTTTGCGCTGAGTTTACTGAAGAATATATTTAAAAAAAAATATGTGAATGTTTACAGTATATGGTTTAGTTATTTATTTATTTTTTTCTGCTACTCTCCAAGAAAATAATGACTTGTGGGCATTTTCGATTAAGATAAAATAAAAGCACAATAATTTTACTGACTCGTGGTATGATTCGATCACTTAACCCCGACGTCTTAAACGTTCATTCAGTAAATTAGTAGATAATCAGCAAAACAGCTGTGTAAGTTTGCATGTTTAAATGCAGGATTTTTGCTGTTCAACCAGAGACACATTTCTATTGGTAATTTCTTGCGTTTACCATGTAAACACTATAAAAAAAAAAAAACATATCTCTTTCACTTTTATCTTCTAACTCCTAAAACCTCAGACTTAACTTACTTCAAACTTCACCATAGAACGAACTCCATCTCAACCATTTATTGAAATAAATTGAGTTGCTTTTGCAGTTTTACCCAAAGAGAACATTTTATTGCTTACTTGTAACAGCGTAGTTTCACACACCGATCAGGCATAACATTATGACCACCTTCCTAATATTGTCTAGGTCTCCCTTATGCCTCTAAAACAGTTGTGACTCATCAGAGAATGGACATGGGTCTTCTGATGTGTCCTGTAGTGTCTGTAAACAAGATACGGTTAGTGGGGGTCCTATGGGTTGAGGGGAGGGGGCTCTGTGGATCGGTCAGTCTGCATCCCGCTGGGGACGGCTGCTGCTATCCATGTTACTTAGTGGTTTTAATGTTGTGGCTGATCAGTGTATATTGACATCACTTCGTGATGTTTTTCTTTTTTTTTTTACCTTGATTCATTTGTAAAGATCTTATGTCTAAAGAGGTGCAACCATCCAATAGTTCATCCATCCGTCATTTATAACTTCTTACCCTGAGAGATACTGGGGGCTGGAGTCTATCTCAGCCTGGCACTGGGTGAGAGGTGTGCTACACTGGGGACAGGTCACAAGTCTAACACAGAGAGAGAGAGAGAGACAACCAGCCATTCACACTCACAGGCACAACAAATTCAGAATCAGCAATTAAAATAAAATGCATGTGTTCGGGCGGCGGGAAGAAGCTGGAGCACCCAGAGAAAACACACAAAGGCTGAACCGGAGCAGCACTGCATCACCGCTTCCTATTGGACCAATGTTTGTGCAAAATAAATTGTGAAAAAAAAAGCTCAAATGAAATTCATAATTCAATTTATGTTTATGAAATTTGCGGAAGTACAAAGAGAAAGTCACTACGACTCCTTTTATATAATACACACGAAGAAGAGTCGTGAAGCAGTACAATCTGAAAAAAGAAAAAAAGGGGCAACACATACGTTCGCACACTTCTACTACGTTTTGAGTTAAATTCGTTTTGATCACCGATTCCTCAAAATCAAAACCTTCTTCGCGGGGATTAGACCGTCTTAACGTTGCATAACAGCTCCGGGTTCAGTTTGTGTGTCGGTAAGAAGGCGGCGCAGCAGCTCATCCACACAGAGTGGCTGCACCTGGCAATTTAAAAGAGGTTGGGGGGGGGGGGGGGGGCAATTGTGCATCTTCCCTGGTCCGGCCAATGACATTATCCAGTCCCTAGACGGATTAATATGCACAAATCAGCATTCACTTTGATGTGATGAATATTCCTCCAATTACAAACGTATACTCACGACACACACACACGCACGCACACACACGCACAACCCCCGTCCTCTCAGATCCTTAATTGCATCAGTATAATGTTAAAGATTTACATAACCAGGAGGGACTGGAGGAGCATCATAAAAGACAACTAATGAAAAGCACTTCTTTCTAATCAAATGGATTACACTTTATTGGGAAATTAAATAAAACAATGCAATGTTGTGAGTGGGAAAGCAAAACAACATTGTCCAAAGTGTTAAAACTACATGTAAAAAAAATGCAGATAAAAGAGACAAGACTGATCGCATATATCCTGACAGTGAAGAACAACTAATAACAACGGTAAAAGGTTTTTCCTTAGTTTTGGGAGGTGGGGGGGTTTGGAGGGGGGGGGGCTCTGGGGAAATGACAACGAGCTCAATCTATGAACAAGAAATTTATTCAAACGGTGACTGCAGTGGCATCTTTGTATGGCATGTTGTGTACCATGTACCACAGAGTACAAAACTCCAATCTGTTTCAGACAGATCGACAGAACCTGGTCCAGGAATTTTGCTACTTGTCCGGAGTGCCATGGATGACGCCCGCAGATTCAGCAGAACTACGGACACACACACAAAAAGAAACACAAGTTAGTATTTAGATAATGGCAGATTTACATCAAAGACCAACAGATTAACAGACTAAACTGATTATTAAATGACAAGGAGACACTACTCCTGTGTTCTCCCTTGTTTGTATAGTGCACTGAATTACAATGCGAAGTAAACGCTTTCACGCAGCAGACAGGTGTGTGACACACATTCAACCACTGTCAGACAAGAAAAACAGACTCTAATGACGCCTTAATTCACATCCTGTGTCAGTTAGTTACTTCTGGTGGTGGAAGTTATTCTCTGCACCTGTTATAAGTGGTTGAAATGACTTTTAAAAAAAAAAAAACCTAAACCAAAGTTAAGTCAATCCATCTAAAAATCACCAAATATTAAATAGATGTTTCATGTTAGATAACTCTGACTCTAACCTTGTTTCTGGTCAATGTAACAATATAAACGATGTAGAAAAATATGTGTAATTCACAGAATAAATAAACGTTTGTTGTAGGTGAATCTCCCTCATGCTGAACTAATCATGTGACACCCGTCTCAGTTATCTCGTGGACATTAATCCAAATGTTAACACTGTGTTGTGGTTGTTAAGTCATGTTTAGCTCCCATGTTCACAGAGGGCTATTCCATTTTTACATGGATGAGTTCCTTTACTCCACTTTTAAACCATCTGTCTTCAGGAATCTTGAAAAATCCTCCCTCCATTCCTATCTAGAAGATTGCAATTGTTTCTTTTCTTCTGAAAGGTTTTATGGTTTTATCTTCTGCTGGACAGAGCCATTTACACTTGTGCGCCCGTCAGTCTGGCTCACTCTGTTGCCATTTCCTGCTTCGCTTTCACCAATGGCGACCAAAACGTACACATAAATCCCCGCTGAAGAGTCGTACAAATGTCTGTACGCGTGCTGCGTCTCGTAGTTACATTTCTGGAGAGAGTGCACGTCAGTTAAGATGCTAGTCTCTGCATAGGTGTCTGCGTTGTCACGTCAACATAACGCAGAAGTAGAAACCGTCTATCAACCCAGTACTTCTGAGTTTTTTCCTCCTGTTTTCCTTGGCGTCATTTCTAGAAATTCTCCGTAATGATCAATCCATTGCAAAACCACATCTAGTTTTGACAAGGCTGTAGTACATATCCCAGGTCTATGTGTGGCACTGTTTCTGCTACAGAACTCAGCCAAAAAAACAAAGGAGACGAAAAAGAGGCAGAGCCGGTGCATCAACCCTGCGCGCCGCAGACAAACATACAGTCCAGATTATCGTCCTTTTTTGCTCATGCTAGTGGCGAAATAATAGTATATATTGCTCCAGCCTGGTCGGCCTAAACGTGCAAGACTTATGCTGCTTCACCCAAAAATCGCATTTGTGTAAACGTGTCGTTATTAATGCATGAATGATAAACAAGCCTCCAGTCACTAGGTGGCAGCAGTGCTCAAACTAATCAACAGGCTGCTCGTTCCACCCTAGAAGAAGTACACAGGAACACTTGTATACAGAGCTGATGGAGAAGTTTATGACAGGAATGAACTAAAAAAAACGGCAAGTGGTGGTAACCAGCATAAAAAAAACAAAAAAAAACAGGAAATACCACAAAGCCTACACAGCTCTTGGGTTTCTGTGAATACGCTCAACATTAGGAAAGACCTGTGTGTGTTTTATGGCTAAAAACTCTGGAAGCAGACAGCATGAAACCAAACAAATTAAGAAGACACCTGGAAACCTTACACTCCAGTTACACCAATGAGCCACTGGACGTTTTCCAATAAAAACTCAACGAGCACTGGATCATTTACCAGGGAAACTTCTCCAACACCAGTCATTTTGTGAGCGCGGCATCAGTGAATAAAACGAGCGCCGTTAGCCTCTCACAAAGTTGCCCAGGTGCAAAAAAAAAAAACTCACACAAAAGCGAGAGGAGAGGAGCTAATACTCCCGGCAGCATTGGACACGGTCACAGACGTACTTGGCGAGAAAAGTGCTGAGACGCTGAATACTATCCCTGCTTTCCAATGACACGGCCTCCAAGAACAACTCCCAGAAGATCTGACAGAGAAACGTTTTGTCGTACAAACGGATGAGGCCACTGACAGCGATAGAGACCGTCTGTTTATTGCTTATGTCCGTTTTTGACATGTCAGGGTCACTTGGTGAAGACCTGCTCTTTTGTAAATATAAAAAACGCAGTGAAAGTTTGAAAGAAATGTGAAGGTTAATTATGTTTTATGAAAAATGCTCAATACTTCAGGGTTCAAGGCTTTTTTTTGTCTTCTGGATAGGAAATATGTTCAGGCAAAGTAAATGCAAATGTTATGCACTTTTCATCACTAGTGAGAAGCTACATATAAGCAGTATTACATCAAACTTTGCACCAAAAAAACAAATGTTTACTTTTTTTTGAGAATCAGACAAACTGAGGAGTCTTGTTAAAATGTTACAAATTGAGTTAATAAACTTTTGATATTCCAGCTCATTTTATTGATCTATTTTGATAATCAGGGGATTGTATGCAGAACGCTCGTGCCAGCGACTCATACAGTGGTTTTGTGCGGAAAAATAAATGAATAAATAAATACTATCAGGTTCCCGATAGAATTTCAAATCAACAGGGGGGCGTGAAACACTCTCCGTCGCGTAGGGGGTGCATGACAGGAAATAATTGAGAACCAGTGTATGAGCCTACACCAGCATGTTCTGACAAGGCCACGCAGCCGAAAGTCTGTTGATGTTTGTGTTGTGGAGACCGAATGATGGATGATGGAAGTCAGACTGAATCAACAAAACTGAACCAACAGATTAGGAAACATACCTTCCATCTATTTCCGCACTGATTGCAGAAGACAAACGTGGTCATTGGCTCATCAGCACTGCGAGTTTGAACCTGGAAAAGATTTGAAGAGAAAGCCACAAACCACACATCACGCTCACTGGATTCATAGTAGTCATTACAAATTCTATCAATTTAAAATCACACAGATTTTTTTTTAGCATCGACCGAAGCATTTACGAAGGCGTCTCCTACCTGTGTGTAAGTGCAGCACTTCCCCTTGCATTTGCCACAGGTGAATAGGTCGGTTTGAGTGCCCCCGGTGGTGGCCATCTGGTGGTCCCTGACAGCCTCTTTGGTCAAATTCTTTCTCATCTCTTTCAGCTCATCGCTGGCCATTTCCTACCGAACCGAGGGAAAACCGGTAAAGACGCATTCAAGGAAGTGAATTTAAACCGACACGAATCAAGGGCTCAGTTTGCTGCCGACAGCCGACCCACCTCTGCAGTCATCTTCGCCATCCGCTCGGGGGTTACGCTCCCGCATAGCACGGTCCTCCTTAAATTAGGGTTTTTCACGTCCTTCAGATTCGAGATTCGGCTTCGCACGCGGTTCTTGTATTTCATGTCTGTGTTCTTAAACTCTTGGAAGATGCGTGATGGCAGGTCAAGGAATTTTTCTTTATGCCACATTAGAGAAAGCAGAGTCGTTACCTAAATCAGCTCTGCTGTTGTTGTTGAGCTTTGGTGCTTTTAATCCATTAGTTTTTTCTGTTTGAATTATTGATCAATATTCACAAAGCACATGTAACATTCTTTATTTTATACTTTCTTTTTGTTAAATACTCTGGTTACTTAATATTAAGATATAACAGACAGTATAGCTCCAATCTACTTATTTATATTATAAGCACTATAATAAATAACAGCAGTTCTTTAAAACACAGTAATAATAACAAGCGTCCCACTCCACCTTAAACCACACTAACTCATGTTTCACTTTCAGTGTAAAGGATATATTCCTCAATCTGTGCTCCGAGTTCGTCACAATCAGCACCAATAGCAATATGATCGTCTGAAGAAGGAAACGTATCAAGGAGTGGACATAAATAGTTGGAAAATACTGTACATACAATTTGATAGTAACTACGGAAATGAAATGATGAAAGTGGGTCATAACAGGGTACCTCCAGTCTGCAGAGCATTGGACAGCATCTCTCTGCACTTGATCCGGATGGAGTCGGAGGTACCAGGGGCACGAGGAAAGGTGTTGATTAACGTGTTGGTGGCGACTTCGGTGGGTTCGCTCTTGCTGCTGGAATTACTACTGGAGCTGCTGTGGAAGCAACGAGAACGAGTCAAACCTGGAGTGAACCACATGTTTGTGTAAAGATGTATAAAAATGTGTTTAATTTCTACACACACACGGCTGGCAATGCTAATGTCTTTTTCTCGTTACCTTTCCTCTTTCGCCTCTGGGCTCCCCTGTGACGGAGAAACGGGCGTCGTTTGTTCTTTCCTCTTCTCCTCTGAATTTTTATCTCCACCTCCAGGCTCATCTGGAGAAATCAACCAAGCATCAATATCAAATAACTTAAAGAGATACAGGTGACACTGAAGTTAGTAAAGCCAAACACTTTCATGATCATTAAAAAAACATAGACAGCTTCTTCTTCATAGACAGCTGGAACACAATTTACTATTAAAAAAAAGTATATGATGCACGTGTTACACAAAAAGTATATCTGACTAAGAGTAAATGTGTAAATCTTTGCTGAAAGCTTCACTGAAACTCATGGCTTTGTTTGTTTATAGTGTTGAACTCCGTGGGCTGAGAATAGGTGTAAGCAGCTTAAAAAAATTACCAAAAGGACATTTTTGACACCTAGTGTACTCGGAGTGTGAGCTGTTTCCATAAAAAATATTCCTAATTTGCTTGGACAAGGTACAAAAAGCACGACACAGTCACGCTCTTGAGAAATCACAAAAGCTTAAGAATAGTTATGACTGAAAATAACATTTACCCAAAAGCTTCTTCCATGACTTGATCAGGGACTTGGCTAGGGACGTAACCTCCTCGTCTGTGCTTTGTTTGCGTATGGCATTTACGGACATCCCGATCCTGGTGGACTGTGAGAGGACATTGTGTCAGAGTTTCTGGGTTTTGAACGGTGCCCGAGTCCACAGTTAAGTCCGAGGATGAAAATGAGCAAAGATACCTGAAGCAGCTCCAGGGTCATGGGGACACTGCGCAGCTCCTTCAACAGATCCAAAGCCCCGGCCTGTGAAGAATAACAGAGGGGAGGGAGGACTATTTAGGTCAACACACTTAACCCACCTTTCTCCCCGTGTGTACCCCACTGGTGTATGACTGCGAGTGAGTGATGTTTGGTGGGGGGCAGAGAGGCAGTTTTGCGCGGATTGACAGTCACGTTTCCGTCAGTCTGCTGTAGCTATAAAGGTGGTTTACCACCACCACCAGGGTGTGAAATGTGTGAGCGGACGAATAACGTATCCTGTGTAAAGCCACTTTGAGTATGAATGATAAAGCACTATATAAAACCTGCATTATTATTATTATTACGTTTGACCCACCTCACACTGAACCTCTCCTGATTAGTCTGCTCCATCATATGTGAATGGTGTAAATGACACAAATACTGAGCTACTCTGAATGTCAGCGATATTACAACTTTCATTAAGCTGTACAAATGTGGAAACTTTATATGCAATTGATATTCTTTCTGCAAAACTAAATAAAAAAGTCACTGAACTGAAAAACTTTTACTTTAGACACAAACGCAATCATTAGATCAGTCACTTTGCAGAAATAATACGTACAGCTACAAAGATATATGGGGAAAATTTGTTCTTAATTTTGACTGTGATTTCCGTCTTTTGTGTTTTTAACAAAATTAAGTTTCGATTTTGTTTCGTCGGTCAGATAAAAGTCACATAAATATGGTTAAAATTATGTAATAACATTTTTAACTCTCTTACTACATTTAAAAAACATAGAATTGATTAAAATAGTTCACTGGTAATGCGCACAAGTGCATCTTTATTATTGTTTTCCGACACCGTACTTGTAGTTCAATTATAGCAGCTAGGCGGCTAACAACTGAACTCAGCTACCTACTTAGCCGCTTAAAGAACACACAAACCTAACCTTCACTTTAAATTATAACAAAACACGCTTGCCCGTGTTTATTTCTGGTATTTCACTTTCATTTCAATCTTAAAACGACCACACCGCGGCGTCTACTCGGCGTTTGCATCGTACACAGCTATAATGATTAGTGGGATGCTATGTGGCTAACGTAAACACAAAGCTAGTTGTTGCTCATAGCTTCAGGTACACCGGTCGCTTAGGTTACTGTTTAGGCCTGAATGTGTGGTTCATTGTCAGAGAAAACACTGCAGTGAAATGACACAGCGTCAGATTTTAGTTGACAGTGAGGTACCGGCTAAAGAGAGAATTAGCTAGCAGCTAAGCAGGTAACCGTTCATTCCCCTCAGACATCTCACCCCGTTTTTCTTCTGCGCCATTTTATCCATCTTCTTGGCGATTCTTATGACCTCCTCTTCCTCCTTCTTGCCCATGTTGACTGATGCGATGGAATCCAAGGGAATTAGGAGCGAGCGGGAAGGAAAATTGGCGACAAAGACCACGCCACTGGAGTAAAAGCGGCGGCGGAGGAGGCGTCTCTACTTGGCGGAGCGGGACCACCGCACCACACTACACAGCCAACCCTCCCCACTGGCTGTGTAGCAGACCTGACGAGTTGATGGTGCACGATCGATTCAAGGAAGAGTTAGTCGAGACAGAACTCAAGATCCCCTAACAGAGCTGTCATAGTTTATTGAATTGGGACAATGCACATTAATCAACATTGATGCGTTAGACATTAGTGTAAATGAGCCGGAAATAGCTAACTTTTAGCCGTAGTCGAGACATTAAAACATCAATCATACAATATACAATTACAGAACCAGATACAGACAGACAATGTCAAAACAAACCACAAAATAGACGCAGACAGACAATAATGAAACAGACAATATTATGAGAAAACATTTGATCCACAAGTTTGAATCAGGTTAAGAAAACTATTTAGGCTACGTGAGTACGTCTGGTTTATTTTTAACCAATGATTGAGATTTTTTTTTTTTTTCCAAGTCGTTGACGCAGTTTCTAATGTGTGGTTCCAGGAAAGTTCCTCCTCCGGATAAGACCATTTGTGAGATTTTAGTCCTACACCTGGGTTCATTAAAGGCTCATTAAAGTCTGTCTACATCTATCTAACTCTACGTACGTCTAATTCTACTTGTTGTGTAGTTTTGCATAAAACACCTGTTCTTCTGCTACCTAAACATTTTTATTGCATTCACCACCAGTCGTTCAATAGTGTGCCACTTGCATCTTGGTTCAACAGTAGATTCACTGGTGGGAACCATTCACCTCCACTACGTTACTCAGATTCAACGTTTAACGAACTACTGTTCAGAACTATTTAAATAAACCAACAGAACATTAATTGGTTGAATATTTATGACTATGTCAACTAACTTATTTTTAAAAAATTCAAAACATAATAACATACAAACATGAATTATGCAATATTACCAAATTTTTTTAATAGATGAGATTTTTTTTCGTTTCCAGAGTAAAAATGGCAATTTAAAAACATTAACTTGACTTGTTAGAAATTGTGATGGGGCCATTTTATTTATCTATTTATTTTATTTATTATTATTATTATTATTATTATTATTATTATTATTATTAATAATAATAATTATTATTATTATTATTTACAATTTTCCAGTTAAACACAACAATAAATAAATATAAGACTATTCAGTGGACACCTGATAATTACTTGACGCCTTACTATTATCACAGACTGGGAGGTCTGATCTGAGAAATCGCAATTAACATTCAGCAGCAATTAACAAGATGAGCAAGCAAGAAAAAACATGAATGTCTTGTCTTCACACACTCCACGACCTTCAAATTAATAAAATAAACCTACCTCCTCACATTTACTATAGTTATTAAAATAAAGCAAGGGGGGAAAAAATCACATTTGTCATAAACAGTGGTCATATACAAGCTGTGACAATGAAGTTTTTTGTTGGTGCTTGTAGTTGGCTCGGTGCTCGCTGACATTTTTCAGTCCTAGAATAATAACAAGAAAACAGCAGTTATGTCATTGAGATTAATTAAAAATGCATGAAAGAGCCTCTGTGTCGTTACGTTGGACTCTGGCTTTTGATGAAGGCATGGCTACCGCAAAAATCGAACCTGTGACCTTTTGGGTAAAAGGATCCGGGCCAGAGTGATGGCACACTGTTGATCTTATGCTGCATTCATGTGGCACCGACTGACTCGCTAATTTGGATCTTGCTAATCCAAACAGATCAGCAGGTGACATTACCACCCAGTGATTGAAGGTTAGGCAATCATTGCAAACAATCTGAATAATTTAACTGAGCAAAAAAGTGTTGTATGCTGATAATTACAGTTTATGAAATATATAGTATACGGCACAAAATGGTCACATATAACCCTGGTTAGCAAGAGCTAATAACGCAAAATATTACACTGAACATTATACGCCAACTCACGCTTTGAACAAGTAACGTAAAGGACCATTTCCTTGTACTGGACTGAATGACCAACCCAGGACCTTGCTTAACCCCTTAGGCACCACTAGGCAGCCTCTACCTTCCAGGACACAACACGTGGTCGTGGGACGTATTAGTAGATTTTAACCTGTTGTAATTAGCAAGCTGTCTGTTAACTGCAGTCTAGTGACACGGCCCTCACCTCCTGATGCATTTAGGTCATTAAAGCACAGTTTAAAAGGCCACATTTAAAATCTAACACAGCTGTCCATTTCTATGTTATTTATTTTTTTTACTAATAATATGGAACATGAAACTCACCAAAGTCCAGAAACTGATGCATCGTGTGACGTGAAATCTGATGGTGGATTTCCAATACCTGCTGTGAGGTAGAAGTGCTCTCTAAAGACCTTATTCTGCCTCATGCTGTCAGCAAGTGCGCAAAATCTTTAACCTAATCCCTATTAGGCCAAGACCTCTCAAATCTGATTATGCAGGCTGCCTGCAAATTAGAAGCAGTCCTAGCCACCTGTGGTATCTCCTGATAGCGGTAAAGATTTGCTAACATCATTTAACCCCGGAGAGTCCACATATACTTTCATACTTTCATTTTTCACCACTTCTTTCCCGGTTATTTATTAATTGCTGTATTGCTGAGTTTTTTACCTGCGTAAAGTGAGTTTGCTTCTCACTTTAGCTTCCAGTGCAACTGACGAGAGAGAAATTTGTGGCAAACCTTTGGTACATTAATATCTTTTTTAAATATGAAATTAGATTTACTACATAGACAATGACACACGTGTAGCTGTTTTGACCAAATGAAACTACCGTCCCACACCTCAAGAAAAAAATAATGTTTGTTCATTTTTCCTACAGGCTATTTTTCCTACGAATAAAATAACACATTCCCAGTCTGGCGCGGTACACTTCCCCTGTGTTTCCCTGTTTTGTTACCTTATCTTGATATGCTGATTAAGTGTGAGCAAAGATTAAGCAAATTGGCCATGATGTTGTGCGTCTCAAAATAGCCCTCGAACGCTGCTGAGAGGCTTTGACCAGCGCTCGGAGGAGTAACAGAGGCACACATTCTGTTACTTTGGCTGTTAATTTATTGGTTAATTAAGCTGAAATGTGAGCTATAAGGTAAGATTTGTGTTTGTTAACCCGATGATTATTGTCTTTGTTACCTACAGGGTGTAATTTTGTCTGAATAGCTGATAATGTTTGAGGTGTGTATGACCTGTGTTTACAGTACTGTGGGTGGGTTACTATTAGAGCTACAGTTGATTACAATTTATTATGATATGGTTCCTTTAAACCATGTATGTTCTGTCTGTTGTAGACAAATATAAAAGAAATCTGTAAAGGCTCTTCATGATGTTTCTTTTAACGTACAAATTAAGCTATTTTCTGCTCTGTTCCACTGGCTTTTTTTTAGCACAACTTGAATAACAACCGCGTCCATGTTGTCTATCAACATGAGAACATCTTAATGTACGAACAACTTTAATAAATTGCCAGTTTATTAGGCACACTTAGGCCTTAATGCAGCCTTACACAGTCCTGTTGTGGTTTATAGACTTTCTTTTTCAACATGTTAATATTTATGAGGTTATGTCTCACTAAATTAAATATGTCGTTGTATGGAAATAATTTCTTTAAAACAAAGCATCTTCTTCATGCATGTTTGTGAACTGCTTTACTCTACTCATGATATAGTTGATATGCTAAACTTTAGCATATCAACTGTATCAACAGCTAAAGAAAAACAAACACATATTATTCATTAATAAAGAAACTGTTTGATAAAATCAACGAGACAATTAGGAGATAAAACTACCACTAAATGTAAGATGTTGTGATATGGTCCTATAACAGCATAGAGCTACTGCTAACGTAGCATTAGCTGGAATACAATATGTATGTGATTTAATTTGATCACAATGTGTTATAACGTGGAGGTCACCTTTTTAGAGGAAATATACAAAGATATGTTTTCCATGAATACTTTGCCAGACCAGAGGAGACCAGACCAGACTTAACTGCGACAGATCTAGTCACCTAATGTTAATAGTTGCTTTAAATCCTGACATGACCTGTGGAGTAAGCAATCCCTTTCACACGAAGGCTGTTTAAAGTAACACACTTCACTAACATCTACTGCCAGTGCATCTATCATACGATTACGATTTACATGTGCTGTCCTTAAATTCTGAATCCTAATGGTCTCTGTTTATTATTGCTAGCCACCTCCACGCAACATGAGCACCACACCGGTCCAGGAGCACCCTGCCCAGGGACTGTCCTCTGGCAGTGGGCAGACGCTACCCTCCCGACCCTTACAGCCCATCTCTGATCCCTCATCTTCCAAGAGGGTGTGCTTCTACAAAAGCGGTGATTATAAATTCAGCGGGCACCGCATGGTCATCAACGCCCGCACCTTCAAGACGTTTGACGCTCTACTGGACGCTCTGTCCAAAAAAGTGCCTCTGCCGTTTGGAGTGAGGACCATCACCACGCCTCGGGGAACTCATGTGGTCAAGGCTTTGGATGACTTACACAATGGGGGAGCTTACGTTTGTTCTGATCAGAAACGAGTGAAGCCACTAAATCTGGATGAAGTGAACCGGCGGCAAGTACCTTGGAACACCACCAGACCACTCAGCGCAAGGCGACGGAGGCGTCAAGGACTCAGATTTAGTCAGTTCGAGAGAAGGAATGAAGCCACCATCAGGCCAGCGAAGATCACAGAGAGGGCGGCGGTACGGACGCCAAAGAGGCTTGAGGTCATAAAGAACCGGGATCCGACTGTTAAACGCACAATTGTGCTGCAAAGAAGAACGGCACCGACTTTTGAGGCTTTGCTGGATTACCTTTCTCATATCCTGCAGTTCCCAGTGCTGAAACTCTACTCTTTGGAAGGCAGAAGAGTAAGTGGGTAGAATCAGTGGATCAGTGTTTAAGATAAATGTTTAAGCTAGATTCGAATCTTCATCTCTCAAACCTGCACATTCAAAAGAAGCAGCGAGTTAGCTAAGCATAAAGACACGAAACAAGCAACCATTTGAGAGGGCATATAGTTTTTACAGTACAGTCTACATTTTTAAATTTGGACTGAGTCAAGCTAGCACTTCTTCCTGGTTGACACTTGTTTCGCTAAGTAGCTATTAGCTCCGTCTTTGTGTAGAATGGACAAATAAATAAAAGCTTTAAATTTATATTTATAGTGATCTGAACATTAAATATACTGTATATTACATTATCATTTCTGAATGATAATGAGTATAATCCTTCAAATTTGATTGGAAAGCTAATGGCTACGGCTTAGAGGATACAGTTTAGTGTACTAGTAGATCTACCTCCACCTATATCGTCCTCAGCCACATTGTTAGATATAAAGGTGAGCAAGGGAGAATTGGATAATCAATTATCATCGGTTTATTTTAGTTAATTTTTAATGTAAAAACTAGCTAACTGCCCAGTGAAGGCTAGTTTTATAGGCAGGCTACTCAAACCAAATCATATTAGACTAGCCAAAATATATGTAAGAGCTGCAGAGTTTAAAATGAACCATTAAAAATATTGTTTTATGTTGACATTAGGCTTTTCTATCTGGGCCACGCCATGTGGATCTGTGGAACATGTGTTCTTGACCCTGATATAGTGTCCTTTCTATCTAAGGACACCTTAGGCCGTGCATTAAGCTAAGCCACTGTATGTCAAGTTCACACAAACAGGATGGTGTTTATTGTAAGGCTAAAACCCATAGGAGACAGGCACAACTGATATCCTCTATTTCTTCTCTTAGATAACAACTTACTTTTTACCTGGTTTGACAATTGATTATTGGTCCAAATAATCTCAGCCCCTTGTTCCTCTGTATCACATATTCCATATGGATTTTAGATGATCATTTATTACAGATTCTCAACTTAGTTAACATAGCTAAAATAAAACAAATGTTTGTGCTTAATTTTCTTTTGTAACAAATGTTTCAGAGATTAAGAATCAAGGCTTTTTATATATAACTTTACACTATATAAGCCTTCCAAGAAGAGCTAAGAGCTGCTATCTAAATGTCTACCCCATAGTGAGTTAACACTATAATCCTGTATGTCCTTCAGCAACAACAAGAAGAACCTTCATATTAAAGGTTTAAAAGCATCCAAAAACCGCTAGGACCTCCTCATTTATCGTGATTTAGGGTAATGTGTGGCAAGAATAAACAGCACTAATTGCTCAAACTGCAAGTGATATTGCAAATCTTCATACGAGTGGAACTAGTATAAAATGTGTGATCAGTCCAAATGAATTGAAGTGTATAAATGACAAAAATCACATAATGTTCCCTTTTATTGTGTGAAACGTGTTTGTGCTCTTCTTTTAGGTCGACGGTCTCACTGCACTGATCTTGTGTTCTGGAGTTGTCGTGGCAGCGGGAAATGAGCCGTTCAGATTAGGAAACCTTGGTTTTCACAGACCTGGCCAAGTGGGACAGTCTGTGTACGTGGAACCATCGATGTTACAACCAACAACACGTAAGTATTATTAAGTCCCCTAGGTATGATAAATGTTAGTATTCATGATATGATCTAAAGTATATTTTTAGAACAACGTAGTAAATAATGGTAAATGCTAAAAAAAAACTGTCAAAACAATGAAAACTCAACAAGCAGATGAACGATTTCAGTGATACAATAGTTTTGTTCTATTTTTAATAAACTGAACAATAAGAATAAAGTTATAGTTGTCACATTTGTTTGTCTATTATACTCCTAATGTCTTTTAAAAGCTCTTCGTTAAAGACTCAATTCATCCAAAATGTAGATTCTTTTTTTTTTTTCATTTATTTCTAGCAAGTCACTGTAGTTAGTTTTGGTTTTATCTAACATTAATCACCCTACCAATATGTACGGTAATCATTATGTAGAAATAAGTAACTTATAACCCCCTAATAATTGTGTGATGAATTGAGCATATTTGTCAATTTAAACTGAGGTTTGTCATAAAATTGTTTAATTCTAAAACTGTGTAATTAGACCCTAACCCTAACCTTTTCACCTCTTCTAATTCTCATCAAGTCTGAACAAATGAGGTGACATGCGGTTAGGGCCGTGGTTAAGTTTGTGATGGTGATGGACACCGTGTAAGAAATGTAGTTCACACAAAAATACTAGTTGTGTAACTCTGACTTTCTTGACTTGTAATTCTTTCTTTTAAACTGTCAAACACCATAATTATTGGGTAATGGGGTAATGCATGTAAAACTAATACTCAACCTATTTTTAAATTACATAAGAAAGCCATAAGAATTCTAAATCGATCAGAACCAAACAACAATTTAAAACGCCCTTACATTTTATGATTTAGTTGCATTTAGGGTGACACAGATAATGTACAAAGTACACAATAATTTACTTTGCGAAAGTACTCAGTGGCTGTTTGGAATTAAATTGAGTCCGTACTAACTGAGGGGATCAGGTGTTTTCAAAAATCCTAAAACAAGAAGTAATATTAAACAACAGTCTATTTCTTTTCGAGGTGTTAGCCTGTGGAATAGTTATGATGATGAAATGAAAATGTGTAGTTCAACTTACTCATTTAAAAACATGTTTAAAATCAAATTGTTACAAAAATATAGAAACTAGCTATGGAAAAAAAGTAATAATGATTTTGGTAGATGAAAGCTGAATGTTCTTGAGGATGTGTTTTTTAAGGATGTGTTGTTTGTAACAAGGATAGGCATAATAATGAGCATGAGCTTCATCCCTCATTGTATTTTGTGTATGTTGAAAGTAAATTTCATTTACGTACATTTTTTCCAGCTTTTATGTTCAGCATCACCCTAAAAGCAAATGAGCCTGTGACATCCAATTGTTTCTTTAAATACACCTGTCAAATCAATGTGAATACTACATGATTCATGTCTAAAAATGCTTTCTTTCTCTCTTTCTCCATCTCCAACCTGTATTTTCATCAAACACCTCCGAATCAAAGAGAAGAACAAATCTTTCTCCAGTGGAAGAGGCTCCAGGAACTTCTCCCTGTCGTCAGAGCGATACATTGTCAACCAGATAAACAAGTCTCAAACTGGAAGCATGAGCAGCCACCCGCATCACCACCACCATGAATCACCTGACACAGAAGTCAACCAGCGCCATACATCTATAGATACGTGCGGAAGTGAGAGGGTGGACAAGGATCATCCTCCTTGCATCCTGCCTCAGGAGGACGATATTGAAAAGTCTTTCCGCGTCAATCAAGACGGAAGCATGACGGTGGAGATGAAGGTTCATCTGACCATTAAAGAGGAAGAGATGCTCCACTGGACTACCACGCTCAGCCGCTCCAGCCTTAGCAAGAGGACAGTTTGTGCCTCTGCTTCTGAGTCAGGCAACAGCTCACCTGACTCAAACAACGCCGTTGCCAAAGCCTCCTCCTCTATCAGTGAAGATGAAATGAAAGAGGAGAACCATCCCGCCGCTGACGAGAGAATGTATGAAGGGTATACTACTTCAAGTGCTTTGGGCAGATCAAAAACAGGTTTCAAACGTACTCCTACGCCAGGACCTCGACACGTTAACAAGAAGGCATCTGTTGAGAGCGTGAAGATGGTGACGCAGTCAGGGGTCCAAGAAAGCACCCTGGGACATTATTCCTACATGGAGAGGACGGCCGACGGTGAGATGACTGAGGGCTACTGCGTTGTCAGACACAGCAGCAGCAGCAGCAACAGGCCGATACCGAAACCCCGGAAAACAGCGTCAGCAGGAGCAAGCAACAAATGCTCCAGCTCTTCTCTCAGGTCGGCAGGGGTCGCTGAAGTCCTTCAGATACAGAATAACGGCATGGAGGTGACAGAGACTGTGATGCACATCTATGAGAGTCAAGGCTGCTATGACAACTACGTTGCAAATGATGAATATAGTGTAGACGGTTTTCCTTTGCACGGCTCCACCCCAGCACCAGAAAGCAAACCATCCCCTGACTCAGGGCCTGGTTCATCTAGTAATGATTGTGATATAGATTGTAGCTGGCAGCCACCCACTGCTGACTCACTACGGAAAGAAGAGATGTTGTCGCTGTCATCAGAATCAGTATCTCTGCCACACAAGATTGCCAACAATGTGTCTTCAGGGACTGAGAATGAAGCCCAAACTCCGACGAACCCACAAATCCAGGAGACGATTAAAAATGACAAAAGCATGAAGAAGAAAAAAGTGATTAAGTCAAATAGGAATAGCTCAGCTTCAACAAGTGGCACCAATAAAAAACCAAAGGAAGGCACGTCAAAAAATAGCAAATATTCATCTACTGAAAAGATAAGCAGTGATGCCAGTGTGAGAAATAAGAGTTTGAATTCAGCAGAAAGTGCTAAAAGTGTTCAAAAGAGTAAAGGGGCACAAAAGAAATCAGAAAAGTCTCTGTCTACGAAATCTATTAAAGAGGAAAAGAAACCCAAGAGGGACTCAGCCTTATTAGGTAGCAGTGAAAACATGAAAATAACCCCTCCTAAGAGACAAACAGCTGCTAAGGACAATGGCCATAATGTAAATTCTCCAACTGGAAGACCTCAAATGAAAAAGAGCATATCAGATATTTTACAAACAAAGAAATCTAATTCGGCTGCCAAAAAGACAGTTAACAAGCCAAAATCCATGACCGAAAACATAATGTTATCACCTAACAGGTCTGCACAGCCGAGCGAGAGCATTTCGCTGCCTTCTCTCAATCCTTCACCCTCTGAAATCCACCAATACGTCGAGAGCTGGTTGGAGAACGTCAACCCAGAAGCAGTGCCATACGCAGAGGAGGCGGTCCCAGATGAAGCCGAACCTCGGACGAAGGTTGTGTTTCAGATCGGCGCCGACTCCGAATCAGATGAAAAGAGTGAATGCAAGAATGATTTGGACGAATACTGCGCGTACCCTGACAGTGCAGTCAAGAAATCTGCTTCTTGTCTGTCAGTTCCCCTTTACCACGAAGGGCCAGCAACCACCATGCTGCACACCGAACACAAAGCGCTGAGTTTATGTGTTTCGATGCCAAGTGTCAGGGTTGACCCCGTGCACCAAGAGAGCTGGCTGAGGTCGCACAAATCTGCAGAGAACCTCCATGCAGCTCACAGTGAAGCGGCTTCATCGAACGTTTTGAGCCCCAAAGCGAAGATCAAACCCGTCCTGCAGCAACTCTGTTCGTCAATTCAGTGCATCAGAAGAGCGTCTGACGGCAACACAACGTCCAGCCTGGAAAAGTCCCACAGTCTTCCGGATTTCCCAACACAAGTAGCCTCAGTGTTCGGCTCGCCGTGTAAGGCCTTCTTGTCGTTCTTGTCAGTCATGACTCTGAACGACACTGTAAAAGGCTTCGCGGCAGGAGGAGAAAACAGCCCATCAAGAACCACCTCCGAGGCCATGCTAATGATGCAATCCCTGCAGAAAATCTCCGGCATAGAGGACGAGGAGGAGCAGAGGGCGAGTCTGACTGATTTGCAGAGCAGAGCGTCTTCTCAGATGAGAGAGCGCTGGAAGGATTTCCAGGTTCTGAGGGAGAGGCTCGAGAGTGAGCCGCTTTCTCCCAAAGTTTCAGAAACCGAGTTTGCGCTGGACGTCGCGTCAGAAGTTGGCGATGTGTTTGAGGGTCAGCATTCGGCCATCGATGAGCTGATGGAAGAGCTGAATATGCCACAGGATCTCAGAGAAGAGATCGTGTCAACAATCCAATACGCTAAAAGCTTTTACCCTGTAGAGGAGAGCACGTTTGTAGAAACTGAAAGAAATCAGTCGGACTCAGAGGAAGATGTTGAGCAGTTTACGAAAGACTGCAACGGTGAAACGAAGCTATCACCGGAGCCGAGTAATTGTGATGCTGTTCATAACCAACAGACAAATATTATAAGACACTCAGATGACAATCAGGAATTACAGCAAGAAAGAGAAGAGTTATTGACATGTGAAGAAAGAGAGACAGAAGCAAATGGAGATGACCAAGTAGATGAGGGAGAAGGGGTGAAGATCAGTGAATGTGGGGATCTGAAAGAGATAGATGGAAACAATGAAGAGGAAGATGGGGAAACTGAGGAAAAGACGGAAGAAGAGGCAGAACAGAAGGCAGAGAAAGGAAGTGCTGGCGAATCTGTTGAGAAAGTTGAAGGAGGGTCAGAGGAAGAGACGGCAGCGGATGAAGAAGAGGTGAGGGAAAGATTAGAAGGAGGAGAGGGGGAGGAAATGGAGGAAGGATTAGTGGCCGGCGAAGCAAGGGAGGGTGATAGCGTCGAGGAGAGTGATGGGAGGGAGGGCGTGGAAGAGACAGAGGAGGAGATGAAAGGTGAGCCAGAGGAAGAAAACAGCGAGGAGGAGGAGGAGGAGGAGGAAGCTGAGGAGAAGCAAGGGGAGGAGATTATTCAGATGGAAGAAGAAGAAGACGTGGGTGAAAATGGGGATGAAGAGAAAGAAGTAGAAAATGTAATTGAAGAAATGTCGGAGGAGGAGGAGAAAAACAATGAGGAGTCAGATCATATTACTGAGGATGAGAAGGTAGAGGAGGTAGAAGAGGAAGAGGTAAAGGTAATAAAGGGAGCTAGTGAGGAGATAGATGAGGAAGAGGAGGTAGGAGATGAAAGTGAAGAAATGGAGGAAGAGGAGGAGGGGAAAGAGGAGGAGGAGGAAGGAGAAGCTGATGCATTTACTAGAACAGTTCAAGTAGAGGAGAAAGATATTGAGGAGACAGATGAGGAAGACAAAATGGAAGAGGAAACTGAGCAGAGAAATGAGGAAGATGAGGAAGAGGCAGATGAGGAGGAGGTGATTGAAGAGAGAAATGAGGAAGATGAGGAAGAGGCAGATGAGAAGGAGGTGACTGAACAGAGAAATGAGGAAGATGAGAAAGAGACAGATGAGGAGGAGGTGATTGGAGAGAGAAATGAGGAAGATGAGGAAGAGGTAGATGAGGAGGAGGCGATTGAACAGAGAAATGAGGAAGATGAGGAAGAGGCAGATGATGAGGAGGTGACTGAAGAGAGAAATGAGGAATATGAGGAAGAGGCAGATGATGAGGAGGCGATTGAACAGAGAAATGAGGATGATGAGGAAGAGGGAAAAGAAGAAGAGAAAGAACAGATAACAGAGGTGGTTATGGAGGAAAACACTGAAGCTGAGGAGGAGGACAGTCAGGAGGAAGATGAAAGGGAAAATGAGGAGGAACAGGAGGAGGAGGATATTGAGGTCAAAAATACAGACGACATTAGATCCAGGGAAGTCACAGACGAGGATGAGCAAGAAAGTGACAACTATACAGAAGATGAAAAAAAATGTGATGAGGTTGAAGATAGCAGGAAGAAGATGGAGAAAACAGGAACTAGTGAGGAGGAAGAATCAATAGTAGAGAAGGAAGCTGTTGAGGAGTTAGCCAGGCAAGTGGTCGATGATGTGGAAGGGGAAGAATTGAACGAGGAGTCAGATCAGGTTGAAAAGCCGTCAGATGATGAAGCAAAAGAAGGAAAGAACACAGAGGACAGTTGTTCAGACGATAGGGATTGTAAAAACGAGCTAGAAGAGGCTTCCTATTTGCAGCCATGTGCGAGTAGCAGTGAAGAAGAAAATGGAGAACGTAACACCGAATCCCCAATTAAATATTCCTCTGAGGGTTCGTGTGAGGACGACAAAGGCAACGGAACGGACACCGTTAACGAACTCGACGACAACGAGGAGGCAAGAAGCAACAGTTCAGCTCATCCGGCGGAAATTTCACAGGAATTACTTGACTTTGTGAACTACGCCCTCCAGTCCTCCTCGCTTATATTCACATACGACACCCTGGGGAACATCAGGATTGAGCCCGACAATGCTCGCGTCGTGCAAACTCCAATAACTGCGGTCACAAAGAGCAGAAAGGACAGTTCTTATGGTTTGAAGCGTCTCCCGAGCCCAAACACCTCCGATTTATCTGATTACAGACCAGAAACATCAGAAAGCGGTGGTTATAAGTCTCAGGAGTCGGTAGATATCGCTTCAGAGAGTGGAGAAGAGGCCCCAGAGAAACCTGCTCCAACAAATGTGGAGTGGAACCCAACACTGTCCGCTGCAAGTAATTCAAACAGCTCAGGGAGTTTTCCCTCCACTGATTCAGACACCAGAGCCTCAAGGGATCTGTCTTATTTCAGTGCTGCAAGCTCATTAAAAGCAGACGCCGAAGCCCCAACACAGGCCGCTCAGTGCATTTCATTTAACTCCACTGATGGGGTTTTGATTGATCGAGGTAGGTGGCTCCTAAAGGAGAACCATCTCATTAGAAAATCTCCTCCAGTCTCTCTGGGAATGTATGATAATCTGGACAGCACATCCCTGGACACCGGTCAGGAGAACAACAGCGAGGATTCCCCACCTCCTCACAAAACCCAGACCAACCTCCTCACAACCTTATCCTCGTCTGAGCTCGAGGAGATGGCCAAGCCTCAAACCCCAAAGTGCACCTACTTCAATATGCCCCACGGGAGCGACTCAGACCCCTTCCTGGACGAGGCCAGTGTCAAAAGTGGGAAAAAGGGTTCAGGCAGTGTCACTGGGAGAGGCTTCAGGGTGTCGCCTACCGTTGATACCTCTAAAACTTGGACAAACAGAAATGGCAGCCTGTCTTCGTTTGCATCAGTGGAGTTTAAAGTCCCAGACAGGAAAGTGCATCCTGAGGGGGAGTCCTCAGCTGTGGCCGAGACGAGAAGGACACCTGGTGGAGGAGGGAACGTATTGCGAGCGCAAGACTCACTGGAAAACCTGCACGTGAGATGTGGCCAATACTGTCCAATACTATGAAAGCAGGACGTTATATTCATCAAGAACTTTCACACAGTTATTTTTCTTGTAACAGAGCTAGAAAGGTTTTATTGTTTGCAGCCTCACCAGACTCATAGATGTGTGTGTGGTGACTGAGAAGAGTTGTGCCTCTTATTCCTGTTTTAATATAGACAAAAATATAAGTTTACACGTGATAACTTTATTATTGTCTTTCTAGTGGTGGTATATATTTTTACTCATTCAATGCTCCAAATTGTTGATCACTGTAATATTTATCATGACTATTGTTCGTTGAGATTAATGAAGAATGTGCAGTAGGTGTTCATTTCAGGATTTTGACAAATGATTGTGTCAGCTGAAAAACTAATTCGAAAGCAGCTTTAACTTACATAGGAAACAGTGGTGCAATATATATTTTTTTATTGTTGTGGCTTGAAAAGTCTTTGGTATTCTGAAAATATCTTGAGAAGCAACAGAAGCTGTGAGGATGAAACATGACAGACGCAATCGAAAGTGCAAGATATTTACCTCAGGATGTGGTTGAGACCAAAAACAGAGCAAAAAAAATAATAGATTTAAATTCGTCCGGTGTACTCAAACACCAAATGAATGATGACGGTGCTCTGTATCTGTAATAATCAACCTTGAATGTGAGGAAGAGAGCGTAGCATAGAGTAGTTTAATAGTCTAATAGCATAATAAGTCATATAAGTCAGATTTTTTTCAGAAAACAAGAAAAAAAATTAGCAAGCACATTGATATTTTTATTGATATTGAGTTACAATTGTAACAAAATGGCTTATTATACAATTATGCTATTAGCCTAATGATATAGTGCAACCAGAGAACATTAGAGAGAGTCTGACCAACTCATATCATGAGTGCCATGTTAGATACATCAGAGGGAAGATTAAGTAAAACCCTATGGGGTGGATGTACTATGTTGAAATAAATCGCTTATTTTCACCACTAACCGGCCCATAAATATTACTGCCAGCATCTGTCAATATGTAAAAGGTCCTCACTTACATATCCCAGCGTCTACTTACTTTAAATATCTTAAATGAGCCTGTAAAATAGTAGCCCAATCACCTCATCAGTCACAGAGCTGTGTTTACCTTCCCCTCAGACTCAGAAAACATCACCGTTTAAAGTTTGAAATTACTCAGAAAAATTACAAATATTAAGAAATAGTGAAAATTAAACCAGTCTTACTGCTATTTAGTATTATCATTATAGCATTAGCACGCTAGCCATAATAACTTAGGAGTAACCCAGCCATAGTCTATCTACATCTACATAAGTTACATGCACACGTGGGTTTCACACTATATATGATGGTAGCTGCTATTTTTCTAAACCTTTAGTAACTAGCTAGCATAAAGTTAGCATAAGGCTTGGTTAACTTCAAACTTCATTCATTTGAAAAGCGGTGTTGGACATTTTTAAGATAAAGGTTCACATTAATGATGGTATGACTTTATTTTACCTGCATAAAATTTTAACAAACAGTCATTTACCTCATAATAGGGAGAAATCAGTTGACATCTACAGTAGTTTTTCCCTTTAACCTTCTGCTCCCACAACTTTCTCCGTTTTTGTTCATGGTGGAGTTTCTTCCCTGTTTCCTGATCTTGGCATATTTTAACTTTTAATACAATTTTCTTCTCTGTTATTGCCACTTCTCTATCGGTGAATATTGATTAGACGTATCTAACATGGCGCCCATGAAACACGGTATCAGCTCAGAACCAATCATCATAGGATAGCTCAGACGGTTCATTCCCTAGTTGACCAGACTCTCTCTAATATACGGCTCTGAGTGTAACTTGATTCTGCTGCCCCCTACAGGTTTGAAGGTTCCATTACGCACCACCAGCATAAAACTGACATTCATAAATCTCGTCAGGTTAAAGTTTCATCAAATGTAAAGGTATTGAAATATTGGAGAAACAAGATCCTCGGGAAAAGCAGAAGAATGGGTTCCTGGGTTTTAACTTCCTTTTTGTGCCTTCTTTCAGCGCCACACGCTGGATGTGTAGCTGAAGTTGTCAACATGTACAACATGACAGCATTTTAACCGTGTTGAATGTGAACCTGTGATTAAAGCTCATTCACGCTCGTTTTTCAGATCAGAAACAACAAATAAAGACGACTGTGAATCAGAATAATTTTGCTCAGATAATTTAATAAATGATGATGATGATGATGATGATGATGATGAATGGATGCCACGTAACAGTTAAGAACCAAACTCACTATCAAACACACAGCCCTGCCTCCTAAAAGTTATATTTCGGGTTGAGATGGTGAAACTAATTTGTGATGATTGTCTCGAAGCTCATCTCTGGACTCGGCTGACATTTAAATTTTGCAAGGTCATTAAATTAGTGCAGCGTGTGACTTCTGAACGAGCCTTGGGCTATCAATACTGGGATTATTCCCGGAGTACTTGGCGTCTTCAGATGATCATGTCAAAAGTGTCAAAAACAAACAAACAAACCAAAAAAAACTCTTCAATATCATTCTGACTTTGGAAACAAGTTGGCGAGGTATGAGTCCCATCCACTCATCTTCAGGCCGGTGAAGATGCAGAGGAGAGGGTGAGTGTCATCTGCAGCTGTCAGTCAGAGTCAGTGATGCCCCCCCTCCCACCCCCAGTACCCACCCTGATACAGTCAGTCATATGCAAGTGACACTTGATGTGATCATCGCTGACAGTCCGGCTTGAAATATGTGTGACCAGAGGATAATATCCTGGAAGTAAGTGTGACCAGATGACAGCAGGTGTTAATTTGCATGCGGTTAATTCACTGGGGCAATTTTATGCTTTTTTTTTTTATTTGATGGCTCGCACGTGATAATTTGACAACGCTGCGAGGGGAAAGTGCTGGGAAATGCTCGAGCTGACCGTGTGCGGCGGGTGTCCCCCCACCTACCCACCCAGTCCGTGACCCAATCACTCACAAATGCACAGAGTGAGACAAAGAAACAAGGGAGACAAAGAGAGGGAGTGAGGTCTTTACAAAGTGACCATTCTGGATACTTTCCAAGGGTTTTGCCAGTCACTATGGAGATTTGGAAAACGGCCCCTGCAGTTTAATTCCTCTGTTGTTACTGTGGTCCAAAGGTATCCGGTGGAAGCTCGGATCCCCGAAATGAGCGCCTGTCCCTGCTTATTGTGCTCACCACTGACAGAAAAATACGCCCGAGAAATACAAATCACTGCAAGTGGAGAAGAGAAAATTCCTCATATTAGGTAAAGAGTAAGCAGGTGCCCAGTAAAATGTTTTACATGATACTGGATTCATTTGGCGTTTTACTGTGTTCACTGGCTTAGGTGGAGATAAGTTTTACTGCAGCTCACGGCAAAAAGGAAAAAGCTTTTGTAAATGAAACCACGTGAGAGGTTTAAACGGGCTTGTATAGTCGTCCACCAAGTATATACAGAAAAAACCTGTGTATCAATGCAGTGACTTCACAAAGAGGGGCCCTGGTATGGACATTTCTGTCTCATCAGTTAGATTTACTTCAGTCTGCTCTCCATGCGCTCACCCAAGTGCAACAAACACCTCCCTCCATAAATATGCAGTCGTGACCCACAGAGAAGTCCACCAATTAATCCAAAAAAAAAATGACTAAAGAAGGAGACACACTTTCCCAAATGCAGCTTTATAAACAACAAACAATTCACCAATTTGTCCGGGAGAGATTGTGAATCCGTCTCCGTTGCAGTTTCAGCTCTGGGAAATAATATTGGGGACGATTGCTATGGCTACCAGGAGCGCGGGTCGATGATTCACCATCATGGGAGATGAAAACAAAGGGCGCCTTTTTCGCTACCCCGGTGCCCGCGGTATTGAAAGCGATGACACCCAGAAACAAGATTTAACTTATCTGTTGCCCCGTCCCATTACGGGCCGACTGACTAATGTCGAGCCTTATTTGATTCTTGCTCTGCGCCTCCTTTAATTAGCTCCCCTGCGGCGCTGTCGCTTTGGAGAAGGAACAAGAATCTCAGCAGCACAGATAAAAAAGGACTAAATTCCAAACATTGCCAGGAATGGGAGCTATTTGGGCCACACTGTTGCACTGGCAAACACCGGGGCTACCAACAATCATTACGTCCCACCGTCTGCATTCTGTTGCTGCAGTTAGGTGACAGATCAGCAATACACAATCCCTGCACTGTTTGTGACAATCCCGGCCTCCTCTGTCTGCCTCTGTGGCCAACACTGGCAGAGAGGGATCATAATGGGCCTGGGAGCAGGAATTTTTATGGCCCCCACCCCTGCCTCTAAGGTTAGGTCATGTGAATCTCCATAGACAGTTTTAGCGATGGGGTCCCACTGTTTACTCACACTGGGTCTCCTGTATCACCGGCCTTGATGCTTTTCTGCTTCCTGCTTTAGTTATTTCTATTAGTTACTTTATACTCTAATTCTACATTTCAGGGGATAAAATGAGAACTTTTCGCTCCACTACAGCTATATTTGACAATTTAAAATTAAGAATGTACCGGTAAAGCCTCCTAATAAACCAATTACACAATGTCCACTTTAAAAACATTAAGTGCATTTTGTTTCTTATACTGTATATTTAAATTTTTGAGTACATTTTGTATTACTGGACATTTATTTGTTTCTGAATAGTATCACAGCTTAGTGCAAGTTTTTCTTGAAGGATCTCCATCTCCTCTACTAGCGGAATGCAGCTAAATTTATTAATATTGGACTAATGTAGGCAACAGTTTATATGACTATATTTCAAACCTTCACTGACTGAATTCAGGATCAGTTTATCAAATGTGATGCACGTTACCCAACCCAACTGTCTAAAGTGTGTAAACATTATGTTTGCATACAGGTTGATGAATTACAATATTCCAGTTCCTAGGTCTTCAACAGGGGGTCAGCGACCCCTACGGGGTCCATGGGGGTACTGCAACCAAAATCCTTGGTTGATTAGACATTTTACATATATATATATATATATTTCCCCCCAACAAATTTAAATTTCTTTAAATACACATTAACGCAAATCTAACATATTTTAGTAAAGGGATAAATGGAGGCAGAAGACGTTATCTTTCAGTCAACACTGCAGTGTTAGCAGAAGAGAAGCTAACAGTGCAGTGAGCCCCAAACAGGCCTACTGAGGCCAAAGTGGATCACTTTTACACTTGAACAAGAAATAGAAATAAAGGTAATAAGAAATAATAATTGAACCTCAGCATTATTAACCTCACATTGAATGCAGAATGATAATAATGTATATTTATCAGTTTGAGGGTCCTTGGCCTGAAAAACATTGAAGACCCCTTTTCTAGTTAACTTAATTACTTAAAAATCTTCTCTCCAATTAGCTACAAATCCAAACTAAGATATTAATTGAATCATTTACTCTACACTGACAGTTTAGTGGAGATCCCTTTACATTTAGACTAAATGCAATTTAACTTATGATGTTCAGTCAGACAACACATCTCTCTAGATTATTAATGTATAACATTAACAGACAGAATCGTTTCCAAATTAACTTCAAAGCTAAATCACTGTCTTCTCATACTCTTGACCTTGTGATTTATTTATAATAGAATGGATTAGAGAAAAAGAAAGTCATGGTGCTACACTTAATTGGTGGTCCTTTTTTAAAATGTTGCCATATTCCCATGTTTATTCACGTCATGGGCATAGTTATTGACTTAGATTTAATATGCACCTTTTTAACAACCTTGCAATGAGTTTGATTGATTATCAACTTTCATGTACTTTTATGGTGTGGTTTTGTCTTCAGAAGCTGTATATGTGTAGGTCACAGTCAAAACTAATACCGTAGCGCACAGGTGTCAAACATATGGCGGTAGAGGGCCCGATCTGGCCCGCAGGGGATGAATTTGCACTTTACTTTTCCTAGTGTCGAAGGAGGATACCTTCCTCTCCTTCAGCCCAGGATCTTTATACCTTTTGGAAAGGATAGTCCATCTATGCACTAATCACGTGACAATTTCTCACATTTTGGTTATTTATTTGGTACACAGAAAATAAGTATTGACTTCAGCGCTGAGACTTCAGTCAGTCCACCTTGGGGGTTACAAAAAACAAAGGCCCCCCTCCAAGCATACACAGTACCCTTATTTCACCTAGACTCCGCCCGTAAGACGATAGGGAGTAGTGCTGCCTCAGTGAGTTTGTCAGTGAGTTTCTATGTGTAGCCAGTTAGCTTTATCTGGTTTCCGGCGTATGAAATATTGGAATATTGGGGTGCAATGTATCCTAGTCTGTGAGCAAGCTGCAGCAAAGCGGAAGATAGCGGAAGTAACATTCTTCATGTTTTTTTCCAGCGTTATACACAGGCTGAAGGCCTTACTTTACCCCTTACAACCCAACACTAGGTTTCACACAATTTTAGTCAGAGCTGTGGACATAACACAACATTGAGACATACAGAAATTGCACTTCTTTTTCCTAAGAAGCGTCTGGTTGTTGATAAAAAATTTTGTAATACTGCAGGTCATTAAATGAAAATACTTTCATAATGTACTGTACGTGGCCCCTGAACGAACATGAGTCCCTGCCGTAGCGTAAGGACAACTACTATGCAACCAAAACTGTAAAACAGTCTTAAACTTTACTCAGCCAAAGCTACGCTCTAGTTTGACATTTACAACTGCATTTCTTTCCTCCCAAAGATCAGAGCAGCTGAGTTCATCCCTGCACTGTGACATCTCAGGGGCAGGATGCCAACATCAAATCACTGTGGCTCGCCCTCAGCCGCGGGCCGGGGCAAAAAATAAAATGTGAAAATCTTTGTGAAAGAAATCTTTGTGCAGTCAGAGTGTCATCTTGTGAACAAACATTGCTAAACCGCACCGCATCGCAGCTCCCTTACAGACGTTTTGGGTTTTCTACAGAGCGTAGGACAGCCAGCAGCGGCACTGAGGCGTGGCTGGGGGGTGTAGAGTGTCACTGGCTCAGCTCTGCTGCCCTGCGTCTCCCTTCAGAACCACTGAATCTCAGCAGCAAGTCAGCAGCACTGCAGCACTGACGGCCCTGTGTGCTGAGAGAGGGGGAAAGGCAGAGGGAGGGAGGATAGCAGTCTGGTTCTTGGGGGGGTAAAGACGTATGTACCCCAAGTCTAAGCTAGGGAAGTCTTTCTTTGGGTAGATAAAGAGGTGCTGTGGAGTATTGTTGTTGCATAATGGGGCCTTTATACGGTTTAATGGGGTTTATGACTCGCCATTGCAAAATATGCCAATATGTCTACATTTCGGCTTTTTTTTGCTCCGTTTGCCTGTCCTGTCTGCACATCTCTAGGAGGAAAGAGCTTTTTGACTTGAGTCTCTATGAGATGTGTGTTTATTTTCTGTCGCAGGGGTCACTCTGAGGAAATGTGGCGCTCCAAGGCTGTGACCATCCCCCCAACCCCCAAGTAATGAGTGACTTTGAACCTCTCTGTCTGCAACAGCATCAGAGACTTGTGATGTCCCTTAAACTCAGTTAACGACCGACACGCTGTTTTAACCCCCTCTGATACATCCACCCTGTAATGATGAGTACTGATAATACCATTAATAACGACAGCCAGGAAGTCTTGTGACACAATGCTGCATAAAAATGAATAAAGAGTTCCAAGTAACTTGACCGAAGAAGGAGTTTATGTAATATCAGGAAAAAAAGCCTCAGCTTTGCATTGCTAAATCCATATTTCACTTGTGGTCAGACCTCACGTATTCTGACTTTATCGTGCGCAAACAGCTGGCCTGAATATTGATCCACAATCTGTATCTATGGTGCTGAAAGGGACCAGATACAGAGATATAGATGTGTGTGTATGCGTGTGTGTGTTCCGCTTTGTGATTGGAGTCTCACGGTGTCACTCAAGTCGCCTCTAAGTTATTTGCATAAGGAGGAGACTATAAATGTGTAATGGTTTAGGAGACGCCCTCCCAGGCGCACTCTGCTGATGCTTTCGGGACGAGAACTACTGTACTAGATCAGCGACATTGCTCTAGTGACCGATTGTCTGAAAAGATACAAGTCAAGATGTCCTACAGATCAGCTCCGCACTCATCTTACAAAAAGATGTTCGGAGGGGAAAGAACCGCGGTCCGGTCCGGCTACTCCAGCCGCCAGTTCTCCAGCCCGGTGCGTTCCTCCCGGGTATCCTTCGGGCTGTCATCCGGCCAGAACATTTACGCAGTGAAGACCCACAGGCTCCGGAGCAGCGCGGCCATGCCCCGGCTGGCCTCCGAGAACTTGGACTTCTCCCTGTCCGATGCCATAAACACCGAGTTCATCGCGAACCGCACCAACGAGAAGGTGCAGATGCAGTCGCTCAACGACCGCTTCGCCAACTACATCGACAAGGTCCGCTTCCTGGAGCAGCAGAACAAGATCCTGCTGGCCGAGCTGGAGCAGCTGCGGGGCAAAGGCACGTCCCGGGTCGGAGATCTGTACGAGGACGAGATGCGGGAGCTGAGGCGCCAGGTGGACCAGCTGACCAACGAGAAGGCCCGGGTGGAGGTTCACCGGGATAACCTGGCGGACGACATCGACAGGCTGAGAGAGAAGTAGGAGGCGTGGCACTCTGCTGTGGTTCCATGTTTCTTTTGTTGCGTTTGTGTGTGCTCAAAGCCCATCCATCCATATAAATATATATATATATGTAGACCGTTATCACTTACAAAGATACTCCTTTGCGCAAAAAGTGTCACAGATTTGAGTTTGAGCTCTTGTATTTCCATAAGTGGAAGAAAGGAGACAGCTGGGGAGGAAGAAAAGAGACGTCATAGCCCCTTTTTCTTTTTTTTTTTTGGATGAAAGTCCAAGTTGCTGCTAAAATTAAACGTCTGCTTTCTGTGTGTTTTTTTTCAGGTTGCAGGATGAAATGTCCCAGCGCGAAGAGGCTGAATCAAACATGCAGAGCTTCAGACAGGTACAGTATGACCCAGCTGATAAAATAAAGCACAACTATGACATCAGGGAAAACTTTTATTCGGTTTCAAATTTAAAAAAGAGGGAAATCTAGCTCTTGGGCCCTGCGCTATCCCTTCTTCTCTGCTATTCTTGGTTTAATAAGGGTCCAAAGCCCCAAAGAGATGCCTGTAATGTGTCCAACAGTAACGAGGTGTAAATGCCCCCTTTCTCTCCTGAGTGGTCTCTATCTAATTACTGCTCATGAGCTGCAGGGACCTGAGCCCTTCTTTGATGACACAACAGAAGATTCAGTCCGTGAATCCAAAATAGCCGCAGAGCAGAGACTGACCCCCGGCCGCTGAGTTAAGTCAGGCCTGCAATGAGAGGAGCTCTTTTAAAAGTACGACTGGTCGCAGTGAATGGGGCCGGACACAGGTTCGACGTCAGTGTGGATCCAACGTGTTTATCAGAGCGAGAAGACGAGCCACCGTGTGATCCGGCTGGCTTGTCCCGGGACAGCGTCAACACAGGAAAATCTCTTTATGGTCTTGCCAGAGATCGTTTCCTATCCCTGGGATTCACGGTGAATGAGGAAGAGGTGATGAGTCATGCAAATAGTTTCAGAGGGGATAGAAAAAGCAATCTTAGCTTTAGTCCATGAAAATGTGTCACTTTATTCTAACATATTACAATGAATTGACACATTTTCATGGGTTTCAGAGCCTTTAGTTATCCATACACTACGCGATGATGACTTTGTCTGTGTGAATGGCAGGAAGGAAGTCCCCGTAACCCGCCTCTGTGGCACACAGACAACAATGCAGGGCCCACGGGCAGCTCTTGCTCAGTCAGGCAGACAGTCACTCTTCCAGCCTTGGGCTTGTTTGGTGAAACCCTGCTGAATGGCGCACTTTGTTTGTGGCATTAGCGCAGGGGCAAAGCTGCTTCATTACCTCAATTAGGAGCCCGTCAACGCCCCGACAAAGCGCGGCGGCGCTGCAGCTAGCGCGTATATGTGTACGCAAGAGGTGAGAACAATGAAGAAGGGTGGAACTGCAGACCTGCAATATGTTTTGCCTCATGTTTAATTCAGTAGACCTACAAACTGGTAAGTTAGAGCTCCCAGGACAACAGGGGGATTTCTACCAGAACGACCAGGGGAGGATTTTGGAGTAAGAATGCAGTTAGGTAATAAATGGGATTAAGGATCTCTGCTTTGTGGTTCTGCATGTTCTGCCTCTTTTATTGGACTCCAACAGGAATTATCTGGAGCCTTTTCTCAGATATAAAGTGTGGAGTTATAAAGTTTAAAAACAATGCAGCTGACAAACTCCATCCCGTAACATGTCTTGTAGATGAGAGAAAAAAGGGAGAAGTGACGTGTTTCTATGTGAACATTTAAAGGTTTAAAATACTATACAATAGAATTACTCAAATCTAATAGGTCCAGTTCTTGAGTAAAGTCACTTTCTTCTATTACAGATCTGTTTTTTATTGTTTTTTATTCACTCATTGACCATTACCTAAAAACTGCTCCATCATATATGTCATTCCTTAGGTAACACCTCCTAGCTTGTTACCAGGATCTGCACTGACACATGTCATATGCCTACACTTGATTTTTATTGGATGCATGTGTCTGTGACCTTGCCCGACTACACAGTAGGTCATTTGTGTATGTGACTGCACTTTAGACCATGTGAACAAGCTTTTTTTTTTTTTTCGCGTCAGCAAACACATTGTGCATAATTCATGTCACCTTCACAAGTCACCTTATTAAGAGTCGGTGTTGCGGTGCAGGACGTGGACAATGCTGCGCTCGCCAGACTGGACCTGGAGCGGAAAGTAGAGTCTCTCCAGGAGGAAATCAACTTCCTCAAGAAGCTGCATGATGAGGTAAGCTTCCCTTTTTTTTTTTTTGTGAGCACAGCTGAGTCACTCTACTGCAGACATGCTCTACTGCCCAATAAGTGAAAAAGCATATTTAGACTGTGCCAAGTCATTTGAAATATTTGTTAATCTGCTTAAGAACCAAATTAGCGGGGATTTCTCAATGTTGCATAAAATGGTGCGGAGTACATGAAGACTAACTGCGTGTGCCGTTTGTGCGTACTTGCTCTGCTGATTCCTGTTGCAGGAAATGCTGGAGCTGCAGAATCAGATCCAGCAGCAGCATGTGCAGGTGGACATGGAAGTGGCTAAGCCTGACCTGACAGCTGCTCTGAGGGACGTCCGTCTGCAGTACGAAAACCTGGCCTCCAAAAACATCCAGGAGTCAGAGGAATGGTACAAGTCCAAGGTATGGAGGTTTAGTAAAATCCACTGATGGTGTGAGGTCATGCATTGGAAGAGCATTGGAAGAGCAATTTTGAAGCTCAGTGTAGGTGGCTCTGGCCGTAGCCATCTTGGCAGGGCCTGATTATACCTAAAATCTGGCTAATTAAATGAATAAATAAATACGCCATGAGGTGGAGTTTGAGTGGAGCCGATGTAGGGAGGTGATGCTGAGGCAGACAGCTGCAAGCACCTCAAATAAGCCACGCCCTAATTTATGCATACCCCCCCACACACCAACACTACCACCATATAGTTCTCAGGACCATAGACAGTATAATGGATGTGGAGCTGCTCCTTAAAAGTGAAGCCAAAGCAAGTAGAGCTCCCCCTGGTGACTGGCTGCAGTATAGGTCATAAGCCCCAGCGCCTCCATGTTAGTGGAATAAAATGAGAACAGTATATAACGCAACATTTCTTTGTAGCTGGTGGAGGCAGAGCAGCGCGTAGTATAGACCGGTCGGGTCATTGGTTTTGGAGCCTGCCTCCAGTGGCCACTTGAGGAACTGTAGTCTTCAGCACTACTGTTACTCAGGGGTTGTTACTAGATATAATCCTAGTTTCAGTACATTTCAGATAAAATTTAAATCATCTATATAATGCACAACAATATTTTGAAATAATCAGTGGACCACATGAGAACTTGAATGTCAAAGGCATCACTTGTTGCAGTGAGAAACCAGTGGAGATGCATCACCTGACTCTGCAGTTCCCCCGAGCGGTTTAATGTCCTTCAGCTCTTTGTTTTTGGCTTTACAACCCACAGCTTTGCTGCGCTCATTGCTTATTTAGATGTTCAACCAAAAACCTCTAAAAGTTATTCACAAGCTCTTGAACATAGTTCAACGTTTATTTATCAAAGGAATTTTTGAAAAAACGGAGCAATGAGGAGAGTAAATAAATAGTGGACTTAACTTTCATCTGCTGGCTTGGAAAACATGATTGTGTTAGTACGTGTAATTTAATTCCACAAATCAATGTGTAATGTGTAAATGGCAGCATTTGCAATGGTTTTGATTATAAATTCCAACTTATTTGCTTCCAGTGATGCTAAATAAAAACGATCCCGTCAGATAAACACATTTCTTGCCAACACTGCACCAGGATGGATTCTAATTTTCTACGCTATCCTCATCAATTCCAGCTGTGTTCATCTCGTCTGTTTTGCTATGTGCTCCATGTTTCTGTCCGGCCTGGGACTGTGTATTCATTCCACCCAGAGAGAAATTGTCACATCAAATGTTTGCATTGCTAATATTTTCTTATTGATCGTATACACCACACCTGCCAATTTCCTCCTGAGTTTGTTCTGAGTTCGTTGTCACTTATCTCACATAAACTGCATTTATTTAATAGAACGGTAAAACTCGTAAAGACAAATAGGAAATGCTGCTCCATCCTCCAAATCTGCAGCGTAATGCCTGTCACAGCCTCATCTTTCATAATTTACACACTGCCACGCAACCTGTCATATTTGTTCCGCTTCACCCTCTCGCTCGTCATTTATTGAACAGCTGGTTTTTCTCCTCTCTTACTTCCAGTTTGCTGACCTCACCGAAGCTGCAGCCAGGAACAACGAGGCTCTAAGAGTGGCCAAGCAGGAGGCCATTGACTACAGACGCCAAGTTCAGGCGCTTACTTGCGAGGTGGACGCCCTGAAAGGAACTGTGAGTGTGCATCTTTTGTCTCGCGCTGTGGTGTAATGGGAAAGGGCAACGTCACGTACAGGTGGAAGCAAACAAATCAAGCTCGGTACTAAAAGCTTGCCAAGGTCGCTGCAGATGGGGTGGGCGCCCCCCGCGTTTTGTCTTTTATTTATTTTCGCTGCCTGAGAGTCGTCTCTGTTCCCTCTTTGGCTGCCGTCCCAGAACGAGTCCTTGGAGCGCCAGATGAGGGAGATCGAGGAGAGCTTCTCCGTGGAGACGGGCGGCTACCAGGACACCATCGGCCGCCTGGAGGAGGACATTCACAACATGAAGGACGAGATGGCCCGCCACCTCCGGGAGTACCAGGACCTCCTGAATGTCAAGATGGCGCTGGACATCGAGATTGCCACCTACAGGAAGCTCCTCGAAGGAGAGGAGAGCAGGTGACGCGTGAAGAGAAGCTGAAATCAAAGGAGGAGCGTATTCAAAATGCAAAGATGCAAATATTAACACATGGGTCTGTCATTTTTGCAGGATCTCCACCCCCCTGCCCAACTTCTCCTCTCTAAACCTGAGAGGTGAGGTCACACGCCGCACGTCGATGCCGGTGCTTCTTTATCACTGTTTTCACACTTACTTCTTTCTTTCCTAGAATCAATGATGGATTCCAAACAGCACATTGAAACCTCGTCAACCAAGAAAGTTCTCATCAAGACCATCGAGACCAGGGATGGTCAGGTAAGGCCTTTTCAGTCAGTGGCTTAATTGTCTCTCGTTGGAGCTCGCTAAAGCCTCTGCTCATCCCTCAGGTGATCAACGAGTCGACCCAGAACCATGATGACATGGAGTGAACGGCGCCTCCGTCTTTGCCAAACGACCAACGAAAGCAATAAGAAGAGAAGAAAACCCCATTTCACAGGAGCTACAAGCAACGCGAACCAACCAACAGCACAGACACAAACACACACACACAAAAAAAGAAAGCTTCGAGAAGTGCCTTTACATGTGATGATCCAGTAACCCTGTTAGTTGACACAGACTGTATTTTGCTTCCTACTCTTGTCACACTTGTTTAGACTCAACAAGGAAATCAGCACAACATAGCAAATCCTCACCGAGGTCTACAAGAATCTTTCTTTGTAACCAAAGTAGTATTTTTGATCGATGCAGCATGCACGCCCCAGGGAAATCTGTATGCTAAAGATGTCACAATTGCCTGTACGCAGCAATAAATCATCAAGACTGTAACTCAATGCTTTGCACGAGGTGTCAGTGTCTCAGAATAGTTGACATCATGAACTTTGCACGACCTGTAAAATCTAAATCTAAATTTCATTAATCTAAATCTCATCTAAATTTTCAAGTGTCCAGTCTAGATTCCTTCATCCCAAAGAAGGCGCTCAAATGCACAACATGCTTTATTAGTTCGGAGACTGAATATTTCTATGTTTATACGAATGCAGCTGTTTTTATTTATTTGGAATTCACAAGTTGTCAGGACGGACGCGTGGATTCGAGCAGGGACAAAATAATGAAAACCCTCCTGACTTATCAGGACATTTTCAAGTGAAGGTAAAAGCAAGGAGATGCTAATAATTTATGCTCTTTTTAATGATAAATGTGCTTGTAGTCCATTTACTATTATTAACTGCTACAGCTTATATTTTATTCCCCAGTTTACTCCACTTTTATATTTAAAACCATTATGTTTACAGATAGTTATGAATTACAGCTTCAATAGAAGAAAACTGCTTTTTGATTAGCTTGCGTTTCTGGTTAAGAGAAAAAGTTTCCATCTGAAGAGCATGCTTATTTAATCTGGAGATCAAATTGTCCCACTGTGTTAAGGCAATTATTTTGTTTTGCTTTTTAATTGCTGCTGTTCTGAGTGGTGGCCATTCTGTAGAGCCAGGGCAGTTGTTGGCCGTGGTTTCAGGGGTTTTAGCAGGATCTTGGGTGCGAACCAAATCTACTGAAGGGATTTACATAATGCCTCTATCTGCGGCCTCAGAAAAGACAGAGTCAACGTGTTGGACATGGAGCAAACAAAAACTCAGCATGAAAAGATTTTCTTCTCTTCACAAAGTCTTATTGGAATCTGCTACAAGGTTTAGTTTGCAGCCAATATTTTCCCTGACTAAAACCGACTACCAGGAAACTGGTGTGGTGTGATGAAACGCTCTGCAACACTTACGGATCTAATCATATATATATTTTATCTAAAATTCACTGTCAGGTAGTTTCTTCCTAATAACTGCATGAAGACGGACACCGCTCACTGAAATCTAATGTGTAATGTCAATGTCACTCACTAAACATGATGATTCTGCCCAAGTTTTATTTCTTTGGTATAAAATCATCACATTAAAGGTCAAATTTAGTTTAAAATAATATACAAAATGTCGTATGAACAGTGACTTCTCACTGTTAAATGTACTCTAATGTGTACAGTATTAGAGTAATAATGCTTTTACTTCTCAGTTTATACCTTTTATTTGTATTATGAGATTAGATCTATCCAGCGTTTTACTCTGTCAACATGTTACCAGCTCATCATATAAAGATTTATAAAGCTGCTGAATTTAGTTCACAAATAATCCAGTAATACTGTACTGTACTTCACTGCCATCTGTCGGCGACTGCAGCCCCTGAACCGTCTCCTCTCACATCAGGCTACATTTTATTTCATCATTTATTTATTTATTTATTTATTTTTACCAGAAGTTTTTTTTTAAAGACAAATAAACGTTATACATACATCAAATACCCCCTTAATATATTACAATACAAATACTGTGAACCCAACACACCGCCAATCTTTTTCCATCAACAGACGGAGAGAATGAAAAGAAATGAATGATGAATAACGGGCACATACATAAGTATTATACAACGGTAATTTGACAACTCAATTGTTAGCAATAACTTACATAATCGTCTCGCACAGACAGTTTCATTAGAATAAATAAATAAATAAATAAATAAATAAATAAATAAATAAATAAATAAATAAAATCCCAGATGGCAAAAACTGGCATGTAGGGGTTTTTAATTTTTTTTTAACCTTAAGTTGACAGGAGCTTCTTAAAAAAAACACATTTTATATGTATTTTGACCTCGTTCAAATCTCGCGAGAATTCTCGGAGCTTTGATAAAAACGCGGCTCCAGGTGTTTCGTGATTATTGCGGTTTATAATGTGCTTGTTTAGGTGAGTGCAGACGGATCTCTGCTCATTTTAATAATCCGGGACGCTTGCTGGTTAATTAATGTCGCTTGTTTTCGCCTGCCTGTCCCGGGAGAACCGAGTGTTTGACGACAGAGCAACTTTCTCCATGTGACGTGTCTGTCGGAGGAACCGGTGGAGAAGCAGACATGATGCGTTTAAACTCCGGTTTTTGGCTCATTAATGATTTTTCACAGCTCGCCCTTCGCTAAGTTTACTAATTATGAAGTTTCAAGCGAAAAGCTGAAGAGTGACAGACGCGGATATATATATAAATATATATATATGTTATCTGTTTGAAGTGGCAAACATAACAAATATGGAGTTTCAACAGGTTTTGAGTAAAATGAAACTCAGAGTAACGGTTTCCGACTGAGGCTTTGAATCTTTTTTCTTTTCTTTTTATTTATTTTTTATTTTTTTTATATATATATATATATTTTTTGTCATGGGCTCGGTGACTTCTGCTCTAACCAGGACGAGGAACGCGTTGGTGAAAGTGGGTTCAGAGCCGGAGAACCATGACCCGGAGAGGAGCCAGTCCGCCCCGGAGTCCGACCGGCAGAGGAAGAGGAGCGCCCGGTTCAACGTTCCCAGCCAAGCCGGACGACAGAGTTCCCGGCAGTCGCTGTCCGAGGTCCTGAGCAGACAAGACTCAGACGGAGGCAAAAGTTCAAGGAAAAAGGCTTCAGAAGCTCCACTGAGCCGTGAGTATACCTGGTCTAACGCATTTATGTCGTGAACCCTACCTACAGAAACCTGTCTTTCATTAATGGAAGAAAAATACGTTTTCTCAAGAGTTTAGATGGCTTGCGTGTTCATTTGAGAGACTGGTAATGGTGCATTTTACTCCACTGGATTCATTTATAGCTACACTTACTAACTACAAAGTTAGAGCGTGTCCATACTGGGAGTGGGATCATCTCAAAATATGTTTCATTGTATAAACACTGAACCTATTGTATAATTCTCTGCCTAATGCGTTTAAAAACCAACTGTACCTTGTTTTTATTTTTATCATACTCGTGTACAGCAGATTAAATGGTAGAAAAGAGATTTGTTTTTTGGTCTGAACACTGTTCGTGATGCTTGGATGCTGCCAAAGTGATGGACTGATTAAGAAATTGTTGGTTACAAGTAGCTTTTGTAATAAATATAAATCAGTACAGAATCGTGATCTGTTGAAGGTCAACGCACATTCACAATGTTATAAAAATTGTCTAGACGCTGTTTTCTTATTGTGGGATGCTGTGTAAATCTTGAGCGTTACATTTTAATTTATTTATATTCCTTTGCCTTCTACTTTATTGACATATCCACACGTCCTGAGAGTTTGTAGTGGGTCAACTTACAGCTACATTGTTGGTGACTGGGGCTGTTCTGCATACATTTTAACTTTTAATACTTATTATATAGTATATACTGTATCACACTGATCAGCCATGCAATTATGACCACCAATAGCTCTGGTGGGGGATTCCCTATCCATAGCACTCAGTACTGATTCAAATGTGGTCCGAGGAAGGAAAAGAACTCATCGGCCGCCAAGGTTAACTGATGCATGTGAGGAGTTGAGGCTTGTCCGCGTGGTCCGATCCAACGGAGGAGCTGCTGTTGCTCAGATTGATGGCTCTGATAGAAAGATGCCGGGATGGATGGCGTGTCACAGTTTGTTTAGTGTGGGGCTGTGCAGCCGCAGACCGGTCAGTTCAGTGCCCACGCTGACCCCTGTCCGCTGCTGAATGCACCCACCTGCGCTCGGCTACAATGAGCATCAGGACATGAAGCAACAGAAGAAGGTGGTCCGGTCTGATGAATCTTTTACATCATACTGATGTGTGACTTAGTTTGGCGACACATTTATCCACTGGTAGGGAATATATCTTCTTCACAACAGATACTTTGGCTTGTCTTATCAAGGACCTCACAGGTGGAAACGCTCATATTAATGATGGCGCATTAAATGTCCCATTAAACTAGTCCAGTGATCCGTTGTCTGTAATACCAAGGCTCTTTGAACGTTAATCTAAATTGGATGTTATTAATGGACGTGGCTGATTACACCTCTGAAAAATGACGGTGGGGCGCAGGCAGACGATGCTGTTGTGGAATGATTTTTGCTTAAAAAGTTGAAGTAAAAGCAGTGACACCAGCACCATTTAAAGGCATCCTACGGTCTGACAGCTTCCCCTTGCTTTGGATATTTTAACTTTCAGGACTTCAGCAGTTATTTTACACCACTGACATTCAGCCAGCTATATGTGTTTGGCTTTATAATTAGATTCTTTTGTATTGATCACCAGCTCAAAGTGCAACAATGGGATTTTGAAACGCAATTGTTCAGCTCTTGCGAGAGTGACCTTCCTCAGATTTGGAGACCGCGCTGGCCGTTGTGTTAATAGATGAGAGAAACTGGTCACTTCAGAGGATCATGCAATTATGCTACAAACAAACAAACAAAAAAAAAAAGGTATTCAATGAATGATGCTGAGCTCTTTGAAGGCCAGCCTCAATGCAACATATCTCCACTACCCGAGGATCTCTTTGATGTCTGATGAGTAAAAGAAACAAAACTAACGGTCGTGTTCATTTGAACAAATTGAAATGTTTTTTTCATAGAGATGATTGTTCAAAGTTTACTGACTAGGCTTTAATGCTCAAATACTAAGTTGATGTGATGAAAGCACGGTGAACTCGTTGTATAATCTACAACTACACTATTTCATGGTGAGTCAGTTCATATTAACGACTAAAACAACAGCTCGTTATCTGTTTTTATGAAGCGAACTGTGACTTTGCACATAATGAGTGCAGCTCAGTCTAATTCCCTTCAAATAAAACATTTTCACCATGATTTTTTGGTTTTATTAATGCCTTTAATCCTGTTTATCTTCACCTCGCTCCACTGCTGTCACCTCTAGTTCCAGCTACCTGCATATCTGTCCCAGAGGGAAACACGTCTCCCTGGTTGGCTCCTAAAATACCACCTGTACTGTGGCGTTTCCATGACCATATGACAGCGTAGACTCCCATTGAGTTTCCTCCCTGGTCCCGAGTGATGTTCATGTGTGATGAGGATTCTCCTCCCTGACTCACACATGACTTCACGCTCATCTGCTCCCTCCTGAGGAACAAAACACAGACACCTACCTCCCTGACATCTTGAGTGGTTGTGTCAGACAGCTCTCAACCACTTTACCGGTTATGGAGTAAACAGATTGTTGAGAACACTTTGACATTTGCTCTGACAACTTTGGACCATGACTATTATCTGGGCTACCACGGCAAATAAGACGACAACCCCTGTGATTAATATGTGTGGGTTATTTTAAACGGTGCTGAGGCAGTTCCAGCCTCCCAGAGTGCACGAGAGCGGTGTTGCAGGAAGTGTCTTGTAGTCGCGGTCAGGTATAAGTATATAATCTATTGGAGAGACTCTATAATAATAATAGTGATGTCGAAGGACTGCAATTACCCGACACTTGATTTCACTGCTGGCACAAGAACTAGGTCATATTCAGAGAGAGGGAGATTCAGGAGCTCGTAGAGCATTAGTCATATTGGATGGCATTTTAAAAGACAACACATTTGGATGCAAAACAATAGAGTAGAGCTGTGTCACACTATTTCAAAAGGGAAAGATTACACATGCAGACATGTAGTAAAAAATACACACACATATATATTAAAATGTCTTATCATGACTTTATGAGGTCTTAAAATTTGAAGGTATTTTTGAGGTAAATTTTGAGACCAAAAGAAACATTGAAAAAGTGTGTGTGAATAATTAATTTATTAAAAAACAAAGATGAACTGGTAACATAAAAACTGGAGTACTGTGAGAGCATTTGCAAATTGTCTCTGAGAGCGGCAGAACATACGTGGATGGAAGTTCAGAGCCTGTTACACAAGTGTTTATACGCACAATTTATTCTCCCAGCCTGTTTGAGTTCTGTTGTATGATAGTGGTCTATGGTCTTTATCGTAAACTAAAATTGTTAAGTTAAAGGTGTCACTGGCTACAATTTGAAGTGGGGCTGAGGTATTAAATACAATATTGAGAAGGTCATAAAAAGTCTTACAAAGGTATTGAAATTAACTTCAAGATTCCTGTGTATACCCTGTATATATTTTAAACAAATTACTGCCTATCCAGCAGCGCTAACAAAAGATTGCCATGCTTACTGTGGAAGAAAGCTCAGACCTTTTTGTTTGTTTGTCTGTTTGTTTGTTTGTTTGTTGTTTTTGCTTGCCTTTGATGATCTGGACACAGGCCTGATGTTATTACCATTGGAAACATCGGACGTGTGGTGCCGCCTCAAGTTGCCCGTTTCTCAATCAAAGTGTTGCACTTGAACGCTCACACCAGCAGGTGGCAGTAGTCTGAAATTGTCTTTCAAAAGGTGGAAGAGCTACTTTTAGCTGAGAGACTATTAATCTTATAAGGGCGAAAACCATCCACAGTTTTTTTTTTGAAGATGCAAAACGAGATCCTCTGAAGTGACTAGTTTCTCTCATCTACTAGCACAACGGCCAGTATAGTCTCCAAATCTGAGGAAGGTCGGTCTCACAAGAGCTGAACAATTGCGTTTCAAAATCCTATTGTTGCACTTTGAGTGCTATGTGTGCCCTTTGATCTCGGCACTGGTTTGCTAAGCTGTATCGTCCATCAGTGAACTCTCCGTCCAAATCATCATGGTGAATAAAGATCCAACTCCGGCACAAAAATTAAAATCACAGATGACCGTTTCCTTGGTGTGTCATAGCTTCCAGCTTGTAAATGCTAACTGGGACGCACCAAGTGACTTCTTACCAACGTTTGTGGAACATAATTTTGGGGGGGGGGGGAATTTTATTTTTTTTTTAAAAAAGTTTCCAAAACTCCACATAAAAAAAATCTCATTAAGAGGAAGGATTAAAGTCTGAAAGGGAAAGGATTGGTGGCAACCAAAGATTTTTGTTGCTGGAGAGCGCCGAAAGAAGAAAAAGGGCTTTTTTGAGAGCATAAATGTTTGTCAGTAAAGCTTATGTAATTACTCCAATTGCCAGAAGGGAGAGACAAATTTTCCACTTCATAACTTTAATATCTCCATGGTGATTTATGTCAATGCATCCTGTATAAATTACTAGTGCGTCTGCTGCTATGTGGAGATGCATCCTTTATTAATAAGTAAGGAGGCATCAGATGGCCTATTGAAATTGAATTCTCCATGCAGCTGAGATGATTGGATTGTTAAGAAATAAATAAATAAAAACAATTCAACTTTTCAGTGTAGAAAAAGGCTTTTGGTTTGACCTTTATTCACACTCCCAGTAAAAATTTCTTTTATTTGTGGGAGATTGCACATTAAAATGTCTGAATGCCTAATCTGAATCAACAAAAGACTATTTTCCCTGTTTATTTTGTTACATTTTGATTGGACATTGAATGAATATTCATTCATACCAATACAGTATCTGAACTAAAACCCCAAAATCGAGCTGAGATAATAAACAAGAACAATCTGGTACACATCAGAGACAGGTGATCCAGCTGTGACATGTCACAAGTAATTCATATCAACTTCAGTTGGGATCCAGAACGTGTGCCTCATGTGACAAATGTGTGCTCCACCGCTCTGCCTCACAGTGGGAGGAGGATGTAGAGCGCGAGGAAAGACGAGAGGAACCATGAATCTTGAGTGGAAATTTAGGGCATTTATGTGCAAACAAACTGCGGTTTAGCTTTGTTGGTACATTAAACAATGAGGCAGTGGTTGAACTTGTGTGCAGGTGCAAGGGCAGTAAGTTCTGGGAGGGGCCTTTAAAACATCCTTCAGTGTTGGTTCCTCAGCTCCACATGTTTTATAGTTCATGTGTTCAGTCTTTGCGTTGAGTGTTTCCTACTGGTTGTTTCAATGTTTTTAGCCGAGCTAAATTTGTTTGTGATCAGAAAATGGGTTTAGATGATGGACACAGGTAGTAATTATCTCCAGTATTATATAACGTGTTATTAAATTATATAACTTCAAAGTACCTGCATATGAGTGTCAGTGACACCTCTGTAGTTTAGAATACCTCTATACGCAGTATTTTTCCATGTATTTAAATAAAAGGATTTATGAAAAAAAGTGTTTTTACTATCAACAATCATTTCTTTTTCTGTTTCTAGCATATCAACTGTCCCAAGGCCATGAGTCCCTTAATGAGGGTGTCATAGTTTGCACAGTATGTGTCTCCATTACGTGCGGCATTTTTTTGTTTTTTTTTGTGCAGGATGGCAGGAGTTCTGGTCCAAGTAACCGATTAGTTGCTTCGTTCTGCCGGGGGACAGATGTCTGGCTCTTAATCAAAAGGTTTACATTTGTATGCCCTCCTGACCTGACATCACCCCACTGGTTCTCGCCTCTTTGATCTGGACTCACGCTGGTGCAAAAGTCATTAGCTAAAGCTGTGGTTCACGACGCAAGACATCCACTCTCCGTTTCCTTCAAGGTCTCGGTGCAGCGGGATTCAGACGACGGAGAACGACAGTTCTCTGAGCTCTCTCTGTTTTGTCAGCTCATTTCCCTCAGGTTTGCTACGCAGGCTAACATTACCCTTAAAGGTACCTCTAATGAGCATTTAGCAGGGGAAAAGAAACGCTCACTTGCACCCTGTGTGTCTTAATTACACGAGTGTGTCACTGTGGTGACAGGGTGTGGGGACTGACAAAGTGTGTGTCACTCTGCAGTCTAGGGGAGACCTCTAATGAGCTTGTTTTTCTGTCTGATTGCATCGTTGTTGTCTTGAATTGTCATGTGCTACTGGGACAGATTACATAATCAAAAAAAATAAATAAATAAAAAAACCCAAAACAATTGAATGGATTTGGATAGATTGCAAAACAAAATGATGGTGAAATGTCACATTATTAGCATCCAGTGAGATGTGCTGCTAGATTTGATTTATTTTTGATATAAGATTTTTTTTTCTTTTTGTTTTTGCATAGGTTTTAAACCCATCACAAATAAAAATGGGATGCTTTTAAGGGTTTGGATGAATTTGGTGCAACACGCCGTTTCTAAACCATAGTTAGTCCTCATTTCCTTTTTATCCTCACCACTAATTAATGTCTGTTTGGTGATGGTCTGTCCCACTGTTTGATGGCCAGATCAAAGGTTGAGCGATAGTTTATCCTCAATGGACATCAGTAGAAGCAAGCAGCTGTGGTTTTGAGCCAAACAATCCACTTTAGTATTGGTTTATTACAAAAAAAAAAAAATCTTGAGATGTACTGATACTATAACTTTTGTAAACATCCCATCAAATCTGAATTGAGTCCGGTTTCTATTGCGTTACTCCAACAAGCACTGACAAAGATGAACAAAACAGACCCAGAGAAAGACTCAATAAAATTACTCTATAATACGGATTCAGAAACCGTAAAACCCACCTAATGAGTGCCGTATTAACCCCTTGTCATCCTCTGTGAAATGTATGCAGTATATGTCGGAAAGCACTTCCTGTTGCCTAGTGACCATAACATTGCCCGAGTAATGACCCTTGAGGAAAATGGATCTTGACAAGGGTTCAGTACATGTATGGGTAGAGGATACACCTCTCCAAGCAGCTGGAACCACTATAAACAAGAGCTATATATAGATTATTTAGCTTGACAGGAACGGGAAGAAAACCTTGGCATTTTGCTGATGGAAGAACTGCTCTCACGACCAATAATATTTAAATTCATTGTCAAACTCTCATGTAACATCAGCTATATCTTGTATTCCTGTCCCCATCAGATTCTTACATGTACGCTTCAGTCACATGTTTGTATGTCTCCTCTCTTTGTCTCTTCCTGACCGGGCTCAAGAGAATCAAATTAAGGATCCATAAAAGCTAGTATGGATTTGGAAAAGTGGATTAGCCTCAGTTTCATTTAGTTTTAGTTCATTTCAGTTATGATGAATGTAGCTAAATAAAAGATGCTAACGCTAAGAGTTTAACTGAGAAGTAACGATAGCCATATAATAATGTAGCGTCTGACACGACGTTAAAAGGATGACGAGGTCGAAAATATTCTGTTATTGTTATTTATTGTTGGAACTGAAATAGTGAATGTCGACCGTAACTACGCCAAAAATAACAACATCCACAAACTTATCTGACAGCCTTCCAGAATGTAACTTTACTTATCTGACATAATAAATGTGAAACCCCTACACCAGATTTCAGTGCCTGGATCCCAGTTAGAGATCCATTTACTTCTATTTTATTTGGCTTTAGGAGATATCTGTAAAAATATATCTCTGACTGCTTTTAAAATCTGTTGGTTCAGTCAAATGCACAACAGCTCTTCACCATTTTTTAAATTAATTTTACAGTTTAGACACTGTTGAAGCCTATGACTCAAACTAATGTGGCTAATCTCCATGATCAACTGCCATTCAGTGGCCGTAACCATGGAGACGGGGTGACGTCACGTGCATACCCTCTAAAAACGTGTAAAAACTATCCTGAGCCACTACACTTTACCTGGCTACCTGACACAAATGTATTTTTTCGATTTATGCTGACTTTACAGAGGCGAAGAAGTCGGAGGATCAATTATGTTGTGTTTAAATGTTTTGATACGATGGATGTTTTCATCTCTACAGAAAAATGTTTCCAACTCTACCTCATGGTCACATTAGAAGATGGAGAAATAAGGCTGTAGTCATAGAGAGATGCTAAACTTAAATTTGAATTCTAACGCACACTTTCTCAGTCTGAGAAAGAACACAAATTGTGCTTTGTTTCTAACCTCCCAACCCTGTTTGATGATCCAACAGATATTTTGCCTGAAGCACCTTTGTTCTGACTGATTTTGGTAGGATGGTGGGATTTCGTGGCAGTCCGCTCGGCTGTTGTGCTGTTTACCAGAACGACTGCCGAATGCACGCTCTGGCCTTTTTGCTTTAAAAATAATTTCACAGCGGTGACCTGACCACCAAAGCCTAACAATGCTTTTAGCGGAGTGTTCTATTAAAAGCCTGCACTGCAGCTTTTGTAGGGTAACACTTAAAGTTGTAGAACATCATGTAGCCTCCTAAAGCATCATAAAAGTAAGAGCAGCAGCACACTCCCTCCGTTAAGTGTGTTATGTAACCTCCACTCTAACTACTGTAATCCCCAAATGCATTAGACAGGAGGCTCTGAACACACAGCAGTGCGCTTTGACAACAATGATATACACCTGCTTTCATGAAACGCACTCTCAGAGAAAATCTTACCCTTTGGCACCTTTCTGCTCTTAATTACTCCCATTGTTTTAGACTCATTTATCAAGGATGTATTTAATATTGTCGACGGCACTCCGCAGTAATATGATAATGTCATTAATCCCATTGACGCAACTGTGCTCCCAACAGGCCAGTCACATTTAAATGTACAAACAAACGCTAAGGGTTTCAAATAAACAGCTGTCTGCGCTTCGGCTGACAAAAGTGAGGAACGACAGAGTTGCACAGTATTCGCAGACGTGCCCCGATTAACATAAAAAGCTGCCACTTGACATTGCAGCGCGAGACTGTTGCAAAATTAGGGTCCTCACAAATTGCTACATGCAGAATGGATCTGAGGCTGGGAGACCCGGGTGACAGAAGAAGGAGAACATAAAGAGTGCTTACTGTAGCTCGCAGACGAAATGAGAGGGAGTGTAATTATCTAACAAGTGTATAATGTGTCCTCTGGAAATGTACTGAGTCCAACCGGCTCCGTTATAATTAGATTCTGATTGTGATCAATCTACTTTTTTTATGCGTTAATTGCTGCTGACGGTGTTGTTATGTATTTACGTCCGGGTTTTACGTCATGATAATCACTTTTTATGAAGGTGGTTGTTTCACCACACAGACGTCTAATAGCATTATTTACTAGTTGTCCGAAGAAGTTGCAGAAACAGTTTTCAAATGAGAAGTAACAGTAAACTCATTACACTCATTACTCTACTCATAATAAGAAAACACGTAATGTATTTATGCATTTATAAATAACATAATCATATTTGTTTACGGTTGTGTTTACCGTGTGTTATACGAAGCTGAATATGTTCTGAAAATGAAAAGTTAGATCTGAAATTCATGAGAAAATAAGCAGCATTCACTGGTCTGTGATGTTGTGGGCGTGTCCTGTTGAAGGTCTCACATAGTCTCCTGTGGTTGGACGGGGCGGCTCCGTGGGTCTACCTCCTGACTAATGATGCCGTCCACATGTTGAAAAACAATTTTCTTGTCTCCAGTTTGTTTGTAGCTGACAGTTGGTCAATAGTGGATGTGTTGGGCTCTGGTTGCCTAGGTAACCCTATTGTATATATTTCCTGAGCAAGAGATGAAGCGATGTTACCATGTATGATGACACAGCGACATCTGGGTTCACCTGATACTCCAAGCCTATCAACTAGTGACGTTTGATACCACCGGTTTATATCCGATACGGAGTAAAATGCAGACTGGTATCGGGGCGATACCGATACTTTGTACATAAATAAACCTGAATGTGTCTGATAAACCTAAAAAAAAAGTAGTATATTTAAAATCATAGCTTCATAAAGAATACAAGACATCAGAGTAATTTATTTATTTATTTTAAACTCAGAAGTATATTGAGGTAGTGACCTCATTTACTATATAGACGAGCTAATACAACAACAGAAAAACCAAACAGGACACAATCATACATAATGTGAGAAGTTTCTAACTCTAAAAACTAAAAAAATTAAAATAATAAGACCATTAAAATAAATTGTGTAATTGTTGAGACTTCTGTCCACGTCATCATAAATGCCTCATATTCTGTGTTGTGGTTTAACCTGAGTTTGTGTTTCACAAGGTTTGTTCTGTTGCCACAACTCAATAGTTTAGTTACTTTCCGCCATGTTCCTGTTAATGATATACATCACTTCAAACAACTGAAGTATCAATATTTTGATTTGAGAATCACCCCCATGCCGCTACTGTCAGTGTGTTTTATTTGGAACCTAAGTCATGGGCGACATTTCCTTCACGTAAATGATCCCCTTAGAGTTCAGGTATGTTCACACTGGTGCAGCCCACTCTGCATCACCCCAGCATTTTTTTGCCGATAAATCACTAAATTTCTGTACAGACTTTTTACGTAGGAGGTTGTCTCACCACACAGACATCTAGTCGATGGATCTCATCAGGACTCCATTGTCTCTTGTCCCCACACATGACTCCAGAAGCATATGAGAGATTGGGCTGCTTCAACCTCCCTTTTCCATTGTGGAGAATAATAATAACGGAGGAGTATCTTGATTAATAATTTGCATTAATATATTCATAGCTTATCCAGATCAGTTCTGAGGTTGCTTCCTGGATGGATTTTACATTCATCAGGTTTATTCTTTAGTTACTGTTGCTGCCATAAAATCTGGTGTCGCACCACAAACAAACTGCACCGAACTTACCTGACGTTGTGTCAGTTTTGGTTCCAGATATTGATCGAAGCCCAGATAAACCGTGTTAACAAAACAGGTTAGGTGGAAAATCCCAATATGCCCTGAACATATCAGTAAAGTGTATTTCCCTATGAATAAGTTTCCCTATGAATGCTGCTGACATTAACAGAGGTTTCTTGCAGTTTTAGGGGAGGACACATATTTATGACTCCAACACCAAATTAATTCTGAAACGGTGAAACCGTTTAATGGTTTTTACTCCAAATCAAACAAAATCTTAGCAAATACTTTTAGTGATGCATGACCTTCATATGTAACGTGTTTAGAGACAAATTCCAGTTTGTTATACCACAGCTTGAAAGTCTGGGACTTGAGACACCAGATTCTTTAATGCAACAAAAAACCAGGGCATTTATCTAACTCTAATCACAGGTGTGAATCCCCATCTGCTGCAACAGTCTGGCGCGCCCGTCATACACCCCCAGCCACCTCCTGACAACTCTGCTGAAGTTCATGAATGCGGCGTTGCATACATTAAAGTAGAGAGTAATCCATAAGCGATTATGTTGTACTTAAAACTAATTGGAAAAACAGTATAAACACATATTAGGAAGAGTTGTTCATTAACTCTATTTATTAATGTAGTAATGCTTCTAAATCCCCGCCCTTTGTTGTCACATTGCTTGGAATATATTACACTGATTGTGGCAATATGAGAGGGAACCGAGAGGGAGAGGAGTAAACACAACACACTTAATTCAATATTGGCTTAAATCATTTTGCATGAAGAGCAAATAAAGAAATTACAGCTACAACACTTGTACGCATGAGCAGTGTGAACAAGATTCAAGTAGATGCGGTTTATTTGCACATAAATTAAGCATGAAATTCATCATTCGCCAATTGCATCATGTCTTCTAATCTGTGCGCATGCTATTATAGGCACATCAATTGGGAAGAAGGTGTGAGAACAAGGCAGAAGCCCTTTTTTTTTTTTATAAGAGCACTCACAGGCACTAATCAGGGGGGAAATGAAACACGAAAAAATTCCACAGCTAAATGTCAGATGGTGATAATATGTGGAGCTTTTCATCCTTTGTTGGTCTGGTCTGTGCGGTTGTGTGTACGTCTGTGCGGGTTACGTGATGAAATGTGTATTTGTAAAATTAAAGGTGGCTCAAACCGGCACGAAGGAGAGGTTTTTCCACTCAGAGCGATAAAGAAAGCGGAGTCCTTGCTCCGGTGTCAGTTAATCAGCTGCCTTTTAAAAGGACTGATAATAATAATGATGACTTCTTTTCAGAGCGACAGTACGTAACAGGCTCCAAAGGACCTTCATCCTTCTGTAGCTGAGAAAATAAAAGCAGTGGCATTGATTTAATGACTAGCTTTGCTAGTCTAAGCGCACACATAATCACTCTGCCCCTACCTCCCTACCCTTCCTCCTTTTCCTTCTTTCCTGTTTGTTGTCTCTTCATCCACATGTTGTTTTTGATCAGTTTAGACTGTTTCAGTGCGTGTGAACAAAACAAAAAGAATAGACTCCAGTAGCTTACCGTGCCTTTTCTATAAATTCTTGACAGTAGGAGGAGTCACGTTCATTTAAAGACCTCCTGAGATGCCCTCTACAACCACCACCACCCACCACACACACCTACTGTACCTCTTGGGGAAGAGAGACAAGAAGAGAGAGACGGAGAGAGAGAGAGTAGGGAGGGAGGGAGGGAGGGAGGGAGGGTGGGAGTGGTGGAGGAGCATAGAGCGAAGAAAAACAAATCAAGAGCCATAAGCTCCTTGAAATGAGCTTGTTGAGGTGTGAGTAACGGAAAGAGGGAGAGAAAAGCTATGTGTAACAAAGCCAGGGGGTGGAGAAGGACTTGAGAGGAAATTCTCCCGCTCCGTGCTTTGACAGTTCTCCAGTGGAGTCAGATTAGCCGGAGTCAGAGGACTACACGTTTTTTTTTTTTTTATTTCTCTCCGAGAGGAGAGTTGCCCAGCTTAAACTGAAACAACAAGAACGCGCCGCAACTGACAAGAGGCACCGAAGCGAGATTAAAAGGCACGAGGGCGACCGGAGGGTGCCAGAGACATGGAAGCTAACTCTAAAAAACACCGCTTCAGGAAGGGTCGGAGTGCCACCTTCAGCATTGATGGTTTCAACATCACCATAGGTAAGAATCTGAGCATGTAGAAGGATAAAGTGTGATCACATGTGGAAGTGTGTGTGTGTGTGTGTGTGTGTGTGTGAGGCAGTGCTACACGGTGACATCGTTAAACACATCATCACCTTTCAGCTTCTTTGCACAACTCGGCGCGTTAGTCCGTTCTGCTGAAGTTGGCGCTTGCCTCTGTGATGCAACTACACCATGGAAACAAGGGGGCTTCAGTCTAAAGCTTACGTCACCAGGAATTCATTTTATCGTCTTGACAACCAGAGTGTTGAGGAACTTATGTGCCACTTCCCTTTTTTTCTTTTTTTTCTTTTTTCTTTTTGCAACACGTGTGAAAACGCTCCCAGGAACGAGTGTTGAAACAACAGCTTCGGAGTAAGAGAATGATCTGTGCCGGCATTTCAGAGAATTGTGTTCTGAAAACCGGTTGCAGCTTTGTTTTGTACACACTAGCGTTAACCTTTCGCCAAAAGCAATCGAGTTGTGATGGTAAACAAAATGTGCTGTCAGCCATGCTCATCACTGTTATGATGCTAAAATAGAAAAAAAGTTTGCACAGAACTCTTAGAATAAAGCATTAGTAGAAACCTCAGATGACCTGTAAGACTTTTGCACATTCATTTTCAGACGTGGTAAAGCACCCCTATCTGTGCTGTAATGATAGGGGTTTGTCACAGTTGAGAGTCAAGGCATCACAAGAAGCCAAAAAGTGTGCACGTTTCGTTCATTAGTGGATACCTCATCAGATTTGCTATCAAACCCGGTAAGCATGGTTAGTTACTATTGTTTACCCTGACGTAAATGTCAGGAATGCTTTTACAGGTGGAGACCACTGACATTTCTTCCTTCCTCATCTTTTCTGATTAGCTGCTATTGCTAGTGTGAGGTGATACCTGGACCCTACAAAGGTTGCACAGGCGGTTGCCAGGAGACAGTCAGTTACTCTAGGAGAGCTGGACAGGGCGAGAGAATGTCCTCCGCTGATCAGCAGGACCGGTATCCGCCTTACAAAATGACCTCCAGCAGGCCACTGGTGTGAACGTCTCTGACCAAACAATATGAAACGGACTCCGTGACGGTGGCCTGAGGGGCCGACGTCCTCTAGTTGGCTCCTGCACTCACTGCCCCACACTGTGGAAGAGCAGGATTGTGAGGTCCACTTCTGGCGCCTTGTGCTTTTCACATGTGGTAGACGTGAAACGATCTGGAGAACCTTAAGCAGTCATTGTTCAGCATGATGGAGGGACAGCGATGGTCTGCTCTAGATCTGGGAGTCGGGACCCCAGGACACCATCCGTCGTTTCGTTAGGAGCATGTCCTGATGTCATCAGACCTGCATGCAAGCACATTGGGGCTGTACAAACATTACACATTCTGTATTAGTGTAGATATCCAGTATGATCGCTACTTTAAAGTGAGTTTCATTATCAAACTGATAAGGACATTTAACCCTCTGGAGTCCAGATCATAATTGGCCGTTTTTGACTACTATTGGTTTTACCTTAAAATTTCACCTTAAAAACTGTACTAACAATTTTTAATAAGCCTAGCTTTACTGCTTATTAAAAACGGGTACATAGTTTGAAGTTTGAAGATTCAGTGACACTGTGTCTTGTAGTTACGTCGTCTTAAATTGGTCATGTGATGTGGACGCTCTGGCACGTCCGTGAACTCTAGACAGTTAAAAAGCAGTTTCTTAAGGACTTTTTAAACCTATTAAATAGAACAGAGTTAACATTTAAGCAATAGCTAACATTGGATGTTAATAGCATCAATTAAAATGTGTCTCTTAAAGTGTCTATACACTTTATTTAAGTGTATCAGGAAATGTTGATATAATTAATGTATGTTAGAAATATAAATTTGTTTTTAACCCTTTAAAGCCTGATACAGGGGCAGATATATTGGGGTTTAACCCTTTAAAGCCTGACCGTACCGTTGATGATGTGTTAAAGCACCCGGGATTTAAATTACCGTAACTCACAGTGGTGTGCTCTATTGACAAAATTCAAAGTGTGGCTGAACACTGGGAAGTTCTGCTTTTGTCTGGAAGACCCTCGTGACATCTTAACTTTTCGATTGTACTAACAAATTCCTTGGTGCGTCATAATTACCGTAATGGCAGCTTTTCTCCCCAGCAAGTGCAACTTCCCAGTGTTCTGCCACACTTTGAATTTTGCGAGTTACGGTAATTCAAATAATGAAAGCTTTTTTTATGTGCAGGTGGATGTTCAGGTCTTAAAGCGTTTTTTTTTTTTTTTCTTCTAAATGTGCGTTTCGACATGACATATTTAATTAATTAATATATAATTTCACCCAGTTAAAACTTGGTGATTGCATGTCAAGTTTTAGTGTTTAGACTTAATAGAGGTAGAGATGTGTCTCAGATGAGTTTCGGGTATGTTTAGATCTCTAAAAGCTGCCCTAACGATTTCATGATCCCACAGAAAATGGACTTTGGATGGTCCTCTTCCTTTTACGATTAAAAACACCCGACTCAATCACACGTGTCCTATGGCACTATACTACCCTACAAGCATGGCAGTTGTCATGGTAACCGACGAGTGTCACAATCAATGGCTCACTGGGCCAGGGTTTCAGCCTGCACAGCATTTTACCAATCACCTCCTCTGAAGCGTGACTCCTAAGCATTGGTACCTCGTTGCCTGACTGGACTCCTTGTGTTCTCTTCTTTATTAAAGTCTCCACCTCGATTGTAGCCGGCGGCCTCGGCTCACATTCCAACCGAGGTGTTTTGCCATGTGTTACACTTATTAGCTTTGTTATGTGTCTGTTGACGTTACGAAGCTCATGGGATAAAAAAGATGATTTCAACTTGTCAGCTGCTATGAAATGGTTCAGAGTTATTCGAGTTACTGTTTTGTTCAACCCATTCGACTCTTTCCTTCTTCTATTTTTACCACGTCCTTTTCAGTTTGTCTGAATTTTCATCTTTGTTCCAAATGGCACCCGAAAGAAATTTATTTCACAAAGCAGGGTTCAATTGAAAACAACAGCTGTAATTACTGACAAGCTCTTTTGTGTGTTTTGTTTCTTAGTGTCTGTTGGGAAGACTATAGACTCCCGACATGCGATTCTCAATCATTTCCTAGAGAATTGTTCTCCAAATAATAATCTGTCTGAAATTGTGTTTTTTTTTTTCAAAGAACTTGCATGAAACCAAACTTGAAAAATGTTAACTGTAGAATGTACCAAGTATTATCCAGAGAATCCATCTAAAATAAGATAAACTCAGGAATCATCTTGAGTCATGAATGGCTCAGAAAATACATGCAGATTTATTATTCCAGGATTTTATATCGAAGGTGATACATTTAATGAAACATACAGGAGGCCATGTTTAACCCATGTCACTGTTGTTATGTAACTGGCCAAACAACGGGATCACATTGGACACTGTTCTGCCATTTTACTAGATAATACATATTTTTTTAAATTTTATTTGAATCTAATCTTCTAATCTTATTTTATTTTTATCTTTCTTTTTACTTGTGGGCCTTAAAAGTGTTTCTTTTATGATATGCAACTAAGCTTCTGTGACCAAGTGGATCATTAAAGTCTAAATCATAGATCTTCAACAGGGGGTCCGGGACCCCTAGGGGGTCCATGGAGGTACTGCACAGGGGTCACAAAGTCTTTGGTTGATTAGAAATTTTTATACATTTTTTTTTTTTTTTTTTTTCCCAGAAATTTAAATTTCTTTAAATACACATTAACATGAATCCAACATATTTTACTAAAGGGATAAGGGATAGCTTAATATTGAATGCAATATAGTATATAGTAGGAAGGGGCTCCCTACTAAATCTCTCCATCAGCTTGGGGTTCTTGGTCTGAACATGCAATTCCTGAAATAGCCACTTGAGGCTGGCTCCAAAAGTGAGTCAGTAAATCTCCATATTAAAATGCCCAATGTTACAGCACAGACTAATTAATATGTTCACAGGCTGGTTTCTGTAGCTGATATTTTGATACATGACTGTACGGGTTTTTAAATATTATTAAAAATCTCTTGTTTGAATTATACCATGTGCCTTAAAGTTTTGCATAATTTAGGGCGTAGCTGCTTTGAGTAAGAGGCTGGTGTCATTGCACATAACTAACTACCTGCCTTAGCATCGCCCATGTGCCTAAGCTCAGGCATGTTTAGTCCATTCTCAAATACAGTCAGTGTTGTTAGGACATCATGCTGGACAGTGTGATAGCTTCAGAGACCTCCCACTCAGCTTTCTGATGCTGGATTGATGAGCTTCTCTGTGACAATTTCTGTGGCGTCTCTCTCCAGCTCTCTTTGTCTTTTTTTTTTTTTTTTTTTTCCATTTTATTGTGGGCAACCAAGGACAACTCAGTGAATGTCTTGCACAGGAGAATGTTTGAATGTCTCTTTACTCTGCCTTTCAGAGAGGGCATTCAGGACAGAACAACTATACACACCTTGGATTTCTGATGTGGCCACACAACATGACACACACACACAGTACTTACATTCTAGTGTAGCCTCACTCATTACCTTTACTCTCTCTGTTTCTTGCTTTATTTGTGTCTCTCTCTTGCCTGGCATGGAGGCAGCGAAAAGCAGAAGGGCACAGAATCAAACATTAGTGGGCACAGTGGTGAAGTTACACACAGACTTTATACTCTGTTTCCATGGTGAGAACATATTGCGTGTTTTCTTCTGAATGCCCTTTTTATTTCTGATGACATACACGGTCAGAGGAGCCCACACTCCTCGTAGCTCAATCAGTAGATTTCACACCGTCCCTTTGTTAGATCCTCTCGGCCTGTATGCAGAAAATGAACCTCGTGGTTCAGCTCCATGTATGATGCTCCAGGACACAGTTAACAACACTCGCTACAGCTATTTCCAGGAGTATTCCAGGGGGGTGAATCTCAGAGTTGATTAAACGCTACAAGTTTTTGGTTTTCCAAATTTGTTCAAGTCAAATTATAGTCCGCTCGCTGTTATTAAAGCTGGTTCTCTGTGAATGTTTGACTGGAGCTTATACAATATATACAGTATAATACACTGATGTGGCATAACATTATGACCTGCTTCCTGATACTGTGTAGGTCTCTCTTGTGACTCATCAGAGAATGGACATGGGTCTTCTGAGGGTGTCCTGTAGTGTCTGGTAACACAATGTTCTTAGTTTGGGCCATTGGGCCCTTTGGGCTTGAGGACAGTGATCTCTGTGGATCATCCCACAGATACTTAATCACTTTGGGATCTAGTGAATTTGGAGGCCAGGTCAACATCTTGCGCTGTTGTTCGTGTTTTTTTCAGTTGTGTCTAAACCATTTTGTATCGGGCTGCATCCTGCTGGGGATGGCTGTGGGGTGGGGATGTCTGGTCTGGTCTAGGTGGGTGTTACATGTTTAAGTAACATCCACATGAATGTTGGGTCCAGAAATTTCCCAGTTGAACACTGAATTGTCACATTATCGTCAATATTATTTACTTCTGGTGTTTATGTCTTGTGCATTACGTCATATTTATTGGGCAGAACCACTTTGCACATGTCAAAAAAGTGTGATTATCTTTCAGCTAGCAACAAGTTATTTAACCCCAACTGATGCAATGAGTGAAATCAAATTGAAGAAAAACAACAGTAGAACACAGATCAATGTTTAACAGTGAAAGGATTTCCACACGTACAATGAGAAGGGAACTCAATGGATTAGGAGTGAACAGCTATGTAGCTTTCAGAAAACCACTAATGAGTGAGGCTAACCGGTATAAAAAGGCTTCAGTTTGCTAGGGAGCATAAAGATTGGACTCACAGGCATATTCCAAGATGACAATGGAAAGTTTTATCTGGCTCAAATTGTGAAAGAGTGGTTCGGGGAGCGTGAGACATGATTTTCACACATGAGTCGAGACCTTAACCCTGTTGAGAGTCTTTGGAGTGCAGCAGCGGTCAGACTCTCCCATCATCAATACGAGATCTTGGTGAAAAATGAATGCAACACTGGATGGATATATGTAACACTGGTGACACTGCAGAAGCTTATGGAAACAATGCCACATCAATTGCATGCAAAGCTAAAGGTTGTCCAACAACAAAATAGTGTGCGATTCTCATCATATCTGTGAGAGAGGGTTTAAATAAAAACATCATGTACTGTCACTCTGATAGTGTACACTTCTCTTAAACCTTGGTTTTTATATTGGGAGGCAAAGGATATGAGTTAGCACAGCCTCTTGTAACTTGCTCGCTCATAGTCAAGTGTGGGTTGACATAATGGGTGTGGACAAAAGAGGGAATTGGTTTAACTCGGCGCGGAACAAGACAGGCGACACAATATTGGAGTAAAGCACGTTTTATTTCACTGTGTCGCTAATGGCAGCCTCGTGAGTCTCTGCTGAAAACTAAAAACGATGACTTTCGTCTTCCAACAGATCTGAGGACAATCTGATTAACACTATTATTTTTCATCACAGGAAAACAGCCTTGTGTTCTCTGCCAGTCGAAGAATTACGCCTGCAGATGTCCACATACATCTTAACCCTTCAAACGTCTGTGTCCTCCAACACAGCACGATTTAACAAAATAAGATGTTTATTTCAGGACAACAAATTATGAATGTAGAACTGCAGGCTCGAACGATGAAGAAAATAATTAAAGAAATACATCAAACTTAACCAAAGCTTGTAAATAGAACATAAATTAAAGGTTTGTGGGCGAAAGGAGATGATGCTTATTACAGTAGCAGGATATGAAAACATTTTGTCACCGCATGGGATAAAGAACTTGCAGAATTTAAATAACATGTATTTGTCTTAATTTAGAAAGCAGCTAGGAGGATGTGGCGGTCCAATTGGATAAATGTTGTTTATCAGGCTGTGCTTTCATCTCAGATATCTGCAGGATGTGGTGGAAGGTCACTTTCTATCCTGTGATGTCGGCGTCATCCTTCTGGGAGCCTAAGCCGTGAGCACGGTGGTGTCCTGGATTTAGCCCCGCTGTGGGCTTTGGGGGGGGGGGTCAAAGGTTGTGGGTCCTCTGGGAGGTCACCAGGGGCGCAACCTGTCCCCAGTTCATACTCAATCCAACTCCTCTACAAATTTATATATTTCAAAAATTTCCCCCGTTCGAATCTGGCATTGCAGACGTTAGTGCGGACTTAATGGAGGAGCTCCATCACGTGTTTGCTGTTTATTGCATCTACTCCTGCAGCCAGGTTAAGCGTTTTATTGGAACATTAAAAGCCTTCTCCGTCTGTCTTCAGCTCCACATTAAAGCGATGGAATGGATTCTTATCCACAAAGTTACCTTAATTTACTGGGCAGGTTATACGAGTGCACTCAATTACTCCGGGAAACCTGAACCCTGCAGTTCTTTGATGCATCTCTCTGGTTCATTGTGGCCACACATTCGAGCAATAAATGTTCAAATAAAAGGGAAACCTCTCGATGAACTGACAAACCAACATCTTTAATGCAGCTTTAGTTTTGTTGGGTCACAAAAACTAGTGCACTGCGTGTATTTCAGATTCCTGAACTCGTTTATTATTGCTGTGAATTTGAGTATTTTAAGTAAGTTAATTAATGGTTTTGACAGTGGATAATTAATGGTGTGTTTATGGATTTATTAATTCAGCGTAGAGTTGCTTGTGTAGTTATAAATGTTTATATGTTTACTTCCCCTCCTTTCATTACACATTTGGTCATACGTGCAAGTAAGCCATTGTAAGGGTTTTCTGAATTTGTAATATTACATGAGATAAAGTTAGTAATAAATAGAGAACACTACAAAAACCTCATCATGTTGGCAGCTGCAAATGTTATTTAGCTGCTGGCAAAAGTATTTAGTCTTAAAAATTAATTAAAAATCTAGATGGTGGATTTTCCACAACCTGGAAGTACAAAGTGTGTTATTTTAATGGCATTTAAATGCGCCTGATAAAATATTAATTGACAATTAAAGCTAATCTAACTTCAGGTCTACATTTTATGAATTGCCTTTTAAAGTAGAAGTGACTGATTAGGCCTTCACAAAGAATAATAGGTTGTGATCAGGCTCAGGTTCTGTCACCGCAGGGTAAAAACTCTTCCTCAGACTTTGCAGAGACCAAACATGGTAAGTTCACATTGATTGGTTTAATCACTGCAGTGTAAAGAGATGACGTTAAACTGTAGCAACAACAGCCAGTGATTGCGGTGTTTGTGTGAATTAGAGCTGTGGTTGAGTACTCCCAGCATGCATGAGTGGGTTTAAGTGACCGGTCAATGAAGGCAAACATGACCCCAAAACACACCTCTGTTTCAGTTTTACTCATACAGCAAAACAAAACCAAAACATTCAAAACCGTCTCTATGACTCTAGTTAAGCCCCGAATTAAGTTCCTCATGTTTAAAAAGAAAAATTAAATTGGAAATTGGAAATGTTTGGAGATTTTTCTGTGCTCATCTAAGTGGCTTCTTCAGATCTAAATGACTGTTGGGAGTTTATTAAATTTTAATATGTTTTAATATTGTGTGGTGTTCACTCACATGACTCTGGGTCTATTAACAACCAACAGAGCCATGTATTAGAGAGAGTCTGGCCAACTCACTTAATGAGCGCCATGTTAAATCAGAGGGACGATTCTACAGTGAAACCCTAGAGAGTGGATGTGCTTTGTTGACATAAATGTCTTATTTTCACCATTAACGGGCTTATAAATGTTATTGCCAACATCTGTCAATATGTAAAAGGTCGTCACTGAAATATCCCAGCATCTACTTACTTTAAATATCTTAAATGAGCCTGTAAAATGATTTGTAGCCCAATCGCCTCATCAGTCATTGAGCTGTGTTTACCTTCTCCTCAGTCTCTGTGTTCATCCATCAACATTAAAAGTTTGAAATTACTCAGAAAAAAATTATAAATACTCAGAAATAGAGAAAATTAAACTAGTCTTACTGTTTTTTAGTATTATGATTATAATATTGGCACACTAGTCATAATACTCAGGCAAAGTTGTGGCTCAATTAAATTTATTTACATCGACATAAATTACATGTACACATGTATTTCACACAGGACTTGACATTATTTTTTTTGTTTACCAGCCACTTCCTGGTTATTTCTGCCTCTCTTACCAGTTCTGCACTCTTTTCTTTTCTTTTCTTTTCTTTTCTTTTCTTTTCTTTTCTTTTCTTCAGCCATGTATTCAGTGTTTTGTCCTCTCCAAATAAATTGAATGTTATATTTGGAAAATACTCCATTTTCCTAGTTATTAAGTGACTTAAAGTTGGTTGGTGTTGTTGGTTGCCAGGGGCAACCGTGTCTATCTCGTTGCTAGGGGCAGCGGAGGTCCACCGAGAAATAATCGTCGTTGAACACTGGCGATTCGCCAATCAGAAGCGAGTGTTCAAGAGAGCCGTGTTCTAATTTCCGTTAAATAGCTTCTTTTTTTTTTCTGTCTCCCCCCATCCTGCAGTACGGTCCATCTTCAGCTTTTCTTTTGTTTGTCTCGTCCCAGGGCCACGGGAGAACGTCTGACTACAGTGACATCGGTCACGAATGAACCAATGAGCTATAGTGTCATAGTCTCACTTTGCATTTCGTTTATTATTTCAGATACCATCTGAGAAAACTACAATTAAAAAAAAAAAAATATATATATATATATTTCAGGCCGCCACAGTGGCTAGTGGGAGTGGCTGTGCTACCTGCCACTGCTGAAATTCAAATTTGGCGGGTTTATGTTAATGTCAAGCCCTGGTTTCCCTAGTTTATTCTAGCATGAGGCTTGGTTAACTTCAAACTTAATTCATTTGTAAAGCGGTGTTTTTTGAGATCAAGTTTCACATTAATGATGGTATGACTTTACTTTTCCTGTATAAAATCTTAACAAACACCAAAGAGAGACGTTGATAATTACTTCACGTAACAGGGACAAATCAGTTGACATCCAGTTCTTCCTTTTAATCTTCTGCTCCCATAACTTTCTCCGTTTTTGTTTCCCTCCACGTTTTCCTGATCCTGGTCTTAAACTGTAGTCTGAACACTGTGGCATATTTTAACTTTTAATCCAACTTTATTCTCTGTTAATACCACTTCTCTATGGGTGAATATTGGTTAGATGTATCTAACATGGCGCCTGTGAAACACGTGACCATCTCAGAACCAATCAGCTCAGATGATTAATTCCCTAGTTGGCCAGACTCTCTATGGCTCCACACGGCTCTGACAACCAGATTTTTATAGTGTCACCTAGTGGACAAAAGAGGACCTGCATCTCAAGAAGCTCAGTCATTGCTCTCGATGTTCAGGCCTCACAGATCGTGATTGCCAAAAATCAACAGCAGCTAAGAGTTGTGATTGCAGTGGAATGGTGCGTGTTCATCTCATTATGTGGCTCAGCCAGGTTCAAGAAGCTGCTCCTCTCAACGCTGCCTCATCAGTAATTGTCACTCTCCACTCAGGCTTGAAATCAGTGAGTTTAACGCCGCCGCTGCTGCTGCTGATGCTGATGCTGACTGGCTGTGGGCTTGCAGTTTTTGGCTCTTCTGCACAATCATTCCCACACTCTTTGCTCACTTCAGTGGGCAGAGATTCCAGCAGGGCACCAGCCTCTGAAGTGACAGCAACAATTACAAGGCTTTCACAATCATTTAAATCACAGGAAATTCTAGGGTTTATGGAGCAGTCAGAGGCCTCTCCCCGAATCTTCCCCGCCCGCTGTGCTTCCTCAGATAAAGGTTCACAAATCAGTTTGTGTAATGTCGAACGAAGAGATACACAAGAAAGACAGATTCGTTTATACTAAACTCCGGGTCATGAACTTGGAGGAAATAAACAGTCCTTTAACCACAGTTAATATCAATACTATGCTCTGTCTGTTCAACATCTGGATGTGGGGAATACACATATTTCAGTTTATTTTTGTTTATCATTTGTTGTATTTAATTCATGAACAGCAAAATCATCCATGATAAGTTTGGTTGTAGGTTTCATTCTGAATTCTTGATTTGTTTCCTCCAGTGGCAAATGAAGAAGGAGAGAGCTCCGCCCGACCTCAGGCCAGCTTCTCACGTAAGTGGACCTCACACTCTATTAGTTCCGCTCGGTTATTAGCCGGTTCACCAAACCTGTTCATTTCAAGTCATTTCACCTTTCAGATGAAAGCACAGAGGGGTCGTTCTGGCCCGAGTTAATGAGCTAATGGGCAGCTACAGATTTCTGGCCACCTCGCTAAAATGGAGACGGAAGACGATGGTGTTCAAATCAAATGTTACTGAAGCTTAAAAAATCCAGTTTAAGCTCATGAGCTGGGTCTCGCTCACATATAATAGGTTGTCGGACAATTTCACCGGGGAAAAAGATTTCTATTACACGAGTCAATAAATAAAATGTGCAGTAAAACGTATCCAGACGATGATCACCGATGGCATTAAAAATGTGATTTAAACACGTGATTATTTACAATAAAACGTGACCTAATTCTAATTTTGGGATTTAAAAATGTTCTGTTACCTTAAAAATGCTTTTAAACTTTCCAAAAAGAAAAGACTATTACAAACTTGTAGTATTATTTGTCAGCAGTAAGTGAACTACTTTTACAGATTCACTGCCACTGACAACATTCATCCACATGGGGGCAGTATTACAGAGGAGCTCAGTTCTCCCACTCCCTCATACAGAGATTTTAATGAACTGCACCAGGATGTACCTGGAGACTCAGCAATTGTTCACCACCACCTTGAAAACAAATGAAAACACGATTCACGACGCTGCACAAAGTGAGTGCAACACCACAGAGGTTTTTTGTTCATTTATTTATCCATTTGCTTCCGCAGGCTCAAAGTCGCAGAGCGCTTTGTGGAATGCCATCACGGCGGGGATGGGGATCAAAGGCAAAGAGCAGAAGCTCCCCCTGAATGACCCGCGAAGTCCCGAGGAGATACTGGCCGATGATCTCCCTGCAGCCGACGAACCAGATGCCACAGAGAAAACTGCCATCAGGTTTGCTGCTGCCACCCGGTCTCAGTAATGACACCAAAGAAAAAAGAAAAGAAAAGAAAAGAAAAGAAAGAAAAGTCCTGGCTTTGTTAATTATCATGAAGTGAATGTAGTGTCAGGCGCATCGACACCAATGTCCAGCTCGCTATCGTATAAAGCAGTGATTTGCATTCTGTCGATACACCTTCCTCACCAGCACACGGGCTGGAAACAAAGCAGACTTCATTTGGTTTTAGGTTTATAATTTTGGATTAGTGAGAGCGTAATTACTAAGTTGACAAATTTTGAAGTTAAACCTCTGTTTTCTTCTCACTGTGGGAAAAAATATACTCTCCTGTCTGACATTTTGCAGTCTTAATACACACACACACACACACACACAGTGGTAATTGCTATGTATGGCTGCTGACCTCAAGGGACTTGGTCATGATTGATTCCACCTTGATAACAAGGACTTCAAACCACCATTAACATAATTTGTTGTCACTTTTAGAATATTGAATGTCTTTTAACGCCTGATTCCAATTAACCTTGATGGCTCCCGAGACTTTTACAAATGCCGCAGGTGGCCACAAGTGAGCATTTGTCAGAGGATACTAAAAACGTACCCGGCAGTACCCGATAACAGGCTTTTGATTGTATGCAAAATAGACAGTGAGTGATGACGAGCCCCGATTTAGTCTGGGATTTTCAGCAGCTCTGTGCAGTCGGTATTTACAGAGAGATCCAGAATTTATGGGGCGCTCAGTGTGAGATCGTGGGAATCCCATCTGAGTGTTGTTTGTCTTGTGTTTTTTTTATTTTTTTTTTTTACTTTCTAACGACTTAACCGACACGGCCTTCCTCTTTGCCTCTTTTCAACGCTATCTCATGTTACAGCGACGTCGCCCTCGGCCGTAGTCTCTCCTTGAACGAGTGTTGGCGACAAGGAGAAAGTGATTTTCCATTTGAGTGAACGCAGCATCTTCCTTCACTTAAAAGCTATAGCTACAGAGTTTAAAGGAAGACACAGGCCGTGCAAAAAAAGCTTCCCTACAGGAAATGCTTCGTTTGTCCACCGGGACGTTGATTTTATTTCAGTTTCACATGTTAAGCTGTAATATTTGCTTCAATCCCTGCCAAGAATGAGGCAAACACTGCATAACACTTTTGGATTAACAATTCATATAACACTACTGCTGGCTAAAGGGAATGATTAAATACGTATGCAAGTACTAAAAAAAAACATAAAGAATCTGATCTTTGGTTTACTCAAATATTTGTGTGGTGAAATAATGGTTACTGAACGTCCCTGATTCACTATATTATTCATTTCTAACATCTCTGTGGGGGAATATCTCGCTAAAGTCAAGGGACGTCTTTGGACAAACTAACGGTGGTTAATAGAGGGCAAGTCCACGGGGAGCTGAAGGGATCTACAACTGAATGACAAATGGCAAGATTATGGTACGGGGTGATTAAAGGACCGTGGAACTAGCAGTAATCCATAAAATGATGTAACCACAGTGTCACCTCAGAGGCCAGAGCTGCCTGTTACCCTCCAGGCGACGATAATTAGATTTTATTGGAGAATGGAGAGGCATCGCGTGATGTGTAGCAGCCAGGGTCGGACAGATCTGATTGTCATAACCTGGACTTGAATGAAAGGATTAGGGGAAAAAAAAAGGAAAAAAAAGATGTCCAGATGAAAACTATGAAAGAGTTTACGAAGCCACTCGTTCATATTTTATCAGTCGGATCAGCTGAGGTGATGGTTCAAATAGTTTTAGGATTATAGAAGCTGGGGAAACACAACTGAGCCAATCTGTGAAGGGATAAAAAAAAAAAAAAAAGCAAATGTGGAGCCATTAATGTATAAACACATACTGACTCATCTGGTGTCATGCTGTTGTTTCTCCTCATTAGGGATTCATTTTACAGCACCGAGCGACATCTGAGTGGTTTATACGACGCGCTCATGCAGAAACATTTTGTTTAGCTTTTATTGAATGAAATGGAAATGCACAAAGCAAACTTCCCGTCTTATGTAAATCACATCACTTACAACATAGGTCCTTAACAGAGGGATCCGTGACCCCTAGGGGGCAGCGGAGGTACTGCAAGGGGGTCACAAAATGTTTGATTGATTAGACATTTTTTTAACATATTTTTTCACATATTTTTTTGAATTTTCCCCCACAAATTAAAATTTCTTTAAATGCACATGAACACAAATCCAACATATTTTAGTAAAGGGATAAATGAAGCCAGAAGAACTTGTTGTTGCACATGTTTGAAATAAAACACGAGTATTTGAACCAGTGTGGGGGTCCTTGGCATGAAAAACGTTGAAGAACCCTGACTTGCCTTCCTACTGTACGCCACGCCGATTGTATCATTTGTTTTATATACGTAGTCGTTTTTTGGCCCACACACAAACACAGTCTCCGCGGCGTGATTGCGATCAGCACTCACCTCTCATCCGGTTCAATACTTCGACCGATCGACCGACCGTTGTTTCCATTTTAAAATTACGAGTCTTCCGGGAAAACTCTTTAAAGGACTGAAACACAAAAAGCAATTAGGCTTATTTCATTCTGATCCCAGAGGAGGGGACGTGAAAGATTTTGGGAAGAGATTATTATTCATTAGTTGTAAATGGCCCTTTTTAATTAGATACAAATTGCTGTTGTATTCATCTGTAGCTAATGATTCGCTGGGATATAATGCTAACGAGGGACCCGTAGGTTTGTAGCGATTTTTAAATCTATTTTTGTTTTCCACAACCAGCTCAAGATTAAACCTGCACTTGCATGATCGACATGTCTTGTAATGACATTGATAATGTAACAAGGTAATGAGGTATTTTGCAAATTGCAAAGGCAAAAAGAGCAGAAGAAAATGGGAATGAACCACTCATAATAAGTTACTGACGACTGTACGTATTGATTAATGGAAACTGATTAAAAACTGATGAAAATTTTACCAAAAAGCATGAACCCCAAAAACAAAAGAGTATTTTATAGAGATCTAAAGTCAATGAAACAGATCACAAAAGAGACAAGCTTACCAAATGTTACAATTCTCTCTCTCTCACTCACACACACACACACACACACGCACACACACACAAAGACCAGGATCATCAAACTTTATCTCGGCCTCACACACATTTGGTTGAGACTGAGTCACTCAGCAGTGAGATTTATCTGATGCTTAATTGGATTCGGTGCGCCGCTGTGAACTTTGCAGTTGATTAGGACGGCTGTCTCCGTCTTGGCAGCGCACAGTTTGCGAGGCTGCCCTCCTCGTTTGGCTGCGGTCGCCGGTTCACAGACCCCCGCTGACATCTCCTGCGCGGCAACAAGCTCCATCACTAGCCTCACTAGCCGGCTAATGATCCTCCGCTGGCCGGAGCTCGCGGGGGAAAATGGCAGAGCTGCTGATCAAAATGACTGAGGTGTGACCTCCCAGTAATGATGTTAAAGAGCTGTGTCCCTGCTGTTTGCCACAAATGCTTAGCTATGACGTTTATACACTATTATACAGAGTGTGCCACGGCTCCTGAGAACGGGTGGAGGTCGTAACAGCGGGAAACGAAACAAAACTTGAAACTGTTCCAAACACTGAATGGTGAGATGAATTCTTCTGAGCTCTTATTTTTTTGGTTATTAGCTGGAGTGTGGAGCTACACAGACGTTGTCATTTACCACTTTAAAACAGACTTTAATAGAAACACACCAATCAGTCATAACATTATGATCACCTTCCTAATATTGTGTAGGTCTCTTTTGTGCCTCCAAAACAGTTGTGACTCATCAGAGAATGGACATGGACCTTCTGAGGGTGTCCTGTGGTGTCTGGTAACAGGACGTTGTTAGTGGGTCCTATGACTTGAGGGGAGGGGCCTCTGTGGATCATCCCACAGATACTTGGTCGGTTTGGGATCTGGTGAATTTGGAGGCCAGGTCAACACCTTGTGCTGTTCTTCATGTTGTTTTTTTAGTTGTTGCATCCTGCTGCCATCAAGGTGCATCGCTGCTATGGAGTGGTGGTGTCTGGTCTGGTCTAGGAAACATCCTCATGAATGCCAGGTCCAAAAGTTTCCCAGCCGAACATTGAATTGTCTCAAGATGGTCAATGATATTCACTTCTCCTCTCCTCTCAGTGGTCATAATGTTATGGCCAAACGAAATAAAGAAACATAAAAATGGTCCAAATAAAGCTAATATTAAGACCAAACATATGTAAGAAAATATACACAGTTTAAGAAGAAGGGTAATAGTATCTTTGTTTACATTTCTGATCAGTCACTTTTTCTTAACCCAAAAAAATGTATAACAAGTTACATGGTCAACCCTGTTTGTTTTTTTTTTACTTGTACTGAAGGCCATTTGAGATTAAATAATCCTTTATTTATCCCAGGTATATTAAATTTGCTCAAATAACAGCTTTTAAATACACTGTTCACCCATGACATCCACTTTGCCGCTGCTTTCCACACATGTCATTTTTGGATTAATGCAGTAATAGGATCAGAGCAGCTGCAGACTGGAAGCACGTTGGGGGGCAGCAGAGTATCTTGTGTGTGTGCAGCATAAATTTTCTGTGATGTTTGTCGGTTGGACCACGGACAGAAAGTCTCCATCTACTATATTTGGGGAACATGTGATTCTCTGCTGACAGATATAATATATATGCATTATACATATTACACATGACATGAAATTGGAAAATGTTGCATGAAAATCGACCGTTGAAATTGTTCTTTTACTAATGATTACTTCTTTTACTTTCATATTTCAGGACTGAATTTATAGTAAATTACCTTCATCAAGACACTGAAGTGTTATTCAGACGAGTCATGCTGAGCAAGCTCTAAAAATACGTTCAGTACCATATGGTGATTCCCACCTGTAATAGACACCCAGCTCTGGTAGTATTTACACCTTTAAGCCGCTTCCAGGTCTCTGTTTGGGTTACCCAGACTTTATTTAGCCTATATGGTTGCCTCATGAGCGGCTCTGGCTAATGACGACCCACCTGGAGCTGTAGTTGTGTCCAACTAATAAGCTTACAGGGCCGACTGTACTCTGACCCGTGTGAACGGAAAATACTCACGGTGACACAGCAGCAGATTTCATAGATCTGGTAATATGTGATGAGAGATTTAAATTTCTTTGCGTAATAACGGCACCAGTTGCTTAATATATCAGCCATAAACAAGATGTTAGTATGGTAGGTTTCTGTTGCTGTGGGGCTGCATCAAGGACGACCTGCAAAGACTAGAAGGTTCTATGGTTGGTCTGCATGGTCACAAACTACAATCTGTTTCATCAGAGGATCATGAGTCGCTCAGAACACCTCGTATGTACGATTCTGACTGTGAAAACGCTGTCTCACGCTCCCTGTACCACACTTTTACTATTTGAGTCCAATTAATAATGGCTAACCCCTAACCCCATGGCGTTGTTGTTCTGAAATATGCCCGTGACATCAGTTTTGTGTTATAACTAGAGCGCGTAGTTATTAACCTAAGAATAGAAGGACAGGAGTATGACTGACCTTACCTGGTGGCAGCGGCCGATAATAGACCCCGACCAGCTCTTCTGCAGCTCCCGTGAGCTGCCAGTTCCGGCTTTTAGAGTTTTATTCAGAATTGAAATGGTGAAGAGGTGACAGGTGGTGAAGACGTCTTCGGGGTCGTCTTCCTCAAAACGTTTGTGTCTGTATCTCCACGTATAAATGTATTCTGATTTCCCACCGCTGACTCACCTGACTGTGATCTCCTCACTACCGGTTCGCCACACGGGAGGTGACGTTTACTTGCTCAAGGTAGATGAGTCAAACCCCGTCAGCATGAGAGACTAACGCACCCAACACAAAGACCATAACAGTTGGGGTTAAATAACTTGTTGCTAGCTGGAAGATTATCACCCATGCAGTAGCCGTCCAGTAGGAGGCTCATATCTATCTGCTTGGTTAAATCCAGGTTTTTGGGCCAGGCTGTGTAGATCTAAGGTTGCTGACCCTGTTGTCAAGATACTAAACTAAGCTCAACAAAGTCTATGGGCCTCTGAAAAACCATGAACAGACAACATTTCATAGACTGGACTCTGCACATTATGTACATTATTACGTTACTTTAATCTTCTCTGTACATATTTTCTTTTCTTTGTTTTTCTCTTAGGGTGTTTTTTTTTTCATAACTGTTATTTAAATGTCTGTGTACATGTGTGAGCCTTTAAGCCGAGAGGTCTCTGCAAAATTTCGTCATGTTCTCACGATGACAATAAGGACTCTTGATTCTGAATGATGATCTGAACGGCCTGGACGTGAGGCCTGGATGCCCCATCGGTGTTTGCTACATGTCTAGTCTGACAATAGAGCTGGAAAATAGTCATTGTATTAAACCATTACCAATTCATGCTGCGTCAACCGCTGGGACCTTTTTGACCACAGTGTATAAGTGAAGATCTGTTTTTATATAAAGAGTATTTATGCTATTCAAACTTGATTACTTCCTCTCTCCCTTCACTCTTTTTTTTTCCAGCTGCTGCTTCACCTCTGACCTCTGACTGTCTAGGGGGCGAAGTAATAAATAGGAAGTTTCTACTCAAGAGTATTTTTCCGCCGCCGTCACTCTGCAAATAAATATAGTTTTACAGCCGGGTTGCCCTCAATTTCTCCCACCCATCTTCATATCTCTGCTCCTTTCCGATATGAAAAGAGGAATGAAGTGTAGACGAGGAATCATGTTTTGTGATAGATGGTCTCCACCGAGATGTGGTCATTACCGCTAAGGCGCTTGCTATTTTGATGCATAGATGTCCTTATCGACTTGCCTGGAAATTTAAATGAGATTTAAATTTTTCATGCACCTCCAAATGGCCGGGGCCGCTAATGTCTGGGTTTTCGATGTGTGAGCTTTGAGGGAGCCCGAACACAGCGGTGACGAGAATACCTTAGCAGGCCGTAATTTCCAGCGGGTCCTTCTGTCATAGTCGCACGAATAATTCATTTTCACCGGACGTGATTCATCGGGGTCTTTTTTTGTGAACACTTGTTGTAATAGTGATTAATCAGAGACTTATTTTGATTATTATCACGTGAATAAAATGTCGACTACACGTGTTCAACTCATTTAGACATTGTTTTTCCACTTCACCAACGAAAACCTTCTCATCTTTTTTTGTAAACTCTCCTTTAAACTTCATCTATTAGAATATCTTCTTCAGACTTAGTTATTCTCACATTTGCTGTCAGATTCCTGAAGCCAAATACCTCCCTGCACTCCTAATATTTCATCCCATACTTAGCGTTGTTGCCTTGTGGTTTCTTTGAATCCAGTGGTCCAAGTATGATCCATTGCTTCATTCCTCAGTTGCCGAAGTAATTTAAGTATTCAGGTGCAAAGCCTGGGTGCCACATCTCCCTCGACTCGGCTGCATTCTCGATCTTGCTGTTTCATGTATTAAAATCCTTTCTAGGGGGAATGTAGGCTGCTCTAATTATTTCTCTTTAACCCTAATCACCTTCCGATTAGTCAAAACTACGATGAAGCTCGTCAGGCGCTCGGCTGTGACTGAAAGAGATCCACATCAGTGGTGCTGAACTTCCATTTGAGATATTTTGTGTGATCAGATGAGGCTTAGCAAATGCAGATGATTGACGATCCTACTTCTAGTGCCAGTACTGGTAATGAGGAGGTCAGGTTGGGTTGTGAGCTTGGAGTCTCTGTCTTCCTTTTATACGGGTGACATGGCTTAGCGTGCCATCACGGACAATTAGAGGAACAGATTTTAGGGTTTAGGAGGATCGAAGTATTTCATTTCCTTGGAATGAACCTGTCATATTTACCTAGGGCGTGGATTGGCTTACACACAGCTCACCATGTTGCTTTATGTTTGGTGAAGGGTCTTCAACAGGGGGTCTGCGGAGGTACAGCAGGGGAGTCGTAAAATCTTTGGTTGATAGACATTTTTTGTATATGTATAGACATTTTCCCCCATAAATTTAAATTTCTTTAATACACATTAACATGAATACAACATATTTTAGTAAAGAGGTTATAAGCTGTTTTTTAGCGTAAATAGCTCTAGGCCGAGTTTAATATAGAACACATATAGTAGGTAGGTTGTGATCTCTCCATCAGTTTGGGGGCCTTTGGCCTGAAAAACATTGAAAGCTGCACTAGAGCATAGGTCTTCAACAGCGGGGCCGCGACCCCTAAGGGGTCCGTGGGAGTCCTGCGCAAAATCTTTAGTTAATTAGACATTTTTATATATTGTTTGTTAAATTTTCCACTAATATTTTCCAGCACGAACACCCTACTGTACATACAACTGCACATGTTTTTTATTAAAAGAAAAAAAAAATGGCCTTGTGCATTATTTGAATAGCTTAATATTGATATTAATATTTCAAATCGTTAATGACGATGTATATTTATATATAGCACTAGGCTGAGTTTAATATGTAGCACATGCAGTGGGTAGGGTGTCCCTACTTAATCTCTCCCCCCTGAACTAGAAAACATCTTTTAAGTGCAGGTTCTCTCACCTGATTGAAAGAGGGAGGGGTATTCATTTACACTTTTAGATCCCGCCAGCCTGGCTTTTAATGTTTGCTTTTCCACTTGGTGCAGCATCTATTTATAATCAAATGTTGTCGGCACCTGTACCTAAAAGTGTGTGTGTGGGTGCTTTTGAAATAAATTAGTTTGAAGGGAAAAATGTGTTTATCGCTGTTCTGAACGACTACACTGGAAGACCGGGGAGGTCATAGAGTAGTTGGAGGAGACTATTTTTGCCAAATAGCTGGGTTTGAATTCAATCTTTCAGCTTCAGAAAAATGTCACAGAATGTTGTGCCCATGTTTTTATTCTACGTTTATTATACAGAGATATTCAGAGAATATCTCTGTATAAACCCCAGTCTCCATGTGCAGGTATCGTGCAGAGATAGATTTCCTCCTCTGTGTAATCAAGAGTGATAGGATGACGTTAATTTGAAAAGTGACCTTTACGAAAGCGCGTTTCTTCTCGTTCACCTAGTTCATAGCGGCTCCTAATCAGGAGTCTACTACTGTAAACTTCTAGCGGCTGTTTATTCAGTCATGCTTACATTCCTGCAGCTTTTTTTTTTTTTGCATAAACATATGATTCCCAGAGCGGCGCAGCTCACAATGACCCAGAGTTATGCTCGTGACGCAACTTTTCTGACCAATCTCGACCTCGCCTGATGTCGCACTCTCAGACGACGCGGCGCATCGGGCGTCTGGGGTGTAAACCTGTGAACAGCGAGCGGCCAAATGTGAATTTTCCTGTTGTGCCTTCCCCCGGAGTTGACCTGTCAATTTTCCTGTGGCTTAAAAATCTCCTGTGACCGGCATACCTCCACAGTGATTAAGAGCGTGTTGTTGAGAGGCAGCCCGAAAAGGGAGAGAAACCAAAAGACAGAGAGGAAAGAGACATGGATAAGTGCACCTTTGAAGAGAACACGAGCAGGTCCGTGGCTCTCAGGCAGACCTCTCTCCTCCCTCCTCGCCGGGGACCCATCTCAGCAGATGAAAGCGGGGGACTCTTTGAGGTGGCGCCCTGGCATTATCCCTGCATCCTGCATCAAGTAATTGAAAGACCTGAGAGGATGGTAGGGGGGCTTGGTGGGGGAAAGGGGAGAGGGGGCTCCGGGGTTGAGTCATCCTTGGAACTTTGGGACTTGCAAAACAACAAGAAGGCAGCTCATTGTTGTTGTTTTATTTGACATTCATTGAGCTCGGTGGGGAGAATGATATAGATTCAAAAACCTTGAAAGCTTTATTAGTGAGCTAGCATCTCAATAAATCTGCCAAATGGGGAATAAAATGAGCAGATGCTAAAACGAAGCATCCACTGCATCTCTAAGTACTGCTTTATACGAGGCGCACGGCACTTAACGCACGCTGTGCGTCCTGACGCCTGTTATAAAACCCATGTGGCCTGGTACGTGTCACATTGTCCAGCCGACGAAATATTTCCTCCCATAAGGATGTGAGGCAGACGTTAAAGTGAACAGCGTTCGTCTGCAGCGGGGTTCAGTACGGGCCGGCCTCGAGCACGCTCCGTGGATCAAAGTAATCTCTGTTAAATCAGCGTCAGTGCACCGTCCGCATGCTATTTAATCCCTCATTGGCATATTATCCACATTTCAGATGAGGACATCAAAGATCTGCGTTTGCATTGAATTTTTGCATCACTTCAGCTGTTGTTCTAAATCTCTGATGTAGTTTTAATTTTAGAAGTATTGCTTTTTTTTTTTGCAGCAAGTGACAGGATTTTCATGTTTAAATTATTATATATTTTTTTTTTAACCCATCTCCTCCTAAAGGTCTTGCCCTCCTGTTCCTCGGCATCCCCTCTCATTTTACCTCCCTCGCTCCTTGTGGCTTCCCAGCGAATGAAACAGAACATGGTTCCTCATTATGAGCCTGACTCCTCCCTCCCTTTGACTGGTGCTGTTTCTCCTCCCTCCCTCTTGTGTGGAGAGCTCGGCAGCGAGCTTTAATCCCGGATTGCGCTGCCCTGCCGTCTGCATCCCGTCGTTGCTGGGAGAGCATGGCACGGCTCCAGGACCCCTGTGCTCACACAGGAGAGAAGTGAACGAACAGCAGAGAGGCAGAAAGGGAAAAGAGGTACAGTTGGAGTGTTTCACGACTGTCAACAGCTGCTTGAGCGCTGCACTGCCCTGAGTGTTATTGAGTTTCTGTCACACACACTCTCTCACATAACAAGAGAGCAAAGAGAGGAGAAAAAAAAAACAAAAAGAAACAAAAAGGAAAAGGATGGAAGCCAGTTTGTTGCAGCAGCTGTGGGTGCAATTGTGAGCGAGGAAGCCTCGGTCACATCCTGGGTGCCACCACATCGCAACCTCTCGCCGCTCCGCGCTTCATCTTCCGCACCGCTCACTCTTAGGACGGATTAAACTTCTTCCTTTTTTTTTCTTTTTTTTTTTTTCTTATCTCGTGTTGGCAACATCTGACACACTCCGTCTGACATGGAGTCCCCCACCAAAGAGATCGAGGAGTTTGAAAGCACGGCCCTGAAGTACCTCCAGCCAGAGCAGATAGAGAAGATTTGGCTGAGGCTCCGAGGACTGTGAGTATTTCCACTTTTTTTTTAATTATTTCAACAAGTGTGTGTAGCAGTGCTGTGTTTAAGCTTCTGCATGAACGAGCTACATTTTCAGTATTAACCAATCTGTCATAATTTCTATTAAAAACCAAAAAAAACAAACAAACTTAGAGAGCATGTTTGTCTCATCTCACCTAGGTTTTATGAACAGTCTGAGCTGAATTGTGTGAATGTCGGTGTATGTGAGAGAAAGAGACACGTTAGACTAAGTATTAAAAAGTGGAAGGAAAGACTAAAGAAGTGAGAAAAACACAGGGAGAAGAGCCAAACAGAAGTGTTAGGAGATATTTTCTCAGGCGAAAAGGGAGAAAAACACACAAGTGAGCTGTGTTGTTCAAGCACAAAAGAAAAAAGTATTTTTTTTCAACTTTCGTGCACCAGATGAGGAAATTATTATGTTTTTGTGCACTCTTCGCGCCAGATGTCATTTTAATTACACGTCTCCTCTGACATGCAATAAACCCCTGTTCTACAGAAAGCCTTGCAATGCGTGAGGGCTACAAATTTAAACGTTTTCCCGTCGAGATAATGAAGAAAATTTTACACTTGTCCTTGGTGTGGTGTATTTTTAGTCGTTATTACCTGTTACGCATCCATGTTGTTTCTGAGACAGAAACCTCCTTCAGCATCACGTCTCACATTCTGCCAGAGGTAGTGTTTTAAACCTGCATCACTTCATCACATCCACCAACCAATCTATTCCCCCCTCCCTCCCCCCCCCCTTTTTTGCTGACTTTATATGTGCAGTAAGTTTGAAGTATCTCATCAGCGGCTGGGGAGGGGGGCACTGTTGCTAGGAAGGTTGGGTCATGAAGACGATCTTTATTGCTGCAGCTGAGTGTCTCAATGAAACACTGTTTTCCTCTGCATCCAAGAGGATGGTTGAGTGAACGGAGCTGCCTTAGTCTCCTCCTCTCTCACATGACTCTATTTGCATAATTTTACTTCTTCTTCTTTTTATTTTTTTTTTTCAACCGTGGAGTTTCTCATGATTAGTCATTGTTTCTCCCCTTGTGTCAAAAGCCCGACGTGCCACATTCAGTTTCCTCGGGCGACTTCATTGTCTCTTCCGTTTTGGTCACCATCATAACCATCTGTCTTTCTGGATAATTGATGGATAGTGAGTCAGATGAGTGTCACAGGAGCCCGGGTGTTGTGTTGTGTGTTTTTTTTTGTTTTTTTGTTTGTTTGTTTTTTTGTTTTTTTTCTTCCTTCTTTCCTTTTTCATCAGGGCTATGCTGCAGTTTTGCTGGCTGCTCTGAAGGCTCCTGTTGCGTGTCAGAGATCACATTAGCCTTTAATCTCACAAAGAGCCTCCATCTGAAGAGAGGGAGCTCCGACTGACAGGCAGCGCCCACAGATGCTGACACTTCATGGGAGCGTATGTTGTGTGTTTAATGGGGAGCGATCGACGTCGCGCGGTGTGTATGTGTTTGAGACGGGGGAAAGGTTGACTGTGCACGTGTTCATGGATGGTGTGTGTTTGTGTGTTTGTGTGTGTGTGTGTGTGTGTGTGTGTGTGTGTGTGTTGGCTTGGTGACATTTGCTGCACGTCCTGCCAGCTTATCCTTGGAGATTTGTTTGGCAGCTGTATGATTTGTGCGCGAGCGTGCAGGATGGCTATCACGGCTCAGACTGAGCTGGAGTGGGGTTCTCCACCGAGTGCACCAATCATCCGCGGACAGACAGAAAGACGACTTGCTTTTGGACAGTCGATGCAGTCTGGAGATATCTGGTGACATCCTCTGATCAAGACATGGACAGTGCTGGATGTTGGTTTTTATTACTTCCCTCTGACGAACGCCCCCTTTTGTGTTTTTGCATCATGAATGGACTCCAATGGGTTTCCATTAATAAATTAGATCACTGCGGCGAACACGACCTCTCCGTCACCCGCTGATTAATGGAAATCAATGAGTTATTTAATTAATTGTTCAACAGTTCATCACAAGAGAGCTCGGGAAGGGTAATGTAGAGGAGGATGGATGAAGGTGAGCAGTCGTCCTGTACCACTGCGTCACCTGAGTGAGATCCTCTCATAGCACCACGTCCCTCTAGTCTCTATACTCTTTATTTTTTTACTTTGCCACATTTCAGCGACTTGTCACAACTTTATTAGTTTCAAAGGCATCGCATTAAAGTGTGATGCTTTGTTATAGCTCACAGCGGCTATAATTAGAGCTGAGACAATTAGTCGATTGCTCAATTAGTCAGAAGCGACGTGACGGGAAATTAAGTGGCGACAGTTTTCATCGTTGTTGATGTAATTTTTGTGTGTGCGAATATTTCAAAGCACATTGAAGACTGGGGCTGATTAACCGGAATGAAAAACAAATAACTGGCTAATCACCAAAATAATCAGAAAGTGAATCTATAGGACAAATATGTTAGCAGTCACCCTCTAGGAATTACTTAACGGGACAGTGTAGAGAAGTTTTCCAGTTACATGGTCAACACTGGCTTTTTTTTTCTTGTAATGAAGGATATTTAAGATGAAATAATCCTTTATTTGAGTAAAATAATAATAAACACATTCCCCCTGCTGCCGCCCAAGAAAAGAAGCATGTTGGCTGCCCAGGTGTCCATTTAAAATGACCTCATATTAAGCTCAAGGTTATATTTTGATTAATAATTAATAACCTGTGACGCTATAATATAATTACATGCCCTGAGCCAGCTCGACACATGTTCAAGCTGATAATGTGGAGGACATTGGATTAAATATGTCAAAATAGAAAAAGATTAGTATCGTTGACACACGTGGGAGCTGAGGAAGGTTCGGGCAGGAAGGGAGAAACACAGCAAATATCAATACCCCCGTGTTTCCCTGACCTCCACCTTTATGTTCTTATCCGTATCCGTCTGCCTGTCATGTTTCCTAAACCTTATCCATAACCGCCTCACGACGCCCTCCTTTCTTTTCTATCATTTAATCTCTGTTTGAAACACTTTGCCTCGCTTTGATTCCAATCGCCTGATGAAATCATGTTCGTCTTCCCTCCTCTAATTTCCAGGGAGCTCTTACAATTTCTTCACAGGGGCTAACTTCCTTAGCTTGCAGTTTAATGCTGACCTCTAAACGATTGATGCAGAAAACGGCAGAGAAACAAATCAAGCTAAGTGCTGCGAATTCTCCCTGACTGGAATTTAAATCCAGCATCTGTAGTTGAACAGTAGCAGGTCCACTAGTGGGATAGCCCCCTCGCCCCCTCGCCCCCCGAACACACACACACACACTCTCTCTTTGCTGTTTTATAAGTGCTTCAAGTGTGTGTGTGAACTCTGCTTTTAGAGCCGTGCTGTTATCACTTCATAAAGGTGTGGGAGTGTTTTAGGTCAAATGTTGGCGCGAGTGATGATTCACTAGGTAGGTGAGGTGTGTTATACTGTGTGTGTGTGTGTGTGTGTGTGTGTGTGTGTGTGTGTGTGTGTTTGGTAGTAAAGTTGTTGGTGGGTTGGTGTGCGTTTTCTGCAAAGCATTACGCCTCCCTTAAATCCTTCATCTGCTTAAGTGATTGTTAGCATTTGCATTCTTTTATAGAACTGACCGTGTGTGAATACGGCTTAATAATGTGACTGCTGGAAAACGGAAGGGAAACAAATGGTGCAATCAAAAGCCCCCCCCCACCTATTTGCTGATAGCCAGTGGCACTCTCCTCTTCACACGCATCCACCAGACTCCTGCTAAATTGCTCATTTACCTGAAGAAATGCCTCCTGTGCTTGAGCAGTTGCGCTTTTTGTGAGATTCGATCAGCAGAGTGAGAATGGAATTCTCACTGAAGTGCGTTTTAGTTTTTGTTGTCACATTTTTACTTCTATAAGGCAGACTATGTGTACTTGGCTTCTCCTTGGACAGGACATGAGCAAAAAATTAGTGAATGTGACAAATTCTCTCGAACCATTTGTATGGTCTAAGACTTTAATGTTTTTCTCTGGCAGGCGCAAGTACAAGAAGACGTCCCAGAGGTAAGACATCGTCAAGGACCCTGGACCCCAATCCATTTCTCCCCTCCCTGAAATTCATTCCCCCCCTTCCCCCGTCCCCCCCTCTTCAGTTCTTGATACAACTCCCACTCTCCTGCATCACTGGACCCCATGGACCTGCGTTTTTGTTTGCTTTTTCATTGTCCATTGTTATTTTCCTGCAAAGCACGTTGCAACTCTGTCACCAAAAGTGCAATTTGAATAAAATGTATTATTATTACTGTGATTATTATCATTATTATCCCCTCTATCCATCCACCTCCGTTCATGAGAGACCCCTATCATAGGTGAACTAGCAAAACACACCTTGTCACATTTTCACTGTTCCTTTCACTCTCGTTTTCTCTTCCGTTAATTCAAGTGTCAGCGTGTTGTCATTACCAGATAACCGGCACCGTAATGGATAGAAATTATTGTGTCACGGTTTACCATAGATAACACATGGAAGTTGAAAGCCTGACGAATAACTCAAGTGCCATGTGTGTTATCGTCTTCATTATGAAACTTTCATTTGTTTTGTTGTGTTGGAGATGCTCTGGGGAAATCAAGCTCCCCATTAAGGGGGGCGTGAACGCATTTATTTACAAGGGAGAAAACATGGAGTAATTAATGCCACTGGTTGAGTGGGTAATGCAGATTTAAGTGTCATTTGTTAAAGATGTTTCTGCACTGAACAGTCTGTCAGAAGCTGTGCCAAAGACACTTACCATGGCTCTGTGACCCAACCTTTGCATCCCAGTATGTTACATCTGATCTGATTTAGAAATCAAATAAGACGAGTTCTTTTGCGTGTCTTTCCGCTAAGATGCAAGTGGGCTTTTAATTTGAAATGGCCACAGGAAGTGTGTGTTTATCAGGGATCAGGAGAAACAGGCCAAACAGGACGCCAATTATACTTAAGAACTTAGATTGAATTAGAAACACAGATCTACCCCTGAGGAAAAAAAAAAAAAACTTGCTTTAAATAAAGGCACTGCACTATCCATATGTGTCAAACACCACCGTCCCTGTTGATGATTTTTTTTCAACAATTTCATATAGGTGTCAGAGGTCCAACATCATCGTTTTGTCAAGTGTATTAGTCCAAATTCAGCCTTGATCCTGAATTTCATCCAATCAAAAAGTAGCTCTTCTGAGAACAGGCTGTTTTTCTTGCCTGCACCTTTAAATGCTAATGAGCTGTTTGACCACGCCCACGCCACGCCCCTCTCGGGGAGAGGGCGTTACCATGCTGCGCTAATGTTTACGTCGATTTCTGACAATGGTCGGTAGAGAAGCTGTGTTCAACCAGTTTGATGCAGAAGGAGAGTTTCCTGAAGAAGTTCAGACTCTGCGGCTGCAGCAGGACGTTTCTGAATGTTTAGATAAAAATATTGTGTGTCTGAAAATGTTACAAAGTTTGTTCGTATTTGTTGTCACAGTTACTACCATGTAGCTAACGCTAACTTCCGCTAACTGTAAAGGTACTTGTCACGGGTTCGTTGATGCAGCCAACAACAGAACAACCGTCGTGCTTTGCTCGTACCTTTGCTATGTGAATTTGCCCGTGACTGTATATCCAAGGTATTTGCGAGGAGAATAAATGGCGTCCGCTCAGTAATTTTAGAGGGCAGCTCATCTATCTAGCCAAAAGATACAAAAAACAATATCCGGGGGGCGGGTCAAAGGCAGGATCCTCTACTGGAGAAAGTGGATATTTCCCTGCATGACGTCAAGACGGGAAAAAAAATCTCAGATCAGCGGAAGTGTGAGAATTTCTTTTCACTTCATACACAGGCTATGGGGACACATATTACTGAACCTTTACAAAGTGAATTTTTCATAATATAATACGATATAATATAGTTTTTGTTGATTTCCAAATCCAAGTAAACCTGTCCTGTGTCCTTTATTTACCTTACAGTACAAAAACAGATGTCTGTCAGTCATTTTCTGGAAAAGGTTTAAATGCCAATCCATGTTTTTCCCATCAGTTTGCACAATCCAATGCAGACTTTGACCGTGAACAGCTCATGCACACTCTGTTCCATTTATACTACAATGTTACATGCCGATCAGCATGTGGCCAAAAAAAAAAAATAAAAAAACACACACACAGGACTATCTTGGATAAATTTCAAAGGATTGCTGTGATTTCCCTTTGAATTTGAATTTGGTTGGGGGGTCTCACCAGGAGTTTGACAGCATGTGGTGCTTCTCCTCGTATGTTTTCTGTACGCATGCGCCTCCATCGGGCTTTCAGAGCAGACAATAGCAGACTTCACACAGATGTCACGCAGGCCCTTGCGGACATGCAGTTGCGAAAAAAACATGAATTGGTGTTAAGTTGTAGGTGGAGAGCAGAACATAAAATCCATCCCATGAGATAACACAGGTGACACATTCTCTGCTCCTCTGTGTGCAAATGGCTGTTGCTGCAGGCGGAGAGCCAGAACGCGACAAACCAATAATGTGTCTTTTAACACTTTCTAACTAATCCTGTCTGTGGCACTCGGTCTAAAGCCCATTAGTAGCTGATGCCTCTTTAAAAATTGATGAAAAACGTGTAGTTTCATTAAAAGGAAACAAAAATAATTTAAACAGCAAAGTGAGACTATTTTTAGATAAAACTTGATGAGGGAACAAACGTCACAACGATGCGGCGCACTGATGTGCTTTTAAGAGGTTTTGAGCAGCGATGGAAGTCAGACGTAACACAATCATCATTTTGTTGTCTGTATATTGAGCTTTCTTCTGCAATTACACAAATATAGGAAAATGAATTAAATCCTGTTTAAACATCCCAAACCAAACAATGTATTCTATGCAAACAGCGTCATCTCGAAATTGCTGAAGTAATTAACGTTATAGTTTATTTGCATACACTTCTTATTCTCGTGGCACAATTTAAATCAACACGTGGTCCGGCTTCAATCTAAAAAACTCATTGGCGCAAATTGTGTTCACTTAGTAAATAGGAAAATTGCAGTCACCCCACAAAATGGAGCTCAAAACAAAAAAACTATGTTACCGAAGCGCGTCTCTAATATTGCTTCATGGCATTTCCTGTGAACTGGGGGATTGCCACACAGTCGGAGTAATTGAACGCAACACTCCTCATGCTACTTATTGGCGCAGTGTGTGGTCGCTCGGAGTGCTGTTGAGAAATCCGTTTGCGCTTTCTGCCGCAGTCTCTCTGTCTCCCTCGCTCTCTCCGTGCCGGGGTGGGTGAGTTCCTGTGTGGAGGAGCTGCGTGATTGACAGCTCCATATGTGTCTGTGTAATTACGGCCGGGCTAATTGGCAGAGAGGAACACTGGGACATTGTCATTACTGACACACCAGGACAACCCCTCACACATGCAGATGGAAGGAGAGATGGCCCTCTTCGCAGAGGGAGGCATGGAGCAATGAGAACGAAAGGAGTGGCTGCGTGAGTTGGTGCTTGCATAGAAAGGAGGTGAAGAGGGATGGGGGAGAAAAAAAAAATACGAAAGACGAACGTCTGTGTTTTGTGGGTTGTATGTGGGCTTGATGGTGTTGCAGGGAAACAGTTTGCCTGTTTCTATTTAGGTTATCATTTTTTGTTCACGTGGTTGTTATTGTGTTTCAGGACTCTAAACAACTGACAGCTGGTAAGCTCCGCCCCCTCCTTAGCTACCGTTGCAATGACAGGAAAACGTTCAATTCACAGCACAGCATCTTGCATCGTGCAGCTTATGATGATAAATAAAATATTGTTGTATTACTGTTGAGAATTGCCAGGATTTGATGACACATTCGAAACATCTTCTGAACATTTCTTTCTGCTGTCTAATATTGTGTAGGTCTCTCAAAAACAGTTGTGACTCATCAGGAAATGGACATGGGCCTTCTGGGGGGGGTCCTGTGGTGTCTGGCAACGCAGTGTTGTTAGTGTGGGTCTTTGGGTCCTGTGGATTGAGAGGAGGGGCCTGTATGGATCAGGCTCGTTCCAGTGCATCAGTCTGGGATCTAGTGAGTTTGGAGGCCAGGTCAAAACCTTGTGCTGCTTTTCAGCAATGTTCTATATTTCTCCTGTTTTTTCCTGGTTTTAATGTTGCGGCTGATCGTTGTATTTGTAGTGTAGTGTAATTTTAAAACCTGTGATGTGCCAAGAAGAAGATAAATGAAAAAGACGCAAGCAGAATGACAATGATGTCATATTTGATTATGAGGTTGTATTGATTACAATGATATGTCTGATCGTAATGCATTATATATTGCACTTATTGCACTTTGTAAAACTTGCAGTTTGTAATAAACTTTTTTATTTTAAAAATAAGCTTAGAACTGAAAAATAAGGGTGTGAAATGTGCAAGAATGACTTTATTAAACTGGGAACCAAGGAGAATTCTGAAGCTACCTTGAAAAAATAAAAAAAAGTAGTTGATAACGGCGCAGTGGGAAAAAAGGATGGGGACCAGGCGCCATGCACTGGCACACGGTGCAGACAGATAAGGCCACCTGACACCCAAGGTCAAGAAAACCTCAGCAACAGTGACGGCGACAATTTCTAACGGTGTAATTGGTTAAAATGAAGGGGTGGTATAAGGGTGTGCTCCAAATGTAGGGGATGGACAGAAGGTGTGACCTGTGGGGTCCCAAAAGTATAAAAGATGAGAACAAAGGCCTTTACACTTTAGAGTAGGACTGTGGTGAACTTTTCTGCACTGTAAGACTGCTCTCCTTTGTGGCTGGTCATAAAGATCACTCTGGTGCTCTGAATGCGGACTCCTGACGATTTCTTCGAGACTCCAAAGAGAAGACTTAACCAGGCTGAACTGAACAACTCCCAGGGGCTTTCTTTGACACAACAGTAGCTAGCCAGGTTATGTTATATGCACTATATAAAAAAGCTGATACAATGGTTGAGTATTCTTGAAGGCGTTTTGTCCAAATTTGTCCAATGAGTGCTGCTGAGGCCGGTTGTCCTGCAATTAGATGAATTTATTTTCCTATTTTTTTTTTTCCTCCTAATGAGTGTTACTCTAGTGACCCATTAGTGGGTTGTAAATGTTAGGAGCAACTTGGATATGTGTATAAATGTCTGTTGCTTTGCTTTATTTGGACATAACAGGACCTGGATAATTGGGAACCTTCACATTTGTTGGTTTTCACTCATTTGAAAAAGATAAGAAATAATTAACTAACCGTGATTGGTTCACAGTTGGAGTGAAGGCAAAAAGATTAGGCCATTTGTAGGTGGGCGCTGTCTCTGGCTCGCGGGCGCTGTCTCTGGCTCGCGGGCGCTGTCTCTGGCTCGTGGGCGCTGTTGCTGGCTGGTCTGTTTTTACAGGGAGAAACCTGTAAAAAGGATCTCAGATGAGGTTATACTGTTTTAATACTGATAATTCACTGAGGCTAAACGTTAGTCCTCTAGAGAAAGAAAATGTCACCAGCTATGTAGAACATAACAAAAACATATCTTTTTTTTTTCCATATTCATCCTTTACTTCAAACCTGGTATCACTCTTAACTACAGTCTTAACAGCGCTGTTCAGGGGATGGGTCGATACAAAACGTGTTACTCCATTGACAAAACTCCGCTCAATCACCGAGCTCCTGAATGTGCCAGAAGGTAATTAGATTCTGTCCATTTACCGAGAAGAAAAAGCGGCACTTTCTCTTGTGTTTCCCAAAAAGGCATTGATCACCCAAGCACCACAATTTACAGGAATCATTCACCATCAACGCAACACGCGGAGGACTTGAGTATCTCCTTGTATTCACTGACAGGCGCCTCTGCTGCACTGAATGAAACAGGCTTTTACTTAAGCCTGTAAATATCCTACGGTGGCCACTCCTTGTAACCTAGCTTTTAAAAGCTCTAAGTGTTTTGCCATCCGATCCAGGCGAGCCCTCAGCCTTAAATGGCCTTATGCAGTCAGCCAAGTTGCCACCTCTAAGTATGTGTTTATGTGAAAGGTTTTGTGTGTCCTTTCCATCTCTCGTTGCTCTTGTGTTTGTTGAGATTGCAGTCTGTGAAACTATGCAGGGCAACAGCGCATGTTTCAGTGGCAGTAATGACTCCTCTACGGATTGGGCCCCTGCAATTTGCAGCAGTTTTCACACTTTCAGACTGTGCTCCTGAACACATGTTTGTGTCAAAAGTTTTTAGACAGAACAGTTTGTAGATCAAGTCCAAGTCTCAAGTTACTTGAGATACAGCAAGTCTAAGTCGAGTCTAAAGACTCGCTAAAGGAAAATATTAAATGTTTGTTTCTCTGATTTTTATTTATTTTTTTTTTTACATCATCAAGTCATCATACCTTTAGGACCAAGTCTTTGTTGTCGCAGTCTACTCGATTGCATGTACTCTACGGATTTGCATGTTTTTTCTTAATAATCCTAAAAAAAAAAATTTTATTCTCCATTCTTTACCGTGGTAAAAAAAAACTGACATTTACGGATCTAAATACCAAGTAGTGGGCAGATTTCTTTTTCCACTGTGTAAAGCATTTAGATCGGAAGTAATTATTCTTTTATTTTCTGGAGGCAGCAGTGGAAAAAACTACCACCTACAGAAACTCAACTGTCCCACACTAACACGAAGAGATAAACTCCTCTCAGTATTGTCCATAATGACTGACATCCTAAGAAGTGATGAGGAAAACACAGAAGAAGCCTTAGTGTTTATTGAGGCCACTGAGGTTTCATCCTGTGTATCTTTTGGGGAAGCCCGGTAGATTCACTAAGCCCTAGCCCTAGTTTTACTTGTATGTTTCAGAACAATTATACTAGTCAGAACCTTGTCGCCACCACTCACTTTGACAAAGTCAACTTAGGGAACCAGTTCAGGAGAAGAGAAACGGAACTGACCAAATACAACAAAACAGCAGCTTCGTCTATTCTGAACACTCAATATAATATAATATTGTCACTATACAATCATCAAGAATGAAATAAAATCCATAGAGCGCCTGGGGCCACGCCCACTGAGTGGCAAAAACATGGTGAAATGTATCAGTAAATACAGTGAGACCAGGGGAAATGTGGATTATCAGATCAAATTAAGAACAATCAGACTCGACAATGATCCACGCAAACTACCAAATAACAAATGGTCCAAAATCATTGATTGTATCAGGAAATCATTTATCCTGATATTTAGTATATGGACCTGATTTTAACGCTGGGAAATACTGTACTTAAACTAAAGTATCACCTTTTGGTACTTTATACCCACTTGGAAAAGTGGATTAGCCTCAGTTTCATTTAGTTTTAGCTCATTTCAGTTATGATGAATGTAGCTAAATAAAAGATGCTAACGCTAAGAGCTTAACAGAGAAGTAACGTTAGCCACACAATACTGTAGCACCTGACCAGATGTTTAAAGGATGACGAGGAGTGATCACAAATATTCTGTTTGTGTAATTGTTATTTATTATGTCGGCAGCATCAGCAAACTTGTCTGACAGCCCTCAAGAACATAACTTAAGAGTAACTAAGGTATGACTTTATCAACCAAAAAAAAAAAAAAAACCCAGCATAAATTAATATTACCTGACACAAAACATGAACTGTGCCTGTATTCCAGTTGTTTCTAATGCAGCGCTCCATTTACTTCTCTTTTCTTTGGCGGTCTGATATACCCGTAAAAATATGTCTCTGACTGCTTTTCAAATCTGTTGGTGCAGTCAATCACACAACAGGTCTTCACCTTTTCTTCACGCTATTAAAGCCTGTGATTCAAACTAATGCTGCTAATCTCCATGCTCATCTGTCACTTTTTGCTGCTCAGTGGCCGTAACCACGGAGACGACCGCTTGTTGTGACGTCACGTACATACCTATGGTCTATAGACCAACTGACCGTCATGATCCAGGAGGGGTCTGGTCTGTAACATGGTCTGTAGCTCTTCCTAGATTCCTAGCCTCGTAGGTAACGTTGGCTCCTTGGTTTCCTGCAGCCATTTGCAGTCTACAAGCTTATCACCCAAGTTGGACCTTGAGGGCTTGGCGGCCATTTTGACAATTTCATACTACTGCCTGAGGCCATAGACTTATTAATCACACCTCAAAAAACCTGAAATATGATTTTTTTTTTTTTTTTACATTTTAGTTTAGTAGAATTTTAAGAAAAGAAAAAATGACACTGTAGGGCAATTCAACTTGGACTTGAGTGCCTTTAATAAAAATGCCTCCACCGTATTACATTGTTGTCGAGTTGTGTGGTATAGGACATCAGGGATTTCATCGTAGAAACTGAAATAAAAACAGCAACAGGGACAGTGAATGAAGAAAATCAGCACATTGTCAGAGGAGGAGAAATAAAAGAAGCAATGCAGAGAAGGATGGATATTGTCAGGCTGAGTGTCACAGGGGAAAATTGAACTCTTCGGTTAATGTCAGTAATCAGGGAGCATTGGCTGCCTTTCAAGAACAGCCCATTATATGCCATTACCAAAGCCCCTCTGTCTCTCTCTCTATGGTTCAGGGCCATTTGTCAGTCACCACAGCTATTGGGCTCTTTAGTGAAGATGATTCATTTGGGGAAGCAATAGTGGACGGTTACTGGTTTTAATGTTTTGCTTCTGAAACAAATACAATCATAAATATCATCATAAAACTAACTGATAATCGTCCTTGGAGCAATATGGAGCATTAAGAGCTGCAATAAAAATAATAATGTGCTTAAAGTATGAATTAAAAACAGATTATGTACTCTTGAGACTTTCATAATATTTCACTTGAGGCAACATTGTCTTTATTTTAATCACATTCAAATCAAAAGGAATCGGTTTGTTGAGTCCAGCTCAAGAGCTCGAGACCTTGGTTTCAGCTCTCGTTGACTCATTGTTTCATCTGCTTTCTACTTGTGGTGATGACTTTTAGCTGAGGCGTGTTTCCATGTCTGTCTCCAAATTCCAATCTTGTACCTAATGTCACCTAAAGCAGCAGTAAACACATCAATTCTGGATGTTTAATTTTTAAACGCTTTCTTTTCTGGGGGGGGGAAAAAAAAAAAAATGTTGCAATTTATTTTCTTTCGTTGATTTCCAGCGAAGCCACACTGATGACTCTGATCTTTCGTTCCCTATTTCTTCCTCCCATAACCCCACCGCTTCTCTCCTGCTACCTGATGATTAGAGGGGTAATTACCTGACTCAAATGAATCCCCAAGCTTGGGCTAATTACATTCTTCTCACCCAGTCTTTTTCTTCATCCTCTTCCTCCCTTTCCATTCCCCTCTGCTTCACATCAGGTACACCTTGCTTTTCTGAGGAACCTGCCTCAGTTAGCACGGCTCGCACCGCGTCACAGTTTTCTTAACTATGCAGGTGCTCAGAGGCACCGTTCAGTATGCAAACTAAAAGCAGAGCAACGTACATATTCTCTGATACTATAACTGCACACATGTACATAATCGGTGTGCCCTCATTCCCAAGGACTCAGATACTGACATTTTATTGGGAAAAATCATTCATCATAATAAATGCTGAACCTGAATAGGTGCTACACAGATGCATAAAAACATAACAGATACAGCCTTGCTTTACTTTTGGATTAAAATATGTATTTTTTTATAAATAGAAAATAGAAAAAAGTCAAATGTGTACATAACACCAAGTCTGAAACCGATTAAATGAACTGAAGCCACAGAGTTTACAGTTGATTCCTGTGTTTAATTTCAATTTAAATTAATTGTAGCAATAAACAAGAAAGGAAATGTAGATGTACCCAGTTGCAGCCAAGGGCTGATTTACATTGGTAGTCCCCCTGCCTAAAAACAAATAATACAACACATATAAAATATAGAAGTTACAATGTAATATACATCATCTTATATACACATAATCTCATAGACACATAATAGTAACAAGCGAACCTGACCTAAAAGGCCTTTAAGTCAGACGGCTTTCACCCAGGAGAGCGGTGTTTTTTGTCTGGCAGCCTGCGTATCTGTGTTGACACAGATGTGCCAAAGATAATGCACTTCCTCGACGGCCGTGTGAGACTAACAGGGAAGAACTCACGAACTCAAAAAGCAGGTCAGCGGACAGAACTTCACAGCAGAAATTACATCCTGGAATAAAAAGCAGTATTGGTATCTAGAGCTAATTTCCTAACAATGACAATAATAATAACAATGCATTGGTTTTACGTAGCGCTTTATCATAGACACTCAAAGCACTTTACATTAAATACGTGATTCATTCACTCACAGACACAATCTGGTGGTGGTAAACTACCTTAGTTGTCACAGCTGCCCTGGGGCAGGCTGATGGAAACATGGCTGCCAATCTAGCGCCTACGGCCTCTCCGACCACCACCCACATCACTCACTCGTAATCATACACCAGTGGGGTACACAGGGGGAAAGAAGGGGGGTTAAGTGTCTTGTCCGAGGACTTGATGGACAGAGTAGGGATTGGGCGGAAAGCCAACCTTTCGGTTATTGGACGACCGCTCTGCCTCCTGAGCTACTGTCACCCACAGTAATAGTTAATCAATATGTGCAGGGGGGAATTTATATGTTCCTCACCTGTTTATCAAGCCCTTAGTAAAATCAAACCGGCACGCGTCGTTTAAATTTTTTTGACACTTCAACGATGTGTTGACTCGTAAGCCAATGAAATGCATATGTTGTACCGACCCTTAATGACTTTCGTTACTTGCAGTGTAAATGTATTTTCAGACGCTGCCGCAGCAGCGACGGCCGGAGCCTCCCGCAGTGGGCTCTTAAAACGGGTGACGTCACAGAGGTTTCACCCACCTTTTCATGCAGCGAATGGCTGAAATAAACCACATTCAAATTCTCTCCCGTAGAGCAGCAGCAGCATGAGAGTGATGAGAGTAGGAGAGAACAACCATCGACTGTCTCATCGCTTTTAAATGGGTTATCATTGGAGTCAATTGCAGACAATTGTGAGTCATGCCTCAGACACTGGAGGGCTAGTGCGTATCCCTGCGATGCAAGCAGCACCGTGTGCACATAGACATCAGATTTCTAATTCTGATCGATTTTCCATTCCGGTTCAACAATACACTCCAGTAGCTGCACACAAAGAGGGATCATTCAATTGTTCTTTTTTGCTTACCTTGTCACTAGGGACACTGTCCCTTTGTGCTACTGTAAGGCCTGCATTCTCATTATACAGCAATGAGCTTCTACACTGATTACTTCTTCCTCTTTGCCTACCTCATGAAGACATTATTGAGCTAAGTGTATTGCCATTTTGAAGATTGATTACAAAGCCCTAAATGATTGGCTTTTATCCCGCTGCTACTCCAACACATATGAGTGTCAGCTCAGCGGGCTTCCCCCTCCTGATGCCTGGAGCCAATATTATTTCAGATTTGTGTTGCAGATTGTCTTCTTTAATGCGGTTGTTTATATCCTCTAACCATCCCACCACTACACCGGTCTCTGCTGGCTGATTATCCAAAGAGTACACGAGCAGAATTTATATTTTTTGAAAGAGAGAGAGAGAGAAGGATTTGGTCACACTGTGTGAGAATGTGAAAACAACGCACCATGTGCTTTTTATACTGCAAACACATACAATACAATCAACGAGGTCACAAGATACATGAAAATAAAGCAACAATAATGACATAGTAATACACATATAAAACGAAATGTATTTTTGAAAAAAATTGTAAAAGTAACAACACCTAAAAATACAAATTCTAATACATGACACAGATTGAGAGTCAATTAAGTTGTAGCCTCAGTGTCCTTAGCTAGGAGTTCCAAGTTGAAGTGGTTCAAAAATGGCTGCCAGACATTGCAAAACCTGTGGGTTGATCCCTCGATTGAATATTTCAACTTCGTAAGTTTTATATTTTACATCCCGACCCAGTGCCTGTGCGTGAATTGAACTGATTTCCAGTTACATAAAATAAGGCGCCTGGTTAGTAGGGATGAAAAGGTGATGGCATCCGACTGTGCTCCAGATACTGTATGGCCACCTCAGATGGGACCACACCAAATAATGCCATTTCAGGAGCAGGGCTTATAAGAGAATGTGTCAAAAAAAAAAAAAAAAACTGAGGACCCAAACTCTACCAACTTGCCCCCACACGTGTGCCAGAGGGCGTCCAGGGCCTGGCAGCGTTGTTAGCGGGTCGGATCCACCTCTGGATATATCCTGGCAACGTCTACGTTTAGACAAATGGAGCACTCTAAACTGGAGCAAACCGTGTCTGATACAGATTGAACTCATCCACTGTGTTTTTGAGCTGAATGTGTGTAATCATGCGTGATGCCCAGCAGCCATCCGTAACGTTTGTGTGTTTGTGTGAACACTGTGTGTGTTTCTTTGCATTCAGCTACCTCCTCATTCATCTCCTGATAACCTGGTCATTTACACGCCTAGTGCAGACCTGACATATAATCTATTTAAATGTCTTCTGTGGTCCAAAGGCTCTGCTGTAATTGATGTGAAAGGCATTGTCTCCAAAATGGGATTTTCTTGGGAATGCAGGTGAAGCAGATGAAGAATGCTTGAGTTTGACTGAGGCGATGTTTAGCTTCTTTAAGCATCCCACTGTTTTCTAACTATATGAGAGAACTCAAACACTTCTAGAAGTTGCAAAAAGTTACATAAAACTTTTGGCCAGAGCCAGATGAATCTAAATTCCACATTATCAGGCCAAAAATGGAAACATTTTCTGCACGGCTATTATATCTGATTGACTCTTGTCGTCCAGTGTTTGGTTGTTTTTAATTGGGTCAGTTTGCCTGACCATTGGTCTTTTTGGCAAATCCTGCAAGTGAATGAAAAAATAAATTAAAAGAGGTAAGCGGTTTTGCGCAAATGTGTCTTTAGCCGCCGCTGGATGAAAGCCAAGTAGATAATGGCTTGATTAGTGATGTGGTGCTTTGCTGCTAGTAGCCGCCCTAGCTGTTATGTAAACAGAGGACGGTGAAGGATTTGGCAGCGTAAAGTGAAACATGTTGCTTGTCACTCGGCGGAAAGCTCCTCTCTCAAACGCGAAAAACTATTAATGAACACATTCGGCAACTGTTACGCACCGCGCTTGCTTTGGAAAATAAGCCGGAATTATTTTTAAATGTGCGAGCGTGTGAATGGACCTGCCGGTGTTTTCTTTGATGTTAATCTGAGAGGAGCGCTGGAAATCACCGCTGCAGTGAAGCACTTAAGAATCTGTTTTCTGTCACAGTTTTTTTCTAACACTCTTTTGGACAAGCTGAACTAAACATCCTCTCCAGAAAATAAACATTCAGTACTGTAGTTCAGTTACACAGTTAGATTTATGGAGACTAAGGGAAACAACATGTGCATGGTTTACTTTAGTGATTAAGTTTATTTTAGCTCCTGAGGAGGGCTGTTAACATGTAGCCGATTCATCAGTTGGACAGAACACCAGTTCATCAACTTGTTTACTCACTGTTTCACTAACTTTTTAGCCAAAAAATGCATTTTCCACAGCATATAACAGAGCGAGTTACATAACCTTGGATTTTTGGCTGTTGATCGGACAAACCAAAGACATTTGAAGCGTTCTAGAAAAAATGCTAATGGATTCTTCCTATTTTCTGACATTTTGAAGACAATAATCGGCAGATTAAAAAACTAAAATAACTGTTGGTTGCAGCTCTAGCGATGACACATGATGTGACAGACGTCGACACAGGAGGTTTTAGCTCTCAGGTTGTAGAGGTTTTATTCTTCACATGATTTATGAAGATTTGACGACAAAGTAGGATGATTATGCAGCATGACAAGACAATAGCAAACGTATTATCTACTACAGGTTCTAAAAAAGAACAGAACAGAGTAGAAAAACCTTTATTTGTCCCACAATGGGGACATTGCAGTTTTCAGCAGCATACATGGGGGCAGAAAAGTAACAAGAATAAAGAGTGGATTGTATAGAAGATATATAATAAGATGAAAAGAAATATAGAATAGAATAAACAATGTACAAGTATTGGCATAAACACAAAAGGTATTGAATTGTAACAAACGTAATTGGTAACAAAAAGTATTGAATGACAAAGTATTGAATTGCAAACAGATAATATTGGTAAGTAATATTCCACATATTGTGAGTGTTCATTGCGGAGCCCAACAGCAATTCAACTTCAAGTTCAGTATATACAGCTAATACACTTCAGCCTTATTGTCAACATCTGTTTGGCTTGGAAAGTGGCTTAAATTCAATTTAACCCCCACTATTGAGCAATTGTAACTAGCAATACGAGTATACCACACATTTACCGCACATATCACACTGTATGTGTGTAGAAGCTGGATAGGTGGTGGGGGGGTGGTCTGCTATATTATGCTGTTCATTAGCCAAGCCTCTCATTAAACTGGTTGCCTCTAACTGAGACTCTGCCTTCCCAAATCAACAGACATCTGAAGAAAAAAATAAGTGACCCTCGGGGGCGCCGAAGACACAAAGACGCAGAGGAGTCTGCAGTCTCATCTCCACACCGCTGTTTGCTCCTGCTGAATATAATGAAGCTTAATTGAGTCATAAATGGCATGCTAATTTTGGTAACCATGGTGTTTGATGGACACACTTGGTGTTCCATGATAGCTTAAAGGGATAGTTCAATTTTTGCGCTCTACTTTAACTGTACGCTGTATCTTGTGATTAGTTGTGGTGTGTAAATGGTCTGTAATAACACAACAAATCAAACAGCTTCTGGTCCTCCGTTATGAAGATACGACAAAAAAAAATACCTGCAAACAAAACAGTTGATTTCTGTCAAGTAATCGGTCCGTAAAGTAGGCTGTTGGCTAATAATAATACGCTGACGAATTGGTCTCAACCTTTACTTTGGGTCTTGAGTTGGTTTGTATTCTGCGTTATTGCAATACGTAGCAGAACAAAAGGAACTGTACAACTTTAAGATAAATCTGACATTTAAAACCATAATCACAGCAGTTAAGATTATAATAACAGCAGATGGTAACTGTAAGAAGTACCTGTAGGATTCAATAATAGCGCACAAATGCCATCGAAAGGAACCATGTTTGATAACTTTTAAAGTGCGTCCTCGTGCCGCTCAGTGAGGTCTAGAAGCATGTGGTTTTCATCTGGTCCACCTCTAAATGAACGCTGAGTGTAGCTGCTTTGTTGGCTGCCATGAAGATGTGATGTAATAATGTTTATATTGACAAGTGCCTGAATCAGCACTAGTGGTGTGGTAATGGCCTAAATACAGGTTTACATTGTTGTACCTATTAAGGGCATGGGACCATATATGGTAACTTCACTGACCTTGATTTTCTACATGAAAATTAAAACATTTGAAAAATGTCACCAAAGTAAAAAAAAAAAAAAAAGTCATCTTGTGCCTTACAGCAGGGATCTTCAGTGTTTTTCAGGTCAAGAACCCCCAGAACTGATTAGAGAGATTAAATATAGACCCCCTACCTACTAAATGTGTTCTATAATAAACTCAGCCTAGTGCTATTTAGAAATATACATTATCATTTTGCATTCAGTTTGAAGTTATTCAAATAATTCAAATATATATATATATGTGTGTGTGTATATATATATATATATATATATTTAATTTCAAGTACTGCAGTAAATCCCCTGACCCCCTGTTGAAGACCTATGCCCTACAATAACACAATAACATAACTTGTACACACATACACCTGAGCAAAAAGAAAACAACTCGATGAAACGTCAGATAATTTAACTTGTAGCGTCAGTCACCACCATCATGTGATACTGTCAACAGACCAGCGTGTAGTGAGAACGCCAGCGCTCAAAAGAGGAGATAATAAACAGAAACGGACACGTGGTGTTAAACTTCTGGGCCACAATAACGTCGTTCTTTATTGATAAACCAAGCACCGTCCAGCGGATCGAGACACTTGAGGAAGTTTACAAAGTGACTGTAACTGGTAGATTAAGAACCCAAAGAGTAGATACTGAGCAAGATAGTTATCTGTTGTTTACCTTAGAAGTTGCGAGACATTTAAAGGAGCGGCGGCTAGGATTTAAGATTGGCGACCCGCCACTGGAAGCACTGCGTGGGTGTTGCGTAACACATTTTTCGTTCCGTTTGAGTTGCCTTTAACTATGGTTCTGGATTACTATTTTCTGATGGTATTCAGGAAACGTTACGATCAATTAATTGTAGCGCTTAATACCGCGATTAATTGTGAAATCTAGTAATCGTGACATCCCTATTAAGGAGTATCACATCAAAACCAAGATACTGTACATCTAGATACTGTATTGATACAATAAACACTGGCCACAGTTCTAACAATGTGTGAGTGCAAGTATTAATAACCTTCTTAGCTTGGTTGGTTTTGGCGAAGCTAAAGAAGACCTGGTGCTGAACCTTCTGCTTCCCAGGCTTGACTGGCTACCTGAACGCAGCTTATCACCTTATGCTGTCGCCTCCTGATGGCTTCTCTCTCCAACGCCATCCACCTGACCGACTGCCCGTGTGGTTCTTTTATGTGTCTCTTTTTAATGGAGTGTTTCCATGTGATGGGAAGGGAGGAAAAGGGCAGAGCTAGGTGTCTGGAATCAGAAAATAAGCTGCTTAAAACGCTCCTTTTTTTACATCACATGTGTGACACAGAGCCGGTGCAAGCTGTTATGCTCTGACATTTATCAAGCTTCGATATTAGATTTTTTTTTAAGCACCTTAATCCCTGTTTGGAGGCGCGTAGAGGATTTTGAATTTATGTTGACAATATTGTGAGAATAAGTCATTTTATTGATGAAAGCTAAGTTATTTATGGACGTAAATATGTGATATATAAGCATTATAAACTATATAGGTTTAGGTTGTAATCAGATAGCTATATAATAGCATTCATAGAGCATTACTACTAATACATGATTGGGTCTGCATGTGCTTTCAAAGCTGCATCAGTTTTAGGTTACTCGGACTCCACATGACGTTAGGAATAGGCATCCAGACAGTGATTGATTGTTATAAAAAAAAAAGGCCTCAAGTGTGCCAAGAAAACATTCTCCACCCCATTACACCACGGCCCACCTGGACTCTTAACAGAAGCCAGGCTGGCTTCGTGGATTCATGCTGTTGATTCTGGCCTACCATCTGCATCTTCAGCAGAGAGTCAGATCCATCAGACCAGGTTTATTTTTCCATTCTCCGGTTTTGATGAATCTGTACCCACTACAGCATGAGACAGACTTGTCCATTTCAGTCGGAAAAAAGGCGTTGCTGTCTGCAGACTCATCGCTCACTGATGTTAGTTTTCGCACTTCTGAATAGACTCCAGAGACTTGGGCCGTGATAATCCTGGGAGATTAGCAGATTCAGAAATAACTCATCACCATCAGAAGCTGTCACAGACACATAGATCCCATTTCTCCATTCTGTTATTTGGTGTGAACGTTGGCTAAAGCTGCTGACCTGTGATTGGCTGGTTAGATTAGAGGCGTATTGGTGAGCTGGTTGATGTCCAGTTAAGGAAAAAAATAAATGCTAAAATCTCTGTTTCAAATCTAAAACTGCAGTAGAAGTGCATCACTCTGTGGTTATCAAATCAGTCAAATTCATGCCTCATAGCTGGGGTTGTGTGTGAAAATTACGCACCGTCCACTCTATGACTTTATTTAAACGAGTGATGCTAAGGAGGCTACTTAAAATGCGCTCATGAGCGCAGACGCCATGTTTCATACATGGAATCTCAATGAAAGTTTATGCCTGCAGTCCTTCTTCTTCTTTTTGACTGATGTCAGCACAATATCTGCTGTCACGCTAATGGCTTATTGTCTTCGTAACAAATGAGCCGTACATCACCAGAACATAGCCGCAAATGTAGTACAGTCATCATCGTTGTGAGCATATGTTCAGTACATTAAAGCGGATTTATTTGACTCCGTGCAGAAAATGGGAGTGACAATGCAGATTAATCGTGAGGACAAGGTGTTTTAAAACGGGCTCCAGAAACCGAGAAGTTCTCACTATTTAAGTTTCAGGCGCAGCTGTCTCATTAGCATGGCGTCTGTTAGCTATCGCTCTGTGTAAATGAGCAAAATCGGAAATTCAACCAGTGCATGGGCTATGTGAATCTGCTGCTCTATGCCCAGGTCGGTAGTTGAGTGTGTAATGTGGTTCATGATAGAACCGTGGGAGTGTTTATCTGCGTACATAAAATCCAAGGACGCGTGAGTAACAAATAAAGAACTCAAGACGTCTCATTCGATGGGTTTTTAAGTTAATTGTGTGGCTGCGATACACTTGCGACGACTGAAACGTACATGTGTGAACAATTATTCATTCGACTCCTGCTGGACTGAAAAATAAAGCGCACAGTCGCAAGGTCTTTCCTGTGTGTGTGTGTGTGTGCGTCTGTTATGTGAAGTGGTGCATCGCTCCAACTAAAAAGCACTCTGACGCCCTTGTTTGTCCAGGGGTTGAAGGACAGACCAGTGATGACCTCACTCGCCACACTGCGCCACTTTTAAGCTTTTATTGATCCATCTGTGCAGTTGTGTGTTAATGTGTGTGTGACAAGGACAGAGAGCTCTGTTATCATGGTCCCTCCCTCTCCGTCTCTGTTGTGTCTCCTTCTCTTTGCGTTTTAGAATCTACCTGAATTATCTCTGCACACATTTCAATCAGCATATCTGTTCTCCAATTGGCCATTGAGGAGATTCCCCCTCTTGGAGTGGGCTTTGCTTCTTTGTACACATGCTTTAATTTTCATTTTAAATGTGACATAGAGGCAGATATAGTTGGCTATCACCACATGTCTAGATTACTGCTCTAATCATCTCTGGTAGACTCGGAGCATTATGCACTATCTGTTATTATGTCGGCGCTCTGGCTTTGAGTCAAACACATAATCTAATTGAAAGCGCTATTTTCTCTACCTCTTCTGTTTCATTGAGTTAGCTTGCTGGATTGTGTGTGTATATGTGTGTTAGTGTCTCTGACCGGCCACATGTCACCATGGGCCATTTTTGGCTCCGGGGATGTAACTTCCTTTGCAGTATCTGGAGTTTAAGGTTATGTCAACCCGCCAACCCTTTTATCTATCAACAACCTTCAAATCTGCAAACCTCAGGGCGTCTGGATCTCCGACATGAGATAACACACATACCCAATTCACCCGTGAAAGGACAGCCAAAGTCAAATGTGTTGCTTCATTATGGCAAAATGTCCCTAGTCGGACATTAAACACAGAGCAGCCATACATTTTTCAGATCTTTACCATTTACCAGGTGTAGTTTATTAACATGTCAGAGTGCATAGATGGTTCACACTGATCAGACATAACATTATGACCACCTTTCTAATATTGTGCATGTCTCCCTTGTGCATCCACAACAGTTGTGACTCATCAGATAATGGATGTGGGCCACCTGAGGGTGTCCTGTGGCGTCCTGAAACAGGATGCTGTTAGTGGGGGGCCTTTGGGTCCTATGGGTTGAGGGTAGGGGCCTCTGTGGATCAGGCTTATTCCGGTGCATCCCACCGATGCTTGATCAGTTTGCAATCTGGTGAATTTGGAGGCCAGGTCAAAACCTTGAGCTGTCCTTCATGTTTTTTTGAGTTGTTTGTAAAACGTTGTTGTGCGCGTGCTGCTGGGGATAACTGCTGCCATCAAGGAGTGTCATTCCTATGGGGTTGGGGTGCCTCGTCTGGTCCAGGTGGGTGCTACATGTCTAAGTAACATCCACTTGAATACACAAGTGGATGGACTTTCACAACAGAACATTGTATTGTCACAAGATGTTCAACGTTATTTACTTCTCCTGCCAGTGGTTTTAACGTTGTGACTGGCCAATCAATCAATTAGTCAATAAACCAATCAATCAGTCTTTATAAAGCACTTTAAAAACAACACGGTTGGCCAAAGTGCTTTACAAAGACATAGGAAACTAGGTTAAAATCTTAAAACAAACAATAAAAACAATAAGACCCGACATCTCAAACTGAGTTAAAAGCCAAAAATAAAAAAAAAAGTGCTTTAGGAGATGATTTAAAAACGAGGAGTGAGTCGGCCCGCCTGATGTGCAAAGGCATGTCGTTCCACGGTTTGGGGGCAGCGACTAAAAAGGCACGGTCACCTCTCAGCTTCCTCTTTGTCTTAGGCAGAACCAACAATGACAGATCAGCCGACCTGAAAGAGCATGGGGGAGTGTACGGCTGGAGCCTGTCAGACAGATGCTGTAGGGCAAGGCCATGAACACATTTAAAAACAGATAAAAGAATTGTAAAAATAAACCAGAAATTAACTGGGAGCCAGTGAATTGCCCCTAAAATTGGGATATTGTCTTCATGTTTTTTGGCACCAGAGGTCTCAGTGGACTCAAAAATGGACTCAAACGCTGATCTAACTTGTGTATCAAATTTTAGATCACTGTGGAGTCTTCCACTCAGGTTTGTTGCTGGGAAATGTTGGTTTAAAGGCCGTGGATTCATCACTGGCTGATTGTGTATATTAAATACATTTCAAGCTATATTCTAACAGATGTGAAAAGACAGTGTGGTTAGTTTATCTTGGGGTTGTTTCTATGGACTGAAAACACAACTGTGCTGCTGTAACAGACCATTTATATTGATTAGTACAGTAATGAAGTCAAATTGCGTTGGCATTTTCAACTAGACAGAACTGAGGTTGTAGCTCAGACTTTAAAACTACCTCCCTAAGAACAGGAATCATCAGTTAGTAAAAATACTTGTTTATCTCTCTAAGTAAATGCAGTGAAATCTGATTGAAAGATACATTCTAGCTAATAGCAGTGACGCTGCCGAGCCTCACTCCTCTCACGGTGTTACAACATCAGTTACAGGCTCTGTCCTCTGTGATAATGGTAGCTTCAGTGAAATTACTCCAAAATGACTCCTCTCCCTGTTTGTTAAAGCTTAAACGTGAAAGAATAGATCCTGGAATTTCAACAGACATTCACAGCAAGACGCACCAAGCTTTTATTACCTTATGGATGACAGAATGACAGGAATAAGAACTGCGAAGACAAAAGCATGTTATCCTGCGAACTCTAGCTAAGATAACTGATTAACCTGCATATGTATGTGCAGAATTTGTAAACAAGCTACAAGACTGTGGTAGCTGGTAATCCAAATAGTATTGACCAATAACATCTAAGTGCGCTGCATGGAAATAAACAGCCGACGTGGAGACATGTTGCTAAGGTCTTTATTTAGAATGTGTTGTCCCGTCCTTGACGTTAGTAACAACTCCCTTTTCATTTCCCCTCGTTTTCTGCTCGGCCGAAGTAAAAACCTAAAGTTAATCTGGATATTCGCTTGTTACACCCGAACCAAAGTCATCAGATTGACATAAGCGAAACAGTTATTGCTGCAACTAAACAGATAAAGAGCTGAAAGTCTCCTTATTCTGGGGTGGATTTGGGACAGTTTGGCACTTATTGTGGCTAAGCCAGGGCAGAATGCAATCGGATTTGTAATCTGGGTAATAGATCCCAAGTGAGTAAAATACAGCATCATACATGCCCATCCTACTGTAGAGTACGTGTAGAGAGGCATAGGTTAAGACTAGTAGGAAGTGAAGGCTGCTCTGAGGGCACACGGAGGACGAGAAGACGAAGAAGAGAGAAAAATTGAGGGAATTAGTGGGAAGTGAACTGGGAACACATCTGATTACGTCTGGTTTACAATACAGCAATCATTTCTCAGTTTGGAAGCCTTTTGTGTGACACTTGGAGATGCTCCGTAGAAGAATAGTTTCCTGGAACAAGACATTCTCCTTTGATAAAATGCGACCATCTGCAGAAACAACTTATCAGTGCGCACCCGCCGAGGCTGAGAGAAACCCAGACGAGAACCGAAACTTACATTTACAATGAAATTAGATAACAAAAAAAAAGTCTGTTGAGATGGTGAACATTAACAAACTCCTCCAGGCGGTAAAGAGGGAGACATTGGTTGTCACATAAAACCTGAGAAAAGAGCGGCCAGGACTTGGCCAAGTAGGCTAAGAGGTGCAGGTAGAGCTTCCTCTCCCTCTTGTGCAATGATAAACAACGCTGAGTGCAGCACAGATGAAAGGGTTTCCTGCAGTCTGTCAAAGAAATGCTTGAAGCAGGCAAAAAAAAAAGACATTTTAATTAACACGACTGAAGAATCGAAGAACTTTGCCAAGAGTTTAAGGACATAAAAATGCCCAGAGGTTTTTGATAAGACAGTTATGAGCTCAGCAAGAATCTCAGAATGAGGTTTCTGTGCAGAAATTAAAGTTCTCCAGTAGAAATAAAACAAAGAGAGGTTCCTAAGTAATAGCACCACAAATTAGAAACGGTTCATTGAAGTCGAGGGAGAAAAAAAAAATAAAAATCCAATGCATCCAATGGCCTAGTACAAGTCAATTTAAAGGGTGAATGAGTTCAGTAGGAAGGAGCCCGCATGACACCACCAAAGAAACTGAGAAAAAGACTTTATAGCACATCAAGAAAAGCCACAACAAAAGACACTCAGAAGTAAACCGAGGCTTTTATTAATCGTTTATGTGGTTCATTCTCACTTTCAACCTACTACTTCTGATGCATCTTACATCCGGCTCGCGTGGCACAATCTGATTTAATTTACGACCGACTGAGGAAATTACTTCATATCTTGCTGGGACGCATAAATGAAATGTTCGCTTTTTTTTTTCATGCAAACTGCACCTCCCTGCGTAACGACTTTATTTAGATTGTTTTTGGTTTTACGTACTACATCTCATTTACTTCGGCTGTAATTGTGCTTTTGATTTGGCCATCCAAGCTCCCCTCAGCAGGAGGATTTTTGCACATCTCAATTGCCCCTAATTGGTTTGGGTTACTGTTTAGAAAATTGAGTTTGTGTACCCACACGGGTCCGTCAGGTTGGAAGAACTCCTTGTTAAAATCATTAGCCTGGCAGTGGATTTTGGCAGCGACAACACCTGCTGCTGGCATCCGGTGTGGTGCTGCCTAATCAGCGCTGGAAAACCTCCTAAAAATAACATCTGACTGGGCTAATCGTTATACTTAGATTATAAAGAAGTTTAAAATGTTGCGCAGCAATTACATGTAATTGGTAAATGTGAGTAAGTTCTATTTGTGACTGGGGAGCTATTTTTACAACCCTTAATTAGTTCTGGGGTTTACCAAGAATGAATATCCTGATTAGCTTCCTCCGATTGCACCAATTTACTTTACATTAATTTTATTACACGCATTTGACTTGGGTAGCTACCGGATATTTCTGCAGTTTTCATTCCTGTTGGCTGCCGAGCGTCATTAATGGAGCAGCGTGGGGTTAAGTGGTTTGCTCGAGGGCACGCCGGTGGCTGAATGGAGAAGAGGAACCCCCTTTTTCCACGATGTGATTCATACTTGCCAATTGGGACCCGGCGCAGTGAAACGCACACTCTCGAAATTACTTTTGCAAACTCCGCGACTGCCTGCAGCTTCGCAACTTTGTGCGATGTGTGTACGCTCGTTGCGTGTGTGTGTGTGTGTGTGTGTGTTTGTGCCTTCGCGGCTGACGGAGAGAGACAGAAAGCCTTTTTAATCTCCAGCCTGCATGACTCATCTGACATGGGAATTCAGTGACCTTTTGAAAATCAGGTTTTACCTTATTAGATTGCTGTAAGTGAATTACTGGTATTTAATGACCCTCTTATGAACTGGGGGCATGGTGGACAACGCTGGACGGGCAGACAAAACATGACCGAGGAATGGATTGCAAAGATCCATTTTACACTAGACAATGTTCAAAAGCACTTTATTTAAAGATACGTGTGGGGGGGGTTCACTTTGCATTTTCATGCCACAATACCCAAGGAATTGAAGACAACAGTTTACAAGTTTTATCTTGTATTTTAAAGGCTTTGCTGTTGTTTGTTATTTGTAAATTGTCAAAACAGCATTTTCAGTAGGTATGTTAAAGAGTCATATGCACTGGAGACGTTTGCTGGTATTAACCTCACTTCCATTTCAACAGTTAGCATCACTGTGGCTCATGCAGCTAAAATGTCTTGCTGACTCTGTCCATAACTCTATGCTCCCCAAAATGTGGGAGACATACAGTGTCTTTATTTAGAATCGCCTCCTTTGTCTCTGCTGCTCTGCATTGATTTCTGCTCATCTATAAATCTATATCTTGCGTAAAAGTGAAAAATATCGCTTTCAAAAGCATCTGTCAAAGCATGCAAGATGCTTTGACATACGATATAGTCATTATCGTAACGTACAATACGAGGATTCACTGGCTTTTCGCTAATATAAACTTTATTTCTGAGAATATTTTGAAAACTATAAATATGCATATTCTTAATACCATCCTACTCCGTCTCTGTTAATATTCTAGTACAGCCTGGTTCACAACTCTGAATCATCCGACGCAACTCTTGTGGTGTAAAAGGTTAGACAGTGCCAGTGGGGGTAAATTAAATATTCAACATTACTGTATCTTTTTACACTTTTAATAATATTGCAGTGGGCAAGTCGAAATTCGCAAAGTCATAAAACATTTACTGTGTCAAATGAGTTTCTTGCCAACAAACACTTGACCTGAGAGCATCACAGTTTCTTCTTTTAGACCTTCTCTGGTCGTGACACACTTCTTAATCTCTCAGATTACAAACCTTGTGCGTCGAAGCGTGTTGAGGATTAATGTCCAGCACTGGCTCGTGGCATGGGAAAGAGCAAAGATTTTTGTGAGAGATTAAAGGAACAACAGTATGGTTCATTTTCCACTTTTCAGAACCTTCAGAATCACCTGCTGCGATACATTAATTGCAATTTGGAAATGAGGAGAGATAAAGTCGATGCATGTGAAGTGCACACTGTATGGACAGATATAGTATGTGACATATGTTGGCAACAAGAACCTGACATATTGTAGATATAGAGCGAGGCGTAGTGTGGAGTAAGGGTTGTGAAAGTTCATCGTTTCCCCGTGTGAATTGTTGGAGTGACAAGAGCAATACAGAATCTCAGTCAGGCCAATTAATGCAGTTGGGTTGTTTTGTGTCAGGCCACTGAACTTTGATTACACGCCAAGGCTTTTGTAATTCCAAATATCTCTGGCTGCGTTTTAAGAGACCTGAGCTCCTATGCAGTAGTGTGTTGAATCTTTGATTGAGCTGTTCCACTCTGCTGGCTCTGCTAATCAATAGAGCGAATAACACAGGCATATTATCGGGGTGCTGCATTTCCAGCTCTTTATGCAAGTTTGAATGGAATCCATGTCGCTTCGCTGTGGTGAATGGAGATAATGTACTCCCCACCTGGAAACAGGGGTTTGGTTAAAAAAAAAAAAAAAGTTAACGCAGATCAGGTCTGTTAAATGTCACGCTTAGCAACTGTGGTTTGTCTTGCTTTCTCAGAGATAATTTGGTAGACTTTACATTGCCGCTGACTCATTTCTGAAGCTTTCTAATCTTGGTTTGATCTGCACTGACTTGAGACTTTTCCTAAAATACACTGAACGTTAAGTAACTATAATTGTGGACTCAAAGCACAGTTTCTAATGCAACAAATGGCCAAATGCTCTTCTCACAGTGTCAATGTTTGCTGAGGGTTCATTCTCCAACACCATTTGGTAATTTGTAAATGCTCAAATTTTGCATCAAAGCTTCATCAACCAAAGAAATTTACTCCGATGCTCATTGTGAAGATTAATTTGAACTATAATAGAAATGCAAAGTGTTTTATGTTTGAGCTAAAGCGTGGAGCGCCATCTATATGTATAGTGATTCACTTGCTCCTTATAACTTAGTTGTTATAGTTGTCCACTAGTGAACGTTCCAGCCTCTGGTTTCCTAAGAAAACACCTCGTTTCCTCTCCACAGCAAATGCTTCAGAGTTAAACCAGTGAAAAATAAAAAATATTACTAGTGTACGGACGGCAAAATCTCCACTAAATGTCATGACTCTCTGTTTGAAAAGAAAATACTGTCAATGCTGTGTTGCTATCAGCATCTGGAATCTGGTGGGAACCAAAGACGTGTACGGATGTATCATCACACTGACTCAAAGTTGAGATTAGTTCAACTTTGTCCTCCAACACTTTACACAACAACAACAAATGTTCTTTTGCATAACTTCTTTCATTCTTTTTTTTCATTCCAGCGTTTATATTCCGTGAAGATGTGTATTTTAGATAAATTATGTGTCTACTCCACTGTGAGCCACAATAACCAAATTTCGTTTAATACATGCACAGATGGTGTCTTTGTTGAATCACAATAAAGCAAGTCTAAGTAATAATTGCAGCACAAAGTTTTCCCAGATGTTGGATATTATTTATACCAAAAAAGTGCTGCCAGTGACAACTGGTTGTTACCATAGACTGTAACTAAAGAAGGACTACGGAACAGCTCCTCATAAGTGAAGCCAAAGCAAGTAGAGCTCCCCCTGGTGGCTAGTTGCAGTATAGGTCATAAGCTCCACCTAAGTGCCTTTTAAAACACTAAAATATACGTGTTTTGTTTTTTCCAAGGGTGGTTTCAGTCATTTTAGGTAGTAGCACCGCTCGTATCCCCGGAAAAATAGCGTTAGTTTGGCCAATGTAAGGGAGTGGGGAAGCGTCGTCCGTATTTATATACAGTCGATGGTTCTTACAGTGGTTCTAACAATGTGCAGTAATAGCTTTGCTGCATCAAATTTCAAATATGCCTTCCTTTTGCTGTCACTTGAGGCCTAAACCAAATGGGGTGTAGTTGTTTAGTCATTATAGACCCCATTTAATGTTTAATTATGCCCACAGAGGTGTGTACATTCCAGTGAGCTCGTATTTGTACCGTTCGTCCTTTTTCTTCTATCCGACTTCATCTTTTTTTTTTCTTCTTCTTCTAATTACTGGCATGAGTCATGGAAAGGCAGCGTTAATTGGCCATGTCTGCTTTTCCAGGCTCTGTGCATGTCGGGAGACTCGTTGTATCATGTCATAGCATGTTATTCTCAGTGAATTTAGATTTCAGTTTGGGAATGAGTGGGGCCCAGTCGTCAGATGATACTGATTAAAAGCCCAATCAGAGCGTAGAACTCCACCGATCTTTTTATTTAGCAGAGGTATAATTGCTGCTGTGAATTTGTGCGTCTCACACTGTGGGCTACAACTGAGCCATCTTGCTGGGACTTATTCTCTCTATTAACAGGTATCACACTGTCAAGTCAGTGGCTAAAAAAATGGGAAAAAACTTGTGATTCTCAGGCTTTAAAATCATTTTTGTTTTTTTGTGTTACAATTAAAGCTTTGTTATTTGTTGCTTTTCATGGTTATGTCTAGATTTTAACCAAAGCCATAATATTTTCCTTGCTATAGCTAACTATATGTAGCCACAAATGGGATAGATATGAACTCCACCACTTTGTATTCCCTCAGTCCTCATCAAACACAAATCAGCGCCCTACATTTTGATTCCAGTTTTCACATGTGACCTTTTTCGATTTGTAACCGTTCATGGAAAACCTTTTCAAATCCTGTTATATGAACAAAATCGCTTATTACACCATATTACTATGGTGCATTTTATCTCCTCTAACTGTTTTCCAAGCAGGTTTAAGGTTTTCCCCTGGTTATGTCATCCATGCATTACTCTGTGTGATTAGTCTGAGTTTCCTCCTGGCTGCGGGCCCTGCGCTTAACTGGGTGTTATCTGCCGTACTGCAGCCACGTACCTCTGTCCCATGAGGACTAGCCCCTGCTGGCCAGAACGGACATAGTGTACAGTACATGCGCGAACAAACACTTTCCATGTTTGTTGACTGTCCTTTACTTTACGCTTTACTGCTGCTTGCACTCGTGCTGGTTTTGTTTCATTACTCTGCAGAACAAATTACTTCCCAGAACCGACAAATTGCTTACTGGGATTAAAGAAAATGTTGTTTGCATTTCGAATCACTTTTCATTGATGATCATTTTTTTTTGCATACTCGTAAATACAAGCAAACTTGCTCATTACCACACATATAAGAGTTCAACACACTAGCATCCTGTGCATTGGTATTAAATTTGCCTTTATAATCTCAAATTAAAACCCAGAGTGGTCACTCCTGCTTCCATTAAGGAAACAATGTCATTGGTATTCTCATTGCCTTTAGTTGAAAGGCAGTTCTTCCAATGAATTCTAATTCCACGCTGCACAATACCAAAGAGACACAGAAAACGACCCACAACTAAGAGTTTTGGACCCATCAGCTAAAGACGAAGATGCCATTAAATGATAATATTGTTTGAAGTTAATATGCTGAAAAGGATTTTTCATTATCTGCCTTCTGTCACTTGACTTGGTCATTTCCTTAGTTTTGGCCGAGTTAAAAGCTGCAGTGAGACAATCAGCTGAAGGTAATTTGGCCCAAGGTGTCTGATTGCTTCGATTAGAGTAGCCCTTACCTTGTTTCTTGCCAAATTACACTAGTATTTTCTGTGCTGCTATCTTTTACTGAGGGCAGTGGCCATTTCATTTATTATCTACAATGAAGTAAAACCATATCTGGATGTCAGATGTTGTGTATAAATTAAAATCCTCGGGTTGCACTGTGGATTTATATTTCTTTCTTCCACATGGAGCCCAGGAATACCTACAGAGTGGAGCAGGATGATGACAGGTCATATGGCAGACGAATGCTCAACCTTTTAAAACGATGACTTGGCTGCTGGTAAATCACCCACCTTCCACTGTTGGCAAACGGTTCACTGCCTTTCATCGACTCACCGTGTGCAACCTGGAATTTGCCGAAGATGGCTTTTGTTATGACTTTTTGCCCACATTGGAATGATCTTGGCCATAAAGCACAGGTTCAGTTGGTGGCATAAGGTCCCGTTGTTAAATTAAAAGTGTGATTCCTCAACGAGTGAATCTAAAAGATTTTGTGCTCATAATTTATTTACGTTAATGTGGGACTTTACAGCTCAAATTTATCCCCTGAAATACACTGCAGCGTCTCTTCTTCTCTGCTTTTTTAAAGGGTTGGTTCACGCAAATGAAATCAATTGGTAGATTGATTCATCATCCAAAATGGGGCGTGGCCAGTAGCAGCTTATTTGCATTTACCGCCACAGACAAACAGAAGCCAAGGTTAAAGAGGAATCGTAGAATGGATGCTGTATCTGTGTGGTAGGTTAAGGTAAAATAACATTCAGGGGACATGTGGGGAAAAAAATGGTATAACATCGGACCTTTTAATGTACTGCTTTTTATTATGGATAAATAAATACTGCAGTCTGTGCATCTGCCTCAGATCCAGTAGCTAAACCAGACACAGGGATTTTTATTTGAGCCAAGAACGGGAGAATTTACTGCATCTAAATGAAACGCTGACCAACCTTTTTTTGCCCTTCACGGTCTACTTTAGATAAGATTTGTTTTCCCACAGAAATTCTTACCCCTAAAGTTCAAATGCCATAACAGCTAAAAGCTATAAAACACCTTCACTGCCATAAATGGAGCCGACCGCTGAAGGTATGCAAGGTTGAGGTCAAGTGATAACAGCGTTCTGTTTCTGTTATACGTGCACGCTCTACGGTGGTGGAACATCTCTGGATATTACATGTCAGTGCTTTCATAATTTGTACCTGCACATGATAATGTGAGGCAGTACGTGCCAACATAAATCACAGCCGTTCTAGATGCACTTTACAAGAGGAAAACACACCATAAACAATGCTAATAATCTACCAGGTGCAGCTTTAAATGTCATGTGCACTTCATTATGTATAAGGTTCAACACAACATTACAATAACAGTAGTAAATATAAAATAATGCCAACTGAGTTAAAGGAATCCTGTGTTGTGGCAAACAACAGCACAGTTCCTCAAAATAGCTCATGGCTTTGCATAATAGATGGATGCTGAGCAGTGACAAGTACTGCAGGACTTATCACTGAAATCATGTTTTACATCTGTAGTAAGGTTTTGAACGCATGTCGTCTTTAGTGTTCCAATAAACTGGAAACCACTGCATAATGAACAAATAGTTTTGATCCAAACGACTCTCTGACTCTCTCTCTTTTGTTTTTTTTGTGCTCATAGTGTTATTGAAGTTTTTTTTTTCTACTTCATCTCACAGATTTGATTGGCAGACTTTGACACGAGTGGGCTGCATTCAGCCAACCACTGATCTTTTTTTAAGGTTTCTTCTGTCCCACGCCATTCTTGTCACATCTGTCATTTACAACCTCCCACGGGGAGAGGCTTTGTTTAGAACAGATATTGGAACTTTTTGAAGGAGTTACCAATACCGCTCGGGGAGTGTGTGCGCCGACTGGTTTGGCGCTGTATCGGTATGTGTAAGTTTTATTTAGAGCCGTCAACAGCAGCAGAAACATTCAGCCCGCGGTAGCTGTTGCCACTCATGACTGAATGGCCGCCGACGCTCTGTGTGGGTGTCACATTAACATTTGTATTTACATATAATTAAGGCATTTAGCTCACGTTCCATAGCAACACACAATAAGAGAGGAGGAAGGAGCTCAAGGGCATTTTAATAGGGCTTACTGGGTTATTACTGTATGTCTGTCCATGTTTCTCAACAACAACATTTATTAATCTAAAACAATTGACATAGGTTTTGATATTTGTTCCTCCCTGAATTTGATCAAATGGAACCTTTTGCTGCATTTAAAAGAAAGCGAAACTTAACCCGTCTTTGGAGCACTTTTCTATCCAACCCATGGATATTTCATTTCATTTTAATATGAAACTAAATCTCGAACGTTTCATGTAAATGTACCCAGACTTATGATTAGGGATGGGCATCGTTAACCAATTCTTTTAAAGAACCGGTTTCAACTCGTTCAATTCATCAATATCATTAGCCTTTGTGCTCATCGATTCGATTCCCCTTACCGAATATTGATATCCCAGTTCAGAAGGTGGCGGTAATGCACCTAAAAGTTGTTTGCCAACCGCCATAAATCGAAAGAAGAAGAAAAATCTTTACATCAAAGCAGTCATCCACATCCCGCGACAACAAAGAAGACGGTCGCGAGTGTGGCTTCACTTCTCATCACTTCTTACGCAGCACCGTAATTTCAAGCAAGGGCGGCAACACCACCGACATGGTGAAGCATTTGTCGGCAACGCATGGCATTAAATACCCAAAGTGCCATGTGTTCTCCTGTCAACGTGTGCAGTTTTCGCTAAGTCTTAGCCGAGCAGTGCTAGTGAGGATCCAGTGACCAGTTTCCTGTTTGTTTTCTTACTCAAACTCTTATGTCTCAGTTAGAAACTCAATACAGTTGCTGTTGTTTACACAAAACCACAAATGCCTGCTTTTTCTAGACTAAAAATTCACCGGAGGAATTTATAAGGAAATCGAATCAGATCAATAAGCAGAATCATTAATGGAATCTGTGTCAATAAAATCGTATCAATGCACATCCCTTCTTCTGATGCATTCGTGTGCTAATGAGAGCCTCTTAGATTTAAAATATTCTTGCTAACACACCAAATTCAAGCTTCTTACAGTACTGCAAATAATTATTTTCAGCAGCCAACTGCTGGATGCTTCTCTCCAGAACAGCAAGTCCAGTCGTTTTGCACTTAATACGCAATATTTAAACAACCTATTGCAATCTGTGTTAGCAAATTCTCTCTGTCCAGGTTTAAGACTTAAAATATTCCTCCATAGGGTAATGCTTCTTTACACAAAGATGCCACAGAGCTTTTAAATTTTGTGTGTCTTATGTCTCCTGTGGTCAAAAGTGGTGTAATTAAGTGTCACGGTGTCACAGATTCCCATTTAAATGAATGTCTGTCAGCTCACCATTTGCTGTGAGAGGATGCAATAAAAATAACAGCTGAGTCTATGCACCTGCCCACAAGCGACGGAGAGTGACATAAACATATGTTAGGATTTCTGTTTCTGTTTTTTTTTTTGTTTTGTTTTTTTGCAGAGAGAACAAAAATAAGATAGGTCCTAAAATACTGTATATTGTGCCATAGTAGTCTCTCTTTCAGTAGCAGCCAAGTGCTATCACGATATTTGTAAAATGCAGAAGAACAATGGATTTGATAAAGAGAACAAATGAAAAACTGCCATATTCACCATTCAATGAATAAAATAACTACCCTGAGGTGCCAACTCCATATTAAACGACTCCTCCGATCTCTGCTTCACCCCATCTCTCTTGTCAAAATGTAGATGTCCCAGGACTCTGGTATTTTATTGATGGTTCTCCGCTGCGGTCACAAATCAACGGTGGAAGCTGCAGAGTATGTGGACCCACGGCTTTCCTGAGTCATCATGTTTTTACAGGCCGTGTTCTGCTTATCAGCCCCAAACCTGTGTGTGTTCCCTGAAAGCACGCTAATCTCCCCCGATGATTACATTGACCCCAGGCCATTGATTACACACCGTCTAGGCTACAAAGTCAGTGGAACATAGGCTGTGGCCAAATGTTGTGTTCTGGCACTGCTGTCACCTCCCCACCCCCAACCCCTCCCCTCCTCAACCCGCCCCATTTATTCCATCCTCGGTGCTCTGCTGTGTGGAAAATAGGCTCTGGCTGTTGCTGCAGCTTCCACAAGCAGAAATTGACTTGTTTTCATATGAGTTAGGTCAGAATGGGAGAAATTTCATTTTTAAATTATTATTCCCAGTGGGTAGGCAGGGAGAGTTTTTTTTTTTTTGCTTGAGTGACAAAGCAATTGTTAGAGGAAAGAGAAAGCTGTTGCCAAGTTACCCTCTGCTGTTTAATTTCCATTATTTTTTTCTTTTTCATGTTCACTTCTTGCTGTCACAACAGCTGTCGAGAGGTTGGGCATTGTGAGGCCCCGCTGTACTTCGCCGGACGGCTGTAGTTTGACACCACATCGCTGCGCTCCTTTCATTCTCCTTCCGCTTTTCTCCTTTGAGCAGGTCAGCACGGGCCAAAGAACTGGAGGCAACAGGCATAAAGGAACCGAATGCCTCCAACCTGAATTCCAACTCTAATCCCCTCTCTGCGCTCTCTGCTTACCCTTATGATGGAGAATAAATAAATCTCTCATCTTCAGATACAGAGGCAGACAGCTGGAGGCTCACGTCTTTGCCTCGCTCCGTCACTGGCCTGCTTAACCCGGCAGCTGCTCAAATTTGACTATTTGGTGGAGGAAATAAACATGCATGAGAAAATATTAGGGAGTTTATGCGCTAAATTGATGATTCATGTGATGGTTAATGTTTCTTATACATAAAAACAGGTGTTTGCCTTGGGATTATAAGCAAGCAAATGTATCTCTTGGTGTAAATTAAACTAAAAATTGGATTTTTAGTGCTGCCGCTTATGTAAACCTGACCCCTGCGGTCTACAACACCATTAAAAACTTATTGTTAGCTTCTGGAGCCCTCACAATTGACAAAGGTCTCTAATGGCACTGCACCTTCATTTTTCATATCTCAAACACACATGCCAGGGTTTCTTTTAAGACTTTTAGCCCCTACAGGTCAGGCTTTACTACTCGACCCTGGCTGGCCCTTGAAATATTGAGCTGTCAAAGAGAAGACATTTCATGGCACCCATCAGACGCGTTGCACTTTGAGCTGTGAGCTGTGTCCTCAGTGTCACCAATAAACTTAGACGACACAAGTCTGCAGAAGACACCACACAATTCAGACCGAATAGAGACAAGGAGCATATGCCACCAAGTTTATTTCTGAGCATACTTTTATTCTTGCACATCAGTGGACCTACAGTTCCTCTTTGAACTCAACCAAGTGACGCTTCACTTGAAAGATACAGTATTTTATCTTAGTGTGTTGTTTTTGTGGGGGGGTGGTGGGGAAGGAGAAATGAACAGCCCGTCCGTGACAGTCCGTCCTGGACAGATAGGCTTTAGTTTGAAATCTACACCACTTGTAGTAAATTTACCTGAAGTGGAAGGATTTATTTCGAATAATCTGCAGCTCTTTTTATATCCCTCGCCGAACCCATTGGCATCCGCAACCTTTTTCTTCTTCTGAAGACAGCTCTGCAGATCTTAGCCAGACCCTCGATGTCAGACGTTTAAATTAGACATGTTCCACTTGTCAGATCCTAAAAAGGTTCTTATCTGTCACCTAAGCTGAAGCCCCTGATTCTAAATTTACAGATTTGATGTTTTGACAAATGTAGTGGCATACTTACCTTTTCCATTTCGCTCATCAGTTTCTTTCTTCATCTATTTGAATTACGGAACGTTTGCTTTGTTAAAATATGGGATGTTATTTTTTCTTCACATGTCTGTAGCCATTGCAAGTCACATACATCTCGGACCAGTCCCTTATATCATACGCATATATTTCACTCGTATCTCATGTATATGTATAAACAATATTCTCAGGTTAGTAGTTAAGTGGCAATACCCTATACACTTATGCTAATGTATCCGTACCAGTGCCAGTATTTACATTTATATTTCAGTCCTCATTGGGTTCCTCTAGTCTTCATCAGCGCTACTGTACATATCTGCTGTATTACCAAATGGTTTCCACAAACTAAAAACCAACTGATGGATGAATCTTCAGGAATTTTAGTTAATAGATTAACACCAATGGCTCCATCGAGTCAACGGTTCCCTTTCTCCATCAGTATACTTAGCCGCTTGGACACAGTATGAAACTGAAGGCATATAATCCTTTACAGACCTTCACCTGCCACTTTAGGTATGCCTTGCTAGTAAAAGGTTGGACCCCTTTTACCTTCAGAACTGCCTTAATTCTGATGATATGAGCTTTGAGACACGGTGCTTCCTGCTGGAATTTGCCGTCAGAAGATGGTCCACTGTGGTCATAAAGGGATGGACATGGTCAGCAACAATACTCAGGTAGACTGTGACATTTAAACCATGCTCAGTTTGTACTAAGGGACCAAAGTGTGCCAAGAAAATATCCCCCACACCATTACACCACCACCACCAGACTGAACCGTTGATACAAGGCAGGATGGATCCATGCTTTCATGTTGTTTACACCAAATTCTGACCCTGTCATCCAAATGTCACAGCTGAAATCAAGACTTTGTGTTGGTGAGTCTGTGTGAACTGTAGTCTCAGTTTCCTGTTCTTAGCTGACAGGAGTGGCACCTGGTGTGGTCTTCTGCTGCTGTAGCCCATCTTCTTCAAGGTTGGACGTGTTGTGCGTTCAGAGATGGTATTCTGCATTCCTTGGTTGTAACCAGTGGTCATTTGAGTTACTGTTGTCTTTCTATCATCTCCAACCAGTCTGCCCATTCTCCTCTGACCTCTAACAACAACAAGGGATTTTAATCCACACAACTGCCGCTCACTGGATATATTTTTTTTTTCAGAACATTCTCTGTAAACCCCAGAGATGGTTGTGTGAAAATCCCAGTAGATCAGCAGTTTCTGAAATACTCGTCCGGCACCAACAACCATACCACGTTCAAAGTCACTTCAGTCCCCTTTCTTCCCCATTCTGATGCTCAGTTTGAACTTCAGCAAGTTGTCTTCACCTCTACATGCCTAAATGCACTGAATTGCTGCCATGTGATTGATCGATTAGCTATTTGTGTTAACAAGCAATTGAGTAGATGTACCTAATAGTGGCCAGTGAGTGTGTATTTTAGAGTTTGAGCAATGGGATTCAACAGAAGTTAGATCCTTTTACTTTGTATGATGCACGTATGAATACGTAGCTTTCGTTTCTTTTTTATGGTAATAGTAGAACTTGAGGAAGTTGGTTCACGGCCTCACCACTAAGTGTTCAGGCATAGCAAATTACACGGCTGCTACTCAACCACCCGACCAGCTTTCCCTCTGCCTTAAACGGAAATTTTTCAGTTGGCCGTGTGCCCAGGAGTTACTTTGGGCCTGACCCGTGCTATTAACCTGACGTGTTGCCTCCCTTGGTAATGACAGCAGGTGAAACGAGCAAATTTTATTTTGGTTGGCAGAGACATTGATTTATTGTATGTTCTGGCACTCGGCACATCGTCGCAAGTCTTTCTGTTTTCAAAACTGTCTCTGTAGTCTGTAACCTTGAGGTGCAAAATATATTTTTTTTTTTGAACGGTTGTATTAGATTGTCACTTTTGTCTTTTATTCTACAATACAAAAAGAAAAATCTATTTTTCTCTAAACAGTTTCTTTTTGCACTGCAGGACTTACAAGGAAAATAATCTTTTATTCACACCATAAAGCCTCCCTCCATCTCCACATCTGCTAAATTATACTTTTACTGGACAAAAAGAAAACTGATTGGACGTTTACTTTTTGTTAGACGCACAAAAGCAGAACGGGAAATTTCTAACGTAATGACCAGCAGAAGAAATTTCGACGTTGTGCTGTGAATTATAGTCTGACGGGGAGAGAGATATTGTTCCAGGGGGTAGGGAATTTCTTTCTGTTCTCGTGTATTAGCTGGAAGGCTGACTGGCTCACAGCTGTTCTTAATAACAATCATTAGTGCCATCTAAATCACATGTGTGGTGATTCTAGAGATTCAGCTCACCCCTCATCCTTTCACTTCTCTGGGATTCTTGAATAGCTGTCAGTAGCTGTCATGTGGAGCATAGGTTGAAGCAGTTAAAGGACTCCATTTGTCTTCTTCATGCAAACATTTTATCAGATCATCAGATTTATTTTATGTCATCAGATTTATTGCCGTAGCAGAAAGCAGAAGGGGGATGTCAGTGGCCTTGTACCACTTTAGTCTATGTCAGAATCTACCTGCTGGATTACCATAACATTTTGTACAGAGGTTCATGCTGACCAGATGATGACTAATTTTGTTGATCCCCTGACTTTTCCCCCAGCGACTTCATAACCTGCACATACGAAAATACAGTATAAGTGTTTATCTGGATTGTCCATCTATCTGTACCTCCAGCCCATTCCTGTGCAAGCGATATCTCGGAAGCGCCTTGATGTCATTTCTTCAAGTTTGGACAATTGTCCACTGTGGACTCAAGGATGAGCTGATTAGATTTTAGTGTTCAAAGGTTGAGGTGACCTCAATTTGACCATAACTTAACAGCACATACGTTAAACTTCTGCACTCTTTTGTATTATTATGAGTCTTGACAGAAAAAGATACAACCTGCAACTTAATTTGTCGGCAGCGATAAACAACCACAGGTGATAACTCTGGTTTGGTTTTGGCTCCGAGTGACAAATCTCCATTACGTTCTCCCCAGAGGAGAAATTCTTAACATTTCTAATGATCATTGGCTTTTCCACTGGTGCCTCCAGTAGATTAAAGTTTTAACAGATTCTTTAAAGTTTTTCTTTAGAAAACATTTACCGAGCATCAGATTTTGTGCATGGTTCCCAAAGTTCTCAAGTACTGAGTTGAGATTTTTAACTTTTAAAGCAATAAAATCAAATAAATTTGGTAGAAATAAAGTTTTTCCAGCAGAAGTAGTTTGGGTTTATGTGCATTTTAGTTGGGTATGTCCCTGACTATATTACCCCTAGTATAAAGCCCTGCTGTACTTGTTTCAATCAGTGTTCCCATGCTAACACATTGAACAAAGTTGGTAAACATTATGCTAAACATTACTGTTGTGAGCATGTTAGCATGCTAATGTGAGCCGGGTTCCGCTGTGGTTAAGTTGAGCCTCACAGAGCTTGACTGGGGACTCTTTGTCCTATTGGACATGTTGAGACACTTTACTTAATGAATACAGAAATTGAAGAGGTGGGTAAACATTTTTTCCAGAAAGTTCCCCAGGTATTATTGTAAAATCTACTGTATATCAGTGTAAAGTGGTCAAATGCAGGTCACACTGCATGCTTTCCCTCTATTTTTAATGGATTTTACAACATTTAACAGATACACATAGCAGATGGAGGCACATTCTCTCAGACACAGAAATATTTTAGAGCCTTAAAAAAACAAAAAACAAATAAATTCACCTGCTGCCAGGGAATGTAATCAGTGAATGCATCAGAAACCTCTTGCTCTCCCACCTCTCTGCTTAATAATTCAACAACGAGCGTAGCCTCTCTGGGCATTCACTGTGAAAGGGAGCGCGTGACCTCCGGCGCAGCAGCAGGTGGTTTACCGCGGGTAGAGGTCGCAGGGTGCCAAATTGAACTTGCCTCTCTCTCTTTAATGTTATTTTTGGATATTACGATCCCAATAACGTACATTGATCTGCAGTTTCAAGTAAATTGGTTTGGACACACTATATTATAGAGAGAAAATGGTGTTTGCTCAATGAAAGCTGACTTTGTAATAATAATATGAAATTTAGAAAAATAATATCTGGACCAGTGGAGAAGAAAATAAGAGACCTGTCTTTGCAGGCACATGAATATAATGGCATTATGGGTGGTGCCAAAAAGCACAAGAAGACGCACATTTCGGTTCAATATCTATCAGAGATGTGTATGTTTCTAGATTAAACGTAACAAGAAAATCACAGGTGGAACTAATAACTTTAATGCTTATAGAGCTCCAACTCAGATCAGGTCTATAAAATACTTTCAACCCACACATAGACCAACCCGACTCAACTATTCTGTCAAAGATGCTTTGTTTCAGTCTGGAAAAGGAAGCTTGTGAATCCAGTCTGCTGCTCCATAGAAAATCCTGCATATGCACGGGCACAATAAAATTCAGTTTATAGGTCAAATCGTATTTAGTTAGTTGTCTACAACTTGGCAATTCAAACCGAGAGGGTACGTTTATTGTCGCCCAATGCAACAGGAGCCCAGACCGGTTTAATCCAATATGAGTCGCAATTAACTTAACATGTCAAGATGGCAGGGGTGTAATCCCATTTGATAAATGACCGCTCGGCTTCTGTTTTAGATTACGATGCCTGGTGAAGCAACTGGAGAGAGGAGAGGCTTCCCTCGCTGACCTCAAGAAGAACCTCGAGTATGCAGCGTCTGTGCTGGAATCTGTTTACATCGAGGAGACAAGGTAAGAAAGCGATAGCCCTCGACAGTGGGACACGTTTTTGCACGGTTCATTTACTGTGAACAACAGCGCAGCGCTGACAATGGCCAGACTTGGCAAAATGGATGACTACAATTAGTGTGGCCTCTTACTTCATCCACGTGTCCCTGCTTGGTTATGTAGATAAGCCATGTATTGCTTTTTAAAACCTTGTAAGCTCAGTGACATGGAAACATATTAATGTCACCTTCACTGATTGTGGCTACAAGTGACACCTCAATCAATACCTGACACAAAAACACAAGTTGATCCTTAACACATAGGTCTTCAACCCCTTAGGGGGTCGTGGAGGTACTGCAAGGGGGGTTGCAAAATCTTTAGTTGATTAGACTTCTTTTAGACATTTATTTTTAGTTTTCTCCCACAGTTTTCTGGCATGGCCACCCTACTGTTGCATATGTTTAAAATCTGTCCATCAAGGAAGTTATCATTCAAATTGGTCTGAAATGCATGGAGAGAATAGGTAGTTGAAGTTATTCAAGTACTGCTCATATGTTAAGGCATCACTAATGGTCCAGTAATATAACATAAACACTTTGAGTGTCTTTGCCTTTAACTCAGTGTGGCTCATGAGACAGATAGTTGTCTTAGAACCTGGTAGAGACTGAAATGAGAGCTAAACTAACATAAATGTGGAACTCACATGTATCAGGTTGACATAGTGTTGCCAGATTTAGATTTCTATCTTTACAGTAGTTTCAGGGCCTATATGGTATAAGAGGGTAAATATACGACAGTTAGCCATTTGACTGATAATGATTAAAGCTGTTTTATTCAAACGGACAAGCCTCCATATTTATTCCTTAGATTACTGCAGTTCCATACACATAGGATAGTTTTGATTAAATACACTGTCCTAGTGTGTGATTTGTTTCACGTTGTTTTTGTTCATACGACAGTTTAGGTCAAAAAGCAACGGTTCGATATTCCTTCATTTTCCATCTGGCAACACGACTTGTAAAGGAGCATTTTTCTAGTCTTCTTCTAACACGGAATATATTCGTAGTAAACATGGGCAGATGTTATTCAGACTTCACAAGACCTCATCTTCAAAGGTCTCATCTGTTTTCCTTCTACTTTAGCTTAGTCATAGAAATATTGTCGTCAAGGCAAATTATTGTTAAGGTGCAGTTGGAAAATACACTTATTCTTCCACACAATCAGAATATGGCCAGGCTTATGGAATTATGTAAACCTCTCATCATCTTGATCCAGTCAGATTAGGGTCAGCGATGGCATGACCATGCCAGGATGGAGGATGATGAACTATTGAGTGCAGATTCTGCGTAGCGCCGTGATTATCAGTGTGATGTGAATGCTTGTATTCACCTCGGAGGGTTGGGAGCTTTTGCGCTTGAGTCCTCTTACATGTAAACAAAGCAGAGTACATGAGAATTATTTCACACAATTGGATTTGTATGTTGCATCATGGCGTTTCAATTTTGAGCTTACAATGTTTTGGGTTGTTACATAAGAGGCGATATTATTTGATGGACGGCTCTGGGATTTGTGCTTTATCCCCTGGGAGAGTAGAGCTGCAACAAATAGTAAATGTTTGAGCTTTTAGTGTCTGAATCTTGCTCTTTGCTCCTTCCTTTTCTTCATTCTCACTTCCAGGCGCTTGGTGGACACAGAGGATGAGCTCAGCGACATCCAGTCGGAGTCGGTGCCTTCGGAGGTGCGGGACTGGCTGGCCTCCACCTTCACCAGACAGATGGGCCTGATGCTGCGGCGCAATGAGGAAAAGCCGCGCTTCCGCAGCATCGTCCACGCCGTCCAGGCTGGCATATTTGTTGAGAGGTAAAGAGTGCAAATGATTTACAAAAAAACACACCGGCTAACCTTATCAACAAGCGGGCTGTCATCACTGCTGACCAGTTGCTTTTTTAAAACACGTTTTGGATATTCACAGTCAAAGGTTTTAGGACAGCACGTAGTGTAGGTGGTCACGGCTTCATCCTACAGCAAGATAATGACCCAAAACTTTAGTCCGAGCTAAACCAGAGCTACCTCAGAATAAAAACAAGATGGAAAGACTTTAACCCCATTGACCTGGTTTGCGATAAACTGGACAGAAGAGTGAAAGCAAAGCGCCGTACAAGTGCCACACATTTCTTGTAACTTCTCCAACAAAATTGGGAAGAACTCTCCGAAAAAGATTTGATTTCTATTTTAGAAAGAAGGAATGTCACAAGTTTAGAATATATTTTGAGTTATATATCGGTTCCAGGACTCTTTTTTTTAACTTCAGTTGTTTATGTGGTCTATGCTTTAATTTCAGAGTAAGATGAGTGCATACATTTCATTAAAAAAGAAAGAAATATTGTGTTATGGTGTTCTATAAACTTTCACCAGTAGTGAACCATGACCTGGATGATGATCACAGACATCCCATTTCCTATTAAATTCAATTTGAATTTTAAGGACAACACTGTTGCACACACTACAAATGCAACTTCATATCTTGCTTATGATTATCCATCAATAGTAAAATATAGAAATACAAAGTGGGTAAATGTAACTTATAAAGTAATGGTGTCACGTTCATATTTCCATTCAGTTTCTCTCGCAGTGTAGGAATATGATTTCTGCGTTATAATACTGTTGTATTGGTGATGGTGAACAGCAAGTGGCTCCCTGGAAGGAAGGAATCTATCCAGTTTAGAAGCTGCCACGGTCTGTTGGAAGATAAGTGCTCATCCTCACCTGAGTTGGACCATGCATCATCACGGCCTTGGCGAGCTCGGCCGAGCACAATCATTCAGAGAGTTACAGACAACCCTCCCTCCAAGGCTGCGCTTTATCACACAGTAACATGCAACATGCATTTGTTTAAATCTCTAAGCCCTAAAAAATGAAAGCCATAATCTTTCTTAATCTGTTTTTTCGCAGAGGGAACTACTTTAAAAAAAAAAAAAAAAAAAAAAACAATGCAGGAAGATTGGAATAGGATAGGAATGAAAAGGTGGAGCCATGTGGAGCACTATGATCTACACACCACTTTGCTTATATATATATATATATATATATATGACCTGCGTGATTTTTAGTGTCTTTCATTTATGGAAACGATTGTATTTTGACGTGAATTTTTCCCAGTTTGTAATGTTATATTCCATCAATCATGTGTGATGAAGCCTTAAATCCTTAACATGTGGGAATAGAAAGACTTACAGAAGCTTTTACCTTTTCATAACCTTTCCTTTCTCGCACAGTTTCACACTGAGTTGTGTGAGTCTCGGCGGAGACGCTTCCACTCTGTGCTTCCAGGACATTGCGGTAACCTCCGGCGTTCACACTCAGCGCCGCTCTGCATTTGATGTTTTTATCTCGTCCAAACAGGATGTACCGACGTACCTCCAATATGGTGGGACTCAGCTACCCTGCGACTGTCATATCTGTGCTTAAGGTATTAACGTGTTCACACACATTCGAACAGAAAAACACACACAACCCCCCCCCCGACCATTCATCATTTATTTTGTTTTCCTTCTTTTTGTTTAACAAGGTGAATACATTGTTCGTGATGGACATTGTCATTATTTGAATCTCCTTCTCCGCCCGCACAGAATGTTGACAAGTGGTCGTTTGACGTGTTCGCCCTAAACGAAGCCAGCGGGGACCACGCGCTCAAATTCATATTCTACGAGTTGCTCACGAGATATGATCTCATCAGCCGTTTCAAGGTAAAATCGCAAGCATTTAACTCACCACTGCTGAAAAACCGTTTGGTACAAATTTAACCTCCGCCTTGATTCGACGGACACGACCCCTCTCGTTTCTCTCTCTCGTAAGAGCGAGATTATGTCGTTGTATTTCAACAATGACCATTTCACGAGGGAGGCTGGGCGTACTTCATCTCCTCTCGAAAGCCCTGGAGCTCATTTTCCTCGGCGTCTTATAGCTGAGGACACTCCAGCTGAAGTGACAGCATTTGAGTGTAAATGACACGGGCAATGAAGCTGATATGAATATGTAATCGTTGTCTCCAGTGGCAGTAAATGATTCACGATCCATGATTTTTATGGCATCGATTTCAGATGCTCCACTCGTTTCATTTGCGGCCATCATTTAACACGAAACTTGTTTCTTGCAGCGATTCTGACTCACAGGCATTTTCTGTTTTTGTTTTGTTTGTTTTTATATCCGCTCTCAGATCCCGATATCTGCGGTGGTGTCATTCGTGGAGGCCTTAGAAGTTGGCTACAGCAAACATAAAAACCCCTATCACAACCTGATCCACGCTGCTGACGTCACACAGACTGTTCACTACCTGCTGCTGAAGACTGGCATGGTGGTGAGTATTACTACTACTACTACTACTACTCTAACTTATTCTTGCTGAATAAGAAACCAGTTGATCATATTGGTTTTATTCCAAGAAAGAAAGCTCACTGGATTGAGGCTTAGTCTGAACACTTATTCAGAACATCTCTGTCAGCTGACTTATGCCAGCCTAATTGCAGCTTTGCGTGACATGCAGCCTCTAAATATGGCTTGTATTTTATCCTGCAGAACCATGCTCCCATGGGGGGAAAAAACAAAAACAAACAAAAAGGGAACACGCAAAGAAAATCACGGGTCGACACAGATGTGTGGTGGTTAGCACTAATGCCTCATAGCAAGAAGGGTTCGAATCCAACTGGGGCCTTTCTGTGCGTGTTCTCCCTGTATCTGGTTCTCTGATTCTAAATTGGTCGTAGATGTGAGTGGTTGTCAGTCTCTTTGCGTTGGCTGTGTGATAGACTGACAACCTGTCCAGCGTCTACCCTGCCTCTCGCCCTATGACAGCAAGGATAGGCTCCCGTCCCCCCACGACCCTCTAGAGCAGGGGTCTTCAACTTTTTTCATGCCAAGGACCCCCACACTAATGTAGAGATTAAGTAGGGACCCCCTACCTACTATATGTGTTGTAAATTAAACTCTGCCTATATATATATATATATATATGTATGTATAAAAAATGTCTAATCAACCAAAGATTTTACAACCACCTGCAGTACCTCCACGGACCCCCTCGGGGTCGTGGACCCCCTGTTGAAGACCTATGCTCCAGAGGAGAAGCAGTTATAGAAGATGAGATGAGACCTTTTTAATTTCTTCGTATATATTTGAAAACATAAAACTTTTAAGAATATCTGCTTAAATGTGCCTCTCATCAATGGTCATTGTCTGAACGTTTTAAAGATTTTTTTTTTTTCATTCTATATATTAAGCTGCTTTTGTTCTGTTTCCATCTGGTGACCTATATTTCACTCCTTCCCACTAGAGTGACTTTAGGGCATTTTCTAATGTTGAATTATTCCAAAAAAACCAAACATTAGGCGTTAGGGCTCAAAGTCCCCGACCAACCGGCCGCCCCCACGCCCAGTGTTTTTATTTAATCACCTTAATAAGGTGGCTGCCACAGCTGTCGACGTGGTGTGTTTCTTTGGGCAGTGCCTTGCAGAGTAAACCACATTACTGCTAGAACCACGGGCTCCTGGGAGAGCAGGAGAACAGCATCTATCATTTCTCAGGCCCTCCAGATTTCATTAAATCAACAATCAACAGGTCATTCATAAAGCAGGCCCGTGAGGAAATGCGCTGAGCGGTGGATCGGCCATCTTGCACCCACCCCGTTCTTAATGACCCCCCCTCCCCTCCCCCCATCCCCCTCCGCTGATTAGTCACCAATATCGACTGGGCTTCCTGAGCTAAATCCCCACTCTGTGAGATGTGAGTGCATGCACATCTCAAAGGAAAACGTCCAATCGCTGAGGTGTGCAGATGCTGCATACGCTCCCAGATTAAACATGAACTCCTAAATAAAGGAAACGCCCGTAGATGTTTGATCTTCTTCAAACATTTATGTTCCTGCTTTTCTTTCTACACGGCTTTTAGCTCTGAACTGTTCGTGAGATAAACTGTAAACTGTGAGGTGGCCTTTCACTGTTAAAAACAGGAATTATTCACCATTTCTTAATAAAAAAACTGGGTTTATAGACAAAACAGTGTCTAGTCTCGCCTAGAAAACAAACTCTTCTTTTAACTGTATCTCTAAAAGTTGACCTAAAATCTTAAATAGGAAAGTGTGATGGGTGGTCTCACTTTGCGGAGGCATTTATTAAATCAAAGAGAGCGTGACTGGTTCATTTATTTTTGGCAACGGTGACAAACCAGACTGAGAGACCTTCTAAGATAAAGAGGATAGAGAAGTGCATCACTGACAGTTTAATATGTGATTCTCAATAGAGCTTGTCTCATCTAGAGTTTCCTTTTTGCTTTTCTAACCTTTCCTTTATCTCCGTCTCCCATTTGTTTCCTCTCATCCCCGACGGTAATGTATTCTTCGTGCCGAATGCTCCTCTTCCTCCCCTGCATCCTTTATATCACGTTTCTCCTCTGCGTCTCCATGGTGCGATCCACCACTCACCGCATTCCCCGTTTTCCGTTCACTGCCTTCTCATTTCTCTTCTCTAATTTCTGTCCATCCTTTCGTCTCGTGCTCATTACTTCCCCTCCTTCTTTCCTGTCAACGTCCCTGCCTTTTCCATCTCGTTGCCTCCCATCCTCCTTCTGTATGATCCCATAATATACCATTCCTTCTCCTTATATTTACCTCCTCCTGCTCCCATTCTTCAACTCCCCTCCGCCCCGCCGCCCTCGTCCCTCTTCCTCCTCCTCTCCTCCTCCTCCTCCTCCTCCTCTTCCATTCGCCTCCAGCATTGGCTGACTGAGCTTGAGATCTTTGCCATGATCTTTGCGGCGGCCGTGCACGACTACGAGCACACGGGGACCACAAACAACTTCCACATTCAGACAAGGTAATGGATCATAAAATCAAAAATGCATGGCACTGACTCACCCGATCAATGTTTTCATTTACAGCAGGGGGCTTCATATTCACACTGGGATCGCCTGCAGTGCAGTAATAACACTCGAGAGTCCACATGAACTCTAAACCCCGTGCCCTTTAAAAAAAAACAACAACAACAAAAAAAAAGCCAGTGTGTTGTCCAAGTCTCGAAAGCCTTTTAATTTATTGGAACTTTAAGTGGAGGTGACACACTGATTATGTCAGTAAAAAGAAACAAATCTAGTGTTAATTTATTTGACCCTCGGTGCAATCATTCTCAGTTAGTCTTTTATTAATCCCTAATTTCTTTTTAGGAGTTGGGATGAGTAAACTTTCTTTGGCCTTTAAAATAAAATAAATTATCAGAGATATACACCCACTTGCCACTTTATTAGGTACACCTGTTCAATTGCTTGTTAATTGCTTGTTAATACAAATAACTAATCATCATTTAGGCATGTAGAGGTGATCGAGACAACTTGCTGAAGTTCAAACTGAGCATCAGAATGGGGAAGAAAGGGGATTTAAGTGACTTTGAATGTGTTGGTGCCAGACGGGCTGGTCTGAGTATTTCAGAAACTGCTGATCTACTGGGATTTTCACACAACCATCTCTGGGGTTTACAGAGAATGTTCTGAAAAAAAAAAATATATCCAGTGAGCGGCAGTTGTGTGGATTAAAATCCCTTGTTGATGTGAGAGGTCAGAGGAGAATGGGCAGACTGGTTGGAGATGATAGAAAGACAATAGTAACTCAAATAACCACTGGTTACAACCAAGGAATGCAGAACACCATCTCTGAACACACAACACGTCCAACCTTGAAGAAGATGGGCTAGAGCAGCAGAAGACCACACCGGGGGCCACTAATGTCAGCTAAGAACAGGAAACTGAGACTATAGTTCACACAGGCTCAACAAAACAAGACAATAGAAGATTGAAAAATGTTGCCTGGTCTGAAGAGTCTCGATTTCAGCTGTGACATTTGGATGACAGGTTCAGAATTTGGTGTAAACGACATGAAAGCATGGATCCATCCTGCCGTGTATCGACGGTTCAGGCTGGTGGTGGTGTAATGGTGTGGGGGATATTTTCTTAGCACACTTTGGGCCCCTTAGCACAAACTGATCATGGTTTAAATGCCACAGCCTGCCTGAGTATTGTTGCTGAACATGTCCATCCCTTTATGACCACAGTGGACCATCTTCTGACGGCAAATTCCAGCAGGAAGCACCGTGTCTCAAAGCTCATATCATCTCAAACTGGTTTTTGAAACATGAGTTCACTGTACTCGAATGGCCTCCACAGTCACCAGATCTCAATCCAATAGAGCACCTTTGAGATGTGGTTGAACGGGAGATTCGCATTATAGATGTGTAGACGACAAATCTGCAGCAACTGTGTGATGTTATCATGTCAATATGGACCAAAACCTCTGAGGAATGTTTCCAGCACCTTGTTGAAAGTATGACACGAAGAATTAAGGCACTTCTGAAGGTAAAAGGAGTCCAACCTTTTACTAGCAAGGTGTACCTAATAAAGTGGCCGGTGAGTGTATTTAGGAGGATTTCATTATGGGGCGAGTTTCAACTGATACAGAGAAACAAAATGCCTTTGCATGCAATTGGATAGTCAGAGCTATTTTGTTGTAAACGTATTCCACTCCACGGCTCTCAAATGATGTGGGATGACTCGAGCTCATAAAGCCCGCCCAAACGATTTGAGTGGCCCAGCAAATCTTTACCCCTGCGTAATAAACTTCCAAAGGGCAGAAAAGTTCATCTGGCTCCTGGGCTATTTCAAAGGAGGATACCTTTGGGATTGGACTGAATTGGATTTTATCTCTTGGAAGTCTTCCCTTTTAAAGAAGACCTTCAGAAAAAAACTCATTTTAATTCAAGTATGAATAATTCTTCCATTAGCCAGGTGAGAGTGCCTTTGCAAGAAGGACAAGATTAGACACAGTTGCAACACATAGAAACCTGTGTCAGTTTGTTTTCATGTCTGTACCTTCTGCAGAGGTCAATCTGTAGTATGTGAGAAAAAAGTAAAGCAGCATGAGCAAACAAAGGAAACTGAAAGAGGAAAACATAACAAAAATGAACAATTTTCTTGTGAATTTCAAAAGTTAGTAACATTGATGTTTGTTCTAAGTTTTTCCAGTTAAACAAGGGACTATTTGCTTTCTCTTTGATTGGCAGGTCAGACACAGCCATCCTGTACAATGACCGCTCAGTGCTGGAGAGTCACCATGTCAGCGCGGCCTACCGCCTGCTGCAGGACGACGATGAGATGAACATCCTCTACAACCTCTCCAAGGATGACTGGAGGTCAGTGAGACATGCTGTACCACGAAGGAAGAGACAGGCACAAAGGTGGCTGTGCTGAGTGGCAGAAAAGGGAAACAAAATATGGCCGCGTGACGGACAGGAGCTCACGTTATGTACAAAATAAACTCATCTCGTGTTTTTCTGACTCTGTCAAAGCAGAGAGAAAATCTGCAGACGTGGATTACCGTCGAGGTCTAACAACTTTATACTAAATGGGAAGGTTACTGTAAGTGATAGCGCACTGGGAGGAGACAGCTCCAATCCGATTTCTCGCAGCATATAAGCCGAGACTTGTCACGCCGGATATTATAAATAGCCCTCAACAACCGCCTTCATTTATTTTGGCGACTTCCGAAATAAATCGGCTTTTATTACCTGCGAGTTTGACGGTTCATTATTCTGCGCACGGCTCATGTTTTTCTCTCCTTTGTTTTCATCCAGAGAGCTGCGGGCTCTGGTGGTGGAGATGGTGCTGGCCACAGATATGTCCTGCCACTTCCAGCAGGTTAAGGCCATGAAGAACTTCCTACAACAGCCTGAGGGGTCAGTTGTCTTTCCCTTGTCCCTGTAATTTACATACAACTTAACCCTATTTTCAACCTCTATTCACATGCCCCCTGCATTTTCCAACCCAATTAACCCTTACTCTGTGAGTAAATCCTTCAGGGTTTACACACAGACACCGAACAAACATGCTTTCTATGAATTGATCCTTTTGGAATGAGCTAGGATTTCTGTTGCTCAGGTGTTGTTTACCCGACATAAAAAAAAATAGAAAGGGAGAGAGAATTTCGCTGCCAAATAGTGCCAAATGTCATCCGTTATACAGCGCTGGTGTGCAGCAGGGTATCACCACACAGCCTCTCGGGCACAAACACTGCTCGTTTTTCTGTGCTGGAAGTCTGCAGCAGAGTTACGGTGCAGTCACAACAGATCTGGCAGGGTGAGATTTATCTGAAAAACAGCCAGCTTTAGAAATCCGTGGCAGGTTAGCCGCTACGCTGTAGCTCTATTATACGCAGACAACAGCAGACTGCATTTATACGGATTCTCGTTCAGCCACCTGTACTCTTTGTCACAAAACGGAGAGATTGGTGTCAAATGAAAGCAGTTTGAGGAGAGACGGAGGCGGGGAAGGGGCTTACCCCACAGCAAAAGACTAATCAGTGGACGTTTGATAGTCATTTATATAATTTTGACAATCCTGTGCGGGATTTAGGAGATTTAAATCGTATCATCACAGGGTGCACAGTGGTTATTTGTACAGTGAAACTGAGTCAAACTGCATTACATAACATGTGGTTTATTAAACATACATATAGAGGTGTGTCAGTGGTTCACTGAAGTGGAGATGTTCAAACTTGTAATAACGCCAAGATAAAGAGTAAACTTAAATCAAGGTGCCACAGAAACATGAAATAACACATTCCAGAAACCCAACACAGACAATGTGATGAATTAAACTAGCTCAGGATGTTGCAGCAAACTCTGTTGTGTCTGTTTTATTTATGTCTGGGTTGACGGGCAGCATTAAAAGATAACAGATATAATGGTACATCATCACTGTATGCTTTTAACAGGGTCACATGGCCAAGGGTGTTTCCATTGTAGCACAACTCATAAGATAAACAGCTTTAGTTTTGCCTGGTCACACTGCTCGTCTTTTTCCATGTCCCTGAGCCGTGTCCTCTTCGGCATCTGATATATTCTTCGCAAACGAACAGGGCTAATGTCGGTCACCTACAGATCTAACAATCTGAGGGGAAATGGAAAGTTTATACTGGGGTTTAGAGGGAGGACAGCTTTCTTGTATGCATGCTTTAAAACCACAGAGATAAAAGCACCTTTTTTTTTTTCTTTTTTTTTTGTTTTTGTCGTTGCTTAACTGCAGTTTAAGTATAAAGAAACGTGGCCAGCTGGTCTGTTTCCCCCTTGCTGTAAATATCCTTACACATTTAAGGGCGGTTGTGGTGTGCATATCTTCCGAGCGCTTCCTAGCAGAACTTCCTCTTCACGTATTTTAAGCGCACGCACGCCACGGTGACTGATAACTGCTGTTCGTGCAGATGCGGAGCTGCGTTTGCTAACAGACATAACAGGGCTGTCAAGCAGAGGACCGCGCGGCCCGGTGAGTCATCACTGCCGATGTAGCTGCGGCGCTCTGACTAGAGAAAGCTGCGAGAAACTTCTCGACCTTGGGGGGTGCTCTTCTCTTCTCTTCTCTTCCCTTCTCCTCTCGCTGTGATAATGCCCCCCCAATCGTCATGATTGGAAAACTGCTCTGAAGGCGCTGATGTGGAGATAAGCAGCTTCCAAGGGATACACGTTGGAATGTTCCTGTATTTGTGAACCCAAATAAAAAAAAATAAATAAAAAAGTGCTGACTGCAGTGTAATCACAAAGCTACAGTATAGGGTACACACGCGCACGCACAAGTAAGCATGGACATACATAAGCGATTGCAGCCTGCAGGGAGCTGTGAGCCTGAATAGACTCTAATGTGAAGTAATCCAAACCAGTCTGCTGCAGGCCTGCTTAGAGTGCACTTTAAGACCCAATCTGTCACAAAAGGAAGGGAAATGTGAGCTAGCCCCCCCCCCCCCCCCCCCCCCCCCCCTCCCCTCCTCCTCCTCTGTTCAACCTTGTGCTGAGTGTGTGTATAAAGTGTTTTCATTTGCCTGCGTGCTTTCCGTATTCCGCCCTTTCATGCATCAGTCCATTAAACATGATATTTTGATACGGTTATCTGTTGATATTGCCGACACAACTGATTTTCTGATGAGGTAAGATGATGCATCTTCACACCGTGTCCCGGTGTAGAAGACCGATTAGCCTAATGGAGGCAGTGTGATTAAAGGGGACTTTTTTTTCTTTCTCCCCCCTCTGCTCTATTTAAGGTGTTTCTGTGCTTACAGCTGCGTGCATTTGTACCGACATGCTAATAGGTGTCTGTCTATATTTTAGCATCTGTTTAATTACACATTAGTAGTGAAGTATTTTTTTTATTTTTATTTTTTTGCATTTGCATTTGCACCTTCTTTATTTGACAGATGCGTGACAAATCCCGTGAAAAGACCGAAACCGTCAGTGAACCGAGCCCGATGACGGCTTCTCTCCACAGTTGCCAAAGTTATTTAAACATATCATGGAGCCACACTGTTGTGCGGTTTGACATATTCCTTTAATGCCTTTAAGTAAACACACACCGGTTTATTTTGAGACGGCCCGACATCCTGCTACTGGAAATGCTCACTACTAACTGAAAACAGTCCTTTCCTTTATGTTTGAGTCGCACAAATAAGTATTTAAATACACACGGATCAAGCATAACATTATGACCACTGACAGGAAACACTGACCATCTTAACAGAAGAATACAGAGTTCTGCTGGGAAACTTTTGGACCTGGCATTCATTCATGTGGATGTTACTTAGACGTGTAGCACCCACCTAGATCAGACCAGGCATCCCCACCTCATAGCAATGATAGTAGCCTGACACACACACAAAAATAGTTGAGGCACCATTCAGAAAAACATGGAAAAACAGCACAAAGTGTTGACATGGCTTCCACATCCACTAGATCATGGGTCTTCAATTTAAGTTTCTTTAAATACACCTTAACATGAATCCAACATATTTTAGTAAAGGCATTTCAGTCAGTACTTCATTCATTCAGTGATACAGGAGCTGTCTGAACACTAGCACACTAGCCACACTAGCCGAGACCTGTCGATCTAAACCTCCTACATGTTATACACACAGTAGGCCCCGCCCCTGTCGTTATTGAGCCAATCACGGGGCTGCATATTACACGCTGGCTCTGTCAGGTTCCTTGCAATTGGCTGAGACCCTGTTCAGTCTCCAGGTGAAATCCCAAACCTGTGTATTATTTGATTAGCTCAATGTTGAATGCAAAATGATGATGATATTTATAAATCAGCCCATTTTAATTTAGAACACATGTAGTAGGTAGAGGTTCCCAACTTAATCTGTCATCAGTTTGGGGTCCTTGGCCTGAAAAACATTGAAGACTCCTGCATTAGATCCCAAACTGATCAAGTATCTGTGGGATGATCCACAGAGGCCCCTCCCCTCAACCTATCGAACCCAAAGACTCCCCCACTAACAACATCCTGCTTCCAGACACCACAGGACCCCCTCAGGAGGTCCATGCCCATTCCTTCCGTCCGCAATGACTGCAAAGTAGACGATTTGAACTAATGGGGGCGAAACCCCACAGCCCGCACTCTACCCATACTGTAAACACCAGCCAGTGTCAATAAAAAGCATCCCATTTCTTGGACTTTTTCCATCTGATATTGCTCTCTTCAGTTGTCTGCCTTGACTGCTGTGGACAGATTGCTGTAGGCATGTTCACAGCTGTGCCTCATGTTTTCCATTTTTCTCTTATAACCAGCTGTCTTCAGGGACACTCGGTGCCTTTGACATTTTTCTAGTTTCCAATATTTGTCTGGAAGGTCTTGATATAGGCTTTGACAGGACTTTTGATAACATCAGATTGAACCCCAGAATTTGATGTGAAACCTGGAAACTCGAAGGTGATTTCACCTCAGCTTACTATGGTACTTCCATAACCAATGGGTGTGGTTTATTTTTGTCTAAATATAATGCAATTCAATTTGTAGACATAAAAGTGTCATTCATTATAAAACTATAAACCGTTCAATAACCTTGCGTGTGACAAATGTTCAACTCTGCTCTGTGTTTCCAGCATAGACAAGCCCAAAGCTCTGTCCCTGCTGCTGCACACCGCCGACATCAGCCACCCAGCCAAAAGCTGGGACGTCCACCACCGCTGGACCACCTCCCTGCTCGAGGAGTTCTTCAGACAGGTGAGTGGGTTCACCTGATCGATCCCAGTCCTGCAAGGGATGGCAGTGATCCATTGTGTACAGTTTGTTCGATACTCACAATTACAACTAATCCAATCTAAGACTTTGTTCAGACTGCAGCCAAATCAGGTTTGTTTCTATAATCAGATCTCAAAGACAGATTGTCGGCATGCTTTTTTTGTGTGTGTGTGTGTGTGTGCGTGTGTGTGCAAGTACCCAGGTCAGATTTGTGTGTCCAGACCTCAGCAGCCTATCTGCTGTGGTACAGACGTAGGCGTGAGTAAGTACTTAGCTATTCTGGTCACACTTTCCTATACGTCGTGAGGTATCTCTTGATAAATTGCCTTGTTCTGCTAAGTTTCCTCCAGGTTTACCCCCCCTCCCCATTACCTATGCAACATTATTAGTCTTTATATTCCCTTGTTGTTATTTTGCTTTTGATTTTTTACCATCCAGATTTTCTAAAATCAATCTGAATACTGTCTGGATTTGAAAAAGACAATACTGTCTGAACAATACTCAATAGAACAGTGTTGGAATACATTTATTTGTGCATTGAAGACCAAACAACTTTACTTAAAAGACTGGCTTTTGAGGTTGGGCAAAGTAGTAGTGTGCTATAAATATAGGATGTTTAGGGGACATAAAAACATTTTAATGTTGCCCTGTTGAGTCATTTAGCTCGGACTATCCCTTCTTTGACCTTTTTAGTCTGTATTATTTTAAATTTCTGCAAAGTGTTATGATTTTAATGTCCTGTTTTCATTTACAGTGAATAAAAGCAACTATTGTTATTTTAATGCCATCTTAAAGAACACTTTATAGTTGCTTAGTTGAGATGGACGTCCTAGATAATTATATCCGCTGGAAAAGTACGTCACATTCAGTCTACAAACGTGTGCCACTTCCACAGAGGCTGATTCTTGACGCAAATTGCAGCCATTGGGTGATTATGGCCTTTAAATACCTTTGAACTTGAAAGACTCTGGTATGATGCTGTACAATTTAGCACAGTGTACAGACTGAGATGAGATTATCACAAATCATACACAGAAACATGATATTTGTGTCAGGAAGGTGAAAGCAAACTAGTCCATTAAGCGTGTGATCCTCTAGAACCTTTGACCGGGAACATTTGAATGAAAGCCAAACTCTGTATTAGCGAGTTTTGCTCAGTTTCATTATTTGTAGAACATTTTCAAACTTTGAGCCAAAGTGATTTAGAAGCTGAAAACAGTCTACAATTACCTCAAAGTTTTTTTCTGCTATATAGAAGTAATACAAGGATTTCACGAAGATGAAACAAGATCTGAGGTGCATTGCAACTGATTTATCTTTTGTTTTTTTTTACTCCTCTGTTTCTCTTGTTTAAGATTGGATTAAGTGGTAGCTGCCATGTCAGTAATCATGATGTTCGTGAACAGTTGTTTTAATATGATACTTTGGCACAACACCAGCATCCAGAAATCATTCCATTAGTGAGACATCCAGTCATAACAAAAAATCATTTTTTTTTTCAAACAATTTCAAGCACAATGAAAGAGTAAAATGTGCAATGTGACCTCTTTCATAAAACAGTGCATTTGGCTTTAAATTATAAATGTTGACATTGTAAATGTCATCAAGAAAAAAACGGAGGTTTAAATGGTGCCACTCTGCTTTCATCTCCTCCATTATTAATCCGCATTGTTCTCATTATCAGTGCCATTGTTATTGTGGCCTCTGCCTCTCGGGGCAGGAATTGCCGATAAATTGCTTCTCCAAAGAACATCGCCTCCCAACTCCACATCTCATCTGTTTGTGACAAATCAGAAGAGAAAACAAAACACATCTGTGGCCCAAAAGCCCTCGTGGTGGGGCCCAGACAAATTCAAAGTCTGCTGATAAAAGTGTGAGCATATGGTGTGTGCAGTGGTGTGCGCGTATGCCCAAAGGCCGTGTTGGGGTTTTCTTTTTCTAAAAACCAAACGCTGAGTGATTTAGAGTAAGGAAGCTGTTGTTTTTTCCAGGGGGACAAAGAAGCTGAGCTCGGGCTGCCGTTCTCTCCGCTCTGCGACCGAAAGTCGACGATGGTGGCGCAGTCCCAGATCGGTGAGTGGCTTGTCAGTCCTCAACATTCATAGTCTCATGATGGCGTCTGCTTGTATTGGCTCACCATTTGTACTGATGGAGTGGTCATAATGTCAGCAAGTGGATGGGGGCTTATTAAAGGTTCTGGTATGAATACTTGTTCCAGAGAAGAAGCTTGCATGTATTCAGTTTATTAAATAATGGCTAAAAAGGCTTGTGTTCGGTTTTACCTCCTGTATTTGTCGGGTTTCTCTCAAACAGTATCAAATGTTTGCCCATGCAAAAATGCAAAGAATAAACATCAAGCATTTCCAGTGAGATGCACTAATAAACTTCTAAATGACTGTGCTTCTGTTGACCATGAATACTTTAATTCATAGCTCTTCTAGCTACTACAGGAGGGGTCACAAAATCTTTGGTTGATTCGATATTTTTTATATATATTTAAATACAAATTAACATGAATCCAACATATTTTGTGATAAATGGAGGCAGAAGACGTTCTCTTTCAGTTGATTCACTCATTCAGCGATACAGGAACCTAATTTCTATCTTCCACTGCTTGGTTTGAGCTTGAGTTTCTATCCAGTTTGCTAGCACGCGTGACTACAGACCTACTGACGCTACTGTTGCTGATGCCTGTGTCCTCAGGGTTCATAGACTTCATCGTGGTGCCCACCTTCACCGTGCTAACAGACATGATGGAGCGTATCGTCACGCCGCTCATTGACGAGGCCTCCCATTCAGGTTTCGCCGGCTTCAGGCGTTCAAGGTGAGCCGCGGCACTTTCTCCGAGGATGACATATAATTATTCGGATGTAAATATGTTGCTAAGTAGCAGAACTGATGCAGATGGAAGTAGGTGGCGATGTGTGAGTCGGAGTACATTTTAATCAACCGGGCTGGTTAATCAAGGGTGGAAAATTTATAGTTTTCCACCCTTCACCTCTCACACCTTTCAGAATAACTGCTCGCTCAACGGCGTGATTAAACATCAACAGCTCCTCTGCAGTAGCAGCATAACTAATGGGAGCACTGACAACAGCAGATGAGTCTCCCATGAGTAATCCATTTGTGCGCGTGGAAGTGTCTCCACCTTTCATCAGGCAAAGCGGCGCACCTTGAAATTGGCATTTTAGAGATGCTAGTCAAGTTCACGTCACCGTCGCCTGATCAAGAATGGGCCTTGGAGCTGGCGTGGCATACACAATAGTCTCTCAAGATACAAAAAGGCATTTGATGATTGTCTCCATTGGTTTAAATAATTGACTCAATACTTTCCCTCATAGCAACTCAGGTATGTGCAAGGCTTTGAAATCTCTCAAATAATAAATTTCCCTTGCCACTGTGTCAGCGATATTTAAACTGTCCAGAGACAGTTAATTAAAAACCTACTAAACTTGTAAAATGAGATAATTTGGAAAATAAAAAAGTGCGTCGGGGAGTCAGCATCTTCCGTTGCACCTGCACATCGACAACAGCCTCCTCATTTTCCTCAACAGCAGTCATTAGCATCACTCAGTGGGCCGAGAGAGGCTAAGCTGAAGCTAACCGGCTGGAAATCTCAGATAGTGTTGCCACCAGTGCAGTCTCCTTGTCTGCCTACACACCTGGATGCTTATGGGTTTTTCTAGGGACTGTTCCTTCAAAGCATTTATAGGTGCTTTCAATCATCTGTAACTATGTCTGCTCTCTGCGGCCCGGCCGCCTCAGTTTATCCATCCGTCTCTCTTTTAACACGCAGCTGAGTCTGAATGTTTTCAGCCTGAATAGATACAGGACTTAACTGTTTGAGGGGTTGAAATGAAATGACTGAATGAATTCATGGTCACCAGAGGATGACTCCTGCTCACTGTGAAGACCCACCATGATGTTGACATATGTGTTTTCTGCTAAAATGCCTCAGAAACTATTTTACTAAGGTTAAGTGGTGATTCTAAATTGTCCGTCTCTGTGTGTTAGCCCTGGCTGCACCCCGCCTCTTGCAAAATGACAGCCTGGGTAACTTCAGCAATGCAGCACAGCATTGTACTTGCATGAAGTACCTATAATCCAACTTGAGAGCATCTTTCATTAGATTAGATTTTCAAATGCATCATGAAGGCCCACTGAAAAGCTCTGGAGTCCTGAGAATATTCTTTTTTTTTTTAAGAAAAAAAAATTGATTATCTCAGCCAAATTCCCGAACTACAGAATAATTTTTAAGCAGATTTTATTCATGAGAGACATGGGGCATAATGATGTCCTTGAAGAGTATAAAGTATGCTGGAAATATACAGTATGATTATCATGTGGTGGAAAGCCCTGCTCCAGACCAACTTTAACTTTACTTTTAGTTCAGTCAGATACTTGGTTTATGAACAAATACTAGTCAAATTAACGATAATATCATCTACCACTAATTAGCATATGTTAGCATGCTAACGTTATAAACAAAGAGGGTGGCTGTGACAAAAGTGACCTGCTTATGTTAGCATTTCTTACCCTACTCTCATATTGTCTCTAAATAATAGGTCTTCAACAGGGGGTCCACAGACCCACTAGGGGCCACTGCAGGGGGGTCTTTGGTTGATTAGACATTTTGTATATACATTTGTTCTTTTAGTTTTCCCCTTCTTTCCTCTTAAATTTATTTAAATACACATCAACACAAATCCAACATGTTTAGTAAAGGGATAAGGTTAATACTGAATGCAAAATTATGATAATAATGTATATTTATGAATAGCACTAGGCCCAGTTTAATATAGAACACATATAGTAGGTAGTAATTAATCTCTCCATCAGTTTGGGGGTCCTTGGCCTGTAAAACGTTGAAGACCACTGCTCTAAAGTTTTAACTCTCTTCCTCCGTCTTCTTCTCTTTCTGTCCAGTCTGAATAGTATTAGCTCGGATGAAGCCAAGAGGCACAGCATCAAGAGCGCTGACAGCAGCTCGTCCGGCCAGAGCTCTCTGCTGACGGTCGACATGAAGAACTTCAAGGCGTTGTGGAACGAAGAGGTGTATCAGAACAGGGAGAGGTGGAAAGCCCAGGCTGCTAAAGGTACCGTACGTCATTATGACTTACAGAGTGATGGCGAAAAAATGTCTGCACTGCCGTTAACTGAGCTCACAGAGGGATTTGAACTGATCTGTGTCTGTATATGTCCACATGCATTATTGGCGTTAATTTTCTACCTATTCCAATAAGGTACCTAATTATAAACGTTTTAATCATGGTGAATAAATGATTTCATTTATTCAAATCATTTGTGCTGTATATATAAATAACAAAGATTACCTACCTGCCAGAATGGTGTCTTCCTACTTCCTTCTAATAGCTCGAGTTCATTAAAAATTTACAGTTTGAAAGCTTATTGTGAGTTATACATTACCATACACTAAGTTATTGAGCATAATTATTTATGGTCAGAATTAACACTGGAGTTAAATGATAATATCTCTCTGAAACTGCTGGGTGGGTGTATACGTAAATAATATATTTGATTTGGCTGCCACCTTGTGGTTATGAACTGTTAATGCAGATTTTAGTGGCACGAGTCAGGTGTGAAACTGCACACTGAGCTCTCTCAACCTTTACTGGCTCTAAGGCAGAAGTAAGAAGTTGTACTAATTTCTATTGCACACTTGCCAACTTGACTCCGTGTGACCTCAGAAGCGGAGGAGAGAGCCAAAAAGGAAGCCGAGGAGCTGGCCCAGCAGGAGGAGGCTATGGAGCCCCAGGAGCCCCAGGAATCCGAACAGCCTGAACCAAAGGAGGACAAACTGGAGGAGGAGGCGCCCGAGTCGGCAGAGGTCAGCAGACCGCCAGATGGCAACACAGGGGAAACGGAGCAGGCAGCGCCGCCCGGGAGCGCCACGCACAAGAATCCTCCACTGCAGAACGGTACGTCCTTTTAGCTGTGTAATCACACACAGCATGGCCTCTCTTTACTCCATGTGACATGAAGCTGTTTCTCTACATTACTTATACATGCAAAGTAATCATGTGTACCCGAGTACCAGCTACACAGAACTGTACCAGCATTTATACTTTCCTGTCTCAGCACTGTGCCATGTTTCAACCTTTAGCACCACCTGATAATTCTGACACCATAGCGTGTTGATATAATATTTGTTCTTTCTGTGCATATTTCATAAAAGCTCCAAGAGGATGCTTTTGCAAGTTTGCTCATGTGCTCCCATCAAATAACACGGCTGCTCCGGTTTTTCAGGAGAGTTGTCAGAAGGGGCTGAATCTCCAGAGGATGAAGAAAAGAAGAACAAAGGAGTCGATGGTGAGTTTAATCGCTCCGCTTGAAAGCTTGAAACGATTGACTTTTTATTTTATTGACTACTTCTGACCTTAGAAAATTGTATTTTCACCTATTGTGTAAAAAACATAATCACTGTAACTTTTTGGTTCCTTGATCAGAAGATCGAACAGACATTATAATTCATAGAAATTCATTAAATTTCTTAATTTCTTCTCCCCAAAGCAGAGGCAGTGATGGAGTAAGCGATCACAGCCTTACTGCTGCTGCACTGCGGTCGACCTGGACCTGCGTTTGAACCCTGAACGGGCGAACTGATAATATAATATAGGGAAAGCCATTAGTTGGACTGTGTCGCCCCCTTCAGGACGCAGATAAACTGACACCTTTGCTTCCTTTTTATTTTTTATTTTTTAATGATCAACTGTTAAAATCTTTCTTTTACCATATCTTTACTCCCAGGCTCTTCTACACAGAGCCACGTGCATTACTCCTCCCTTCCTGCTAGCTGGTAAAGAACCTTAAAATAAGAGAGCGGGCTGAAGAGGAGCCTTTTACCAGACTGCTGTCGTTTTTAGCTTTCCCTTCTTTTACTCAACTCTTATGTTTAATCCAAACACAGACATGTAGCCGTTGATCTAGCCCAACTTCCACCTGCTGCAGCACTCCTTATTACATTTATTAGTCTGGTGAATCGAAAGATTTTCTTTGCAAATGAATACGTGAATGCAGATCTGTGTGCACTGGAGAGTAAATGCACATTCAGAGGGACTTTTACAACTGCTGCACGCCACACACAACACACACGTGTACAGCACACTGGGGTTACATTCGCACGTCTACAGCACTACTATTTTCTTAAACACACTCTGGCATAGAACCCCTTGTTGTTGTGCTTTTGGAGCCTCCGTTTGTGGCTCACTCCCCCCTCAACATGTTTACTTTCTTAGTGCTTTCCTCAGACATCGTGCAATTTGAACTTGCAGCCAGGTTCATGTAGTTTTTTTTCTGTGTGTGTGTGTGTGTTTTTGTCCTCTTTATTGTATATATTGAAAGTTGTATATGTATGGATATGAGGAGGAGGAGGAGGAGAAGGAGTAGAAATCTATCCACTATTTTGTCCACTGTTTTGTTTTGGATATGCTGTAATATGTTTGTGAAAACTGTCCAAAAATTAGACTGCAGCTTTTTGCATTTCAAACATATCACACACGCAGATGCATTTAAAAAAAAAAATCTTTTGTAAAATTTTTGTAAAATCTCATCGTTTACCTCTTTTTTTGTGTGTGTGTGCGTAAACGCATTTGTTGTGTCCTTCACGAATCATGCACTAGATGTGTCTAATATCCTCACACTGTACGTCTTTTTCTCAATGCCTTCTTCTGTGTATTCAAGCTGTAGCAAAAAGTCAACGCTGTCGCCGAATTAGAGAAAAATCCTATGATCAGTGTATGTTTTTTATTATTATTATTATTATTATTATTTTATTTTGGAGCGCGGTTGTGCTGCCGAGGCTTCATCTTCTAGGTTGTCGGTGTGATGTTTAATCGGCGTGTTTACAGTGCTGCTCGTACACCTGTCCATGCTTCTGTGATGCATTTGAGGCTACGAGTCCAAACTGTATCTGCTACTTGCCAGGTTTTTTAAGGCTTGTAATGTTGTGTATAGAAAATGCAAATATTGCTTACTGTGCATATGTAACATATTGAACCCCTGCAACACTGGTTCACCTTTTACTATATATCTAACGCGTGTAATAGGAGAAGAAGGAAGAAGCATTTCTGGCAGTATTTGCATAACGATGGATATGTTTTTCCTAAAACTGTGCACTTTTGTTTTCCTGTTTTTTTTTTTATTATTACTTTTATGAAAATCTCCAAATTTATTGTGCCAAGATCAGCTACTTGGTATATTTTAAAGAAAACTATACATACATGGATTAAAAAAGAAAGGGGAGACGTACCTAAAATTAATCTAAAATTATACATTCATTTTGGTTTAATACTCTCTCCCTAATATTTTAATTATTTTTTTTTTGTGTGTCTGTGTAATATAACCATGTTCTACTTTCTACCTAAAAACTCCAGTCAGTGGTCAGCAGGCCATCCGGCTGAATGTGTGCCTCTATCTGTACTCTCCATTTCACAAACGTCCACTTGTAGAACAGCAAACTTTGTGATGTCATTTGAATCTGTGCCGACCCAGGCGCAGTCAAAGCAACCAGTTAATATCTTCCAGCAAATGTTTCAAAGTCACTGTTGTTGGAAAGTCTGTTTGTAAAGTCAGCCGTTTGATGTTGCAGCAGTATAGTATTTGTAATTGTATATTTTATGGTATATTTTGCTCTTTTTCATTTAGGAAAAAAAAACAACTATTTTCCAGCTGATTTGTGCTGTACAGTGTACGTTCCTTTTGTTTGTTACTGTACCGTCTTCTTTTTTTTTTTTTTTACTCGGAGGAGTTCATCTTGTTCGTGCAGACGCATTTTTACTTTTTCATTTTGTCTCTCCTCTGCGTCTCCATTTTGCTCTGCTGTCCTTCACCAGCGCTGAAGTCGGAAATTTTTAGTCGCTCAAAACTGTAAATTTGAAGTAAAAAAAAAGAAAAATGTTAGAAAACTAGATTTACAAAAAAAAAACAAAAAAAAAACTTATTGCATCTTCAAAATAGGCTGCCTGACGCTTGGTTAAAAGCAGAATATATTTTCTGTACCAAGGGACCAACACATGTACAGTCTTGTAGTTTGCTCTACCTTCCACTTGCTACTGTGATAGCCTACTGTATGGATATTTAAAAGGAATTTATACCAACCATAATAAGAATCATAGCTGTATTTATGACATGTAAAGACTTCTAAACATGGTGTTTTGTAACGGTTACGATGAAACACATTATTTGTTGTTTGTTTAATGCTTTGTTTCCTTGTTTAGTCTGAATCACTCTATAACGACTGATCTCAAACTGTTCCAGTGACTGAGGTTAGATGGATGTAAAGCAAAGTGTGTGTGTGTGTGTGTGTATGTGGGTGGGTGGGTGGTTGTGTGTGTGTGTGGGTGTGTGTGTGTGTGTGTATGTGTGTGTGCGCGGGTGTGTGTGTGTGTGTGTGTCTGTGTGAGTGAAACTGCCGCAAAATACTTAATGTGCATTTCTGATCTCCTCACTGTGATCTGCTCTGTTGATGAAAGTGTGACGAGATGAGTGTTTTTGCGAGAAAGAGATAAACACAACGTGATGCAGTGGACTGTATAAAGCTGGGTGAACGATTCATTTTACATCGAGCTGGCGCGTATTTGACCTCAGACTGGTGCCGCTGAGACGTTCGCTTGCATGAAACACAAAGCGAACCAACCAGGGTGAAACCGCAAGAAGCGAGTGACGCATTTGAAAGAACAATGAGGTGAACAAATGAACAACAGCCTTATTTTACTCTCCACTACATCTACATCTAAATAGACAGGGTGACTGAGCGTGAATGTGTGTGCGAGCATGTGTGTGCAAGCGTGCATGTATGTGCATGCATGTGTGCGTCACTGTTCCGTGCTGGCCAGGCGGCCATGTGTGCCACCATGCTCTGTGACTGCACAACCGTATCAATAAATCTGGACTCAAAGGGCTCAGATCATGTCTGCCTGTCTTTATTTCTACACTCCCACCTACACCATGTTTGTTTTACACCAGGGGCCTAGTGCTATTGATAAATATACATTATATATGTTATTATCGTTTTGCATTCACTGTTAATCTATTCAAATAATGCACAGGTTCAAATATTCATTTTTGTTGTTTCAAACATGTGCAGCAGTAGGGTGGCCATGCAACTGCCGTAAACATAAACGTACATGGGATTTCACCTGGGGACTGAATAGGCTCTATTTAAATTTGTGGGGGAAAATTAGAAAAAATATATATAAAATGTATAATCAACCAAAGATTTTGCGACCCCCCTCTGCAGTACCTCTGCAAAACCCCTAGGGGTCATGGAAACTGTATGGGAAAAGGCAGGCAATTTTAAAAAATAAAATGAAATGTTTAGCAGATTATTGCTCTCACCATCTATCTATCCAGCTATCACAAGTTAAAAACAACGATTTAGACAAATATTGCTGCCTTTGAAAGGAGATCACACACCACTGTCACACACTGAAACTTTTTTTTTAAAAAAAGGTTGCGTCTGTGGATAATGCCGAAATTCCCAACTAAGACCAACCATTTTGTTTTCCCGACTTCCTGTGTTGTCCACTGTAAGCTCACAGGATTTATGTATGTTTATATACTGCTCCAAAAGAAATGACAGGATCAGAGATGCAGTAGAGGGGCAGCAATGAGACGATCCTCCGAAAACAGGAATGATTTTACAGGTGGACACCACTGACGTTTTTTCCCTCCTCATCTTTTCTGACTGTTTTTCCACTAGTTTTACATTTGGCTAGCGTCACTGTCACTAATGGTAGCATGGGGAGATACAGTATGTGCACCAGTCCAACTCCTCCAGGACCACGCATATAGATCCCTTCACGGTTTGTAAACATTATGATGTTTTTGAGGGACGGGGCTTAACTGGAAGCAAAACATCTCAAACACTACAGCCTGTGAACGCTAGTTAGCATATTGTTTGGCAAGAATGGACGAGGAAAACGCGTATTTTAGAGAATATACCAATACACTCACTCCTCGAGACCGTGAGTGTTATTTTAAAAAGTTGACTCTGACTGATGGGAGTATATTCAATGACCTCTACACTCACTGGATGGACGGTTGACCAAAGGAGGGCACAGAGGGGATGAAGTCTGGTCTTTATCAAGTGAAGCCGCTCCAACAAAGATATTATCAGAAGTAAGTGGAACCACTGTGGAGGGTAAAGTAGTCAATACAACCACAGCTTGGACACCCCTGAAACATACAACTAATGCTGAGTTAGCTAGTGGTTAGCATTAGCATTAACATGTAACAAGAATCCCCTAAATAAGGATTAACTTAATATAATTTCAGTCACAATTTAGTCTAAACCACAATGTTTTCCAGACTGAAACTAATGATACATTACATATGTGCTGCAAACAGAGAGTTGTTGATTATTGTCTTGCTCCAATCCTTTCTTTTAATCGCATTCAGTCAAAGTCGTCTACAACTGGCAGTGGCTGGTATGCGATAAAAGTTCAAGTTAGTGTTTTTGATTTTTCAGTTTTGGCACCAAAAAATACAGTAAGATGACATTTTCATGGTTGAGAGTGACAGTGTTTGCCTCAAGCTTCCCTCTGTTTTGCCTACAGCTAACACTGTGATGTGTTAGACGTGGGGCATGAAGGGGCCTGGAGGAGATATCAGGAGACAGGCAGTGACTCTAGGCGATCTGGACACGGCTGTAGAAGATTGTACTACCACGGCCCTGCAGGCCACTGATGTGAATGTCTCTTAGAAACTGCCCTGCACCCTGAAGGTCTCCTGTAATTTGCCTTGGAATACCAGAATTGTCAGGTTCACCACTTGAGCCCTAAGAGCAGAGTTCACCCTGAAAAGATGTGTAAGGCTCTGGAGAATCACATCCTTCTGACCTTGGTTACAGGGACCTTCCAGCATGTTTTTTCCTACGCACTTAGACTTTATCTTTCAACATTTCTTTTGGTACAAAACTTGTGACTGTATCACAATTTCCATTTAGTTTCTCAAGTTAAGTGCCATTCTAGTTCCAATTTAGCAAACGCAATGGCCCGTACAGGGATCAGACCCGTGGCCTTGGTAGTTATTAGCACCACGCTCTGCCATCTGAGCTAACTGGCCACACAGTGCAACCTCCTGAAGCCCCCTGAACAACTCCCATGTTAATAAACGATCCACTAGATGTCTCTGTTAGACCTTAAATTACACCGAGGCTCCAGCAGAATCACAGCTCCCAGGCTCGGAGGGGCCCGGGGCACTAAAAAAGATCAACGGACTTGATGTATACCGTGTCACTCTCCCAAGATAGTCGGCGTATAGCTCTTTATCCGCTGCATAGGCAACTCCACAAACATTACACACAGAACGCATATTTATCACCAGCCGCATGCATATTCATGGGCAGGTTGATGGAGCTCGTGGAGGGATGTGTATGAGTTCTCAGCTCAGCGCTGAGTGCCGGAGCAGAAGGCGAATGTTAATTCAATTATACGGCAGCTGTTCCTTGGTGCCCATGGCCACTGTGTTTGCACTAGAACAGAAATCTTGTATTAGGTCCCTCGCCATAAAAGACCATTGCCAGGCATGAGAATGGGGACTGCCTGTAACCAAAAGCCATCAACGGTATTTTAAAGAGCTTTTAATGCTTATTTTTGGCCTGATTGAGGGATTTGGTTCGGCTCTAAAGTAAGATTTGTGGGATTTTTTTGTTGTTTTGGCTTGCAGTTGATTTACAGATTTTTTTTTTTTTTTACTCTATTAAATGTGCTCGGAAGTAAAATGTGCAAATGAGATTGTTTGCTGTATTAACTCCAGTCAAGGGTGGGTGGATAAAGTGTGCATCCTGTGGTGATCGCTCCGTCATTTTGTCACGACACAGCTGATCTGCAGATACACAAGCGTTTTCGATACGGCTTACCAGTACACGACAAGTAGAAGAAGTGAGGCCTACCTAAAACACAGAGTGTGTGTGTGTGTATGTGAGAAAGCGTGTGTGTTGGTATTCATGCTCCACCCCACCTCCTGTCCCGAGCTCGGGCTGAGCTCCAGTGCTGCTTGATGGAGGAAGAGTGGGAGGACGCGTTGGTGGTGGTGGTGGTGGTGGTGGTGAGGGGGGAGAGGATGTGAAGGCATCCACCGGCCTGTCCCTTCATTACCCGGCTCCCTGAGACTCCATCCTTGTGATTTAATCACACAGCCACTGGCAGGATGTGCCTCTCTGATGTTACCTGGACCCGCTAATCAGTTTGCTTTTCCTTCATCAAAAGGAAAACAACCACACCTGCGGGAAGGATGCGCTCAACTGCACATTACGTATGTGTAATGTGTGCACGCATGCAAATGTGGAGGCGCTTACACCCACGGCAGCACACATGGCAAAGTAAGAAAAATAAGTGCGCAACTGAGAAACCAAATCAGTTTTCATTGTTGCTTAATCCGCTGATACTTTTGTCTGTTGGACGATTAATCATTTGGTTTATAAAATGAAGACAAACGCTCGTGACAGTTTCCCAGGGCCCAGAGTGACATCTGCAGATTACTCATGTTGGAAAGTGAGCAGTCGAAAACTCAAAGACGTTCACTTTACTGTCACATAAGAAACAAAAACCAAAAAAAAAGGCAGTAAATCCTCAAATGTAGCGGTTATCTGTTCAAGTGACCAGTTAATCGTCGAATAAAATCCGATGCTGTGACACCACCTTTTAGGAAACCATCCTTTAACCTAACCAGAACCGACAGCGTGTTCTCACCACTTAACTCCACGCGACCACGGTCGTGCAGCATGTAAAGCAGACATTGCATATCAAGCTGTTTAATAAAAATGAAACCCTGTCTATCCACTGGAAAGAGCACAGAGCTGTATTTAGAGTGACTGATCGAGAGCCCAGAATCAAAGGGCCCTGTGGCACGAGCTGCTAGTGTGTCTGGGAATTGGCCCAACTCTTAAAGAGCCAAGCTTCCCTCATCTTGACTGGGGACCGACCCCCAAATAGGAAGAAGCTATTTCTGCTGGCAGCCAAGTGGCTCCTTTTCTGGAAGCCTGTCAGGTGAGGACTGGTGGCTGCCAACTGTAACCCCCTCAGGTGGGCACGCGGGGCAGGGCGGGCGCTCGCGGCTGCAGCGCTGTGACACGGAGCAGATGACGCGAGTCGCAGAGGGCGTCGAGCTCCCCCGACGTCTCCAGACAAAGATTCTGCGGAGATGGAGGAGAAAAATACCAACATCTCAACTCCTGACTGCAAAGCTGTCACAAGCTCATTTAGTCACAAGCAGCAACGGCAGCGAATACAACTCTGACGTTGTTGTGAACTTTACGCGTTTTGGACGTTTTCTGTAAATGTGTTTTTGGGCCTGTGCTGACTCTCACAAAACATGGCAGTTTAAATATTTCTGCAAGAAAACAACATTAATATTCCAGAGCTAAAATCAGCTGAAAGGATTTTTTTATTGACATTTTTTAATGCAGTTTTCTTTGACAGTAAAACCAAAATAAAGGGAATTTTTCATTATTATTAAAAAAAAAAGACAAATGTTTATTTGCTATGAGCTGAAGCTTCATCCTACACATTTACAGTCAAGATGCATTTGTTTAGTTTTTGTTTTGTAAATTACACTTAAACAGAAAAAGAAAGCAATTCATTGTTCTGGTTGTTTATTTACATGCATTATTTGCATATTGCATATTTGCATATTTACATGTTGTTCATTGATGTGTGTACTTGAAATAAACTCAAAATAATTATGAGGGATTAATATGATTTATACCTAAAACACAGAATAAAATTAAAACTATTTCATTTAAGAAAATCACCTCAATCAAACCTAGATTTTTTTGGGTCTCTCTACAAGATAAGGCCACAGCAAGGATGAAATACATCATGTCATGGTTAATATTGTAATTCTGTGGTGCAAATATATGACAAATTTGCGGTAAATCTAATTATGCAGTCCCATATGATGTGCCTTAAACCTGGGGCTTCTGGGGCCTGCATGGCCTCCTGGGTAGTCACCTGCTTTGCTCGGTTGATAATCCAGTCTTGGATATTACAGAGGAGCATTATCACTCATTCATTTGTTTTGTTTTTTTGTCTCTGGCCACCTAATGATTGTGATTGTGAGTCCTGTTTTTGTTCTCTGATAAATCCTGTAGAGGACGTTTGTGTCCATGTACCAGTCAGTTTGTGAGGTTTGACTTTGTGTGTATTCTTTGTGTATTTTCCTATGTCAATTTTCTGGCGCTTAGACATCGAGTTCATTCATTGCACCCAAAACCAAAACAAATACCTTGTACCTGTGAACACACTATAGCATTAGATGATCGTCCTAAAGAACTTTTACCGGTGAATATTCATTTCCTTTTTCGACTCAATTTCCAGCTGTCATTCACGACTCACGACATCCTCCCTTTAAGGCCAATTTAACACTGCAACACCATGTTGCCTGTTCTCGCCGAAGCTGGTTAAACACAGATGGCATGATGTCACGTCGAGATATTTCTAGCGAGGCTACAATCGGGTTTGTTTTACGAACTCGCACCTTATGAATTCATTCCTTTTATCTTTGGGTTTCTGCTGGAAAACACATGAATAAAACATGAATCCTCCTCAACCTTCGTGACACTCAGACTGCTGTCGGAGAGGAAGAACATTTTATATATAATAAAGATAAATAAAGTGCTTGGGGTAAAATCTTTTAGCTTGAGCTTATACATATATCGATATTCAACCAATCTGCTGTATTTTCCTTAAAAAATAAAGTTCATAGTTAGTAACACACATAGCATTACTTTTAACTTCATATGTAGATAAATGTTGTTTCATTGTGGTCATTAAAAGCAACCAAATAAACAGTCCTATACAATCCATATAGACATCCATGTGACAATACCAAAAGTTAAAGCGCAAAGAAACGTATTTACAGCCTGATAAATAAAAACAAAACAAAACAAAACAAGAATCACACCTGTTTAAATTATACATGGTAATATATTGTCATAATTAAGGTCCTGGCGCCTTTGACAGGTGGGTGCTGTCACTGTCAGCTAGGTGTCTGCAAAGGTGTCACCCACGCATCTCAGCTCCTCCTCGTTGCACATTTTATAAGTTTACGGTGACACCCGTAGGCAGGTCTACGAGTGGTGGTGGTGCTGGTGGTGCTGCTGCTGCTGGTTTGTCCATCTTTTTATAAAGTCGGTGCTTGTGACGTTCTCTCGCTGGCACAGCGTCAGACAGAGGGGCTGCATGCAAAAAAAAAAAAGGAAATGTGGAAATGTGAAGAGGACTATTTTTGCTTTCAGAGAGAGTTACATGGTGTTATGTTGTTGAGGAATAACAGTTAATCCGTGTGTTAACAGTTGCATGACTCTGAGAACCAACTGCTCCAGGCTGTTGTTTAGCAAATAGCAGTCACAGCATGTCACTCACCGTGAAGCCACAAATGACTGTTTTTACATCCCTGTTTAGGTGCACGTTAATTAGACCACACTGAGGCCAACTTTACTAACGTCTTCCGTCGAAGGAAACCAGTCCAGTAGCGCAGCAGGGACGGCTCTCTCAGATTATTATAAAACACTGTGAAGCGATTTCTTAAAGGACTTTATTGGTCATAAAATATGGGTCACGATGAAGGCAAACACTTAAATGCTTAAAACTCCAGTTCCTCATGTGAAATGTCTTCACAGCAATAATAAGACTGATTCAACAGCTGGTTGGTAGCTGTCTGCCTCTGTGTCACATATCCTCAACGTCACTCCTTCGGTCATTTTTCCAGTAGTAATATGTGGATCGATACTGAAATATCAAAACCTCTGATACCAGATCTTTATGCTGTAGAATCATTAACTGTATATACCATGGACAAACACATCGTGAGGTCACCCACTGGATTCTGAACCTCGAAAGTGAAGCCCAAAGTGGGCGGAGCCTGTGGTCGCCATGTTGGATGAGCTTTACTAGGCTCACACTCGAATATTCCAAATGTGGACATGTGGGGTGCTGGACACTGAGACCTGCCCACCCAACTCTCTGCTACCTGTTAGCTCAGGCTACGCCCTTAATTATGCAGAATTTTAAACTTTAATAAAAAAAAAAAATCACCCTCCGTACAGTTGTTTATTTATGATTAGACGGACAGAAGAGGACAGAAATTAAAATAATTTATTTTAATGGTCTTATGATTTTACTTGTAACTTGTAACTAATTGTGTCTGTTTTGTTTGTTTTTTGTTCCTGTCGTCGTATTAGCTCGGCTATATAGTAGATGAGGCGGCTACCTCAATATAGTTCCCAGTTTAAAATACATAAACAAATTACTGAGATGTCCTTATGAAGATATGATTTGAAATACACCACTTATTTATTTATTTATTTATTCAAATTTATTGCACACATTAGGTGTATTTTCACGGAGTATCGGTATCGAGCCGCTATCGCCGATACCAGGCTGAATTTTACTTAGTATCAGATCGGAAAGGAAATCGGTGGTATCGAACATCACTATTTTCAAGATGGCGACGGTGGGCCCGAGGAATCCGGTGGAGGTCACTCGTCTTCATAGTCAGTGCTAACAGGTACATCCACTATATTTCCAGCCATACAGTGCTGTTTATTTAATGCAGAGTTAGTGTTGTGGTTCGGAATAACTGCCAACTTTAGAGTTGGTGTATTTTCTCACTTTGGCTAGCCTGTTGCCACGAAATAAAACACTGCTACAATGCTAAGTAAATGTACAGGTTGGTCTATTGTCACCTGTGTGAGTACAACTCCAGGTGTGTTGTGCTTAACTTGGGTAATTTAATATTTATGTAGCTTACTACTTAGACTATACTATATCTCTGAGGCAAAATATTATACTTTTTATATATATTGTTTTTATATATACTATACAACACTACGTTTGTCTCACAGTTGTTGTCACTTTACTCCAGATGAGGACTTTAAGCTATCATGACATCATGAAATGCTTTAATCTAAATGTATTCACATCCAAACTGAATGAAGAACGAGTGTTTTAAAATTGTGGCATAGACACTTTTAGTTAAGTAAAAGATCTAATTAGCAGCATTACAGTAATAACAGTAATGGCATGAAACTCACAAGTTTGAAAAAAGAAAGGAGAAAAAAAAAACATTATCAGGTTGCAGTGTTTTTGCTGTACTTTTCACTTCCTGTTTTATTTAGAAAAACATTGCTGTGCTGTGATTTACTACATCCTGTTTTTGTTTCCTTTCCCCCCAGTTTTTCTGCACCATCTGTGTTCGTTACCGGCCCGTCTCTTGCTGGCTTCATATGAGGTGGTGTTCATCGTACGTGAGTACGTCTGTAGGATCGCCCTCTCTTCAGGTATTCACAAATTTGTTCAGATTGTGGTGTGTTTGTAGGCGATTTCAGAAAGGATGTAAGTCAATGGTAAGTTAATACAAACTCCACTGTGTAAAATGCAAGTAAAATCAGAATCCAATGATTTGCAAATCTTTTTTAACTTGGATTCAATAGAATACACATTACACAAACAGTGACAGAGTATTTAATGTTCAAACTGATAAACTAGATGGTTTTTTGCAAATATTATTTGGATGTGGATGCCTGTGACATGTTCCAAATACGCTTTGGACAGGTTAATTGGAAATGGGTGAGTGTGGTGATTGGGTGTAAAAGCGGCATCCCTGAAAGGTTTAATTGTTCACAAACAAGGATGTAAATAAACAGTTTCTCAATGCAAAATTGAAATACTGTAGGGATTTCATCATCTGTAGTCCATAACATCATCAAAACATTCAGAACATTTGGAGAAATCTCTGCATGTAAACAGCAAACACCAACGTAAAATGCCTTTGACCTTTAGTCCAGGGGGACCTGTACTGGGGAACTAACATCAACCTGTAAAGGATGTTTCCAGGTGGGCAGTTCAGAAAACCATTGTCAGTTAACACAGTTTGCTGCTACATTTACAAGTGCGAGTTTAAACTCTGCAAAGTGAAATCGGCTGAAAAGTTCATATTTGAGTTTGTTTTTGGAAAAAAAATATGGACATCCAGGAGTGTCCAGGTTGTTATCAGTGAAAAATTTAAAAAACAGCTACTGTGATGGCTTGGGGCGGGGCTGTGATATTGATGCTGTGAACACACTTCCGCCAGACTTGTGTTTTCATAATTAATACTGGATTATACATCATACTTATTTATTTATGTATTTATTTTTTACAACTCTCCACGGATTATGTCGACATCATGTCACATCCTGATGCTAAGGCGTCAAATGACAGAATGACAGAATAAAACGAAACTTATTCAAAAAATTGTCACTTAAACAAGCATCAACATTATATTAACTATCTGAAATGATGGCAACCATACTTGAAAAGAATTATTTGACTGTATTTAAATGTTTTAGTTCGGCCCATGTCCCATCCGCTAACATTGAGGGGTTGGAACTTATAACCAATACTGCAGCCAGCCACAAGCTCTACTTACTTTGGCTTCAATTTTGAGGAGCAGGTCCATCTCGATACAGTCTATGACCCGGACACCGTGTGGCTTTGTAGTAAAAGAGTAATAGTATGTGTGAGGAAAATACTGACGTTCCCAACAGCCTCATCCTCACATTATGCCTTTGCATTTCCAACATTCAGTTAGCTGCTCATTAGCTTGCTAATCAGTTCGCCTTGGTGACTTTTGGACCTTAGACCTTTAGTTTTTTTCTCCTGCTTTCTTGATTTGACTTCATTTTCCTTCATGTAGCTGGTTTCTACAGCTGGACTCTTTTTACTATGATTTTTTTGCCTGTTCCTTGGATTTTCCCTATTTGCCTGCACCTTGTGCTTCAATGTTTGCCTGAATATACTGTATAAAGCAAAGTGTTTCAAACACATCAGAGCGCAGGGAAGTCAATGGGACAGCTGATGAAGCTCAATTTTACTGATAAAGGAAAGCTATTTGCAGAACACACAAAGCAAAACAGAACAAAAGAATGGAAGAAATTTCCAATACAATAAAAAAAGGAAAAAACAACCTCAAATATAAGTTGTAACAATAATAATATAAATGTAGTCATTATTATGACATCTGAACCCTGTCAAACTGTTTACAGATACTTCACAGACCTACAGAGGCCTCATAAGATATCGCTGGCCCAAAAGCATAATTGCCTAAGTAATTTTTTGACTTGTTTTTACAATATCAATAAAAAAAGATAACGGACTAAAATGCTAAAAATAGTTTTTCAAAAAACTTTGAAATATGACTTAGGCGATTATGCTATTAGGCTAATGATATATTAGATCTGCTAAGGGTATGGACAGTCAAAGGCTAATGAGTAGAAGTGAAGGGAAGTAAGAGCGAAAATCATATCAACACCAAGAGTGTTGACTAGGTGAGAAAACCACATCACAACCCTGTCAATCATCTCGGCTCCGTGCCTGATTTAAAAAAAAAAAAAAAAAAAATTGAACTGTTATGAAAAAAAAATGTGTAAAAGTTGGCAAATCAGTGGAATCATGCGAAAATCAAAAACACATAAAAGTTTATTTTATGAGCTTTTAATTTGTGATCTCGGTGCTTCTCCTCTGCTTCTGGGGTCTCGGGCAATTTGGAAAACAGACAATAAATCATGTGTTTACTTTTCTAAGGCATATGTTGTGTACTCGCATATATAGTTGCCGCTGTCACACACCACCTCCTGTTCTGCGGTGCAGCTCGTCGTGCGTTCCATGCGACACATATATGAAAGTGAAGATGTGATTCTTACTTAAATATGATATCTGACACATTTTTATTTATCTTATCACTTTCTGGGTATTGAAGTGTCGCACTCTCCCACAACAGATTGTCACAGCCACTTTGAACGCGTGCGAACAGATTGCGCTTTGAAAAAGAAACCGGGCGCCTGCAGCAACATTTCACGTCTGCATCCCGTCTCTGTCTGAGGAGCGGGACTAACATCTTTACATTATACATTTTCAAAAACATATCCATTATTCATATCCCCATATTTTAATACTATTAGCACTTCTGTGCCACCCACCTAAATACCTGCACGTTTATTATCAAAGGGAGTGCGACAGACCGACTTACTATTTTCTTCTTGCTTGTGTGTGAAGAAATGAGGAAAGTAGCAGCAGTGGACAATCACACAAACTTAAATTAGATCTGTGAGGCCGTTTTACGGCCGCGCGCTGGATCTGAACATAAACGGACCTTCGTGGAACTTCCATTTTAGCTTTCCGCTGGCGTGTTTGTGTTGACAGACAACAGCAACAAAGGCAAACACACACACACACACGCGCGCGCATGCAGAAGCACACAATGCCCCACCTGTGTGGGTGGGAGGTGTGGCCACTCAGCAGCTGAGTGGGGCAGCATATGGAGTTTCTAATTGGGTAGAACAGCACAGCTGGAGGACACCAGTCCAGGACCTGGCCTCTGGTAATCAGTCCCACAATCCTCAGCACTCCTCTGCACATCCACCATGTGAGCATTCAGCGCGAGGGTGGTGTCGGTGCCCACTGTTAAAACACAACAGGAAACCGGTCCGCGATGAAGGTTTCGCAGAACGTTTCCCATTTTGACACAGTCTCGACGTCCAGCGTCACATTTAACGGAACAAAGGTGGAAACACTCATCATTTAGAACCCCCTGTGCTTCTGTGATATTAGTGTATTATTAGATCACTGTAAGTGCACGACGCATCACTCTGTACTTTGACGTTGCACAAAGGAAATAAAATATTTTGTACGTCTTGCCATGAAATGATTGTGACAGTGATTTATTCTAGATTCAACGTTTTTCAGACCAAGGATCCCAAACTGATGGAGAGATCAGGACCCACTACCTACTAAATACTAAATATACATTATCATTATTATCATTTTGCATTCAATATTAAGCTTTTCAAATAATACACAGGTTCAAGTATTATTTTTTATTTCAAACATGTGCAGCAGTAGAGTGTTTGAGGGGGAAGGTTATGGGGTAAAATTAAAAAGAACAAAGTATATATATAAAAATGTCTAATCAACCAAAGATTTTGTGAAACCCCCCTGCAGTACCTCCACGGACCTCCTATTGAAGACCTAGGTTCTAGGTCACAGGTGTCAAACATACGGCCCGGGGGCTAAAAGTGGCCCGCCAGAGAGTCTAATCTGGCCCGCGGCATGAATTTGCAAATATTTACGAAAATGACATAGAAGACTGCAATTTGTCAATGAAGATAAACATTAACCCTAATTTGTCCACTGTTATAGTAAGAGAAGTCCCCAGACTCAACAGCAGACAGAAATGTGCCCAAATTGCACTTATTTTTCATTTTTTTAAGGGTGAGGTTACTAGATGTGAACATTTTCCTAATTTACTTGTTCTTCTTTGCACTTAAACAAATGGGGAAAAAAAATCTGGAGTTGTCTTTACTTAAAGGTTATTATTCTGTTGTGTAACTGGACTGTATGTGGCCCCAGAACTAGAATGAGTTTGGCACCCCTGTTCTAGATAGATAAAACGTATGTAATCTCAAAGAAACAGATGACTGATGTGTGTAAATAGGAATGAAAAGAGGAATGTGCCTGAAAACAAAATGATTCCAACTTTATGGGCAACTGTCTGTTAGAAAGAGCAGAACAAAAGAGTTCCTGGACCAAAGAGCATCACTTAACACCCAGATCAGGTCCTAGTTCCATTCAAAGATCGATTGCTACCTAATGAATACATAATAAAATATTTAAATTCATAGATTCCTCGTAAACATAAATATGTGCATATATGCTGATAAATTTCTAAAATGAGCACTGCTCTCATGATGTTTTACAAACAGGAAGGAATAGGAAGGAGAAATCCGCTCACATAAGTAGCGTTAATAGGGGAACTCTAGTCAGAGCTGAATGCAGAAAACAGAAAACTGTTTTATGCTAATCTGTGCAGATAATTTTTCTCAGGCTGTCACTGTGACTCCGTCCTCCACCCGGATATCAACAGAAAACATGATCGATTACAACGCCTCCCCCCTTCTTAGTACATTTATTTACATTTATTTACTCATTCACTGACAATGTGCTCAATTTTTTTTTTTCTCTTCCCGCCCTGTATGTGGTCACAGTTAGTAAAGCATGATATTGTTTTTTAGATTTATGCGCAGGCATTAAATCACTAAGGATAGCAGTCTAGGTTAAATCACAGTTGTTCTTTAAGGTGATTTGTTGTCTAAACCTGACCACGAGCTGCTCTCGGGATACCATTAAGAAAGCTAATTAGCAGCAGACATGTGTATTTATTATGAGACAGGGTTAGTAATGTTGTCTGTTTTGAGTTTTCTTTGCAGCCTAATTTGAAATTACATTCGAAGCCGATGCATGTTATAGGACAACGTGGATCTTCGGTTGAGGCATTAGGAAAAACCTTTTATTACTGAAAAGACAACAAATCCGGGAACAACAGGTTAGCGGCGTGAAAACGAGGATTGGAAATTATTATCATCAGCAACTGAAGTGCTCATCTGGGTATCAACAAGTACTCAAAATAAATGAGTCGCACTTGTATGTGGCACGGGCGTAAGCACTTCCTCATTTAGCCTTTGTGTTTTGGGTTTAGTTAATTGAACATGCGGCTCAGTGTTAAGGCGAAATGAGGAAGCGGGAGCTGTTAGTTCACTGAGAGACTGAAAATTAACATCGCTGGCCTCATTACAGAGTCAGTATCTATCAGTTTTGTAAGAACGCTTCGCCGTCGCCTTCGCAGGGTTTCCGCCGAAGAGATGACCCGTCAGATGGAGCTCTAAATTTACATTTCTGGACACCGTCGCCGCCTTCCTCGGCCACTTCAACCCGCGCCCGTCGCCCAGACGTTCCCCTTAACCGCTGACATCAATTGAGAAACGCTCGCAGCCCAGCGTGCGATCGGCGGCGCCTTCATTTGCAGCTCTGCGCCACGCGCCGCGGCTTTAAAAGCTGATAATGTGATAATTAAAAGAGCTGACAGGCAAGAACTGTCAGCGAGATGCTCTGATTTGCCAACCTCTGCTGTCTGAAATACCTCTCAAATTACAATGCTTCCTACCCTTGAAGTATAACAAGTAAAATATCAAACGCAATAATTAAGAGGGACAGATAAAGGAGGCACCTCGGCGGCGGACAGCTTGATAAAATCTGTCCCGCACACATCACAGTATCAGAATCAGACCTGAAACAAGGATCTTTTTGCAGACAAAAGATCACTGCCACGTCTCTCGCCACCTCTCTCTTCCTCTTCCTCTCCCTTTCTCTCTCAACCACACCATGATTTATTACCTGAAAAGACAAGAGAACTAATTAGTGGAGTAATTAATTAATATAAATTTGCATATTTGCATTTGCAATTAGTGCAGTCAACTGATTAGTCTGAGATGGGGAGTTTGACTCTTCAGATGCTTAAATGTGTGTGTGTGTGTGTGTGTGTGTGTGTGTGTGTGTGTGTGTGTGTGCTGGACCAGAACGATCAGCCGACCAGCTGAGGCATTTTTTGAGGGGGGCTGAAGCAGTGATGAAGGGACTGTGAGGTGTTTTTTTTTTTTTTTTTTTTTTGGTGTTACTTTCATGTGTCCATATGTGTGTTTCAGGCGCGTTCGTGTACAATACGTGTACACGTTCGCCCGCACATTGGTGTGAACACATGCTCGCCGCTCTGTCTCACACACGTTAGGTTAAGCGTCTGCGCGTCCGACGCCGTCCCCGGGCATGGACGCCGTCCCCTCGTGTCGCCTTTCGTCCTCTGAACCCGCACCAAGGTGTAATCACCTCACCGTGGCCGAGCTGGTGCCGCTGATCGATGTCTCGCAGTGTCCAATACAGAGAGATTGATAAGTCGCTTTAATTGATTCTCCTTGCAACAAGGTCATTCACAGGCATACGTTCGTGTGTGCGCCGGTGTGTGTGTTCCACATAACTGAGGAGTGCATATACCCATATCGAGTGCCAGCTGTGCCCCAGTGTGGATTTGGCAGCGTGCCACCGCGCCTTTTCCACTGGGTGTGCTTAATGTCTATGGCAGCGAGGTACCAACGCCTCTCTTATGCTCACACCATGATCTGCATGTAAGGTTTCCACTGGAATTTCTCCACCTCTCCTGCACGGGGGCCTTGATTGATTGAGAAGAAGATCGACCGAAAATGAAAATGAATCTCTGCTTCGTGTAACGCTGTGAACTCATTATCCTCGTGTGGTCTGTGGACAAAACAAAACATTCAGTGAAACCAACCAGGTCTGTGGAACATCAAGCATTATACTTATGTCTTACCAAGTGATGCATAAGTTACCTAAATCCTCTCCTAGTGGGTTGCAAAATCTTTGGTTGATTAGACATTTTTTATATATTTTTTTATTTTCTCCCTCAAATTTAAGTTTCTTTAAATACACATTAACACAAACACATTTTAGCAAAGGGATAAGGGATAGCTTAATGTTAAATGCAAAATAATAATAATAATGATTAGAATGTATATTTATAAATAGCACCTATAGTAGGTAGGGGGTCCCTGCTTAATCTCTCCATCCGTTTGGGGGTCTGTTCTAGATGTTGCCATCAGGGAGACACCTTCAGGACATGGTGGCTACCACTATAAAACCCTCTGAAGGCTCTATATACACTGATCAGCCACAACATTAAAACCACTGACAGGAGAACTGAATAACATTGACCATCTTGTGACAATTAAATGTCCTGCTGGGAATCTTTTGGACCTGGCATTCATTCATGTGGATGTTACTTAGACGTGTACGACCCACCTAGACCAGAGACGGCACAAAGCATTGACTTGGCTTCCCAATTCAAGTATCTGTGGGATTCACTGAATCCTGATCCATAAAGCCCCCTCCCCTTCACCCGTGGGGGGCTGTTGAGTCCTATGCAATTGTTCTGTTGCCAGACACCATGGGACGCCCTCAGAAGATCCATGTCCATTCTCTGACGAGCCACAGCTGTTTTACAGGCACAAGGGAGACCTACACAATATTAGGAAGGTGGTCATAATGTTATGCCTAATGTGGGCCCCCTTCTATTTACAGTAAGACAGATTTTGTTAGTTTAAACGTCCTTTAGTAAATTCACCATCGGAGACGTAACAACCAAGCCACACAGTCCATACTTCACTGTGCTTTGTTCAGAATGGTGTTGCTTCTTTTAACCAACTGCATGTGGATGGCAACAGCAAAAACGCAGTTTTTATAAAACAATTATCAGTAAAACACACAGCATTCACTGTGAAATAGTAACCCTCCCTTTTCCGCAACTTGGACTGCACATTTGACAAAAGGGTGGAAATGTGGAAGTGGCTGTGTGGGTTTTAGGCAAACAAATATTATTCCCCGACAAATGGATGAATGGTATTCCAGAGAGGTCAGATTTCCTACTTGACCTTTCATGGATAAACCATATTTTAATAACAGAAAGCCCCGTGAATGGATTTATGTTTCACAGCCTCCAGAAAAAAGGCGTCATTTTCTAAAAAAATCAGTTCAAAAAGTACGGGCAGTTCTGTTAAAACGTGTGAAACAATCACGTGTCGGAATTTTAAAAAGTCATATAAGGTTGAGTTTTCTCAGCAGTTCGTGAGCTCCGACGTTTGACGGACAGATTTCACTCATTTCAATTGAGGAATTTTCTATTTTGTTTTTCACACTTATAAAAACGTTCAGGACTGTCAGGGATAAAACCTGCACACGGGGCGCACGAGCCCAAATACATTAGTAATGCACCAAAATAATATCATTTCATTAGAGACTTATATGAGCTATTTGTGCAAAGCTTAAGCTTTCCACCTCCATGCTCAGGTACATTGTGTGTGGAAGTGTAAATTAGGCAAATACTATCCATCTATCTACTGAGAATGCCTGCAAAATCCTGCACATTCCTCCCTTTTCCCGGTAAATAGACATTAATGCATCGTTCTTACACGTGGAGATGCAGATATTAGTTGTTATCCCTCTCCGCTCTGTGTTTTTGACGGTAAACGCGGGCCTCCCGGTGCCCATTACCGGAGCTGCCAGATGATCGGTACGGAATGGAGGTCCCATGGGACACTGAACACGTGGTCTCGGCTGCCACAAGACGTCAGCGGCAGATGGCATGGGTACCCGCTGTTGGCATGAGTGTCATTCCTCAAAGAGAGAGGGAAGGGGAAGAGTGAGAGAGAAAGTGGGAGAGAGGGAGAGGAAGAGCGGATCACAGCGAGGCGGAGGAACGAGGGTGCGCAGGGTTTTTAAGCTCTTTCCTGAAGGTTTTTTCTTTTTTTTAATTGTGGTTTGCGAGAGGAGAAGCTGCGGCGCAGATTCAGAGGAGGTATTTGGGAAAATGATCGACACACGCTGACCAGAGGTTGGTATTATTTATTCAGCTTTATATAGATGGAATGATTTTCTTCTGCACGTTGTTTGGGAGTCAGAAATAGCTATGTAGAGAATGTATTACATGATCCAATAAAAGGTTTAAAACCTGGTCATTTTCACAACAAGTCCAAAGACAGTGAAGTTGAGTGTCTTTGAAAAGGTAGCTGGCTGTGACATTGGCCCCGCTAGCCAATTTGTTACTCTTCCTCTTGGGAGGGCTCATTCGCGGGGTAATTAACTGACAACCTTCAAAAGACGCGGCACTGTATTCCGTCCTCATAGTTTATGTCTCCGCTTTGATGTTGCAGGAAATATGTTGACACTGCCGTTCGAGGAGCATAATATGATGCGCGAGCCGCGGTTCGGGGCCAATTATCCACGTGAAAGCTTACCTGAGAGCCTGGAGCAGGAACGAAAACACGGCCAAGACAGGTCCGCCTCAGACATGAGGGAGGCCGAGGACGACATCTCCGACAGAGAGGAGGAGGAACGGGACGAAGATCAGGACGAGAACGGTCTTCACAAAAAGCGCGGCCCGCGGAAAAAGAAACTCGCCAGGGAGCAGGTGGACCGGGCCAAACTACGGCGCCACGAAGCCAACGCCCGAGAGCGCAGCCGGATGCACGGCTTGAACGACGCGCTGGAGAGCCTGCGCAAAGTTGTCCCGTGTTACTCCAAAACTCAAAAACTGTCCAAGATTGAGACCCTCAGACTTGCTAAAAACTACATCTGGGCCCTGTCGGAGACGCTGAGCGCGGGGAAGAGACCGGACCTCCTCGCCTTCGTGCAGACTTTGTGCAAAGGATTATCGCAGCCTACGACCAACCTGGTGGCCGGTTGTTTGCAGCTGAACGCGAGGAACTTCCTCACAGACCACAACGGGGAGGTCGTGTTCTCTGGCAGGTCGCCCTACGACGCCATGTACCCGTACCCGGGCACAGACATGAACACGCCCCCCGGCCACAGCGGCAGCAGCTTGGACAACAGCGCCAAGCCGTACCGACACTACAGCTACGGCGGCGCCTACGAGCCCTTCTACGAGAACCCGTCCCCGGAGGCCGGGAGCCCGCATTTCGACGGCCAGCTGAGTCCACCGATGAACTTTAACGGGATATTCTCACTAAAACACGACGACCCGCCAGACTACGGCAAGAGCAGCCACTATGGCATGCGCTACTGCAGTGCGCCAGGACGCACGGCTCTTGCGCACAACTCCATGTACCGAGTCTCCCCAGAGGCCCGTTTTCCCTACGATCTACACGTCCGCAGTCAGTCCTTCCAAGCACAAGGGGAAGTTAATGGCTCTTTCCACAATTAATCAGTGAGCTGGACAAAGTTCAAGTTTCAGAAGCGATGCAATTTCCCCCCACAGTTGTTGGACGAGTTGAGCGAAATGGACACAGACCTGCTGATGCGCTGCAGAAATCCCCATTTAAAACATGTTGTGTTTTCCAGTTTCTTTGTTTGTTTGTTTTTTTGAAACAGGATACGGGCCAGTAGCTTAGACAAGAGAGCTTCACCACTTTCTATTTTTTTGTGCTGATACAAGACAGAAAAAAAGAAACCGCGAGAACGTTTTTGGTTTGTTGAATGTAGACGAACTTAATGTGTGCGCCGATATTTTCCGTGATTTCCGAGAAAATTAAGATTTAATGGCTCAGTTCCAAGTGTTTGCTTCCAAAAACTCTGAAATAATTCGCCGAGGATGCATATTCCGAGCAGATTATTTGCTGTTACAGCACATTAATTCTGTGTGTTTGTTAATGGCAGTGTTGCAGATGTTTTTGAGTAAGAGGTTAGATAATGCTGATACGCTGAAGTGAGAAATTAATTCTATTTTCGGGTCGTTTAAAAGCTTCGCCGCAGTCACTAAATTGATTTTCGGGGGCGAAATGTGATCACGTCAATGAAACAGGAAGAAACTGAAGACGTTTCACTTCATCAGGGAAGTTTGCTGAGACACGATTGGAGTTCAGAGATTCAGTCCGTTAGCAATAAAGGTCAATTGAGCTATGCAAGGCAGCAAATGCAATCTTTGCTCACTAAACATGATACACAGTGTGTCTGCTCCTTCTCGCAAGGCGTTTCTCGTGATCTGAGGTCAAATTGAAAAAAAAAAAATAATAATATGAATTTGGAGGAAATGTTTTAGTTCGGAGACGAGTGCGATGTGTGTCGCAAGGAATTTATGGGGAATTAAAAACAAAACAAAATGCGTTCCTATTTGGAGTAAATAGTGTGGTAACAAGGTGAATGTAAATTATTATTGTAGGCTATTTATTTATTTAAGCTTATTTATTATAAGTCCGTCAATTTGAATGTGAATAATATATTATAGGAAAAAAAAAATATTGTAAAACAAAAAAATGAGCAGTGTTCAGTTTTATGTGATTTTCCACGCGCTGAAAGTTTGTTTATGTTGCATTGTTGTATATTTCAACCCAGCTGAAAGTCGAGCTCTGGATGGAGGGAACAAAAAAAAAAAAAAAAGCATTTTGTGTCAGGTGGACACAATGTTTTGTTTTCACTATATGAATCCGAACAACATGCCTTAAAAAAAGAGATGGTGGCCATCAATATGCAACGAGATGAAAGTTTTGGATAGTTTGATGTAAACTTTTTACACTTCCTTGTTGCTGCGAGGAGCAACTGTGATGCACTTCATGTATTCCTGCACAATGTTGGTGACTGTGCTCATAAATTCTGTTGATTTTGTAACTTTAACCGAATGGCGAATGATTATTGGATGGTATTTCTCCTTCATTTCTTGCATCCACTGACCTGACACGCACACGCACACACACGCACAGATACACTCCTGAAAACTCGTTATGGATCGAAATATTCGTGAAGTAATGTGTTAATGTTTTGTGATGTGTTTTGTCGTAATAAAATGGCGAGGCTTTATGTTGTTGATCAGCTTCTCAGCTTCCCGTGGAAATGATCGACAGCAGACGGTAATTAAGAAAAATAATAAATGGTTAGAGAAATAAATCAAGATCGTAATAATAAGAGCAAAACGCCCCCGGGCGTAGTTTTATTTATCTGTTCATTTCATTTCATTTAAAAACTAATCGTAAATAACCTCTGAGATTTTAGTGGCTAGGGCCCGTTTATGAGAACAGCATAATATTTACCACAATTCGTGAAAAAATAATAATAATAACCAACTCCATATTCTTTAAATTTGTTGAGAATAAACGAATCTAATCTACATTTTTTTAAATGTGTCGATATAATTTGATTTAATTTCAACTGATCAGATGGCTGATTTGTGTCAGAAATGCCCTCAAGCTGTTGGGTGTCAGCCAGTTGTTCCCAGTCCTCCCAGTTTGGCAACAAAAAAAAAAAAAAAAAAAAAAAAATGGAAGTGGGGAGACCGATAATCCCCAGAGACGCAGAATTATTCTTGGAAAAGAAAGACGATCTCCAGCAAGATGACCAAATAATAATAATAAATCAATAAAATAAATAATTAGAAGCCTATTTCTATTTTCATTTTTGTGTATTTTAAAAAAGACTTTTATGGGAAGTTATTTGCGAAACGTTGTACTCATTTATTTATTTATTTGTGCCGCGCTCAAAACTATTGGAAAATGTGACAAGATTTCATGCAGGTAAAATTAAGGCGATCAGTGAATGAAATTATAATTATGTGGAGAAAGTGCATTTTTTTATATCGTCACAATAAATTTTTTTTATTTTTTTTATAAAAAAAAACTTCACAGTTAAACGCTACTTTCTCTTTATTGTATCAATATATAACTACACTAGTCATATTTATCATTTTTACTCAGATCGCTGCACAAAGACATCATTTGATGTTGGTGACCCTGCAAACACACACACACACACACACACACCTGACAGCAACACCTTCAAAACCCCTAAGAGCTTACAAATCCTCACCCGCATCACCCGCTGCCCTGCACCCTGTCCGTCTCTCTGAAAGCCCGGGTCACATGTAACCTGTGCTCACAGCCTAATGAGCTTCCAGGTAGAAGGTGGATGACACGTATGAGGAATGTCACAGTAGACAGAGCTGGGATCCAGTGGTGACTTGACAAGTGTGCAGTTAATTTAGAAAAAGGACTTTTTAACTCAAACAGCAACTTACTTGTGACACTTTGCGGCACCGATGGAGCCTGTTGTTGTGCTGCAGATCCTTTGATTCAGCTCGTCTTCTTTTAATTGTTGCCAACGCCTGTGTGTGTCTGTGTGTGTGTGTGTGTGTCTGTGTGTGTGCGTGTGTGTGCATTTGCAGGGAAAGCGGCGTTTGCTTTGTGATGATGACAGTAGTCACTTTACAGATGAGCACGAAATTCAGATAAAAGCTCAGCAAACGCACGAAGCAAATTGGAACTAAATACCTGACAAAGGACCGACTCACATGTGCAAAGTTAAACAGGTAAAAAAAAAAAAGAAAACAAAAAGCTGCTTCTTTTAGCAGCTAAATTAGGCCTGAAGGAACCATGTCAATATTTTTATTTTTATTGGACTGGTTACACAAAACCAGACAAATCTTTTTGTCTTTTGTTTATTTAATGAATTGAAATGCTGTGTTTAGTTAGATGTATCACCAGAGTGTCAAAACAGGAATTTCTGGCGCCATACAGTTCATTTTTATTATTTAGCATATTTGAAATGTCGTTTATTTTTTTGTTTGTTTGTTTGTTTGTTTTTAACCGATCATTTTCCAGTCTTCATTCCCTCACTCACCCTCCTGGAACCCCAGGTTACTCGAGGTCTCTCTGGGGCCCTAACAGCCCCTCTTCAGCCCCCACCCCGCCACACCGCCGGGCCTTATTCCTCCCATCCACTAAGTTTCTCAGCCTTACATCTCGTCTCAGGCTGGATAGAGTGCGTATGTATCTTTGAGTATGTGTGTGTGCTGGAGTAGCAGGTTCAAATCCCTCTCGGGGCTTCACATAGAGGCTGAGGAGGAGGAGGGGGGTGAAGGAGGAGGGTGTTGCACGCCCACCGGGTTCACAGGGCGGCGTGCTGCAGTTTAGCACGGGGTCAAACGCATACACGCACCCCTACATTCATGCAGCTCATTAAGCTTTGGTGGAGGGAGTGAGGCGGGAGAGGGGAGGGGGGGGAGAAAGAAGTATAGGGAGGGAGACGGAGGGAGCATATGGCCCGGCTCTGTGTGGGAGGTGAAGGACAGCAAACGGGGAGTGGGGAGGAGGCGAGGGGGGATATATATTGTATGGAAGTACACTTGCAGTCTGAGATGTGGTGACGTAATTAGTGCAAAAACAAACACGGCACTTCGGGACAAGCTGTAAACTAACAACAGCGCGTCTCAGAAGTTGGGAAAAAGTTCGGCTCGGTCGCCGCACAAAATTCACCTTCACACACACATATATATATATATATATATGTATGTTCTTCGTAATATATTATGGTAATTTATTGTAATCGTGGACGTTTCCCTGCGACGTCTGAGAATCAGAGCAGCAGTCGAGAAAAATGAAAATAATGTTCCCCGCCACGTCGCCAAGCATCCTCAAATTTTGTGCCATTCCCAAGCCCCAGATGGTGTGGGATGGGAAACGTTCCCCCATTAAATTCCTAATAATCATTTCTCCTGCGGAATCGGGGGTGGTGGCAGTGGGCATGGAGGAGGGTTGGGTGCGAATGTGTGTGTGTGTGTGTGTGTGTGTGTGTGTGTGTGTGTGGAGGAGGGGGTGAGGGTGGGTGGCGGGAGGAGGGGAGGGAGGGGATGAGAAGTGAGGATTGGGTTGGTGGGTGAGGGGAGTAGAGGGATTTGGTGTTTTAATTAGACAGATTTAAGAAGCTGAACCCCCCTCTCGTAGTTTGTGTGTGTGTGTGTGTGTGGAGACACTCGTTTGTGCTCATTCTTGTGTGCGTGTGGAAAAAAAAAAACATACATGTGAGTGGATACGCGCACGTGCGAGGATGTGTGTGTGTGTGTGTGTGTGTGTGTGTGTGTGTGTGTGTGTGTGTGTGAGTGTGTGTGTGTGTGTGTGTGTGTGTGTGTGTGTGTGCGTGCGCAGGTCATGGCAGGGCTGATGCTGCAGCAGAGGAGGCCTGACACTCCAGTGCGACGGGCCAGGATCTCATTAACGTGTCAGATTGGTGGATCAGTCTCTCTGGCAGCCGGCCCGGCCTCTCACAGGAAGTACTTTCTCTCTATCTGTGAACTTGGCACTGAAAGGTTAGGCAGGCAGGCAGGGAGGGAGGGAGGGAGATGAGGGGGAATACATTGGCTTGGAGGAGAAAGGAGATGAGAGACAGAGGCATTAATTATAGTATTTGGTCAGATTGGATAAATATTGGGTGAAGGATTGCGGTTTAAGAGCCGCTTTTATCCGTCGGGGAGCGGGAACAAATGAGATATGAATAGCGGCGCTGATCATTGCCGCGGAGCGAGGGTCTCCTGCCGTTGCACTATTTTGAAGGTGGAGATATGCTAAGCATGTGACAGGAGCATCTGTCACTACATCACCTTTGTGCTTTGTGCTCTTTGTCTAGGGGTACTCTGACTGGGTGCATGCAGGCATGTGTTCAGTGTGTGTGTGTGTGGAGATGGAGTACAGGGTGGGTTCTGGAGCAGGTGGGAAACATACAGGGGTGTGATCCTCTGACACCCAGCAACACCCTATTCCAGGGCAGACAGAGAGACGGGTGCTGCCGCCGCCGCTGCCGCTGCTGCTGCTGCTGGGTGAAGCGGCTTCGATTCCCTCGGCTGTGAATCCGAGCATCTGCTAGTCATGACTGCAGTGTGATGTGAGAGAGACGGGCGAATTCGATATGTTTCGAGGATAAACTGAAACGAGATAAATCGGCTGCATCCTGATGGCACACGGGGGAGATTATAATTAATCTTTTTCTGCTTATATATCTTAGCTGTGTCTTGCATCTTTTTTCTTTTTTTTTTTTTTATAGCACCATCCTCTCACAAATTCATCTGTTGACATGCGGTAAAAGTCAAATGGATACAATATTCTTCCTTCAGACGGTCATTGATGTACTGATTTGAGTCTTGAAGACCAAAATATATCAGTATGTATTACACAGTACAGCTGCAGTAGGAAATAAAAGTGAATAAATGTATTTAACACTGTTTTATCTTATCTGGGACAGTTTTGGTTCATGTTTATGTCTCTGTTTTAAATGGTTATTGTCAGGAGCCGCTTTCTGTTTCATTTAAATATCATTGCAGGAAAAACTGTGGGGAGATTTGTCTTCAGTCAAACATTTAAATCAACAAGATTCCTGAGCAGGATTTCTGAAGAGGAGCGTTTTTTTTGTGTGTGTGTGTGTGTGGTCTCGGCGTCAGTTGTGAATTTCAATGGAACTCAAGGAATCAGCTTTTTAAATATGAGCACTTGTTCATGTTCTCTTCAGAAAATGGGAGCGGATAGAAAATGCACAGCAACTAACGAGCGACTGATCCTCGGCCACGTTTTAAAAATGTTTTACCGCGTGTGTCTGCGTGCTGTGAATTTCATCGAGCCGCCTTGGTTGATTTTAATCCCGTGACGGTGAAAGACCTGCTCAGCAAACCCATCCTTCAGCATCCAGACACATCTCGTGTTGTTCACAAAACAGGAAGTGACGGTTTTACACGAGAACCTGTTTTACTGAACATGAAACACACTTCACGGGAGGAAGCTGCTCCACGAGGACGTGAAGACGTGTGAGCTTGCTGAGGTATTTCGATGACCGGTGCAAATAATTCATCGCTTACACGAATATGCTGCAGTGGGACCTTTGAGATTTCTGTTATTTATCCTGTGTTCATGTAACATGAAGCAAACCAACTGTCTAGAGAGGAGAGGATGAGAGTTAGTTAGACGCCTGTGAACGCACGGCCGAGGCTGCTGTCTGTGTAAGAGGAGTTTCTCGAAATGAGTTTATTAAGAAATGGACCGGCGACAGCGTCCAGCTGGTGTTCACTTCCTCACGACTTTATTGAAAATGGCCTGGGGACAAATCTCTCGGTTCAAACTGATCCAGTTACAAGGACGTGCTGAGTCCACCTGACACAGGTCGACTGTCACAAGACACTTTATGTGAAAGGAAAGGAGTCTCCAACGTTTTTCATGCCAAGGACCCCAAACTGATGGAGAGATGAAGTGGGGACGCCCAACTACTATGTGCTATATATTAAACTCGACCTAGTGCTATAAATATAAATAAATATATAATATTATTATTATTTTGCATTTATTATTAAGCTGTTCAATTAATACACAGGTT